>NC_091461.1:103674614-104319926 GCF_027789765.1 Dendropsophus ebraccatus | reverse complement strand
CCGTATTAACTATGTAACTATGTAACTAAGACTGACTCGTGATTAGATACATGGGGCACCGAAAAGAACTGAGGTAGAAAAATAATGCTTTTATTTGTATGGCGCCAACTGATTTCGCAGGACTTTTCATAGTTTGTCAACGTTGGTCCCTGAATTCACCTATGTTTTGGGAAGAAACCCATGCAAATGCAGAGAGAACATACAAACTCTTTGCAGGTGTTGCCCTTGGTGGGATTTGAAACCAGGACCAGAGCTCTAAGGCCCCGTTCCCACTGAGCAAAACTAGCGGAATTCCGCGGCGGAATTGTCTGCCGCGGAATGCCGTTAGCCTCCCGCTCATAATGGGAGTCTATGGGAGGCGCGCGCTCCTGCCCTGTCCAGACAGAGCAGGAGCGCGGACAGAGCAGGAGCCCGCACCTCCCGTAGACTCCCATTATGAGCGGGAGGCTAACGGCATTCCGCCGCGGAATTCCGCTAGTTTTGCTCAGTGGGAACGGGGCCTAAGGCTACAGTGCTAACCACTGAGCCACCGTGCTGCCAACTATTTCGACTGGTTTTCAATGTATGGAACCAGTAGAAGTCTGATAAAAATCCGGTAACTCCTATTTTTACTTTATTGGCAGAATTTGTTTTACAATGGTGCGGCATATACACGACTCCTACCAAGAAGCTTCAAGACATTCTGCACTTCTCACAATGAGTTATTAGTGCACAGGGAGAATGTTTGTTCTTCTAGAAGTTTCTGCCCATATACGGGAGTCAATCTATAGGTCTGGTGTGTGTTGTGCCGTCCGTCGCACCTTATATTTGAAGGCTTCCTTACTCGTCAGTGCGGCGCTCTGGCCGTTGGCTCTCAGATGACTCAGTAGCTTTGAAGAAGCTCCAGGACTCGGTTCCATTTTTCCAAGGCTTCTGCCAAATCTTGGAAACGCTAATTTTATCTGCTAATTTCCACTGCAGTTATTGAAATGTTGGCTCTCAACAAATTTCCAAGATCAAAATGTTGAACTCAAGTCTATATTTTCAAAATTCGATGTTTTCGCCTTATTTTATAATCCCTACCCGCTGTTATAAACTATATGGACTCCTGGGCGCTCACTGGCCGCCTCACTCAAGAGAACTAGCTGATGATCTGCATATTCACATAGGAAGACTGCCTGCGATCCCATGATAACACTTCCTGTCACTGGGCTCTGTCGTAGGAACAATAATCCTTAAAGCAACGAAGCAGAAGGAGGGAGCAGAAAATTACAAATACATCTAAATACCTGGATCACACAGAGAAGTAGTAAAGAGATAAAAGTGGAATGTTATGCTCAAACAATTCAAGGCTATGTTCACATGTTGTTCACACCCAGCCGGGTCACGGAACAGTCGGTCTCAGAAAAGATCTTTACCACCGCTGAATTTGGATTCAGGTGCATCCGTGCACGCCCCCAACCAAATTCCCCGCTGCTCACAATGGAATGTGCGGCCAGAGCCGTACGCTCCATTCTGTAAACTGACAGGGCTTTCTGCAGCCGGGATTCCCTCAGCTTTTAGCACAACGTAAGTTCCGTACTAATCACGGCCGTTGCAACAATGGCAGTGATTAGTACGGAACTTACATTGCGTGAACATAGCCCAAGACTGTCTGTCAAGACTGCTGATCCAGAGCAAATGGACAGCTGTGAGACGGCCCTATATAGTATTGAGAAAAAATAAATAAAACACAATAGAATATTCTCCAGCCCTAAGTTCTAAAGCAGTGATCTACTAGTGATCTATGGCCCTCCAGCTTGCTGGGAGTTGTAGTTGTGCGATAGCTGGAGAGTAGTGATGAGCGAATACTGTTCGATCGAATAGATATTCGATCGAATAGTGAGATATTCGAGTATTCGATATTCATACGACTATCCCGCGAATATTCGATAAATATTCGATAAGCGTTCAAATCCCCCAGCTTCCGGTTTCACCCTCCAAATGGTCAAATAGATGTTTTTCACTAATCAAATACTTGTTCCCATAGACTTTAATGGGATCGAATATTCGCGGGATATTCGTACGAATATCAAATATTTGAATATCTCGCTGTTCACTCATCACTACTGGAGAGCCACAGGTTGGATAGCGCTGATCTGTAGGATGTATACAGAGTCCAGCACTTTACCATTGGTTTATGGTTTGCTCCATCAACCAATTCTTCTACAGAACTATATATCGTACAGGCTTCCACCAACTGTAAATCCACAACCAGAGGCATCCAGATGCACGGCACTGCACACAAAGGCCACGGAACCTTGTGGTGTTTGCTTTGTCTTTGCACAAGTCGTAAACAGCCGACGGTTTGATTAGCGAGATTAGAGGACTGCCATTTTGCCGAATAAATGAACAAAAGCCGCGGCGAGCGAAATGCTCCTGGTTTATAGGCTATTAATTCCATCTCATGTAAGCTCTGTTCTGGCGGAGACATAAAATCGTTATACGGAAAGCGCAGCGCTCGGCTATAGAGGAATTACACGTATTTTATAGCACAGCGGGAGGATTTGTGAAAACAGCGCGGCTGCCAGGTCTTCAAGACTTTTTCCAGGGACAATATGCTGCAGGGACCAAAGCCGTAACTGAAAGCTCCGGAGCCCCAATGCACAATGTGTACTACCCCCATCCTCCTGATATCACATACTATGTGTAGTACCACTATAGTTGGATATATTCTCTCATTGTTCTGCTATACCATGCCTTTATACAGTATAGTAATAGTGCTATACAGTGCACGTATACCAGCATGCACATGATACTTCCATAAATTGCCCACATAATAGTGCCATACAGTAAAACCATAGCAATGCTTTCATATCTCAACATACTATCACGTAGTGCCATACAGTGCACATATGGGGGTAATGTATCCAGACTGGCATATGAGTAAGCCAGTCTTAAATAAAGCCTCCTTTTCTCCGGTCTTATTTACTAAGGGGCGCACGGTTTTAGTACAGCCGGCTGGCCCTGCGCCCGGAACAGGCATTGAAAACAGGTGTAGATGTCTGCCTGGTTTACCCCTGGCATAAGGTTTTCAGGCGTAAACTTTAATAAATCAGGTGCAGGAGGAGGCCACATCTCCTCCCCGCTTTGTCGCATCCCCCCCCCACCCGCCCATCAGGTGAGTGGGGGATACGGCTAGCATACACCATGGAAAAGGCGCGAATCTGACTCCTTTTTGTTGTGTACACCAGAGGCACAAGATGATAAATCCCCCCACCCCCACCCCCATAGTGTGCAAATAATACTTTCCTACTAAAAAAAAATACTTTGCCATACAATGTTTATACAGTAGGCAGAAAAAAAATCATATAGGAAAACCTGACAACGCCTACATTTTCCAATATGATACTATCACATAGTTCCATATAGTACCCTTATACGAGTATGGAAATAACATGATAAGCTTTTTAAAACCCATACAGCACTCCTAGAATGTTTCTATATAATGCTCACATACAGTGAACATATTGCAATACCAGATGATTATCGCTGTGTAATAGAGACAATGGGGGAGATTTGTCAAACATGGTGTAAAGTAAAACTGGCTCAGTTGCCCCTAGCAACCAATCAGATTCCACCTTTCATTTTCCAAACAGTCTGTGAGGAATGAAAGGTGGAATCTGATTGGTTGCTAGGGGCAACTGAGCCACTTTCACTTTACACCATGTTTGATAAATCCCCCCCAATGATCATTGGCTGATCGTGTCAAATGGCCTGACACCAAAATCCTCGTCCACCGACCGCGCATCACTACGTGTAATAGCGATGTGCGGCCGACAGCTAACAATTAAATAAACTGTTATACATCACCTCTCCAGGCTCCCGGTCTTCTCCTGCCTTTTGTTTGCCTCCCGACACCGCGGCTGCTGCCATCTCTGACCTAACAGGCCCCTCATCCAATCACTGGGAGCGTGGAGAGGAAATGTATAACAGTTTAGGGCAAGGGCTGCACGGACATCATTAACGATTATTGAGCCGTGTAATAGCCACAGTAAATGAGCGCCAATCTAGCAGGTCAGCACTCGTTTACATTATTGATCGGGCCATCATCACCTGTCTAATAGGACCCTTACAGTGCCAATATAACAGTTCCACTTAGTACGCACTCACTACGACTATACGCTGCCAACATAAATGTTTCATACAGCACAGATAAAGCAGTGCCATATATTGCCAACATATAGAGTGCACACACAGTAATACTATACAGGACCGACATAATAGTGCACTATAAAGAAAATGTATATTGCCAAACAGTGCCCACAAGGTGATGCCATGCTGCGAACAAATACTGTGACCGTAAATGTCTAAATACTTCCAAAACCAACATCATGATATACAGAGGACATCAGCAGAACTACAAGAACCATCATGCCCTGCTGACAACCAAAATGTAATGGTGGAAAAATAGTTAAACCCCAAAGGTCTAATATAAATGGCAGCTCTGGTGTATGTGTAGCGGAGAGATCAGTCTCCGGGTAAGATTCTCCAGAACTCATTTATTATTATTATTATTATTATTATTATTATTATTATTATTATTATTATTATTATTGTTAGCAGCAGCCAAATACACACAATGCAGTTCTACAGAACTGATCACAAGGAGTCCATTCTCCTGAAATTCAGGAACAATACATGATAAGAGGGGAGGGGGGTGCAGTGTGTTTTCTGAGGCAATAGACAGACAGACAGACAGATAGATAGATAGATAGATAGATAGATAGACAGACAGACAGACAGACAGATAGAACATATATAGGAGATAGATAGATAGATAGATAGATAGATAGATAGATAGATAGATAGATAGATAGATATTAGATAAATATTAGGAATAGAAATTTCCCGCAGCACATCTTGTGGTGAAAAAATTCTTCAGTGTTTATTTCATCAACCGTAGAAAAACATCAGTGCAGCACAGCAAAAAAACTGAGGTATGATGTGACGTTTCGGCGATCTCCACCGCCTTTTTCAAGCCGCTTTAGACACACGGTACTTAGATAGATAGATAGATAGATAGATAGATAGATAGATAGATAGGTAGATAGATAGATAGATAGATAGATAGATAGATAGATAGATAGATAGATAGGTAGATAGATAGATAGATAGATAGATAGATAGATAGATAGATAGATAGATAGATAGATAGATAGATAGATAATACTGTTCCACATGTGATTGAATTAGCACATAACCTTAGCTCAGCTGTGTGTTAGCACCATGGATGGCGCCCAGCACCATGGTAAATGGCGCCCCTGCTGGAGGAAATGTTATAATGAAATTAAGGCACATGACATGATGAGGGTCCTAGTATTGTTTTGGTGCCAGGACTTGTTTTTCCGCACATTTGTGTCCATCAAGTCGCTGGGAGATCAGTTCTATTCTTAGTAATTGAAGACAGATGGAAATCCACAAGGAGCTGAACCGCTGCCGGCACCACGCTGCTATGGGACAGAACACCAGAAAGGCTGCGACAATCCCAGCTGCCTGCAAAATACTGTGCATGGGTACCCTGAAAATGGGACTCCAGACATGAGTTTTTCCAGAGGGCATCCAAGCAGATCGATCTATCTATCTATCTATCTCCTATCTATCTATCTATCTTCTATCTATCATCTGTCTATCTAATATTTATTTTAATTGGAGAGTTAGAACATAACAAGAATTCTTTCGTGATTTCATACCCTCTAATATATGGATGTTTTACATTCCCCTCATAATGTTGGCATTGTGCTCCTTCTCCTCCTGAATGAAGAAACTGCACGAGTAGCTACAATACACGTTATCCTCACATTTCTGTCTCCAGATATAGCCACCATCTTATGTAGACGGCGCTAATCCTAGACCCCCGCTCCCGGGGCTTAACAAAGAATTCTACAAAGCAAAACTACTAAGCTCCAACAAGGCAAAAAAATCTCACATCTGGATGTGACCAAGGCCGCACGTCCAACAATGGAACCGGTGTTGTATCGTATATGATCAAATATTCACTTTTTTTGTTCATTATGCCTCAACCTCAATTTTGCATAAAGTGTCCAAAGAGCCTCATTGAAGAGTCTCCAAACACAGGACTAGTCAGATATCCCTCCAGACCTAGCAAAGGGGTGGCTCCTGTAGGTAGACCGCCAAAACCACCATATTAAGTGTCCCTTTCAGTCAATATCCAACTCAATTTACAAGTCTAAGGGCCCCATTACTCTGAAAGATTATTGTGCGTAAAACCATTTTAAAATTCCAATTTCAGCTATAATCTTTCCGTGTGTATGCAGGGAACGATCAGACGACTAACAAAAATGGCATCTTTTGAGTATCTTTTGGTGTACATACACATTGTTTGTTCGTTATTATTAACATTCGTTTACTAGCGTATACAAACATTCAGAATTATGATCGTAATACAATTGTAATTGAGAACGTAATTAACGACTAACGTGCCATATATTATGGTGAATGATTTCAGGTCCCTTAGGATATGACACAGGAGATACCAAAACTAGATATCCATCCATAGATAGCTGTTTCGGGGTGTTGCCCCTCATCATGGTGGAGTAGGTTTTTTGGCGGGAGCAATGCCTAGTAGACCACCATGGTAAATGATCTCAGGAAGACCACCTAAAGAAGACACTGTGGGTTGCTAGTAAAAGTGTTCAATACAGTGAAAACCTAGGTGCATTGCCCCCTGGGAAATACAAATATGCAACCTCAAGTTCACACAACGTATGTTTTGCATAATGTCACATCCGCGGCCGCGGCACATACCTCTCGCCGTGTTGCTGCTGCCCCATCTCCCGCTCTGTGCCAGGGCTCTTCCTCCTCTGGCTCCCTGTCAGCTCGACGGGCGCGTCCCTGCCTCCCAGCTAGTGAGCGCGCCGGCTCTACTATAATTTAAAGGGTCAGTGTGCCTTTAATTGGCTGCTGCTCTGCAGCTCTCCTATAAATTGCAGTCCTGCCCCACCACAGGCGTTGGAGCATCTACATGCTTCCCATTGGTGTGTGGCCCAGCTCTTATGTATCCAGCCTGTGTTATTCTGTCCGTATACTCCTGCCTGTGTATCCTGCCCAGTGGGTCCAGCCATTCCTGGTTCCTGCCATCTGACTGCTGTCTCAGTTCCAGCTGAGCCACCTACTGAGTGCCTGTCTATCTGCCTACTAGTCTCCAGCTGCACCTCGCCACCGCCACTATCAAGCCAAGCCAGGGGTAATGACCTGGTGGTCGCCTGTTGCAGCAAACCCATCCTGCCTTGCAGCGGGCTCTGGTGAAGACCAGCGGCCCCTTAGACTCCGCTCCCTGATGCGGCTTACGGCATCGCTAGTGGTGGCACAGGGTAACCACCACTCCCAGCGTTACAAATAAATCACGACTGTTGTTGCAATTTGCAACAACGGCCGTGATTTATACAAAACATACGTTTTATTAGAATAAATGAAATCTGGGCTGGAGCGTATACACATAGGGGGAGATTTATCAAAGAGTGTAAAATTTAGACTGGTGCAAACTGCCCACAGCAACCAATCACAGCTCATCTTTCCTTTCAGCACTGCCTAAAGCTGAGCTGTGATTGGTTGCTGTGGGTAGTTTGCACCAGTCTAAATTTTACACCCTTTGATAAATCTCCCCCATAGTGTACGCTCTGGGCGAGATTCCATCCAGCGGCACGAAAAACTGACATGTCAGTTTTCTGCGGCCACTATTCATTGAATAGCGGCCGCAGAAACATGTTAGTTCATGGCAACGGTGAATTGGGATGCGGGCGCACAGAACGGCCAGTGTTATACGCCATTTGAACATGGCCTCAGAGTTACTGCATTGAGCTACCACCCAGAGGATGAAAGGAATCATCATGAAAATCCCTATGGACATGCTACATAGCCAATGCTATATTACGAAGAAGAAGAAGGTTAACCATAAGTTTAAAAACCATTCCTTTACTCTTTAAATTTATTTCAGTATGTGTGGCAGAATTTTGTCATGCTTTCTGGCAGCTGTCTGGCTCTGAGTGCTATGATTCAGTCCACTTTAGATGATTTGCCAATATTCCTATTCACAATGGATTTTCCAGCTATTTCTCAATTGTTGACATATTTACACATTGACATCCACATTCTTTAACTTTTCTCAGAGCTTTTGGAGTTCTTGAAGGAAGAGTGATCCGAAAAGTAATTTCAGGGAGAAATCAGAGCTGAACTCATTACCTGAGACATCGATATTTCCCAGAAATATTTCTCTATATTGGTAGACAGGGAAACGATTGGGGACGGCTATAAATAACAGTCGCTTCCATTCCTGGATTTACAAAGCAGTTTTTTTGGTTTATTTTTAATCTTCTGTTTGATGGTTTTTATTTTGGAGCTTAAACAAAAATAAAAGAAGTAATTTTATCAGGGGGGCTCACATGGAGCTGGACGGACTCGCAGCAAGCACCGAGCGAAGGAAGCCAAAAACAACATGGCAACTATGTGACTCTTTGAACAGGATACACCACATCCTGCATCTAGTGGGCAAAGGTTCCTAGTCTACATTGCAAATTCAACCCAACTGTTCTCAAGTGGAGACGGCTCTCCAGCAATGAGCAGATTGGTGACACTTCAAAACCTCTGGAAACTTTGCAGGTGTCAGGTGTGGAGTGGGTAGGGGGGGTTATGAATATTTAAGACCAGGTACATTGCCAACATTTGCCTTGGTGGAACCTGTATTCACTTTCAAAAACGTTTTTATTTGCTCTGGATTCCTACCAAGAAGATATTACGATCCAAAGAATTCCAGAAGTTATTTACATGTGATTGAGAATCCACCAAGTTTATACATAGTTACACTTAGTTTATGCTCTTTGGGTTCAAGGGTAAGAAAATAGCATTATACTAACGAGGGAGAAATAAGAAATATTTAGAAGGATTCCTCGTGGGCCGTCCTCTAGGAGTGCACAGCCAGTAAACTGTGAGGTTAGAAGAGTATCTGAAGATATAGACATGCTCAATTTGCTTCCCATGATATTATGCCCTATCTTCAAGACAGGAGATAACTAGTTTTGAACAACCATGGTCTGTCAGGCATAGTGCTCAAGCATCGGGGTGCTCGATCAAGTTTTATGCTCAATCCTAGTGGTTCTCAGGTTGCTGTGTAAAAATCACCCCCTATTAGTATGTTCTTTTCTTGGCACCATTTAGAAGTTTACATGCTGCACAGTTCATATCTGAAAAAAGTTCAATCCAGCTCACCGTGTGCTTGAAAAATTAGTAGTGGTGTCTTCCAGGGTGTGCAGAGAAGATGGACAATTACCCGGACCTTACACCGGGAACAAGAAATGTTGAAAAAAAGGATGGGGTCCACTACTTCATGCAATAAAAAATCTTAGTAACTTCATTACATGTTCTTTAAAAAGTGTTAACCTAAAAAAAAAGTGCAGACGCATTTTGGAATACAACATCACTGCCCAACCTGCGCCAAAGAACATGAATCCTGGCCTCCACTGCAGTAGTAGCAGCCCATTCCGATGGCGTCACATCAAGGGACTACAGCCCCAATGTAGGTGGGATGACAGGGCACGATGGCCCTGAAGCCCCACCCAGATGACACTGTCCACTGTTTTATCCAGGTAAACATGAACTGTGCAGCAGGTAAACTTCTAAATGGTGCTGAGAACTGCACATATCAATGCTAATTTTAATTTTTGTATATTTTGTTTACACAACCTTCCAATGAAAGAAATTTGAATGAAAAAAATGCAATAGGTTACTGTAAGACAAATTAGAACTAGTCAATTGCCGCCATACTATCGGAGTTCTAATGTGTCTTGCACTAAGGTATCGTGTTTTTTGTTCAAATTTTTTTAAATATATTTTAATTACACATCCCTTCAAGGGAAGAAATATACAAAAATTAGAACGGAAAAGTGCAATAGGTATTGAGTCACCCTCTGAGGCAAGCCGTGCCAAGCAGGAGCACCTGGTTAAGTCTCCTATTAAGTTGAAGCTCCCATTAATTTCAGTGGGGTTTGTTAATTGAATCAAGCACTCGAGCATTGAAAATTGCTCAACTCGAGCAACAAGCACTCGAGCATCAGATGATAAACTGATCAGAGGAGGGGTCCAATCACTGGGATCCCCTGAGGTCTTAATAATGGAGACTGACATGTTCCGCACTTTATTAGAGAATAACTCCTGCTTCATTCATTATCTGTGGAAGCCACTGGAGATAGCCAAGCATTGTCGAGCACTTTACTATCTTTGGTGCCTCCCCTAAAGAATGAATGGTGGTGCGCATGTGTTACCACTGCTTTATTCTTAGGGGGTGACCTGGAGATCCATTCTAGAGATCACAGGGGTTCCCAGGCTCCCATATCAGTTAATTATGCTCTACCCTGAAGATAAGACATAACTTCATTTCTTGGAACAAACCTTTAAACGAGTTTTATAAACAAGAAATAAAACAATATCTATGGTGGACTCCTCAGGGGCCGTCCTACAAAAATAAAGAGAGATCTGTTAGCTCAGTCAATATTGGTGCTACAGTATTGATTGGAACAGGAGGTTTCAGGGAAGGAGGGTGTTCCCTTTTAAACAGGATTTCTATTAAAAAAAAACATAGAGAAATTTTTGCCGTGACTCCTCATGGGCCGTCGTCTTAAATTGCAGAGCCAGAGATCAGGCCATAGATGTTCTCGGTTTGCTCAGTTCTCAGTCAGTATTGCTATTGCTGTTTAGTTTGGCTTAGCCCATACATAATTAATTTGACGCACGTGAATGTTTTATTTTTTTGTGTGATTTCTACCAGAATTCTATAAGGTTGTAAATTTGTTAAAGAAAAAAAAATCTTAAGTTTTTCCACTAGAAATGAGAACTACATTTTGTCTCCTTGTCATAATATAAGTGTTTAGTTGATGTGAGAATTTAATCCCAAGAATTTGTATCAAGACAAATGATAGAAGCAAAGAACGCGGAGTGACGGAGCGCGCGAGGCAGAAACCCAACACAATCCCAAGATACCACAGGTCAAGGAGGATTGTGCAAGGGCCAAGTTGACTGTCAGTTCTTATCCACGTTACTCAGAGCCCCAGTTCCCGTAGGCACTAGCTGAGGGTCAGGATCTCACGTGTTTGGAACTTTGCCACTTCTTCATGCTATAAATCTTCCTGGACCTCCATACTTCTCTGTTACTCTGAAGACCCCCCTATAGGAACCTTCTGGTCGCAGGATAGGCTGGACTATAAGTGCGCCCTCTGTGATTTGCGGGACTCGCTCTTAGACAGCGCTCCAGCTATTTCTAGGAATTCCTGCTAAGTATTTTTTAATGATTTCTAATGACATCATCGAGCGCAAAACCATTGTCATCGCGAACGTTACTAAATATCACCGCGGGGAGAGTCTTCTGTTTTTACTAATTTATCAGCGATTTCCATCAACATCCCTTCCAGATGCGGAGTCCAGCTCATTTCTCACACACTCTGGATGGCATGTGCCCTCATAGCCCTTCGTAGATCCACACGGAGGGAAATTACTAGCAGACCGGGATGTAAGAGCAATAACCCAGACAGGAGGGGATGAATGAGCAATTACTGTAAAGCCGAGACTGTAGCCATCCTAATGCAAATAACACAACTTCCCGCAGCCCGCTGCACCTGACTGTGCACACGGCTGGAGATTTTCTGCACCATACAAGTAACCTGGCAGTGCCCGAGGAAGGAAGAACAAACCAACTGCTAATGATGATGAATGATGTGACTCTATGCGGCACATGATAGAAGAATGTGCTGGAGAATATTTGGAAGGAAATGAACTACAGTAACTGCATTGTGCTACCTTTATGGCAATTGGACAATTGTTTAGCAGCAATCCCCAATGTTTCCATTTCAGCAGATACAAAACATGCTGGGAGTTATAGTTCTGCAACACCAAAGAAAGGGGTACTCCAATTACATTCTTTGTTTTTCAAATCAACTAACTAAAGTTCAGCAAAAAAAAAAAAATACAGATTTGTAATATACTTCTATTTAAAAATCTCAAGTCTTCCTGTACTTATCAACTGCTGTATGTCCTGCAGGAAGTGATGTATTTTTTCCAGTCTGACACAGTGCTCTCTGCTGCCACCTCTGTCCATGTCAGGAAATGTCCAGAGCAGTAGCAAATTCCCATAGAAAACCTCTCCTGCCTTAGAAAGTATAATAACACACATAGCTATATCGCAATAGTGGGATAATACTGTGGTTTCAGAGAGATAATACGCTTAGTGATGTCACAGTACAGAGATAATACGCACAGTGACTTCACAGTACAGGGATAATACGCACAGTGATGTCACAGTACAGGGATAATACACACAGTGATGTCACAGTACAGGGATAATACACACAGTGATGTCACAGTGCAGGAACGATGTACACCGTGATGTCACAGTACAGGGATAATACACACAGTGATGTCACAGTACAGGGATAATACACACTGATATCACAGTACAGGGATAATACACACAGTGATGTCACAGTACAGGGATAATACACAGTGATGTCACAGTACAGGGATAATCCACACCGTGATGTCACAGTACAGGGATAATGCACAAAGGGATGTCACAGTACAGGGATAATACACACAGTGATGTCACAGTACAGGGAGAATACATACAGTGATGTCACAGTACAAGGATAATACACAGTGATGTCACAGTACAGGGATAATGCACAAAGGGATGTCACAGTACAGGGATAATGCACAAAGGGATGTCACAGTACAGGGATAATACACACAGTGATGTCACAGTACAGGGATAATACACACAGTGATGTCACAGTACAAG
This sequence comes from Dendropsophus ebraccatus, assembly GCF_027789765.1. Lineage (NCBI taxonomy): Eukaryota > Metazoa > Chordata > Amphibia > Anura > Hylidae > Dendropsophus > Dendropsophus ebraccatus. The sequence goes on along the minus strand of NC_091461.1, from coordinate 104,307,106 downwards.
GAGAATACGTACAGTGATGTCACAGTACAGGGATAATACACAGTGATGTCACAGTACAGGGATAATATACACACGGTAGACGGGCCCCAGGAGGAGAAGAAGGAACCCACAAAGATCCGGCTGCCGGGGTAGCTCTGGTGATGTTGTGGCAGCTGAGTGGGCAAGGGTCACTTGGGCACTTGTCACCGTAGCCTGGAGTGGTGTTGTTAACCACCCCTGGTCGGATGGCTTTCGAGTCCACAGGTTCAGATAGCCCAAGTATATGCTGGTGTGTTGGTGCAAAGGAATAGACAGAGTCCAATGACTTAACCAGAATTAAGTCAGCTTACTTAGCACTTTAGTGCAATACACAAAAATAGGTTTCCGCTTCAATAACAACAATGGGTGCAGGCAGGAGAGTGAAGAAGTGTTAATTTGTGAACAGAAGAGAGTAGAGTAGTTGAGCGTCTTGAGAGCCTTGCCCAATAAAGTACTGTACTCTGCCTGGGATAGCGTAGTTGGGTGTGGTAGAGAGGAAGAAGACGAAAAGATCCTCATACTTACATTTTCTGAATCGGCTAATGCCCTACAGTTTTACGATACCTGTCCTGTGAGGGAAGTACAAGGCCCCAGGTCCCTGTGCTGGGTTGAGCAGGCTTCCCAAAGCTTTCCAGAATAGCTGTGCATTACGCAGTGGAATATGTAGGCTAACTGCAGCTTTGTTCTACTGGGGTCAGTGCCTAACTGGATGTAGGTCTCTGCCCTGTACTGTGTGGCTAGTATCCCTGGCGTGGACAAGGGGATCCTCAAAGGACGTCACTGCATGCTAGTGGTTACTTGCTTGGAGCAGAAAATATGTAAGTCTCTGGGTCCCTGTCAAGGGTCCTGGCCGGAGCCAGGCCCTGGATTCACTGCAGCAGGAACGTTGTCTTGTTGTCTTGCTCTCTCTCTGAACTGAGCTCAGACTGGACTGAACTGAACTCCTCTTTCCAGGAATTAAACTCCTTTTCTAGGGGCATACAAAGTTTCCCTGTGATTGGTGGGGGCTGTGTGTGTATTAGAGAAAGGATTGGATAGGGTAAAAAAAGGAGGGAAAACAGTCTGCACCTGGACCTGGAGAGGAGAACAACACATGACAGTTAAGACTTAAGGCTTTCCTCAGCTGTGCAGAAAATAAATCATAAGGAAACCAGAGTAGGGACACCTAGTGGGGAAAACACAGAATACATGTAGACCATCTCCTACTATGTGAACCTGAGAGAAAACTTTACACAGGTGCATAAGAAACTTAGTGTAGCAACTTGTGCTGGGGCAATGCAACAGTACAGGGATAATGCACACAGTGATGTCACAGCAAAAAAAAAGAAAAGTTCCTACTTACTAAAGGGACTTCTTTACACTGGGCAAGAGTTCAAAGGGGTGTTAGACTCAAAGTAAATATCTCATAAGTTGCAGCCCTTGGGGAGAACATAACAAACAGCATATTCTTACTTCTCTACACTGCCCCATACTCTCACTACTCTACAACTTTTTCAGTCCGCAGAAGAGCGATCCTGCCTCCACTTCCAAGAAGGACTCATCTGGAGGTGACAGCCCGCTCAGCCAATCACTGACTGTGAAGTGACAGCACCATGGCCAGTGATTGGCTGAGCAGGCTGTCACCCTCAGATGAGTCCATCTCGCAAGTGGAGGTGAGATCGCTTTGTCGTGGACCAAAGATGACACAGGATGACACCGAGGGAACGCAGAGAGGTAAGAATAGGTTGTTATGTTCTCCCCAAGGGCTGCAACATATGAGAATTTTACTTTGCCTGGAATACCCCTTTAATCCTCTCATAATGTAGATCACACTCTAGCAAATTTTACTGCGGACATTAAAATAAGAAATAGAGTGGCGCTGAGCGGATGATGATGATGAGAGCCGGAGATACAGACATGTCCTGGGCTCATCCTCACTTCAGTCTAAACAATCTGTTTTTCGTATAGAAACTCTGCAGACGATGGTTCCTTGACAAGATGAATCAGGTGATGACTGCGGCTCATTGAGAACCTGCCAGATAACTTCTCCATACACATTCTGTGAATCTGACCCATTACTGTCCTATGGGACTCTGTCAGGACTGTGAAATACGAGCAGACAGATAAACCTCTCCTGACTGTTTCCAGCTCTGGTGGACAGACCTATCAGATGTAGTAGCTGTCTACTGATTCATAGACAGGCGGCACCTGCCATGTCACCACCAGCCTAAGTGTTTCAGGGGTGAGTCTTCATTTATAGGATAAGGATCAATAATCAATAATATAGTTCAGAAAAAGTTGTATTGCATTCTGCCCAATAACAAAGTTGATTTTATTATGTACATATACACAAGCCACGCCTCTCTTCTGCCCCTTAAAGGGGTTCTCAAGGATTTGAAAAAAATCTGCTTTTTTTTTTATGACACCTGTCATAAAGCTGTGTGCAATATTACAACCTGGCTCCATTTACTTTAATGCAAGGATGGGGAAACTTTGGCTAAAAGCTTTGGCTTTGCAGGCATGATGGGAATTGTAGTATGTGGCATGCTGATAGGAGCCACAATGGTGCGACTGGGACCAGGCCCATGAGCTAGGGGCCTGCCCACTGCACCCCCTTATCACATCTTGTGCTGCAGAATCTGTTGGCGATATACTATTAAATAATATTATTATCCTCCTGCCACTTTGCAGTTGTCCGGAATTGGCTGTCAAAATGACATCCGCTTAGCAAGCCTGCAGGCTACTCTCCCTTGAATTGAATAGCCGAGTCCTGGCAGGAGATCGGGAGCACTATGCTCTCTGCCCTGCCCTGCCCCTCAGGACTTTCTGTGTAATGCAGAGCGGAGTGGTTACCTCCACCACCTTTACACAGCAGCCAGATCTGACCAGAAGAGGCCAGAGGACAGCAGGAGAGATGAGTATCACAGGGAGGGGGGGGCTCTCTAGGCTACATAACTAAAATCAGATCATAAACTGCTAACATTTCATGATGGGAGTTGTAGTTTTGCAACATGTGGCTCTTTAGCGGGTAGAAAAACAACCTCTTTCATGTCTTGCTGATAGTTTATGATGGGAGTTGTGGTTTTGCACCAGCTTTTTGAAAGGGGGGGGGCACAGATTGGGAAACAATGATTTGTGAACAGTAACACACTACATTAGAGGGGGCAGTGTTATATTTCATTTGGGCATGATGGTACATCATTAGGAGACAGTGACGTAGGTCATTTGGGCATGCTTGCACAGTACATTAGGGGACAGTGGCGCTTGTGCCGAATGGAGAAGACAGTGAATATACACAACTCCGATCAGGAAAGACATCACTTGTGAGTCACTGCATATACCTGCTTAGTATGCCCCTGACCGTGGGTAAGAGGGGAGTCCCAAGCTGAAATAGCTACGCCCCTGATTGTAGTTTTACAACAGCTGAGGGTGGATGGTTTCCCTTCCCAGCTTTAATGGACCAAACAGAAATACCACAAACAAATTGAGGATAAGGGTGGTGCTGTTTCCAGAAGAAAGTAGCTATGATTTTCTAATGCTGATGTGGTGTCCCACCACAGGTGTTGTTGCATATCCACCCCAGTCAGCCGTTCACTCAGGTTAGAGTGGGAGATGAGGTATTCTATTTTCCCCACTAGGTGTCTCTATTGTTTGTATGTGATGTAGGCTGAGCAGTCACAGGTGCTCTTTCTCTCTATCCTATCCTCTTCTTTTTCTCTCTCACACACACTCAGCCCCACCACTCACAGGAGGGTACACAAACACCCCTGTAGGAGGAGTTAAACTGGTAGAGGAAGTGAGTCATTCTTAGTTTAGTTTTCAGTGGCAGAGTACAGGATCTACATTGGGCAGGGCTCCTCTGGCAATTCCTCTCCTCCTCTTTCTACCTCTACAAGGCACTTACTTCTTCAAGCACCTATTCCTAAAAAGTAGTAAAAAGTAAAAAGCATTAAAAAGTAAAAAGTATACTCTATTGTCAGTGACCAAGTTTTGTCAAGATTTGCATCTGTGTTGAGTGTTCTGTTCCCTGGCAAGTCCGCTCAGTAAACTGTTCCACCACCACCTACGTTGGTTTTTTTCCCCTTCTCTGTGGGTGGCAGTACTGACATCCCGGGTGGGTCTACTACCACTCTAGGTTGCCGTGACAAGAGCCCAAGGGACCCGCAACAAGCCCTGAGTTTACCGACCATTTGGGTACATAAACCGGCGGCTATACAAAAGCAGGTATCAACATCACACCTGTGCACCACTACAGTGCTGGCATCACTACAAAACAACATCAACATCACTGTCCAAGTACCACACAATATAACCAGTGCAACTGATGGGCAGTATGTTACATAATGGAGGCCACCATAACAGGGACAGAGTACATTCCTCACTGTATTCTGACCTCTGCCCCAGCCCAGTCATGTCTTCAGGCCACAATGTTTTTGTCTTGTGGTGAAGACAATCACATGATGTAAAGATTTTATAAAACCTCAGGATTTATGGAGTGGTGGTGACTGATACATCAGGGGCGTTCTCTCTGCTTATATCACCAGGGTCCATGCTGTGAATGGCGCTCTCTCTGCCTATATCACTAGGCTCTGTTCTGCATAATTGTTTTTGTTCCCTGACAACAAGCTGAGATCTTATAAAGAAATAAAAACATAAATTCTATTATAATATGAAAATACTGCAGCGCTCCTCCACCACATACTGAACCTATCTAGCGTCACATCATCGGCCAGACGGCATCTCAGCGCAGCACAGAAGACTGAACTTCCTAATCCCTGACCACGCTATTGAATCCACAGCCGGCCCCGCGCTGGCACAGGTCTTTGCGTGTAAAACAGCATAAATCTCCTCGCACTCAGAGACTCGCAGCAAATGGAGGCCGAAATGAGATCAACAGCAAAAGTTCTAACACATTGAATAGCGCCGGCCGCAGGAACGCCATCACACGAGCCCCCAGAAAATACCATCCATAGCCCACGACCCTGACCGCACCACTGGGGGATAACTAAAGAGTCTGGAGATAAGGTGAGATGCCCGGGGAGGGAAAGCCGAGAATAAACCAGGTTCCTCCATCATGGAGGGGGTGATCCTAGTTTTATGCTCCAGTTTGGACCTCACTAAACAGCGTTTCACTTTAGGATATATTCACATGTAGCAGAACCTACGGCTCCTGGTCCTCTGTGCATATTCTATAACACGATCCCCAGCCTCCATGGTGGTAATACCAGTGTCGCCTCATATGGTGGAAGCGCCAGGGCCCAGGTGTGACTGCTATCTCCCTATAGTCACACTCCTGGTGAGCATCCATGTTTCCCAAATGGCTATCCTAAGATTACAACTTATCCACTAACCCCAGCATAGCTGCGAAGTATCAGATCAGTAGGGGTCCAACCACTGAGCCCCCCATAATCCCTAGACCATGTTCCATATCTTCCTGAGCAAATGGTGGCGTAGTTGAGCATGCACACTGCATTCACTTTATATAGGACGATAACCAACCGTTGTACTCTCCTATGTTCATCAATCTCATAAAAAGTAATAGAGCAGTGCTTAACATCTACTCCATTCACACAAGGGGACATAGGACCCCCTTTCTAGTTGTTGGTGGGGATCCCAGTGGTCAGACCCCCACCTATCAGATGCTTAGCACCTATATTGTGGATAGGTGATAAGTTGTAATCTTGGAATAACCATTTTAATGCATCTATCTAAGAATGAACCAATAATCATCATCCAGCTTAGCTAGCAGGAGCCACAGATGACTCCACATGTGATGTGACTCTCAGTTCTGCTCCACTTGCAGAGTACATTCGGTCACATGACGGCTTCTTTTTAATTCTAGGAATTGTTGCGAAAGCTGAGACCCCAGTAAGAGCCGATCTGCAGAAGACATTGAACTCAGCTCAGCTGAGCGTGTAGGCAAAACTTGAAAAGCCCCCTAAGGTTAGAGGCCGGTGGGTCGGGGGATGTAGGAGACTAGAAGACAGAATCCTGATTGTGCACTTTCTTTCAAGCCTTATTTTGCCGGCTGAACAGTCCCTTAGAGGAGGCCCCGGCATGAGGGTGAGAGGTCAGTGCAAGGTTATAGATGCCGAGATCTTATTCCTCTGAAGCAGAATATGTTCCTCTTGTCACATGGGATTTAGGATTCATTCTTGAGCTTGGAGTGTCGGATGTAATGTCCATCTATCAGGGCAAGCTGGACCTCAGTGATGGTCGACAGAGGTCATGGGCCAACTGTCCGACATGTTGTAAAGATCAGAGCAGCAGAGGGCCTCCATATCCGCAGGAGACAAACAGGACCTCACCACCACCTGGAGTGGGATAACTAGTGAGGACAGGACTCTATGTGACACATGGGCTAATATTATGGGCAAAAAGTTCACAGATGGGTCACAGGTCATAGTCAACGCTAAACAGGTCACAAAAAGACAGGGACAGCCCAGCACATGGGTCATTGACTTTCTATAGTGCCTCTTAAGCATTACCATCACTGCTAAAAACATCTCATGTGTCAAACGTTTTCATTATTCAGACCGATCATTATTCAGACCGATCATTGTTCAGACCATGGGTCTCTAAAATGCGGCCCTCCAACTGTTGCAATACTACATTTCCCATCATGCCTGGACAGCCAAATCCAAAGCTTTAGCTGTCCGGGCATGATGGGAACTGTGGTTTTGCAACAGCTGCAGTTTGGAGACCCATGTTTCAGACCATAGTGAGAGACTGTCTAATTGCAGGAATCATATTCTTTAGAAAGTCTAAGAAGCCTGTGTCCTGCAATCAGATCTGTACAGAAGTGAACCTGGGAGAGAAGTGCTCATCCGCGATGCATCTCCTAAATTATCCAAATGTCTGTGTGACATATCAAAAAGTTTTTAAAGTGACAGTAATGCTTTAGGTCAAAAGAATCCCCCAAAGAAAGAACACATGTCAAAGTATTTTGCTAATGAGATCTTCAGTGATTGCCTGTAATCTGAAGGAGTTAGTTTTCAAATGCCCTGCAGCACTCCCACAGGAGAAAGGAGAAACAGATTGCTGATCTCAGGGGGACCATCCAAACAACAACACTGCCGGCTGCTAGTGAAAGCGCTCAATCCAGTGAAGTCCTAGGTGCATTGCCCACTAGGAAACATGAATTTGCAAAAGAAGAGCCCGTGGAGCCTCATCAAAGAGTCTCAAAACACAGGACTAGCCAGATATCCCTCGGGGAAGGACCCAGCCAAGGGGTGGCTCCTGTAAGGAAACCACCAAAAGCACCATATTAAGTGGCCCTATAAGTCAATGCAATGACAATTGAAAAACCAAGGCCAGGTAACCATCCATATACAGCTATTTCGGGGTGTTGCCCCTCATCAGTGTGGAGCAGGATTCTGGCTAGGTGGGAGCAATGCCTTGCAGAGCCATAAGAGAAACAGATCGCTGATCTCAGGGAGACCAGCCAAACGATAACACGGCTGGCTGCTAGTAAAAGCACTCAATGCGGGGTTTCTCTTAGTGTTCAAGTCTTTATATGACTTCATTTTCATATTTCCACTGAAATAATGAACCATATGCTCATCTGACTCTATTCCACATGTCAGGTCAGAGCTGCATTTCATCCCCCAGAGCTGCTCTTCCTACTGTAAGCAGGATCAAAGCTAGTAATTTACCTTGAAAAAAGTATATATTTGGGGTATATAATGGTATATAATGGTACTGGTATATAATGGCATACCGGTGCCAAGTACATTAAGTTTAATGGACCTAATTAATGGTAATGGTGACTGTGTTGAGCTAATTTCTGCTACTGGCACAATAAGGACCTGCAAGCACAGTATATACTTGGAAATGGACCAGATGTAACCACTGCTAGACTACGTTTGGTCCTTGAACTCAATGCACCTGGCACGGATACACCACGGTCTCTGTTGGCAGCCAAGTCTTCTGGTCACCGAGTCACCCACCTACATACATTACACCGGCCCCCTCCCTTCCTCTCTTCATGCTTGCCCATCTTTAATACATTACATTTATAGTGTCTTGTGCCTTTTATAGCCATTTGGATTATTTTACAAGAGGAAAGCTCTACTCCACTAAGTAAGTAACACCCACATGACAGCCCACACGCCCCGGGAGGCTACTAACCCAAACTCCTCCTGTTAAGGCTTCCATTCATTTCAGTGAAAGGTGCCTATAATACATAAAATAACGTTTCCTCGCTGAAAAGCATTACTTTTATAAAAGTTTTCTGCCAAAACCAGAAAGGAAAACACAAAGAGCAGAAAATATCAGTATAATGCCGAGCGGATTCTGAGAGCGGCTTCTGGTTTCCACCGTCCTATAAATCTGCAGTAAATCATGTTAGTGAGCGGCACCGGTGTGCCAGCAGCTAGAATAATAGGCAGAAGGGGAGCGCTCCTGCCCCATTCCCGGATTTATTATTCGCAGAAAGGAAATATTATATACATTTATTTCTCAAGGATTCTTTTAATTGTTGCGTTCAATGTGCAAATCATTACCTCCACACCGCGAGGGGTTAACCCATCTCCCCGGGACGCTCGGTACTGGGGCTCCGTGTTTAGATGTATTTGTGATATAGCGATGTATACATTCCACTTCCAGGAATCGGCTCCATGTGAGGTAATGTGTTTTTCAGCTGAAATATTTTTGTAATATTCAGGTCTCATGGAATTAGCCTTCTGCCAAACTCATTGTTCTCTATTTGCTTTGGAGATTGCAGGACGTATTCTGGAACTATTAATATAATATTCATTTTCCGGATTATAAATTGGGTGACACGTTCCAATCTGCTTTATAATCCTTATAAAGTATAATCGGTGTGCGAACGAAAGGTTCTACGACTTTCTAACATTTGCAAGGTACATGAATGTACGATGTTGGTGAACGAAGATGATGGGGGAGATTAATTTAGGTGAGTGTACCACTTTTGCACAATGCATTTTTGCACAGGACAGGCGGGCTTTACTAAGAGGCGTGTGGGGGAAAATGGGAATGTGACTTTATCCAAGACTGGCATATGAGTAATGTTCCCCAAAGTACCTTATCGTCATATGATGTACATAGCTAGTCCTGCCCTCAGCTGAGGGGTATATACAATTGCATCTAGTCTAGACAATGCTCTGTGAGCTACACAGACTGGACTCCAGACTGAGGCCCCTTTCACACATCAGTGCCACTGATACCCTCTCAGGGTACGTTCACACATACCGGATCCGCAGCGGATTTCTCACCACTATACTTCACCTGGTCCCCGCTCTGGCTTGCTTCGGGGCTCCCATTGTCTTCACGTCCCGCTCAGCCAATCAGTACGCTGCGGTGGGGCAGCGCACTGATTGGCCGAGCGGGATATGTCGAGAACCCCAAAGCAAGCCGGAGTGGGGACCAGGTGAAGTATAGTCTCTGGCGGCAGGGGGGTTAACGGGGCGGGCTGCTGACAAACTCCCAGCGGGATGTGCATCCTGCTGCGAGTTTGTCTACCCATACAGTTTACTGGGCAGGGATCCGCAGCGGATCTTGCTGCAAATACACAGCGAGAAATCCGCTGCGGATCTGGTACGTGTGAACGTACCCTCAATCACTCTTGTGGCCGGAGGCAGCATTATACCTCCGGCAACAAGAGGCCGCTAGCGTTGCAGGGTATGAGTGACGTCACTGGTGCGCATGCAGTACCAGAAGGCTAAGCGAAAAGTCGGAGGAGGTCTCAACTGTGGCCTGCAACAGGTAAGGTTTTCTTAATTTTTACGGCCAGGAAACACAGATGGTTGCCTGAAGCCTCCTGAAATGCTTCCGGATCAGCGCTTCCCGGTCGTAAAAGCTGTCACAAACGCGTGAAGGTGCTCTGATACATTGTACACAGCTGAGAAGTGATACAACGTATCCAGTGTAGACAATGCTCTGTAAGCTAAATAGCGTGGACCTATACATTAGACACAGCTAGTCCTACCCTGAGCAAAATTAGGCTTTTTGTGACTTTTTTACCCCATCAAGCCATACAAGCCTGATAAGTATCCCCCAACCCCCATACACACACAGTTCATATCCAACTCTATGACTGACACAAGAGACTTTACTGCTGAAACCACAACCAACCCCCAGATCTCTCTCCCATCCGCATCAGTCAATGCAGAGTATATTATGAGACCAATCGGCCACCGCTCAGTGTCTGTGGTTTCCTATCTGATCAGTGGCCCCTGTGGTGACCATCTGATTCTGATCTGTCCGCTACTCGGGAATCCTAATCTAGTCACCCAAAACATGAAAAGAGAAATAACAACAATGCAATAACCAACAAAGAATAACAATGAAACAACTGAAAAATAGCAAAAAATTTACGAGAAATATCAACCACGTATAACGTCAGGAAAGTGACTGATGGCTCAGGGGTCACAGGAGGTCACCAAGATCAAGACTCTGCACTTTAGATTTTACAGAAATACTTGATACTTGTTCATTGCATTCCAGTACTGTGACAAAAAGCTAAATCCATATCAGGACCTCTGCTTGGTGCAAGTGAATGGAAACATTGTTATTTGCATTTTTATTTGTCTGCAAAAAAAAATCCATATTAAATCTGCAAAAAAGAGAGGTGTGGATAATTAATAACACAATGTTTTAAATGATGGACAACATACAGATGGATGCTATGTTTCGAGGCTGTTTTATTTGTTGATATAAAAATTAAAAATATTTTTTGTTTGTAGACGTGTGCTGTGAGTGGGTGAGAAGAGAGTGCAAAAGAAAGAGATGGAAAGCAATAGGTAGAAAAGAGAAAGAGCTCCTATTGGTGCACAGATCCTAGAAACAGTAACCTTTTAGTTACCTACAGCTGTGCAATACTTAGGTACACAATATACATACTAGCGACATCTAGTGGCAAAACTTAGGTACTACTTCATTACCCTTTTTACTTTGAAGTACAGACTTTTGTGAGGGGTATAAAGACAAGAAATACCCGTGGTGGGGCACCACACAAGGTCCTCCTTTTGCACAGCTATGTTTAGATTAAATAAATACAGCTGTGGCCTACCACCACGCTTTAAAAGTAAGTCTTGTCCAGTCTTTATTTAATACGAGTGGGTGGGTGGACATAGTTGGGGAGTAATGTTTCCATCCCCTGAGTTTAAGCATGTCACCATCAGTGTGTGCATTGCCTCATAGTAATCATTAAAGCAACTCTGTACCCATAATCTGCCTCCCCCCCCAAAAAAAAAAATACTGCATGTATAATCGGATAGCTGCATTTAATGCAAGATCTGTCCTGGGGTCCATTCAGCAGGTGATGCAGTTAAAGTCCTAAAAAAACTTTCAGCCCTGTGTCAAGTGTAGCCAGAAATGTTTGTGCCCTAGGCCTGCAATGCCTCTCTGTTCCTCCTCAACGCGCTCCTCATTATTTGAAACACCCCTGAACAGAATTTCTACTATTCATCACTTGTCTGAACACTGCACGTGTTGGATCATTAAGGCCCATGTGCAGTGTCCAGTCAAGTAATGAATAGTAGAAATCCTGCCCAGGGGTGTTCTGGATGATGAGGAGGGCAGGGAGGAGGGATGGAGAGGCAGTGCAGGCCTAGGGCACAGACATTCTAGGCCATGCCAATTTGACACAGCACTGTAAATGTAAATGTTATTTTTTAGGACACTAACTGCATCAGCTGCCGAACGGACCCCAGAGCAGGTTTTGGATTAAAAGCAGCTATCTGATGGTCCAAGCGGTTTGGAGGGGGCAGATAGATTGTGGGTACGGAGTCGCTTTAAGTTTTATACTGTCCATATAATAGAAATATAGAGTCCTGTGGAGGAAGCCTTATGTTGCATCAGCCTGAACTACAGGGCAGAGAAGTATTAGGGGTGTTCACATGGCACAGATCTGCACTGATGCCGTTTCTGGGTTGTGGATTTTTTAGCATAGAAAGAAAGTGGAATTGCTGCAGATTTTTATTTTATTTTTTTTTGTAAAATTTGCATTAAAATTCACGTGAAAAACTAAAATAGCCTGAAATATATCTCAGGTTTGTTCAGTGGCTTGGGCTTGGTCTGCTGCTCCTCCATGCTTTACACTGCTGCTTGATCACTTTCCTCGCTCTGTATAAGGGTCCATTTACACAGAAAGATTATCTGACAGATTATCTGCCAAAGATTTGAAGCCAAAGCCAGGAACGGACTATAAACAGAGATCAGGTCATAAAGGAAAGCCTGAGATTTCTTCTCTTTTCAAATCCATACCTGGCTTTGGCTTCAAATCTTTGGCACATAATCTGTCAGATAATCTTTCTGTGTAAATGGACCTTTATGCTGGTTTTACACAGAGTGATAATTCGCCCAATCGTATGATTAGCGATTTCGAAGTAACAATTTTTTTTTAGAACGATCAGCGTTTAGATATATACGATATATCGTACAGAAAATTCGTTTTGCGATCATTTTGCGATCGCTTAAGCCTATCTCGCACATAGGAAAAATCAGTGAACGACTGTTTACACGGAACGATCGTCAAATTTTTTGCGAACGACGAACGATGATTCAAGAACCTGTTAAAAGATCAAAATGAACGATTTCTTGCTCGTCGTTCGATCGTTCGCTGCGTTTACACGTACGAATTTGATCGTTATCATGCAAATTCGCACGATAATCATTCCGTGTAAACCCAGCATTAGAGCTAGGCTTGCATGGAATCAGTGCAGGGTGAGTGTGATCTGCACCATGTTACCACCAGTGGAAGTATAGATGAGGTAAATGATCCCCACTTGGGGATAGGGGACCTGAGAGACCTCAGCACAACTATTGCCAGGTTGTGGGACAGGACTGCGTTAGCTTCATTCTGCAGACAGGACACGACTATATAACAATGTGACGGACCCCACAGGACGCTGGACCATTCCTAATTAACTCCCATTGTGAACATTTGGCGCCCATTGCGCCATTACACTGAGTGAATATTTTGGTTTCTGGGCATTTTCAGAACAAATGAGAGAAACAATGTAATAAAATGTGTTTCATTGTCTGGTGGAGAGAGAAAGCAGCTGGAGGAGGACCACCAGGGATCTGTCTCCCGGCCTGGAGGGCCGCACAGAGCATCCCCTCGCATTGCCTTACTCCGGGCTCAGGTTAGCGACACATGGAAGTGTATGGAACTACAGGACGGGGACAAGAGAAGAACAGAGGAACCGACGCGGCTTCATTACAGGTCTCCACTGACTGGTACGTATTCACACACAGCGTTTTCATTCATGTTTTAAAGTCTATAGTATATATTTTTGCCATCAATATAAATAGGACGCAGCAGAAAACACACCATTTATAGTATGTGTGAATATACCCTTAGGGTGAAAACACATGATCAGGTTGCGTTGCGGTTTGTATCTGCATCCCATCAGTTTCAAATATAATGTAATAGATGAATTTCATGGCAGTAATGGAAACTCTAACACAACCTGATCGTGTGTTTTCACCCTAATAAATCAATATAAATTAGTAGTTGAACAAAGCGAAAAATCTGCAGCATATACAGTATGTGTGAACACACCCTGAGGAAGAAAGATCTAAACTAAAAAATCTGAAGTTTTTTTCCTGAACTCTACAATGGTAAATCTGCCCCAGATTGTATCGGTGGATGAGGCTCAATTACTGCCGTTGATTATGTCAATGTGTTATGAAAGTTTAGGAAATTTATCAGAAATTTTGTCTTTATTGTTTATGTGATATGATATAATGTACAGACTGAAGACCTAGACCCATATGTGTTAAAGACCCCAGATTTAGACCCCCATATATGATACACACATCGGAATTAGATTTAGACCTCTGTATGGGATACATACCCCAGACTTAAACCTATATGTGTTGCAGACCCTAGACTCAGACCACCATTTGTGATAAAGACCCCAGACTTACCCTCTCTATGTGTTTTAGACCCCAGTCTCAGAACTCCGCATGTGATACAAACCCGACTTAGACCCATATGTGCTACAGACCCTAAACTCTGACCCCCATGCTATATGCAGACTTTAGACTTAGACCCCATATGTGACTAAAACCAACTCTCATATATGATACAGATCCCAGTTTTAGACCCCCCATATGTGATACAGACCCCAGACATATACTCATATGTGTTACAGACATCAGGCTCAACTCTCCTATATATGATAAAGACCCCAGACACAGACCCCCATATGTGATAGAGACCCTAGAAATATACCCATATGTGTTACAAATATCAGGCTCAACTCCCCATATATGATACAGACCTCAGACACAGACCCCCATATGTGATACAGATCCCAGATTCAGACATCCTATGTATTACAGACCCCAGACTCCATATAGAATTTACAACTTCTGCAGGGCATGGATTACATTTTTATCCACTAGACAGATTAATACCAAGTGTAAAGAAGCCCCCTAACCAAGACATGAGGCGCCCCAGAGAATATCTACAAATATACACTACCTATGCAGCTCTTTTGCATATTTGATTTCCCAGGGGGAAATGTTCTAGAATACACTGATGCCATGACACCTGATGGTGTCTCTGCGGTGTTTTGGTTGATCTCCCTGAGGTCAACCAGCGTTCTTTTGCATGCACTTACTAGGTGTTGTTAACACTAGCCAGAATCCTACTCCACACTGATGAGGGGTAAATACCCCGAAACAGCTGTCTGTGGATGGATACTTTGCTTGGGTGGTTTCCTTGATCGGAGACATTCCTTGGCTTGGTTGTTCCTGCCTAGTTCACTGACATCCAGACATGTGATGGTGTCTCTGCAGTGTTCTTTTGCATATTTGATTTCCCAGGGGGCAATGTTCTAGAATACACTGACGTCAAGACAAGTGATGGTGTCTCTGCGGTGTTTTGGTTGATCTCCCTGAGGTCAACCAGCGTCCTTTTGCAAGTCTGTGAAAGGAGACAGGGAGAGAGAATGACTGCATACTGATTGTCCTTTAGATCTGAGGAAAGTTGGGTGACAACGGGATCATGCGTGTGATATAACATGCGTACGCATCTAATCACATATATGCATGTCGATGTCTTCTGAACCCCAGGACATAGAGGTCATTATAAACCTCAGACTTAAATATTAGACAGATGTAGCAGAGCTGAGTTTACTATCTGTCACACTATGTTGTTTCTCGAGACTGCTTAGAATAAGTTCACATCTGCATTGGAAGCTCCAGGCACACAGGGGTTAACTCGCCGAGCAAATCCCCAACCAGTGGAATAGTGAGCACATGTGCTTTTTATTTGCCGAGTCCGCAATGGTTTGGGGTTTTGGATAAGATTTCGACATTCCATATTATAAGACGGGGGGGCTCATAATTTATGCAGCCATATACCGGCACGTGAAAAATGACTTCGATTTGTGGACTTAATGAGACAAGTAAGACCCCGCTTCCTCCACATAGGGAGGGGGGACGCTAATAGGCACCAAATGGGCACCGCTTGATTCATTGACATTTTTAGGGGATTATATTATGGACCCCTCTGCAGTTGTTAAAAATTCCCAGATACCATTAATGCTAATCCGGGTGAAGGGATCCGAGGATGGATTCTTTCCTCCGCTCAGGGGAGGAGGGTGACCCGAAAATCGTACATAGCCCTAATAAATACCCCAAGATGCCCTCTATGTTTTTGGCTGCCTTATTGTTATGGGTGACAACTAAATTACATAACTCAATGTAGTGGATTCCAACCTATGGCTCTTTATATGGCGACCATCCCTACTGCAAAACCACAACTCCCAGCATAGCTTTGCATAGTAACTGTATACACAAAACGATAGAAGTTTTACCCAAAACTTTTTGCAAAGTTGCCGTATTCATTGTAAAAAATGATAAATTGGTTATTATGGTGTATATCGCCTTAAAGCCATAGTTGTAGTTTTGCAACAGCTGGTGAGCAAAAGATAAAAGACACCTGACCTGTTTATACTGAGAAAGATGGATGACGACCTCAGTTGCAAAACTACCACAACTCCCAGCATGCCCATATGGCTGAAGTCATGTGAAGGAGGAAAAAAAAAAAGGAGGAAAAAAAAAAAAAAACATATCACGTAAGCATCTGACCACACAGGGTTTGTTTGTAGTCTGTAACCATGGAGACTCATAGATTTAACTAGGATCTGTTTACACATAACAGTAAAATAAATAAATAACCAAAACTTTTAACAGAGTTGTCTAATTTTTATTCTAAGATATATATTGTTCACTATGGTGTTCGTGGCCTTTAAGCAGATTTGCAGAACCAGACCCAGTATATATATATAGTATATTTTTTTTTAGTTATTACGGATGGAAAACAAAATTCTTCAGTCTGGAGGGTCGTAGATCCCATAAACATTCCTATGTAATCCTTTTCCCCCCACCACCACCATGAAATCTTATCTCAGGAATGAGATCCTTCATTTTAATACGGCATTAATAATACTAATAGATGCCAAGGCTTTACCTGGGATTCCTCATCTGGGGCCCCACCGTGACGGAGCATCTCCTACATAGAAGTGTGGAGGAGGAGGATTATGGAGGCTCAGGTCTGATTATACAATGTATACAGTCATACCATGTGAGGCCGACCTGTTACCCATCTTACATGAAGTCTCCGGGGCCAAATACAAACTTCCCAGAGCTCATTGGTGTTCCTGTCGTTGCCTCACATTTTCCTCCAGAGCTGCACTTCCTAACAATATACAGGTCATACAGTCACTGAGCATGCCCAGTTCTCCGATCACATAGTCTGCAGACTTTCTTCTTCTTCTCTCTCCATGCTGGGCTCTATTTTCCTATTAGACCACAAATCTTATATCTGTTACCCTGGCCTGTATAGCATACATTGCTTTGTTGCATTGTGGGAGGCGTAGTGTTCCCAGTCCCAATGTGCCTGATTACAGTCCATTATGGGATCTAGGATAAGAAGATAGAGACTGCTGATCCTAAATGAGGAATTCCCTGGAAGTAATCTAGTTAAAGGCAATGATGCAGGTGGAGTGCAGCCTGAGCTCCCTGTTACATGTGACGGCCTCTAATGTTATAGTTAATGAGACTTGTACTCAGGACTTGTATATTTTCTTTTCTCTGTAGTCTTGATGAATCCACGGATAATTTAGAGCTTGGACAATAAAGGTTCTGCCCCTTTGAAGGACTAATGTGAAAACTTTCCTACAATAACTCCACCAGCTGTAAAGTCATAAATCATTCACCTTCTGATCCTTGGGGAGCTAAGGCTGTGTTCACACACTCAGTTTTTTAATTGCAATTATTAAATAAAAAGCCAGAAATAGATCATAAATGGAGACTGGAGACAGGTGTAACTAACCAGGACAAGTTGTGCCGTGTGTTATAACCAACCCAACCCGGAATACCGACAAACAACCAATAACTTGCTGGACGATAGGCAGCCACAGCATTTATTTAACTCTCATAGTGAAATGTTAAACCTCAATGTTACCAACCAATACCAGTGCTGAAAGCTTTATGCCAGCCACCGGACTCCTGATGGGTAAGTCCACCTTCCCTGCTCTCCATGAATCTCCACAACTTTACCACCAAGCTTCCCGCTGTGACTTAATAAGAAATCAATTATAAACATTTACATCTGTAGTTGCTCGGATACCAATAAAGCCTAATACCTGTGGTTGCCAGGATACCAGTAATGCCTAGCACCCATGGTTTCCAGGATACTATTAAAGCCTAGCACCTGTGGTTGCCTGGATACCAGTAATGCCTAGTACCTGTGGTTGCCTGGATACCAGTAATGCCTAGTACCTGTGGTTGCCTGGATACCAGTAATGCCTAGTACCTGTGGTTGCCTGGATACCAGTAATGCCTAGTACCTGTGGTTGCCTGGATACCAGTAATGCCTAGTAGCTGTGGTTGCCTGGATACCAGTAATACTTAGTAGTGATGAGTGAATAGTGAAATATTCGAATATTCAATATTCGTGTGAATATCTCCCAGATATTCGAACGTTCGATCGAATATTCGATCCCATTAAAGTCTATGGGAACAAGAATTCGATTATTGAAAAACATCTATTCGACCACTTGGAGGTTCACAATGACACCTCAGGAAAAGGGAAGGGGGATTTGAACGTTTATCAAATATTTATCGAATATTTGGCGATAATATTCTATACTATCGAATACCTTACTATTTGATCAAATATCTATTCGATCGAACAGTATTCGCTCTTCACTAATACTTAGTATTTGTGGTTGCCTGAATATCAGTAATGCTTAGTACTTGTCGTTCAGATACCAGTAATGCCTAGTACCCATGGTTGCCAGGATACCATTAAAGCCAGGTACCTGTGGTTGCCTGGATACCAGTAATGCCTAGTACCTGTGGTTGCCTAGATACCAGTAATGCTTAGTTCTTGTGGTTGCCTGGATACCAATAATGTTTAGTACATGTTGCCTCGATACCAGTGATGCCTAGTACCTGTGGTTGCCTAGTTACCAGTAATGCCTAGTACCTGTGGTTGCCTGGTTACCAGTAATTCTTAGTACCTGTGGTTGCCTGGTTACCAGTAATGCCTAGTACCTGTGGTTGCCTAGATACCAGTAATGCTTAGTTCTTGTGGTTGCCTGGATACCAGTAATGTTTAGTACTTGTTGTTGCCTAGATACCAGTGATGCCTAGTACCTGTGGTTGCCTAGTTACCACTAATGCCTAGTACCTGTGATTGCATGGATACCAGTAATGCCTAGTACCTGTGATTGCCTAGTTACCACTAATGCCTAGTACCTGTGGTTGCCTGATTACCAGTAATGCCTAGTACCTATAGTTTGTCTGGATACCAGTAATGCCTAGTACCTGTGATTACATGGATACCAGCAATGCCTAGTACCTATGGTTGTCTGGATACCCGTAATGCTTAGCTCCTGTGGTTGCCTGGACACCAGTAATGCCTAGTACTTGTGGTTACCTAGATACCAGTAATGCTTAGTAACTTTGGTTGCCTGGATACCAATAATGCCTGGTACCTGTGGTTGCCTGGATACCAGTAATGCCTAGTACCTGTGGTTGCCTGGATACCAGTAATGCCTAGTACCTGTGGTTGCCTGGATACCAGTAATGCCTAGTACCTGTGGTTGCCTGGATACCAGTAATGCCTAGTACCTGTGGTTGCCTGGATACCAGTAATGCCTAGTACCTGTGGTTGCCTGGATACCAGTAATGCCTAGTACCTGTGGTTGCCCGGATACCAGTAATGCCTAGTACCTGTGGTTGCCCGGACACCAGTAATGCCTAGTACCTGTGGTTGCCCGGACACCAGTAATGCCTAGTACCTGTGGTTGCCCGGACACCAGTAATGCCTAGTACCTGTGGTTGCCTTAATACCAGTAATGCCTAGTACCTGTGGTTTCCTGGATACCAATAATGCCTAGTACCTGTGGTTTCCTGGATACCAATAATGCCTAGTACCTGTGGTTTCCTGGATACCAATAATGCCTAGTACCTGTGGTTTCCTGGATACCAATAAAGTCTAGTACCTGTGGTTTCCTGGATACCAGTAATGCCTAGTACCTGTAGTTGCCTGGATACCAGTAATGCCTAGTACCTGTGGTTGCCTTAATACCAGTAATGCCTAGTACCTGTGGTTTCCTGGATACCAGTAATGCCTAGTACTTGTGATTGCCTAGATACTAATAAAACCTAGTACCTGTGGTTGCCTGGATACCAGAGATGCCTAGTATCTGTAGTTTCCTTAATACTTATGAAGCCTAAAGGGAGTCAATTCACACATTCTACTGCCGGCAAAATATATTACATCAGAAAACATCTGACATTCACATCTGACTGGGTAATTTATTTGTTGATTTTGCCTTGCAACTGAATGTATTTAGGTGAAGTAACCTACGATGCAAAAAACATGTCTAAACTTACGTAGATTCATGCTACGCAAAGGTCCCCAATCTACCTGTCTCAAACCACGTTTTGGAAGTAGGACACAGTGAAAGGGACCTAACTTACAAGTAATTTAATATACAGATTGTTATATATATATATATATATATATATATATATATATATATATACTAAGCTTTTCTTTTCTTCTCTTCTTCAGAATATTTAAAGTAAATGAGTAAATCTGTGAAGACAAGAGCAATAGTCATCACCAAACAATGGCGAACGTCACCAACACCATAAGCTGTTAACATCCTGGGGACCTGTCACAGAATTAATCCCACCTCTCCAGCTTAATACCAGTTGTTTTTACATGAAGACCCGCTAGGAGCAGGGACATTTCTCTGGCCCGTGGATGGCCCCCACAGGAATCGGAGTGTTTCCATTTCGGCTTTACTTGATGGTATGGCGGAGGGTGAGCCCCTACTTTCAGAGCCGATGGAGAGATCTATAAGACCCTTATCTGTGGTAAGGCCATGTTCACATGGTGTATGAGACCGGCCGTTCCATGACCCGGCTGGGTCCCAGCCGGATGATCTTTCGGGCCGCAGTGTTCTGATGCAGGCACATCAGCGCGCGCCCGCATCAGAACTCATAGCACACAATGAAGCAAGCGGCCTGAGCCACTCGCTTCATTGTGTGAACTGACAGGGTTTTCTACGGCCGCTGTTCACTGAATTGCGGCTGCAGAAAACTGACATGTCAGTTCTTTGCAACGCTGCTAGGGATCCCAGCCGGAGCGTATACGATGTGTATATGCTCCGTCCGGAATCCCATAGAGCAACATGAGGCTAGTCCACTTGATGGCAACAACGGCCATACGTTAACGATGTGTCAACATAGCCTAATACTGTAGGTGTGCCTCCCAAACTGGTCCAATTCAGATGCCGCATTGGTTCTGTTTTTTCTAACTATGTGTGGATAATATATATATATATATATATATATATATATATATATATATATATATGTGTACACACACATTCGGTGAGGTTTTAATATTTGTTTATGCAGGAACATATTTTGCACTTTGTCCTATGTTTTTGTATATACCCATGACATGATTTGTATTCACCTGTATTGCTGTGATACAAATAGCCCCATTTAGGGGAGTGTGTTCACTAGCTGGAGAAAAGTCCACATTTTGAGGACTGAAACATCGCTGTATTTCGTGTGATAAATAAATTCAACTTGTTTTACTTGGATTTCGGAATGCCACAGCTTTTTGGAGTGTAGATAGATAGATAGATAGATAGATAGATAGATAGATAGATAGATAGATAGATAGATAAGCTTCCACAATGGAGTGCACTCTGTAAGGGTTAAGTTTGGGTGCCAGCGGCTGGAGACCGAATTCACGTCTCCCCACTAGATAAACCAAGATGTGCTGTGGATTTCTTGGTTTAGATAGATAGATAGATAGATAGATAGATAGATAGATAGATAGATAGATAGATAGATAGAGGTCCTGGGATGTATACAGTGTTCACAGTATTGATAATATTATTATATTTTCCTATTCTTTCATTGACCATGTACTGTACACAGATCCCTCCAAAGCCTCCAAATTAACAATTCCCTAATAAATCTAGTTTATATAATAAGGTGATAAAGTTTAATGACATAAACTGTACGCTCCTCCCCCGCCCTGGTGATAATAGCCGATTCTCTAGGCGCTCATGCACATTATAGTGACTGTTTTGTAGGGAGCGCTAATTACACTGATAAATTATAGGACCGGCTACTGGCAGAGTAGCCACCATTCACTGCCCCTCCGAGGGTGTTCACCTGGAACAGAATGTCCATTGTGTCTAGAGGCTAATTTACAAGCTGTGAGTCTGTCAGATCTGATGTCTACAAGGTGCCGGATCTCATTCCTCCAGTATATCACAGGGTTGCTGTATGGCCGTGTTGTATTTCGTGCCCGTTTATCCATTGACAGATGCTATTTGTAGCGCGGCCTGTATTACAGGGTGAGAAATTATTTGACAGACAGATTACAAAAAATACTTAGGCGATGACAAGAATGAAGTCTACCAATGTGAGCCTGAAGCTCAGACGTCATATACACCGCAGTGCCATGTATACTGAGCCTACACAGAGAAACACATAGTCCCTGCTGCTCCAGATTACATTCCCTGTTCTGTGTAGACCAAGGCCTAGAAGAACAGGGAGAGACAGGGCAGCAGCATTATCTGTGCCTACATCATTTACAGAGAAAGACAGGGAGGCAGTACTATCTGTACCTACATGTTTTACAGAGATAGGAAGGCAGTACTATCCGTAACTACATAATTTAAAGAGAGACAGGGGGCAGTACTATCTTTACCTACATGATTTACAGAGACAGGGAGGTAATACTATCTTCCTATCTTCATATATAGATAAAAAAAAGAGACAGTGAGGCAGTTCTATCTGTACCTACATCATTTATAGTAAGAGACAGGGAGGCAGTCCTATCTGTACCTACATCTGTGGTGGCTGCACTACTCGGCCAGTAGTTGATGTTGTTTGTTGTGACGCCAGTGCTAGTCCAGCACAGGTGAGATGTTGTTACCTGTTCGTATATGGCCGCTAGTGTCCCCAAATGGTAGGTAACCTTCCGGGTTTGCTTCAGGTCCCTTGGGCTCTTGTCACCGCAACCTGGAGTGGCAACTGAGCCATCCGGGATGTCGGTACTACCACCAACAGAGAAGAAGAAAAATAACCCAAGGTAGTGTGTATGTATAGGTGAAGGTGCAAGCAGAGATAGACAGAATCCTGTGCGTTTAATAGAGGAATTTAACACTTTACTTGGGCAGGATAACAGCACACACTCTGTAGACAGTGATAATCTTGACAACAGACTTGAGTGCTGGCTTAGTGCTTGAGGTAGGTGCTTGGAAAGAGTAGAAGTAGTAGTAGTGCTTTGTAGAGGTAGAGAGAGGAGGAGAGGAGTTTGCCAGAGTTGCCCTATGCCCAATGTAGCCATTGTACAATGCCGAAACTAGAGTGGACATCTGTAAGTAGTGAAGTGATACTCGTACTCACATTTAGACAATGTCTGATCACTTCCTACCCCCTGGTATCATAGAACTTGTCCCAGGTGGGTAGCACGCGCCCCAGTAGTCAGTTATCTGGGTGTAGCTAGGAGTCCAAAATTTCCAAATTACCTTCACTGTGGAGTACAATACGTAGACATTTATATACCTGTAGCTTTGTCCTACTGGAATCAGCTCCTCTTTCTTCAGGAGTCTGTCCTGCACTTTTTTGACTCATTCCTGGCGTGGGCTAGGGTATTCCTTGGTGACTGATCTCCCTAACTTTAGCTTAGCACTGCATAGTAACAGTAGTGGAATGCATAGAAAAAGGTGTTTTCTGCATCTGTCTCTGTCCCTGTCAGGGGTCCTGGCCAAAGCCAGGCCCTGGCATAACTTCTGCAGGAACTGCTTTGTGGTGCGTCCTCTCTCACTAGAAACTGAACCAGACTAACCTCACTTCCTCCTACAGGGGTGTTTGTGTACCCACCTGTGAGTGGTGGGGATGAGTGTGTGTGAGAGAAAGGCTAGAGAGAATAGGATAGAGAGAAAGAGCACCTGTGATAGGTCAGCATAAAACACATGCCATAGAAAGCTTAACCCATAACCTTCCTTAAGATCTACAATAGTAGTAATACATATACATATAAGAAGTACTGACACCTAGTAGGGAAACTACATACTTAATCCACCACTTGTTTAACCTGAGGGAGACTTTTAGGCAGTCAGGCAGGCAGTACTGTCTATACTTACATCATAAATTAAAAGAGACAGGGAGGCAGTACTGTATGTACCTATATCATTTATAGTAAGAGAGAGGGATGAAGTACTGTCTGTATCTATATTATTTATAGTAAGAGAAATGGAGGCAGTACTGTCTGTACCTACATCATTAATAGTAAAAGACCGGGAGGCAGTACTATCTGCACCTACATCATTTATAGTGATAGACAGGGATGAAGTACTGTCTGTATCTATATCATTTATATTAAGAGACAAGGAGGCAGTACTGTCTGTACCTACATCATTAATAGTAAGAGACAGGAAGGCAGTACTGTCTGTACCTACATCATTTATAGTGACAGACAGGGAGGCAGTACTGTCTGTATTTACATCATAAATGGTAAGAGACAGGGAGGCAGTACTGTCTGTACTTACATCATAAATGGTAAAAGACAGGGATGCAGTACTGTCTGTACCTATATCATTTATAGTAAGAGAAAGGGAGGAAGTACTATCTGTACCTACATCATTTACAATGAAAGACAGGCAGGCAATACTGTATGTACTTACATCATAAATGGTAAGAGACAGGAAGACAGTACTGTCTGTACCTATGTAATTTATAGTATGAGACAGGGAGGCAGTACTGTCATTACCTACATCATTAATAGTAAGAGACAGGGAGGCAGTACTGTCTGTACCTACATCATAAATGGTAAGAGACCGGGAGTCAGTCCTATTTGTACCTACATCATTAATAGTAAGAGACAGGGAGGCAGTACTATCTGTACCTCCATCATTTATAGTAAGAGACTGGGAGGCAGTACTGTCTGTAGCTATATCATTTATAGTGAGAGACAGGGAGGCAGTACTGTCTGTAACTATATCATTTATAGTGAGAGACAGGGAGGCAGTACTGTCTGTAACTATATCATTCTTGTGTTAGAAAATAAATGCCGTACGTCGCATGGTGGAAGTTTAGTTGTTCGCAAGTATTGAATAGAATTGCTGCAGACGGTGACAGGTCGACCTGTCATCAGAGTCTTTCCTTGCTCCTTTTCAGGACGTGATTTGTTTGTCTGTTTTGTAGGTTGTTTGGCTTGTTTCAGGACATTTTCTTTTGGCTCTAGGAACCATTCAGACAAGATGTTGATTAAATCCAGAACTGGAGAATGTCAGACCCTGACTCCAGGAACATCGGATAACATCAACCAGGATGGGACACACGGGGGGGTGTTGTTATTAAATGTGCGAAGGGTTTGTTACAGTGTATCATTGCAGCCAATCTTCTATAACATAAATACGTCACTAAAGATCTAAGCGTATACACTACAGCCCCTATTAGGCTGTGTTCACACTGCGTTTTCAGCATACGTTTAACAGATCCGTTTTTTTTTAACGGACAAAAAAATAGTGTCAGCAACGTTTTTGTGTCCGGCAAAAAAAAAACGGATCCGTTTTGAGCCGTTTTTTTTTTATAATGGAAGTCAATGGAAAAATGGATCAATTCGGATGCACACAAATGCATCCGTTTTTTGCAAAAACGCAGTGTGAACCCAGCCATATTACAGACTTCTTGTATACTGGTATATACAAATCCCATATTGTAGAAACCGGTGTAAAACACAGACCCCCATATTGTATAATACAAACATCAAACTCTAGAGACGTATAATACAGCCCCCACATTATAAAGATTGGTGTATAACACATGCCACAAATTAAGGAAACTGGTGTAGAACACAGACCCTTATTATAGAGACTGATATATAATACAGACCCCACAATATAGAGACTGGTGTATAATACAGATCCCATATTATAGAGACTGGTGTATAATACAGACCCTTATTATAGAGACTGGTGTATAATACAGATGCCATATTATAGAGACTGATATATAATACAGACCCCACAATATAGAGACTGGTGTATAATACAGATCCCTTATTATAGAGACTGGTGTATAATACAGATGCCATATTATAGAGACTGATATATAATACAGACCCCACAATATAGAGACTGGTGTATAATACAGATCCCTTATTATAGAGACTGGTGTATAATACAGATGCCATATTATAGAGACTGATATATAATACAGACCTCACAATATAGAGACTGGTGTATAATACATATCCCATATTATATAGACTGATATAGAATACAGACCCCACAATATAAAGACTGGTGTATAATACAGATCCCATATTATAGAGACTGGTGTATAATAAAGATCCTATATTATAGAGACTGGTGTATAATACAGATGCCATATTATAGAGACTGATATATAATACAGACCTCACAATATAGAGACCGGTGTACAATATGGACCTCATATTATAGGGACTGGTATATAATACAAACTTCACATCATAGAGACTGATATTTATCACGGACCAAACATTATAATGACTGGTGTATAACACGGACCACATATTATAGATATTGGTGTATAATACAGATCTCATATTATAAAGACTGGTGTATAACACGGACCATATATTATAGATACTGGTGTATAATACAGATCTCATATTATAAAAACATGTATAATAGAGAAACTTGTGTATAATGCAGATCCCATATAGTAGAGGTTTTTATGCGTCTACAATTGGGGGGGGGGGGGGTAAATATTTGCTCATCCCCTAGACTGTGATCAAGCTCTAATATCATATACGACTCCTCTACAAGTCACGGCAGAAATAACTTTCTTTCCCTTGTGAAAATCTCCTTTTCGTTTCTTAGAAGAATTGTGCAATAAAGGAAAAACTCCCAGAATTTTTGGAATAATAATCAATAAGAGGAACTTTGGACTCCAGTAAACACTACAGAGCTTTTCCCCTAAGAAGATTCCCAGGAAACAGGCCCTTAAGCTCTTAACAAATTCCATTCCACTTTTCCACAACTATATCTGTTTCTGGGGAAGTTAAGTGACAACCAATATGGCCGCTATTACAGCTCCCCGGGGTGGTATCCAGCTTTTTCAACACTCCTGTTATGCAGTAGTACAGGAGATGTACCACACCTTAGCCTACATCAACTGGTGTCAGAAAGTTATACAGATTTTTGAATGCCTTTTGAAAAACCTCAAGTCTTCCAGTACTTATCAGCTGCTGTATGTCCTGCAGGAAGTGGTATATTCTTTCCAGTCTGAGATGGATCTCTCTGCTGCCACCCCTGTTGGTGTCAGGAACTGTCTAGCGCAGGAGAGGTTTTCTATGGAGATATGTTGCTGCTCTGGACAGTCTCTGTCTGGGACAGAGGTGGCAGCAGAGAGCACTGTGTCAGACTGGACAGAATACACCACTTCCTGTAGAACATACAGCAGCTGATAAGTACTGGAAGACTTGAGGTTTTGAAATAGAAGTAATTTTACAAATCTGTATAACTTTTTGACACCAGTTGACTTAAAAAAAAAAAAAAAGGAGTATTCCTTTAAAAAAAATTTACACAATACTTCTGGGATCTGTGAGTGATGGCCACCATAGAAGCAATAGTGTCAGTATACCCCCCAGCTGTGCCTGGCACCTGCCCAGGTTTGCCTGCTCCTGATGCCAGGATTATAACAGCGGCCATATTGGTTGTCACTCAGAAATGCGCCTAAGAAATGGATTAATAGCATATGGCATAGTTTACTAGAAGGAAACTGAAAGATTCCTCAAGAAGAGTAAGAGAGGCGTGGGTTGTGGGTCAGAGCAGCGGCGTGACTTCTGGGATCTGATGGTGTATATAGTTATTGTATACACTAGTGTAAGTGCGTCTGTGTTTGTGTGGACACTGGGGGGGTCGGCTCGCCGCTTGTACCTCCGGGCGATCGCTCTCTGATCTTCTTACTGATTCACCCTAAATGAATAAACAATTAATGGAAGAAGCGGAGCGCTCGCCGGTCATTTCCAAGAAGACGTTTCCTTCTATGATTAAACACACGTGAAGCCGCCCGCTGTGAGTCACCGGTTATTGGACCTGACCTGACCATTGCAGTTTTGGCTTCGGGTCTGGACTTCACTCCTGCACCTGCTGCTGCTTCTTCTTCTTTCAGCTGCAGTTTCACCATTCTGCCAGATTTGTGGCTCATGATCGGCGGATACCACAGTAGTGGTCCTGAAAAGATAGGCTGACCCCGGAGCAGCATGGAGTCTATCAATAGAAGTTGTATCCTAAACCGATACATTGTAACAAAACCACTGATTATGTAAAATTTAGCTTGTCTAGACTGGTCAACTGGCACCAGCAGGTTTAGTGGGCCCAGGATCTGTAAAGATAGCAGGACCAGCTATAGGAGAATACACAAATAGCGATACATTAGTGCAAAGAGCTGGTAAAGCAGATTAAGGGCCCGTTCACACTATGGAATTGGTGCATAGATTCAGCTCTGAACTCCTGCCCGCAGACTCCACGGAGAATCCAGCCTGCTAGAATCCAGCCGCGCAAGACCTCCCACTGAAAGAGATGGCAGGCTGGATTCTGCACAGAGTCTGCAGGCAGGGGTTCCAAGCGGAATCTCCGCCACGATTCTGTAGCCATCTTCACACTTGAGGAAAATATTTTCAGATTTCTTATCAGGAAATCTAGATAGATTTCCTGACCCATAGGGTTCTATTGGGATTTTTCCTGAAGGGTGTCCAGGCCAGAAAATAAGACGTCCTAAAAACTGCCCGTAATCCCCATTACCTAATCAGGAGTGCATACAGTCAAATTCTGTTCCATTGGCTCCCGGTCCTGTCAATCACTGTTCTGGTGGCTGGAAGTAGCACTATGCCTCCAGCCACAAAAGGCAACTCTCTGCCCCCCCCCCCCCACTACGGCTGAGAAACAGTAGTTTTTCTTCTCCTCCACTTTCATCTTCAGGAAAAATTACCACGGAAGTGTAAAGGGCCCTACATTTGGATTTCAGATTCCGAATGGGGAAAAAAACTAGTTTTTATTCACTGACAATAAACAGAGTTCTTGAAGAGTGAAACAAAAAGTGGAAAGTTGAGTTATTTTCATAATGCAGTGTGTAAGCTTTAGTAACATAAAACTGGAAAACCCTTTTAAGCACATTGGGGGACATTTATCAAACTAATTGCGCCTGTTTTTAGTCTAATATATCTAGTTTGCGCTCAAAATAAATCTAATATGAATTTATGAAGTTTTTTTTAGACAAGACTATCCAAATTAGATGCGACTTTTTGAATTAGATTTATTATTGTTAATTAGATGGGGGCTATGTTCATACTATGTAAGTTTCCGGACGTACGGTGTTCCGTGAATAAGCGGCTGGAGATTTACGTAGTTTGCGTACAATGGAAAGTATACGATATACGGCGACACAGTTCACACTACGTAAGAACTTACGCCCGGATCGTACGAGGCGCTGTAAAAAATGAGCCAGACCATTGTTTGAGGACGAAAATGCCGTAACTTACGCCCGTAGCGTAACATGCGGTCCCGTACGTAGTGGTGATTTCTTCATTTTGCCATCTTTTTGTGCCGATCCAAAAGGTTCTGTGGGGTGTCCGGGGCTAGGCGAAGATTTCCAAGTAAAAGACCGCTGTCAGATCGTTACATAGGGCGCTCGGGAAGCGTAAGTAGACTTCGGGCGTAAGTTCGCGCTCCGTACGTAGCCGGCCGCAAGTAGCGTAAATCCCCGGACGGAGTTTACCGCGTATATGTCCGGCCGCGAAAATATGCGGCCGGACATATACACAGTGTGAACATAGCCCGAAAGTGCGCCAGACTTCTTTTTTAGCTAAATTTATTAACAGCGCAATTTTTTAAAAAGTCGCATATATTGGCGCATCGCTACGTCTGCTCCGAACCAGGTAAATTTATTAGACTAATTAAAAGACCATTATTTTTAAGACACATTTACTATGCTATTGGACAATTGACATAAATTTGACTAAACACATTAGATTGGAAATTATGCCAAAACATCTTTGACAAAATCGTGTTTTTAGATTTGTTAGTAAATATCCCCCATTGAGCGTATAGAAAGGGGTTGTAGAAATAGGCTAAAACTTAAAGGCATTCTCTAATGGAGACTATTTGTTTTTGTTAGAATCCCTGTAATCAATTCTAATCTGAGATGCAATCTGTTTGGTTGTAGCGCCACCACTGGACAAGCGTAGTATTACACAACTTTGATTGTGTAACACAGGGATGGGGATCTTTTGGCCCTCAAGCTATTGCAAAACTACAATTCCCATCATGCCTGGACAGCCAAAGCTAAAGCTTTAGCTGTTTAGGCATGACGGGAATTGTAGTTTTGCAACAGCTGGAGAGCCAAGGGTTCCCCATCCCTGGTGTAACACATGACATGCCAGCTCCTCCAGAGAGACAGATACTCTTTAAGGCCAATCTGATTTAATAGATGAGGATCCTGAATGACGGGCCCCACTATTTATTAGATATCCCTTTAAGTCAGCCATGGAGTTTCCCTCTTCCTTTATGGCTTGATCTGTGATCTGGGAAGTATCGGGGTCTTCCGGCTCATTACTTGGGGTCTTGCTCTGTCACTGAAGTTTGCAATTCCCGACGCAGCCAAAGAGTTAAAGCCGTAACCCCGTGTCACCTGCAGGTGTTGGTTTTATGGCAACGACTTCCTAAGGGTGTTACAGCCTTGGCAATAAAAGGCGCAGCGCTGGCACCGGCAACCGTAATGGTCCACGTTCCATGTTCTGTTGGCAGAGAATTCGTTACACTGTAATAATAGAATTTGTTAGTTAATGTTCCATAACATTGGCATCAGAGATCTCGTACAAGTGATTAAATTCACTCGGCTTTGGAAGAAATGAAAAATTTACAAGGTAGAATGTGGAAAATGCTGTGACTCATATCAGTGTCTCAAATGCTGTGAATACTCGGGGTCCATGCTGGGGTCATACTATGTACTAGGACAACACATAGCAGCACAGAGCCCCTAAGGGTGTGTACTAAGGGCCAGCGAGATGCAATACATACATCTGTACTTCACTACGGGCATCATATTATACTATTACACCTCAATGTATCCAGGGACTGCATGTAAAACCAGCAGCAGGTCTCGTCTCCAGGTGACCCAGAGCCCAGGAGATGCTCTGGAGGTTGTGGGCCTCATCCTTCTTGACACTTGATGAAGTTTTATCGTTCATATCTGTAACATTATCTTTTATGATGCGTCTCAGGTTGCTCAGCTCTGGGATTATACTGCTGCTCTGAGCCGCCTTTATAGACAATCTGTGAGAAAGTTTCCGCTCCTGGACACACAGGAGCATCAGTTATAGTCACCCCGATGCCCCCAACCAGTCAACATGTGTGATCCAGATGACAAGCCAGAGGATGATCCTCAAAGCTGCATCTCGTGCCAAGAAAGAGTGATACAATATTACAGTAGGAGGTCACTGACTGCAAGATGTCAGCCCTGTGGTGTTACATTGTACGGGTCACATATAGAACTCATCTGCATAAACAGTCACTGTGAATATACATTACATACAGTACAGTACATCACCCATCATACACTGTCTATATAAACTCATTATAATAATGATCCTGAATTAAACTCCAGAGCTGCACTCACTATTCTGCTGGTGGGGTCACTATGTACATACATTACATTACTTATCCTGTACTGATCCTGAGTTACATCCCATATTATACTCCAGAGTTGCACTCACTATTCTGCTGGTGGGGTCACTGTGTACATACATTACATTACTTATCCTGTATTATACCCCAGAGCTGCACTCACTATTCTGCTGGTGGGGTCACTGTGTACATACATTACATTACTTATCCTGTACTGATCCTGAGTTACATCCTGTATTATACTCCAGAACTGCAATAACTATTCTGCTGGTGGGGTCACTGTGTACATACAGTACATTACATTACTTATCCTGTACTGATCCTGAGTTACATCCCATATTATACTCCAGAGCTGCACTCACTATTCTGCTGGTGGTGTCACTGTGTACATACATTACAATATTTAGGTTATGTTTGTGTTTTCCTACCACGGTTGTTATTAGTTTATACACCGCTCACAAAAGCCTGTACTACAAGTTAGAGTGGCAATGAAGTGATTTACCACTAGAGGTTGCTATTATCTGTATATGCACTTGTATAATGCACAGCTGTAGTAAACAAGAGGTTATTGCTTGTTTATGATCTGTGCACCAATAAGAGCTCTCTTTTCTTCTTCACCTATTTCTATTCTCCTTTTTCTCTTTACACTTTATTCTCCACCACTCTCAGGGGACATTGCACCTCCTGTAGGAAGCTATCACATGGGGAGAGGAAGTGCAAGGCCACACTTAGTGAGTCTTACCCAAGTCTTAGTGGAGAAAAGACGTAAGACAAGACTGTCCCTGCTGTAGTCCAGGTCCCTCCTCCAGTCAGTGTCCAGTGTAGTTTAGTCAGGAGTGTGGTAGTGGACGGACACACATGGAAAACAGAGAGACTTTTCTTTTAGACGCTATCTTTGGTCCAACTATGCAGTGCTAAACTGCTTGAGAGAGGACAAGTGAGAGATCACCCCAACCCACGCTGTGTAAAAGTGCAGGACAGTATTCTAAAACAAGAGGAACTGATCTGGATAGAGTAAAGTTGCTACAAGCCTATGTACTTTATCTCACAGCTCAGGTGTAACCAGGTAATTTGGCCACCTTGCTCAACTTAGGTAACAAGGTCTGGAGCTTGTGTCACCCTAATAGGACAGGTCACCCGACACTGTAGGGCAACAGATGGTACAGCGACAACAAAGGTTGAAACACGGGCACAAGTATACTTCTATTTTCAAGTATTCTTCAGTAATCTACTTCTTCTACTTCTAAAGTTCCGGCAGAGCACACTTCTACCCGAGGTTGGGACTCACAGCACAAACTCCTCTCCACTACTCTAAACTTGCAACACAAACTCCTCTCTACTGTTTTCTGCTCACTCTATTTCTCAGCACACAACCAAGTCAGCTCAGCTCTTCTGCTCCAAAGGCTCTTAGCACAGATTTTGTTCTGTCATGTCTTCAGTCTATGATCAGCTATTGTACAAAGCATTCTAACAGTAAAGAAAATTTTATTTATGATAACAAGACTCGGTGATTATTGTTCCGGCACCTACACAGTCACTACTCCATCCTTGGGTCATCTCCTCTTTCTGTGGGTGGCGGTACCGATAGTCCGGGTGGGTCACAGCTCCACTCCTGACCACCGTGATAAGTACCCAAGGGACCCCCTCGCAGCCTGGCAGGTCACTGACCACAGGGGAAAAGATATAGCTAGCCACCTTAAAATAAAAGCAGATGTGTCTTCATACCTGTGTGCCCCACTGTCACTGGCGTCACGACAATATACCACCTGACTGCGTTATATCTCGACCAACCATCACCGAAGTGGAGTCACTCAGCACCATCAGGCAAGTGACTGGTCGTTCACACGCGGGCACCACATTTTTGCCGATTTTCAACAACGGCCGTGATAACTACTGAACCTACATTGTGCTGCAGGCTAAGGGAATCCCGGTCGGAGTGTATAAACATGATATACACTCCGGCCATGATCGCTAGTGTCGCTGCAAAAAACAGACATGTCAGAACCTGTCAGTGCACACAATGGATAGTGCGGCTCCGGCCGCACACTCCATTGTGCGCAGCGGCCAATTCATGAGAAGTAAAGGTCCTCCGGCCGGTACTGCAGCCGGCTGGGATGATCTTCTCTGACAACATGGCCTTATCCTGTATTAACAAAACAAAATGAAACACACCATAACATAAACCACCAGTCCATCCCCACACTCATTCTACCACACAAACAACCCATACACCCATACACAATATATACATTTTTAGCTAACTATAACATATTAATAAACTATATACACAACACAGTATATTCACTACTATATGCAATACACCGCAAAATACTATACACCTACCATATTTTCTGGCGTATAAGACGACTTTTTAACCACGAAAAATCTTCTTAGAAGTCGGGGGTCGTCTTTAGAGATGAGTGAACACACTGAAGTATGAACCTGAACTCTCGTCTTCTGATTCCCACTGTCTGCCCGCTCCATGAAGAGGCTAGCCTATGGCTATGGCTGTATCCCAGTTTTCCAGGCGGTCCTCCGGCTGTATCCACCCTCTCCACGGAGGCTGCAGACAGCGGAAATCAGACGCCGAGAGTTCAGGTTCATACGAACCCAAACCTCGGTAGGTTCGCTCATCTCTAGTCGTCTTATACGCCGGGTATGGTCGCCCCAGTTTAAAATGGCCCCATCCCCACCGAATGGGGCGACCACTACAAAAAAAACGGTTAACTCACTTGGGGCCCGTCCTCAGCCTCCACGCTCCTCCTGTCCCGTTCCCGGCGCAGGCAGTGTGACGTACACTGACTGCGCCGGGGATCCCTGAAGCTCTCCCGCACAGCCGAGCTTCTCATCGGAGAAGCTCGGAGACCCTCGGCTGCCAGGAGAGCTTTGGAAGAATGACAGAGGCTCCAGAAGTACCCAAAGCCTCTGTCATTCTTCCAAAGCTCTCCCGGCAGCCGAGCGTCTCCGAGCTTCTCCGCTCGGCTGCTTGGGAGAGCTTCGGGGATCCCTGGCGCAGTCAGTGTACGTAACACTGCCAGGAACGGGCCCCAGGTGAGTTAACTGTTTGTTTGTTTTTTTAATTTAGTTGCAGTTAACCCCTGCCTGACCACAGCAGGGCTGTGGTCAGGCGGGGGTTGACATTTCTACACAAACCAACACCAACTAAACAAGCCATCATACACAAATAGTCTGGGTTCACACACAGTATATTTCAGGCAGTATTTGGTCCTCATGTCAGGTCCTCATAGCAACCAAAACCAGGAGTGGATTGAAAACACAGAAAGGATCTGTCCACATAATGTTGTAATTGAGTGGATGGCCGTCATATAATGGCAAATATTTGCTGTTATCTTAGAACAACGGCTGTTATATTGAAATAATGGCCGTTATTTACTGTTATATGGCGGCCATCCACTCAATTTCAACATTGTGTGAACAGAGCTTTTCTGTGTTTTCAATCCACTCCTGGTTTTGGTTGCTATGAGGACCTGACATGAGGACCAAATACTGCCTGAAATATACTGTGTGTGAACCCAGCCATAAACTACAACTAAACAAGACAAGACAAAAATAATAACCTACAACTTAACAGTACATATAGTTTATTTTTTTGGCCCTGAGCTGCTCCCGCATCCCATGCCCCCAGTACATGATCACGGACGTCCATGAACCAGCCCAGGATTTTATATATATATAAAAGTCCCAACAAAGTCCCACAGAAGCCCCCTCCCCCCTTTTACCCACCACCTAACCTACCACTAAACCTCAACCCCAGGTGCAAACAAACATTATACATACAGTATATACAATTTATACAAACAAACAAAGGCAATCACAATACGCAAACTTATAAAAATAAATATATAATCTACTATACAAACCCAACAATGATGAGACTTCTCAGCCTGCAAGCTCTATACTCCAGTATCTCTACAGGACAAAAGAAAAGACTAATGTGCCAGCATCAGCCCAGCACCAGGAGAGGAGACATGGGCTAAGGCCCTTTAAGGGTACAAACACACACGCCGTATACGCAGCGTATTTTCTGCTGTGATACGCAGCAGATTAGATCTAAACAACTGAACACAGCATCAAATCTGTACCATCAGATCTGCTGCGTATCTGCTGCATATACGGTGTGTGTGTTTGTACCCTACATGTAGAGCTTCTCCAAAGACTAGAGGCCCTACCAGCCCCCAGCCTCTTGTACTCCAAAGAACGCACCTTCACCAGGTCACTGAGTGTGCCCCTAACCGCCTCATCCACAAGAAGGATTTTCTGCTGTTTCGGCACTAAACACTGTGCACTCTACTTGTGGTACCTGACCACTGTGCTGACTAGGAATAAAGTGCTCCGGTCCCAGCCACCAAGGTTTCTGAGTGCTCGATAGGCCCATTCCCCATAGAAGAGATGGTCCAACCTGCGCTACCTTATGGAAGCGCCCATACGGTTGTATACCTCTGTAATAAAGGGACAGTGAAGCAGAAAATGCTCCATGTGTGGTGTCCCACCATGGGTGTTCTTTCTCATTCACACCTGCCGCAAAGGCCCTTTACTCAAAGTTCAATGGTGATGAAGGTAGTCTATTATTTCGCCACTAGATGTCAGTGTTTTGTATGTAAACTGGTATATGTTGCACACTTGTAGTGAACAAAGGGTTACTGCTTCTTTTATATTATGTGTTTTGTTGACCAATAGAGATACTCTTCTTTTCTAACCGATCATTTCTTTCCTTTCTTTTGCACACATCCTTCTCCACCACTCACAGTGCCCCTTACACACTCCTGTAGGAAGTTGTCACTTAGGTGGAAGTGGAGCTTCAGTTTCCGCAGATTCTCGTGGAAGGAAGACACACAGAGTAGGCATCCCTGCTGTGGTTAAGCCAGGGCCTGGCTCTGCCAGGACCCCTGTCCAGGACAGTCTAGTTGTGTTGGAGAGTCTGAGACACATGTGTAGGGGGCAGCCACAGACACTCCACTTCTTTAGTCTGTCTATTTCCACAATGCAGTGTTAGACACTACAAGGAGGACAAGTCTGGGATAAACCCAGCCCACGCCGAGAACCACTCTACAAAGTGCAGGGCAGTATCCTAAGCTTCAGGAGGAACTGACCCGGATAGAACAAAGCTACCGTAAAGAAGGTCTATTTATTCTATCTCGCAGTGCAAATGAAACCAGAAGATTTCGGACACTTAGCTTCACCCAGGTAACCACGACTAAGGCTTGTGTCACCCTAGTAGGATGGGTAACTTGACACTGTAGGGCAGTAGGTAGTCAGACAACACAGTCTAAACACAGGCACAAGTAACTTCTCACTCTCAAGTATCTCTCAAGTATTTTCTGGCAGAGCACAGTACTACTTTGTGTTGGGACTCCCTTGACAAACTCCTCTCCACTGCTCTCCTCTAAACTATCAACTATCTAAGCACCGGTACATCTACCTCTATTTTATTCAGCCCTTGCTAGTATCTCTCAGCACAGATCCAGTGAAACACTAAAGATTGTACCAAGCTAAACTATCTATTGCCAAGGTGTCCTGTATTTTTAAGAGACTGTACAGTAAAGCTGTTCTATTTATTTCATGGGGACTCAGTCTTCCTTACATCAGCACCAGCACCTATACACATCCGCTACACACCTTGGGTCATTTTACCCTTACTGTGGGTGGCGGTACCGATAGTCTGGGTGGCCCATTCAGGACTACCGTAACTGGAGCCCAAGGGACCCATCACAGCCCGGCAGGTCACCGACCATTGGGGAACACTACAGCCAGCCATAACATAAATGCAGGTATACCACCAAACCTGTGTGCTAAACTAGCACTGTTGTAACAACATTTCCATCACTGGCTAAATTTTACACCTACACGACCATCTACCACAGAAGTGGCGTCACAATTAACACCATAGCATGTCAACGGTTGAGTAGAAGAGTACCACACCTGCTTTTCAGCATGCCCCCACACTCCTCCCGAGGACATCCCCGATCCCATGAAAGCAGCGCCAAGCCAAGTCCCAAAACTTCAAGGGGATCCTGATAGAATTCAATAGTCCCAAAAAAACCTCCTGATCCCGGCTTGGGCAATCCTCGATTGCCAGCCTTTTTGTGAAATGGGATGACAGGACCCTATTGTCAAGAAATTTCCTTGGCAGAGTCCAGACCTCCCACATCCCCAAACCCCACCGACGAATGACCTTCAGAACCAGGGTAGCATAAGCTGGAAGATGCCCGTGTGGTGTGCGGAGATCCTTTACTTGCCCTCCTATCTCCCATTCCTGGAAGAAAGGCCCGAAATATCCCCTACAGGAGAATACCCACGGAGAAGCCCTCTCTTTCTAGAGGTTTGCAATATTGGTCTTGGAGTTGACCATACACAACCCCCCTTGTCTCCTCATACGTTAAGTAACCTCCCTCTTGACTAGGTTCAGTCTGCTCTCCCATAACAGTTGGAGGAACACACTGTAGACCCGAGTACAGAGCGATTCTGGCAAAATGCAAACACTGCCCAGATATATCAGCAAAGGGAGCAGGAATGTTTTGATCAGGTTTACCCTTTCCCTGAGGGTCAAAGACCAACCCTTCCACTGATCTACCTTTTGAACGGTGATCTTAAGCCTGCTGTCCCAGTTTTGTGTAGGTTAATCTTCTTGGCTGAATTCGTTGCCGAGAACTTTTGCAAACTCTTGGGGCTCTGGAAGGGTGTCTGGGAGATCAAATCCAGGATCTCCACCTCCCAGCCAGAGACTCTCACACTTATCCTCGTTGATCTTGGACCCAGACGCCTTTGAGTAGCGCTCCACCTCTGACATCAAACATTGCACTTCCTCTTGCAAAGAGACGAATATGGTAACATTATCAGCATACGCTACCACCCTCCGGTGGAGTCCCGCACCTCCGGGTCCATTCTTAACCCTGCCAACGATTAACAATCAATACTCCTAAGGAATGGATCAATTGCAAACACGTACAACAGTGGGCTCAAAGGGCAACCCTGACGGACACCAGACCCAACCTCAAAAGTACGACCAAACCAACCGCTAACAAGCGGGAAAAATCTCTGCCTCTAAATACAAGGTCTTAAGTCAATTAACAAACCCCCGGAAAGGCCATATCTCAGAAGAAAAGACCAGAGCTACTTGTAGTTAACCCGATTAAACATTACACCATGTATTATACTCCATAGCTGCACTCACTATTCTGCTGGTGGGGTCACTGTGTACATACATTACATTACTTATCCTGTACTGATCCTGAGTTACATCCTGTATTATACTCCAGAGCTGCAATCACTATTCTGCTGGTGGAGTCACTGTGTTGTCACTATCATTATCCTGCTTTTTGGTATTTTTTTAAACATTTTCTCATGTTGGTATAAATTAGTATAGACATTTTTATTTAAGTCATGTGATTCTTTCATCATGTGATTTCAGGATTTTTCTTGAAGAATATCCTTGCTCCGTAATCGCTATAATCTCTCTCATCCTTCGTTATCATAACAGAGAATAAAGACGGATAAAACTCCAAGAAGAAGAAGCCAACAAGCAGGAAAACCTGGGCTCTTACTGCAGCTTAGGAGCTGTGTACAGAGGACGAGGATGATTGACAGGACTCGTGCTATGGAACATCTGGAGCAAAGATGTCGACTTTTCATAACAAGAGCTGGGGGCGCGGGGGGTTCGCTGATCGCTTTATAGACATTAACATTATTTATATGGATGTCACTGGAGGACGCGCTGCAGAGGGAATGCGCCTGCTCATGCGCCTGCAGATACTGCGAACAATAACTCAGCGTAGTGATTTACAGCTGTATAGTACTTAGTGATATAAGCAATATTAATGGGGTTGTTTGGATTATGGCGCCCCTCTTCAGTTTGCTGTACCCACTCCTGAGAATCTGTTTCCATTATTCTGTTACCACAATCTGAATTCACAATCTTCCAGGCTGAAATCTCCCATTACTCCTTGTTTGTTTAGTGTCTGCACAAAGCTTACACAGCCCTGCAGTTCCTGACACGGAAAATAGGTGACTGCATAGAGCCCCCTGTTGCACTATACTGCTGCAGAGTGAGTCTAAGTGGGCCCCCAATTCATTATGTTACCCATAGGGGACCTCAGCAGACGACAATACTTTCCGAATAATAAATAACTGTGAATTCATACAGTAGTTAGACACCGTTTTGCTTCCATATAGTACAGGTGCCTCCTTGTGTCCCATATAGTAGTTGGACCCCTGTGTGTCTCACATATAGTATTTTGGCCCCTCTGTGCCTCCATAAATTATAAGGGATCTCATATAGTAATTAGGTCCCCCTGTGCCCTCATATAGTAGTTAAGTCCCCCTGTGTCCTTATATAGTAGTTAGGTCCCCCTGTGCCCTCATATAGTAGTTAGGTCCCCCTGTGCCCTCATATAGTAGTTAGGTCCCCCTGTGCCCTCATATAGTAGTTAGGTCTCTCTGTGCCCTCATATAGTAGTTAGGTCCCCCTGTGCCCTCATATAGTAGTTAGGTCCCCCTGTGCCCTCATATAGTAGTTAGGTCCCCCTGTGCCCTCATATAGTAATTACAGATGTAGCCAGGGTTAACATGATCCCTGACGCAACAATTGTGTCAGGGAGCTGTGTTAAGTCAATTAGAGTGTCGAGTTAAATGCGTCATTGTGATCAAGTTAACACAGGCTACATCTGTAGGCCCCCCTGTGCCCTCATATAGTAGTTAGGTCCCCCTGTGCCCTCATATAGTAGTTAGGTCCCCCTGTGCCCTCATATAGTGGTTAGGTCCCCCTGTGCCCATATATAGTAGTTAGGCCTCTCTGTGCCCTCATATAGTAGTTAGGTCCCCCTGTGCCCTCATATAGTAGTTAGGTCCCCCTGTGCCCTCATATAGTAGTTAGGTCCCCCTGTGCCCTCATATAGTAATTACAGATGTAGCCAGGGTTAACATGATCCCTGACGCAACAATTGTGTCAGGGAGCTGTGTTAAGTCAATTAGAGTGTCGAGTTAAATGCGTCATTGTGATCAAGTTAACACAGGCTACATCTGTAGGTCCCCCTGTGCCCTCATATAGTAGTTAGGTCCCCCTGTGCCCTCATATAGTAGTTAGGTCCCCCTGTGCCCTCATATAGTAGTTAGGTCTCCCTGTGCCCTCATATAGTAGTTAGGTCTCTCTGTGCCGTCATATAGTAGTTAGGTCCCCCTGTGCCCTCATTTAGTAGTTAGGTCCCCCTGTGCCCTCATATAGTAGTTAGGTCCCCCTGTGCCCTCATATAGTAGTTAGGTCCCCCTGTGCCCTCATATAGTAGTTAGGTCCCCCTGTGCCCTCAAATAGTAGTTAGGTCCCCCTGTGCCCTCATATAGTATTTAAGTCCCCCTGTGCCCTCATATAGTAGTTAGGTCTCCCTGTGCCCTCATATAGTAGTTAGGTCTCCCTGTGCCCTCATATAGTAGTTAAGCTCCCTCTGTGCATCTATATAGTATTTATGCCTCTCTGTGCAGGTAACCTTTCCCCAAACAGGTAGTATCCCCCATTTAGCAACTCCCCCCAAAAAGTAGTCTCCCTGCTAGGTAGTAATCCCCCATGCAGATAATCCCACCCTGGTAGGCACTGCAGTATTCTCTATTGTAGGCATCCCCCTATAGGTAATCCCCCAGTATGTGATTTTTCTCATGTGACAACCCCCCCTCCCCAGTAGGTATCCCCCTGGAAGCTATCCTAGCACCACCCCATTCCTATTTCAGGCACAGGTAAATATATCATCTGATCTCTTAGTGGAGTACGCCCACGCAGCGTCCTAGGGGCTAGGTGTTATGTGTGCGACCTGGATAGCTGCAAAAGCATAACAGGGTCACTTGTCACAGTGGCCAGGAGTGATATGTCATGTTCACCAACAACCACACACTACTTTCCACTCCTTATTTACTCAGTCCCAACCCCACTACATAACATAGTCCTTCAGGGGGGAATCTCATTGGGCAAGAGACGTAATAACCCTCTGTGATAGGGCAGTAGTCCCAGAGTTAGCTGGCTCAGGGATTGGCTAAAGTGTTATGCATAGAACAGTGGCATGACTTATATAATAATAGAGCAATCACTGAACCCTTACATACTTTTGGCCTTCAGCCGTGCAAAGAATACAGTGACATCTGGTGGTGGGAACAGCATACTACAGACATCAGCTCCAGAGTCTATAACACACAGTACCGACCTATAAATGCTGCCACAACAGCAGTGGACACCACACACTGCATTAGGTCCTGTCTAACCCCATTAACCCTTATTTGCCAGAAGTGAATATCATAGCACTGATATACTGTAAATCATACTGTAGGTTTCAGATACTTTTCATTCCTCAGGTTCAATACTCTTACGTTAAATTCCAAATAAAAAAAAGAATGTTTGATCAAAAGCAGGCAGCACATCGCACCGGCTGCAGACAGAGCTCTTGGCACGAGGACTTTGTCTGTGGACGAGGACTGTGTATTGCGCCAGCGCGTTATGCAATACTGGACCTTTAACCCTCGCACCTCCAAGCAACTGGTATCTAGTGAGGTGATGTTTTTATACTGTCAATGTAGAGAATGTGTGATGTATATGAGCTCAGGGGGACCCACCCCGGACTGCAGCCCTAGGGTCAGGGGCAGCATGACTCTGGAGTTTATATAACACCGCTGTACAGTAAGCCGCACTGACATGATTCCTATTTTGTCATCCCCTCCCTTGGCTGCCTCAATTCATCATCATAAATTTGTCGGCTAGTAGCCCCTTGGGGAAGTCTCTTTTGAGCTAACATGTGGGAAGGAATCAATGCATTGCACAAGCCACACTTTGCAAATACTTTACATATCAACATTATGTCTTATACTCCATTTACATCCAGAGCTGCACTATGGCTTATACTCCATTTACATCCAGAGCTGCACTATGGCTTATACTCCATTTACATCCAGTTCAGCACTATGGCTTATACTCCATTTACATCCAGTTCAGCACTATGTGTGGTGTCCCAACATTGGTATTTTTCTCTGTTCTGCACCTGCCAAAAAGTTCTTAGGATGGATGAGGTATTTTAAAGTTTCCCCACTAGGTGTCAGTGTTTCTTATGTATGGATATGTATTACGATTGCACAGCTGAAGGAAGTAATAGGTTAATGTTGCTTGTGCCAGGTGTTATGTGCTGACCATTAGTAGGTGCTCTTTTCTTGTATCCTATCCTTTTTCACCTTTCTCCTGCACATATCTCATCCCCACCACTCACAGACAGGCACGCAAAGTCCCCTGTAGGAGGAGTCACTGGTGGAGGAAGTGCAGTCCAGTCTTACTTAGATTCTCAGGGAGAAAGGACACAGAGACAGCTGTTCCTGTAGAAGCTAAGCCAGGGCCTGGTTTATGCAAGGACCCTTGTCAGGGGAAACAGTCAGTTAAGTCTAGCCACCAAATTGAGCAGATGCAGATAGAGACCAACACTTCTATGCAAACTACTATATTCACTATGCAGTGCTAAACACTAACAAGGGAGAGTAGCCACCAAGGAACACCCTGACCCATGCCAGGAACACGGGTCAGTTGCCACTCAGGACTGCCGTGACAAGAGCCCTAGGGACCCACAACAACCCGGCAGGTTGCCAACCATTTGGGGAATACAGCCAGCCACACATTAAAAAGCAGGTACCAACACCATACCTGTGTGCTGGACTAGCACTGGCGTCATGACAATCACCCCATCACTCTCTGAGCTGACACAACAGACTGGCACTTATCACATATGACTTATACTCCATTTACATCCAGACCTGCACTATGGCTTATACTCCATTTACATCCAGACCTGCACTATGGCTTATACTCTATTTACATCCAGACCTGCACTATGGCTTATACTCCATTTACATCCAGAGCTGCACTATGGCTTATACTCTATTTACATCCAGAGCTGCACTATGGGTTATACTCCATTTACATCCAGACCTGCACTATGGCTTATACTCTATTTACATCCAGACCTGCACTATGGGTTATACTCTATTTACATCCAGAGCTGCACTATGGCTTATACTACATTTACATCCAGAGCTGCACAATGGCTTATTCTCCATTAACATCTAGAGCTGCATTTTCAACATTCTGCTAGTTTTCTGAAAACTTTTAAGGTGCAGAACCTCACCCCCTGCAGATTCAGTATCTATGATGAAAATGTTCTGCTCTGGTGCATATGACATCTCATATTGATTTATAACCTCCAGCAGGTTTGGTGTCTGTGTAGAGCATATTTCACTGTAGTGCTTGGGTCACCTAATATTGACTGTCACCCCCTGCAGATTCAGTGTCTATAAAGAGAATGTTTTGCTCTGGTGCATGGGTCATCTAATATCGACTTGTTGCCTCTTGCAGGTTCAGTGACTGTACAGATCATGTTTCAGTGTAGTGCATATGATATCTCGTATTGATTTGTCACCTCCTG
Source organism: Dendropsophus ebraccatus (assembly GCF_027789765.1). Lineage (NCBI taxonomy): Eukaryota > Metazoa > Chordata > Amphibia > Anura > Hylidae > Dendropsophus > Dendropsophus ebraccatus. The sequence continues at coordinate 104,263,446 of NC_091461.1, read as the reverse complement.
CAGGTTCAGTGTCTGTATATAGCATGCTTTACTGGATTGCAAGAGTCATCTAATATGGATTTGTCACCCCCTGCAGGATCAGTGCCTGTGCAGAGCATGTTCCACAGTAGTGCATGGGTCTTCTTATATTGACTCCCCCCCCCCCCCTGCAGGTTCAGTGTCTGTACATAGCATGTGCTGCTCTGGGGCTTCCCATAATGTTTTGTCACCCCCTTTTTTATCACATCCTATATTATGACATCTGATAGAAACTTCTCTTTTAAATCACCCACACATAGCTCAGGGTGTCATTGTCATCTTAAGGCGCTCCAGTCACATCCAGAGCTCAACTCTACATTCTTAAGGGTTTCTGATAACTTTGGGTGCTGAAGCTGCAGAACCTTATGTCATCCCGTCACCCCCTGCAGGTTCAGTGTCTGTATAGAGAACCTGTTCTGCTCTGCATTTGTCTCTTTTTAACAAGGTCCATACAGCTAGTCCTATATGGTGAGATCTGTTGGGACCTGCTTTTTGGGTCACCCAGAATTGTGTCATTCACACAGACCTTGTGCACCTTGTGTACTATAATGCCCAAATGCTACCATCATAATGTGCCCAAATTACACTGCCTGACCAATACACCAGGGATTGCAGCTCCATCCCATGTATCTTGTGAAAGCCTAAGTAGGGTTATGCTCAGGCCGTGAAGGCCAGAGTGACCCAGTCCAGTAGATATGTGCCCTGTGCGGCTAGTCGTGCACCTTGAAGGCCGTCCTGGGTGAGCTGTTATGTCTATGATCTTCAGTACATTGTGTTTTCTCTCTATTATTATTCTCTCATTGTGTTTTCTCTCTATTACAATTACATCATTACATGGTTGTTATATGTGGCCTGGAAGGTGTCAGAGGTTTATCTGCACATCAGCTGTGAGCAAAGTGTGACAGAGAAGATGGCAGAGAGGCGCATTGTAGGTGACCGGGATGGTTAGGATTCCTCACACCCACAGCACTGTCTGGAATCACTATGCAAAGCACAAAGCAACTAAAAAAATGTGTCTCCTCACCAACACAGCGACACCCACAAGAAGCAAGAAGAATCCCATCTGGCCGCAGACCAGAATTATCTCAGAGAACAAAAGGGTTGCCAAATCCAAGATTCCAAAAACTGTGCACAAACAAATAATCCATTCTTAAACCAAAGCAAATTTTCCCAAAAACAATTGTTGAAATGCAGACAAATGGTTCCAAACCCCGTAAATAATGATTTTATATTCTGAATAACATGTAAAACAAATGAAATAAACATTTATAAGCAGCTGAATATGTCACATTATAATTACTGTACTGTAATATCAGCATATGGTGTATAATGTATAGTAAGTGCATAAACCTGATAACACAGCAGCAGTTTGTAGATAGAGGATGGAGCTGCAGATCCCCATAATGCAGTAGCGTAGTACAACAGGCTAGAATAGAGAAGCAGGGCTGCTGTCAGAGGTCTGTGTGGTCACATGACAGCAATAAGGAAGGGGGGGGGGTGTTCAGCATGGACCAATCAGGAAGTGAGAATCACAGCTGTACAGGAAGACGATGACAGAAACTTTTCTATACAGCAGTGTATATAGATGAGTGTAAGTGCGGGCACATTATAACAGCAGTGTGTATTGCTGAGTGTAAGTGCAGGCACATTATAGCAGCAGAGCGTCTAGCATTATAGCAGGAATGGAGAGGATAGGAAACACAAGGGCTGACCGAGACTGCAGGTGGCAGCAGAGAGCACTGTGTCAGAAAGGATACACCACTTCCTGCAGGACAGACAGCAGCTGATAAGTACTGAAAAACTGAGATTTTTTTGATAAAAGGTAATTACAAATCTCTGGCACTTTCTGACACCAGTTGATTTGAAAGAATTTTTTTTTCACTGGAGTACCCCTTTAAAATGGAACAGATACATGATGCAATTGCCATATTTTAGTTGCAGAGAGGTGACGCTATAGTTATGCAAATCACACTATAAATGTTTAATATGTCTCCCTTGGTTTTCAACAACGTTCTCCATGTTTCCCACCACAGTATGCAGTGAGTGAGCTTTATTCTCTACAACATGCCAATGAATGCAGTCGTTCACATTTGACACGGAAGACCTGGTCCTATAACAAACCCCATGACCCGAAGTCACACAGGGTGAGAGTGAGAGAGCAAGGAGGCCATGTTACAAGGAAATAAAGGCTGATCACCTGTGCATCCTCCCCCAAAAATACAGATACCGCTAAAGCGCCACCTATGGGTGACTTTTTGTATTTTTTTTTTTTATTTAATAAATGGTGAATACGTCTTCTAAAGTGGCCATTGTCTGACTTTGATCTCATCTGGAGCAGCTGACATCCTCCAAAGCGCTCTGAGATGGAGACGTTCAGCTTTATCATTGTGCAAGGAAAAGTTCTAAAACTTTCTGATAAACATTTCAGCGTTCAAGACCTGTGATCGCTGCCAACAAAGGGAAACATTCTCCTCCTCAGATCTAAAGACTAAAGTCACCTACAGACCGAACGCTTCTCACAGCTGAGGGTTTGATGCCATCGCATCCTCATCTGATGTCGCACATATGTAACATGTCATTATCTGTACTAAGAAAAACAGTTTCCACTATCCAAATAATGACACGGAATAAATATAATAATAATAATGTCAGATCCATCCAGCAGCGGCACTTACTCCGGTGTAGACTGCGCCAAGTGATTGTTATCCAGATAAGTGCAAACAGATGGAGCATGTGCAGCGTTATCCCAGATGAGCCTCAGCACAGAAACAAGATTCATTTACAAAGGAAAAAAAGTTACATTGCTAAACAAAAAAAAAAGTATCATAGACACTAAATATAGAGTAATAATCATGTCCACTATATAGGAGGAGGAATTATAGATCCATAAAAAGCTTTATTTCTATTTTTTTTTTATTTAAATACAAAGGAGCAGTATTATAGTAGTTATATTCTTGTACATAGGAGCAGTATTATAGTAGTTATATTCTTGTGTATAGGAGGCAGTATTATAGTAGTTATATTCTTGTATATAGGAGCAGTATTATAGTAGTTATATTCTTATACATAGGAGCAGTATTATAGTAGTTATATTCTTGTATATAGGAGCAGTATTATAGTAGTTATATTCTTGTATATAGGAGCAGTATTATAGTAGTTATATTCTTGTATATAGGAGCAGCATTATAGTAGTTATATTCTTGTATATAGGAGCAGTATTATAGTAGTTATATTCTTGTGTATAGGAGGCAGTATTATAGTAGTTATATTCTTGTATATAGGAGCAGTATTATAGTAGTTATATTCTTATACATAGGAGCAGTATTATAGTAGTTATATTCTTGTATATAGGAGCAGTATTATAGTAGTTATATTCTTGTATATAGGAGCAGTATTATAGTAGTTATACGAACTGGAGAGAATGGAACGGCTGCACATCCCATCTATGGCTGATACTAATGCCGCTTGGCCTATATTAAAAATCAACACCAGAGTGTCTGTATATGAACTGATCAAGCCATATTGCCCTGTGTACCACCGCGCAGGTCCTCTGGTCCACACGGGTCCCTACGCTAACTCCACACCGTGTCGGTCAGCGACCGCCAACCCCGCAAAGCGTGCACATGCAGGGAAGGGAGGCCATGGAATGGCCCTGCAACCCTGTTTGGGGGCGACCTTCTCCGCCGGCGGTGCTGGCCGGGTTCTGGTGTGGTGTTTTTGGGTCTGGTCCTGTGGCATGGGGGTCGCAGGGCCGTCCCATGGCCCCGTTCCCTGACTGTGCGTGCCTGCGGGGTTGGTGGCCACTGACTGGCACGGTGTGGACTTAGTGTAGGGACCCATGTGTATCAGATACCTGCACGATGGTACAGGGGGCAGTATGGCTTGATCAATTCATACACAAAATTCTGATGTGTTTTTTATTTAGCCTAGGGGCACTAGTATCAGCCATAGGTGTGAGGTGCAGCGCTCTTTTTCTTCCCTGAACCGCATTTTGTTTCTCTCTTTTCTCCGTGTTTTGCACTCCTCCTGGTGAGACCCACATGACCGCAATTAGCAGGAGACACCTGAGTGCACATGGTTTTAATCCCTCCTGTTTTTTTCCCATTCTGTTTGCTGCAGCTATGGTGAGTGCAACACCTCATCCAGACTTGTGCTGTTTGGGGGCGACCTTCTCCGCCGGCGGTGCTGGCCGGGTTCTGGTGTGGTGTTTTTGGGTCTGGTCCTGTGACATGGGGGTCGCAGGGCCGTCCCATGGCCCCCGTTCCCTGACTGTGCGTGCCTGCGGGGTTGGTGGCCACTCACTGGCACGGTGTGGACTTAGTGTAGGGACCCATGTGTATCAGATACCGGCACGAGGTACATGGGGCAGTATGGCTTGATAAATTCATACACAAAATTCTGATGTGTTTTTTATTTAGCCTAGGGGCACTAGTATCAGCCATAGGTGTGAGGTGCAGCACTCTTTTTCTTCCCTGAACCGCATTATAGTAGTTATATTCTTGTACATAGGAGGCAGTATTATAGTAGTTATATTCCTGTATATAGGAGCAGTATTATAGTAGTTATATTCCTGTATATAGGAGCAGTATTATAGTAGTTATATTCTTGTATATAGGAGCAGTATTATAGTAGTTATATTCCTGTATATAGGAGCAGTATTATAGTAGTTATGTAAACAATGAAGATAGAGGTCCGGGCACTCACCGATATTCTGGAATCTTTATTCAGGCACAATAAACATCAGGGAAAGGAGGACAGGTGGAGGTGATACTTTCTTCTGTTTTACAGAGCACCCTGTTGGAATCACTGTGTCATTGCATACCCACCTGCTATCACAGCGCTAGTGGTTATATTCTTGTATGTAGGAGGCAGTATTATAGTAGTTATAAAATGTGAAATGGAGAGAAGAGTGCAGCTGCACCTCACACCTATGGCTGATACTAAAGCCGCTAAGCTACTTTAAAAACAAACACCAGGAATTTGGTATACAATTTGATCAAACCAATACGCCCCGTGTACCGCGTGCAGGTATCCTGGTTCACACGGGTCCCTACGCTAACTCTGTACCGTGTCAGTCAGTGACTGCCTCCCCCGCAAGGTGTGCACATGCTGGGAAGTGAGGCCATGGAATGGCCCTGCAACCCCACTGTCACAGGACCAACCCAAAATGCCGATCTAACTAGAAAGGGAGCTGATTTGGTAAATTGGACTCCTGAAGCCGTTCAGGCATTTGACAAGCTTAAAAGATGTTTTTCGGTTGCTCCAGTCTTGACTCAACCTGACTTCGAAAAACCTTTTGTGATCGAAGTAGATGCCTTGGAGGTGGGGGTGGGAGCTGTTCTTTCACAGGGTCCGGAGACACTCACCAACCTCAGACCTATTGCTTACTTCTCCAGGAAATTCTCCAAAGCTGAATGCAACTACGACATTGGCAACCGGGAGCTCCTTGCCATAAAATGGGCATTTGATGAATGGAGACATTTTCTAGAGGGGGCTAAGCACAAAATCAGGGTCCTAACTGATCACAAAAATCTGGTGTACCTAGGCAAGGCCAAGCGTCTTACTCCTCGCCAGGCTAGATGGGCTCTCTTTTTTACACGTTTTGATTTTGAAATAACCTTTAGACCTGGTTCCAAAAACGTAAGAGCTGACGCCTTGTCCCGTAGCTTTGAGACCAGCAACGTCCCTACCGGGGAATCTGAGACTATTTTAGCTCCCGGGGTGGTGGTAGCCATTCTACAGCCCGATCTCGCTGCCCAAGTGGTAGAGTCTTAGTCCCTGGCCCCTAAGAATACCCCTGAGAACAAGCTCTTTGTTCCTCTACACCTTCGTTTAAGAGTTCTTGAAGAAACACATTGCTCATTGTTGGCAGGTCATCCGGGTATAGCTGGCACTAAATATCTGTTATCTCGACATTATTGGTGGCCTTCATGGGCTCGGGATGCTAAGTTATTTGTGGAAGCTTGTGAGATCTGTGCCAGGTCCAAGGTATCTCGCAGACTTCCTGAGGGTTTGCTTCAACCCCTGCCACTGCCTGCTAGACCTTGGACTCACATATCTAAGGATTTTATCATCGATTTGCCCCCCTCCAAAGGTAAAACGGTGATCTGGGTGGTCATTGACAGATTCTCAAAAATGTGTCACCTCATTCCTCTCAGTAAACTTCCTAATGCTTGAACATTAGCTTCCTTATTCATTAACCATATTTTGTGCCTGCATGGTGTCCCTGAGAATATTGTATCTGATAGGGGGGTGCAATTCATATCTAAATTCTGGAAAAGAGTTCTGTGGTCGCTTGGGTATTTCTTTGTCGTTTTCCTCTGCTTTCCATCCTCAGTCCAATGGTCAAACAGAAAGGGTTAACCAGTCCTTGGAACAGTTTTTGAGGTGTTTTGTTGCAGGGTCACAAGACAGGTGGAGGGAATACTTGCCTCTAGCTGAATTTGCATTGAATAACCGAGAAAGCCAATCTCTAAAGATGTCGCCGTTCTTCTGCAATTTTGGGTTTAATCCGAGGTGTTCATCAGTACATCAGTTAATCCGTCTGCTGAAAAGATCTATAGAAAACTGTGCACAGTTTGGGCCCAGGCTCTTCAGAGCCTGGTTAAAGCCCAAGAAGGTTTTAAAAAACAAGCCGACAAAAGACGCAGATCTGGGCCAGAATACGTGGTAGGGGATAAGGTTTGGCTCTCCACTAAGAATTTGAAGTTAAGAACTCCTTCTGGTAAACTCTCTCCAAAATACATTGGTCCTTATGTAATCATGAAAATCATTAACCCTGTGTCTTATCAGTTACAATTATCTAAGAGTTGGAAAATACATGATGTCTTTCATAAATCACTGTTAAAGAAGTATGTTAACCCTGTGTTGCCGTCTACTCCCCCTGCTCCCTTGCTGAACTGCAATACGAGGTGGAGAGAATTCTGGATTCTCGTTGGGTCCAGAGTTCTCTACAATATCTTGTACACTGAAGGGGATTTGGTCCAGAAGAGCGGACTCTGGTGGCGAGCAAAGACATGCATGCACCTCGTCTGGTTAGACAGTACCACATGCGTAACCCTTCCAGGCCGGGTCCTTTGGGTGAGGGTCCTGAGGCCCCTCATAAGAGGGGGGGGTACTGTTAGGAATGTGACTTTGCGCTCCTCAGTCCATGTCGGGCGGCCAAGGAAGCGCTGAGTTTATGTCTGCTGTTGCACTGAATATTGTGTCTGAATTGTGTTTCACTTCTCAGCCACACCTGCCTTGCCTGTCAGACTTCTGGCAGTGCAGGGGTTACTGCACTGCTAGGTCTGTTCAGCTGAGCTTGGTGCTGAGATCAGGGCTGCTCCAATCAGCTGCTGGACCTGGTCTATTATCCTGGATAAAAAGCAGTCAGATCCTCAGTTCCCCGCTGGCTATTAGTTGTTACTAGTCCCAGCTCCCCTGCTCCTTTCCCAGCGTTCCCTGTCCCAATACCTTGTTATTGCTCTGCCCGTGTTCTGACCTCTTGCTTGACTTTTGACTATCCGCTCTCCTTCTGATTTTGTACTGCGTTGTCTGTTTGATTTTGACCCTGCTAGTTGACTATCCTCCATTGTGATTTGTTTGTCTGTCTACGTTTTGTTATTCACCTACGCAGTGTAGGGACCGACTCCGTGGTTGTCTGCGACCGTTTAGGGTCGAACGAGGCAAGTAGGCAGGTGACAGTGGGTGGGTTCAGATCTAGGGCCCACTGTCTCTTGTCTTGTCTACGCCTGCCAGTCCTGACAGGGCCCTTGGGGTTTGGCCCTGTGACATTGGGGTTGCAGGGCCATTCTATAGCCTCCCTTCCCCGCTTGTGCTCGCTCGCGGTAGAGACGAGCGAACCAGCCGGATTTCTGGTTCGGATGAATCAGAAATCTCGGCGGCTGACTCCCGCTGTCTGTTCCCTCCGTGCAGCGGGTGGATGAATCGTAAGGAACGCCTGGAAAACTGGGATACAGCCAATGCCAATGGCTGTATCCCAGTTTTCCAGGCGTTCCTTACGATGTATCCACCTGCTGCACAAACCAGAAATCCGTCTGATTCGCTCATCTCTAGTTGCCAGTCGCTGACCGACACAGTGTTGAGTTAGTGTAGGGACTCATGTGAACCAGGGGACCTACACGTGGTACACGGGGCAATATGGTGTGATGAAATTATATACCAACATCCTGGCATTGGTTTTTAAATGTAGCCGAGAGGCATTGGTGTCAGCCATAGGTGTGAGGTGCAGCAGCTTCTTTCTCTCCATGTCCGTATTATAGTAGTTATATTCGTGTATATAGGAGCAGTATTATAGTAGTTATATTCTTGTACATAGGAGGCAGTATTATAGTAGTTATATTCTTGTACATAGGAGCAGTATTATAGTAGTTATATAGGGACATGGAGAGAAAGGAGCGTTGCACCTCACACCTATGGCTGACACTAATGCCTCTCGGCTACATTTAAAAACCAATGCCAGGATGTTGGTATGTAATTTGATTAAACCATAAGCCCATGTACCACATGGCGGTCTCCTGGTTCACATGGGTCCCTACACTAACTCCACACTGTATCGGTCAGCGACCACCAACCCCACAAAGCAAGTGCAAGCAGGGAAGGGAGGCCATAGAATGGCCCTGCAACCCCAATGTCGCAGGATCACAGTATTATAGTAGATATATATATTCTTGTATATAGGAGCAGTATTATAATAGTTATATTCTTGTATATAGGAGCAGTATTATAGTAGTTATATTCTTGTACATAGGAGCAGTATTATAGTGCTTATATTCTTGTATATAGGGGCAGTATTATAGTACCTGCACGTTGGTACACGGGGCTATTATGGTTTGATCAAATTATACACAGACACCCTGGTGTTGAATTTTAAAATAGGTCTAGCGGCATTAGTATCAGCCATAGATGGGATGTGCAGCCGTTCTTTTCTCTCCATGTCGTGTTTTACAGTTCTCCCTCTCTTAACAGCTAGCACTCCTTTATAAGACCCACATGACCAAAATTAGCAGGATATGCCTGTGCTCACATGTCGGAACCTTATGTCTTCCCCATTCTGTGTGAGCAGCTGTGGTGAGTGTAATACCTTGTTCATACTTGTGTTGTTTGGGGGCAGCCTTCCCTGCCGGTGGTGCTGGCCGGGTTTTGGTGGGGCATTTTGGGTTTGGTCCTGTGACATTGGGGTTGCAGGGCTGTTCCATGGCCTCTCTTTCCTGCATGTGCACGCTTTACAGGGTTGTCGGTCACTGACCGACACGGTGTGGAGTTAGCGTAGGGACCTGTGTGAACCAGGGGACCTGCACGTTGGTACACGGGGCTATTATGGTTTGATCAAATTATATACAGACACCCTGGTGTTGAATTTTAACTAGGCCTAGCGGCATTAGTATCAGCCATAGATGGGATGTGCAGCCGTTCCTTTCTCTCCATGTCGTATTATAGTAGTTATATTTTTGTACATAGCAACAGTATTATACAGCAGTTATAATCAGTAGGCGCATTTGATATAGATTGGGTGAATATGACGAATATGAATAATGTATAATAATATAAACTCCCATTAATGAGTCTATCAATATTACAATAATTCTCTATGCACACTAACTTTGTTGGAATTTCTTCCTCATTTAATAAACTGCCACTAGAATTCGCTGTCAGTTACAATCATTGGTTTTTGTTTTCATTGTTTAGTAGAGAACATTTTATTTAAGATCATTTACATTGCCCCTCACCCATTATATGCCTCCTGGAAGCCTCCATTACTTTTGTACATTGTAAATGTATTGGCTTAGTGCCTATTCTAATGAATTTTGTCAGGTTATTTTTCATGTTCTTGTCCATTCACCATCTTTATTCCATGTTATGTGTTTAGGCAGTATAAAGAAGAACGAAACCTGATAGCACTGCAGTTAACTGGTCCATCTGTGTCGTGCCATGTGTGCACAGCAGACTCCCCATTATTGTAACGTAATAATCCTCCCGCTTTGTAGTAAACTGTTCCAGGACACGATATTAACATGCAACTTCTACTGATTCTCTTAAAGAACAAGACAATTATTTCATGTAAGCCAAGAGAGAATGTTCTAGAACATAGGATGATGCAATGTACAGAATGTGAAGTAGAGATTCTACTGTCTTGGGGTCCGGAAACATAATTGGGGGTATCATATCTGAGCATTATGAATTATATATTGTCTTATATGGTTCTGGATTAGTAGATTTGGCGATTCACAGTTCAGGGGTCGTAGATTCACTTATATTTACTTATTTGTTAATGAAGAGAGAATAAAGTTGCAATAAGCAATCTGTCATTTCACAAGTATATAAAAGGGGGGACTTATCAATGAAAAGATCCACATAGCCATATAGGAGTTTTAAAGGGAATGTTTGCCATTGAGCACTGGTTCATCTAAATGAGTCCAAGATTCTGAATTCTTTTATTGCTTAACATATATTCTAGAGTTTTAGCTGCTGTATCATGTTTATTTCTCACAAATATTCACAAACACTGCCTAGACATAGAGTTACTGTCAGGACAGGGAGGTAAGGACAAGACAGTGAGCCCTGATACTGAACCCACCCAAAGTCCCTACCTACTTCCCTCAATTGGCCCTAGGCAGCCGCGGACAACCACAAAGACGTTCCCTGTACTGGATACGTCCGACACAGAACAAGACAGGCAAACACGATAAAGGGGAGTCAGGGAGCCAAGTCAAAACCAAATGGGCAACGCGGTACAAAGTCAAAGAACAAATGGATAGTCAAAGGTCAGGTAACCGGTAAATCAAGCGAAGGAGTTAGGTACGGAGATCGCAGGAATAGACAGGGGGAGCTGGAATCAGGAAAGCAGAGAAGGACTGGCTCTGCAGGGAAGGACTGGCTCTGGTTTAATTAATGAGGATCAAGAGTTTGGTCCGGATCCCCATTGGACCAGCGCTCTGATCCTCAAGGTTCTGGACAGGCAGAGGCATGTGTCCATCAAACAACACTGCTCAGCTGCAGCAATCAAGGCTATCAGTGAGCAGTGTAACTTAGAGGCTGAAAAGCAAGAGAGTGTGTCACACAAAAAGTAAAAACAGGCCCAGTTCACAACAGGCTCACTGCACATTCCTGACAGTTACATGGTAAAATTATGGCTGGCTGTAATCACCACTAGGGGGAGCTCAGTGTATACAGTGTTATTACTGATTCCAAAATTCAATGTGTAATCAATATGCAACTAGTTCCATCTATTAGCAGCTGAGCAGAAATTTTACATGTAACTCTTTGGCTATGTGGGGATTCTGGGCTTTGTATGAGGGTAAAAAAAAAACCTGAGTTATATTAAGCAATAAATCTGAGCAGAGTGGACTAATGCTGCCTTTACAGGGAGCGATAATTTGCCCGATCGTACGATTAACGATTTCGAAATAACGATTTTTTTTTTTAAACGACCAGCGTTTAGACGAAACAATATATTGTATGGAAAAATCGTATTGCGTTTTGCATTCGCTTAAGCATATCTCAGACATAGGTTAAATCGGTGAAAGACTGTTTGCACGAAACGATCTGTGAATTTTTTGTGAATGACCAACGACTATTTGAGAACATGTTCAAAGATCAAAATAAACGATTTCTCGCTCGTCGCTTGATCGCTCGCTATGTTTACACGGAACGATTATCGCTCAAATCGTTATTGTGCAAGTTCAAACGATAATCGTTCGGTGTAAATGCAGCATAAGACATGATGATAAAAGCTGAATAGTTAAGAAGTAACCCTAACTTTTGCAACTGTAAGGCTATGTTCACACAATCTTTTCACCAGCAGATAGAAGCATAATCTGTAAAATCCCATCCCAGCTTAACCTATTCTGTCCATTACATTTTTTTTGTTTTCATTATTGATTTTAAAGGGGCTATCCAGCGCTACCAAAACATGCCCACTTTCTTCCAGAGACAGCCCCACTCTTGTCTCCAGCTTGGGCGGGGTTTTGCTGCTCAGTTCCATTGAAGTGAATAGAGCTTAAAGAGGTTATCCAGCGTGGGGGCAGGAGGTGGCTGAAATAAAAGACGTCCACTCACCTCCCCGGTTCCAGTGGCGGGTCACTCATCGCGACGCTCCGGTCCCCGGTTCCCGGCCGCTTCCTAATGTCTGAAGCCGCCCGAGACGCTACGTCTCAGGGCCGCTCAGCCACTCAGTAAAGGAGGCGGGATCCGAGCGGACTTCAAACGGATCCCGCCTCCTTCACTGAGTGGCTGAGCGACCCTGAGACGTAGCGTCTCGGGCGGCGTCAGACACCAGGAAGCGTCAGGGAACCGGGGACCGGAGCGCCGTGATGAGTGACCCGCCGCTGGAACCAGGGAGGTGAGTGGATGTCTTTTATTTCAGCCACCTCCTCCCCGGTCCCCCCCAAAAAGTGCCCCCACGCTGGATAACCCCTTTAATTGCAAACTGCACCTGAACTGGAGACAAGAGTCGTGTTGTCTCTGAAAGAAAGTGACAATGTTTTTGTAGCACTGGATAACCCCTTTAATATGGGGGGAAGGGGGGCTATAAAAAGCACGACTTGTGACAAAGCCACTGTTATTTATTCTCTATTTGCTCCCTTTTTTTTGTGATTCTGCCCCTCGTGGTGGAGCTGCTGCTTTTATAGGGCACCACAATGTAAACTTTGAATTTATGGGCAGGAAACATTAACAATAACTGAATTGCTACAATGTTGCCATGTATCGCAGTGCAGTGATGGAGCACACCTAGTGGATGCAAGTGGCACTGCACCTCAACTCTGAAACATCTCAGAAGAAAGTCACCACTGATCTGGGTTGACAGCTTAGTTTTACATGGGCTCAGCTGGGGGGAAGCCTCCACATTTACAGGACACCCTGGGGTCACCACAGGTCAGCCACAGTGCCTCAACTTGGCTATGACCTTGCCGGGGCCCTGCAAGCCACATCTGGAATGAATTTTGGTTTCAAGTGCAATAAATTGGAATCTGGAGCATAACATGAGTGAGGCGGCGCTGCCTGTGAGGAGGGGTAATCCACTGACCTTAGCTGGGGCCGCTGCCAGCTTCTTACCCCAACTCCTCGAGGTAATTGCAGGAAGGAAAGGAGAAGCCTCAGAGCTCAGCTCCTTCTATAGCACAAAAGAAATACAATACAAGTTGGCTCTTATGGATCAGGATATATGATGGGGGAGCAAATTTTATAGATGTTCAAAATATGGTGCAAACTATATAGACAAGTTGCACCATTTTTGCACTATTTCCCTATATGAATAGTATAGTTGCACTATTGTGAAGTATCACACTCCAGTCCCGGAAAGCTTTGGCTGTCCAGGTATGATGGCTATCTGTTATTCTGAACGACACAGCATGTCCATACAATACACAAGGGATGGGGAACCTGGGAAACTCCAGTTGTTGCTAAACTACATGTTGGTAGTCTAGGGAGTAGAGATTAATACTCTTTAATATGCAGCTGCAATGATAAATAATAAAAGACCCCATACGTGCAAACTGAAGCATTGCAGTGCGCCCCCCGGACACTGATTGCTTCCCCCTCGTAATTGAGATACAAATCTCACACTCTATCACATACAGCAATCTGAAAGCCATTATATGGCCCTTCTACTGCACAGCCACACATCTTGATCCAGTTATTACAGCCAAGCTCCTTCCCCGCATCTCACATGAGGTTACGGGGGCAGCCATTTTTTTTTTTTTAATCACCTTTTAAATCCCGGGTTGTTCCAAGTGATTGGAAAGCGCCAATTATTACAACAATTAGGGGTGGTGGTGACAGTGGATTTAGGTTGTGTTATGTTTATAGGAGAGAGACCACCAATCTGTAGAGTAACTTGAGAGCCTTGATGAAAAGAAAAAAAACCAAAAAAAAAAAACCCCAACACCCCAACAAGGAAACTGACTGCAGTGATTGTTATAGAGAGAGGCGGAATAACAGACCTGAAAACAACAAATCACTTACAGCTATTTATTGTATTGTATAGAATATTGTTATTTCTAGGCATAACATATATTTCTTAGTATACTGTATATTATATAGTAGTCATCCAGCCACCACTAGAGGGAGCTTTTAAGCTAAATGATTACTTTTAACCCCTTCTCAACTCAGCAATTTTTAGTAATAGTGATTTTTTTTTTCATCCCCACCTTTGAAGTGTCATAGCTTTGCTCTTCATACGGCTTGTATCTATTGGCATTACTGTGGTCCGGGCCAGGCCTCTTCCTTCATCTTTTTGTCCTACTTGTTCTCCTGGCCGACCCTCAGGTTGTGTGCGCCCACTGTCACAGCCCCTTTAACAGCAGTTAAAGCCTTCCTGCACCATCTTCCTGCACCTTGTCTTAGCAAAGGTTACAAGCTTGCATGTGTTCCAGTGAAGGTGTTGGTTCATGCAGTTCTGTTACAGTGTATGACCTCTGCCTCTTTCCTTTCTTCCTGCCTTCCCCAGTGTATGACCCAGCCTGTACAAACATGTGCTTCCAGCAATGACCAGTTTGCTTGTGTCTGACTACATCAGTACACTCCCAGTCTAAGACCTTGTGTAACGCCTGGAGTAGTGGATACACTGAGCCGACACTAGCGATGGCACTAAACCGCACCAGGGAGCGGAGTCTAAGGGGCCGCTGGTTTTCACCAGAGCCCGCCGCAAGGCGGGATGGGCTTGCTGCGGCAGGCGACCCCCAGGTTGCTACCCCTGGTTTGGTTGCTAGTGACAGCAGGCGAGGCAGGAGCAGTAGGCAGGAGATGGTGCTGGCAGAGGTCTGTAGGCGTAACCGCAGGTGACAGGCTGAACACAGGAGCAATAGTGTGACAGAGGAGCAGGAACCAGGAACAAGGACTAGGGACCAGGTAGCGGACAGGAAACAGGAACAAGGACTAGGGACCAGGTAGTGGACAGGAATCAGGAACAAAAGGGAGCTGGGCCAAACGCTATGGGAAGCATGTAGAGGCTCCAACACCTGGAAGGGGGCAGGGCTGGAACTTATAGGGGAGTGATTAACATACAAGCCAATTAGGAGCGCACTGTCCCTTTAAATGTGAGACAGCCGGCACGCGCGCGCCCTAGGAGACGGGGACGCGCGCGCCGGCTGGCACAGCGACGGGCAGGAGCGCGGTGAGGCGCCCCCCGGGGCCGAAGCAACAGCAGCGCCAGGTCCCTGCATATGGACACCGGCTGCTGCAGAAGTGGGAGAGAGGGTGCGGCGGCGGTCCGGAGCACGGGCCGCCGCCGTGGCCCTAAAACCTTGACCTCTACCCGAACTTGTTTCTGCTTAGTTTCTTTCACTGGTGATTCTTGGTCCACTAGGCCAGCGACCTCCCAAAACTTGAGCACTCCGAGAGATAGTGACCTGGTATGAGGTCAGAGTCACTATTAATAAAATAAAATGTGGATTCCCTAATAAAAGAACAGAATGTGCAACAGCAACCTACAGGTGCAAGTGCTTACTGTACATACTCCCCCAGCGTACACACGATAAAAAACCTGCTCTATAGATATTAAAAATTAGGATCTTAGCAAACCATTTGATCAAACAGAGTGTACCATGTCACCACTTTAAGGTGTAGTCAGAGACATGGTCCTACTCTAGCATTTTCACACTAGCAATGGCCTCTCCTGGGCTGAACAAGCCTACAAGTGGGCAGATAGGAGCCAAATCTCCATTTATAGCACTTGCAAAACATGGGTGGAGTGCAAACCAACAGGAGGCAGCCCCCCCCCCATACAAACACACATACACACATACAATAGTGCTATAAATGGAGATTTGGCTCCTATCTGCCCAGTTGTAGGCTTATTTAGCCCAGGAGATTCCATTGCTAGTGTTTGAATGCTAGAGTAGGACCATGTCTCTGACGACACCTTAAAGTGGTGAGATGGTACACTCTGTTTGATCAAATAGTTTGCTAAGATCCTAATTTTTAATATCTATCTATATATATTATATTGTGTGTACACTGGGGGAGATATATACAGTAAGCACTTGCACCTGTAGGTTGCTGTTGCACAGTTTTTTTTTTTTGTCTGTACTTAAGCCACATGCAGCGTGCAAACTGCAGTTTGAACAGAGACATCGAGGTGCTACCAATTATTCCTTTTTTTTCCCATAATAAAAGGTTATAACCTCTTCCAAAATGATAAAGGGCATTCCGGCCATTAGGGAGTTAAAATAAAATACTATAATGTAAAATAAAAAGTGGACAGTTGGTTCCTTGGGATCCCATATAAATCATTGCTGTCTCTTATCTTCCAGGAAGTCTTCATCCCTGAGTTGTTGAGCACAAGGAAGTCTCTGTGATAACTGCTGAGGTGGTCGGAGGTTGGGCCCTTGTTCACATATATCAAGGAACAGCAGGTTATGAGGTTATCTGTGGATAATGTCCACAATGTTCCACTTGCATCTGGAACTTGTAGGAGGATTCTTCCTTCCTTCAAGCAGACGTCTTGACATTGCCAAGGTTGCAGATTTTGCAACTCTTCTGGGGTCCTTGTAAAGGAGGGGACTGTCATTTGTCCCTATGGTTGGTGAACAATCCTCCTTAATCCTTTCAAGGGTCTCCATGGTGCCAGGTTCTCTGGCCTAATGTCATCACTGGGTTAAATATTTGATATAATTGGATAATTGAGTAACTAAGACGAGGAGGTCCAGAAATGTGAGAAAAATTGGTAACATTGTCGGTGAACTTCATACCTTTAAATACTTGATCATAAGACTATAACTTCGTTCATGACTTCCTGAAACCATAAGAGGGTTCTCCATTTGACAGGAAAATGATCTGTTAATTTTTTTTAGAATTTTAAAAGTTTTTAGAATTTTGGTTTATCAATTTCATAAGTCACTTTTATGAAGACTTAAAATTACTAGATGATTATTACAGCTCAGCTCATCCCCTTCCCTGTACAGTGGCTTTGGCACAGTCCATAGAGCACACCCACAACACTCTTCAATAGAAATCAATAACTTATGGTCACACCTCCTCTCCCTCCCTGCTCAATGATGTCTGCACAGCATGCTCCTTACAATCTCCTGTGAATAGTAAATAGGGGAAGGTTACACAATCCTTCCAATCTTTCTTGCAGTGACATCTGCATCAGGACCTTGAGGAGCCCCACAGGGACTGTGAGAGGTCCAGAAATCCCATTCCCACCATCATGTTCCAAGTGAAGAGACCAAACATGTTAACAACTTAAAGGAAAGTTCCTGTGGGCTATGAGTTGGGGGGGGGGGGTAGTGGAGAAGAGGAAGCAAGCCACATCCCCAGGTGATAGAAGCCGATCTACAGCCCAGATCTAAAGCCCCAAGCACCATAACCTTTGCGGTGGAATTCCCCTACAACACATTCATGGCAGTCACCAGCTATGGATGACGTGTCTCTCCGGTAAATGATGAGGTACATATAATTATACGATCCCTTGGACACTTGGGTAATTGGGATTCTGTGTTGTGGAATGCGCTGGATACATTGTATCACTGTGAGAATCGTCCTTCTTATGAGGACAATAACATCCTTGGCAGCGGGAAGAATCTGGAACGCAAAAAGAAAAGAAAAAGAACATAATTATAAACACACAGATAAAATTATTCTGAGGTTATAAGGAGACATGGGAGCTCCCCGGCCTCGCCCTCACATCCACTGCTTATCTCCCATTGCACAATATAATACATGGTGTTCAAGGACAGAGTCTCCCCCGTCACATTGCTGAGGGCAGGGGGGGGGGGGGGGGACGGCAAATCGGCAGAGCTATAGAGGATATAGTAATTTGTTGGGTTCGGGGGTGGTCCGACTAAAACCTTCTCTGCCCTAGAGAAGTTGGTTACCACTGATACATTGAGGGGCAATATCGACACTGGTGTCATCTACCTACATATTCAATAAGGTTGAAATAAGTAGCACAAGTACTTACAAGTAGCACCATGATGGGTGTCTGTGACTACTCTTGGTTGATGTCTTTCTTTGCACTTTTAAGAACAAAGGCCAAGATCAGCAAGAATCTATAGGAAACCAGTCAAAATTGAAGTATACCTCTAGTAATATGTTATTGCCTATCCACAGTAGAGGAGCTGTGTTTAATTGGTGATGGTCCAACCACCAAAACCATTACCGATCACAAGATCAGAGATCTTTAATGCACCTCTATGAATGGAGTGCTGGTAATGTATGTGCAACACCACTCAATAAAAACTCTATGGGACTCTTGTGATCCACTGGGGTCCCAACAGCTCAGCTCAGCTTCTATATGAGATGGAGAGGAGAGTGCACATGTATGAGATGGGGAGGAGAGAGTGCACATGTATGAGATGGGGAGGAGAGAGTGCACATGTATGAGATGGAGAGGAGAGTGCACATGTATGAGATGGAGAGGAGAGTGCACATGTATGAGATGGAGAGGAGAGTGCACATGTATGAGATGGAGAGGAGAGTGCACATGTATGAGATGGAGAGAAGAGTGCATATGTATGAGATGGAGAGGATAGTGCACATGTATGAGATGGAGAGGAGAGTGCACATGTATGAGATGGAGAGGACAGTGCACATGTATGAGATGGAGAGGAGAGTGCACATGTATGAGATGGAGAAGAGAGTGCACATGTATGAGATGGGGAGGAGAGTGCACATGTATGAGATGGAGAGGAGAGTGCACATGTATGAGATGGAGAGGAGAGTGCACATGTATGAGATGGGGAGGAGACAGTGCACATGTATGAGATGGGGAGGAGAGTGCACATGTATGAGATGGAGAGGAGAGTGCACATGTATGAGATGGAGAGGAGAGTGCACATGTATGAGATGGAGAGGAGAGTGCACATGTATGAGATGGAGAGGAGAGTGCACATGTATGAGATGGAGAAGAGAGTGCACATGTATGAGATGGAGAGGAGAGTGCACATGTATGAGATGGAGAGGAGAGTGCACATGTATGAGATGGAGAAGAGAGTGCACATGTATGAGATGGAGAGGAGAGTGCACATGTATGAGATGGAGAGGAGAGTGCACATGTATGAGATGGAGAGAAGAGTGCACATGTATCAGATGGAGAGGAGAGTGCACATGTATGAGATGGAGAGGAGACAGTGCACATGTATGAGATGGGGAGGAGAGTGCACATGTATGAGATGGAGAGGAGAGTGCACATGTATGAGATGGAGAGGAGAGTGCACATGTATGAGATGGAGAGGAGAGTGCACATGTATGAGATGGAGAGGAGAGTGCACATGTATGAGATGGGGAGGAGACAGTGCACATGTATGAGATGGGGAGGAGAGTGCACATGTATGAGATGGAGAGGAGAGTGCACATGTATGAGATGGAGAGGAGAGTGCACATGTATGGGATGGAGAGTTTGATGCACTTTGTTAGGCTAGGTTTTTACATACAGTAGTGTGAACCTAGCCACACAATGTATCATCTGGGAGAATAGTGATGATGTTATGATTTGTATGCAGTTGTTGTGCTGACAGATGATGTTTTTGTTTTGTATCCTCGCTGGTGATAAGATTATCAGAGGTGATCGCCCATTGTTATTACATGATATATATTTATAGTACGAGGTAACAATGTAACAATATCTCCAAAGCATTTCCACATGTGAGCAGCAGCGAGGAACAGTGTGTGCTCTCCCATCCCTGGACGCTGGCTCCGATGGGTGATGCTGTTCACTCTCTCAGTTTCTTCAGGTAAATAGTTTTGTCAGACAGAATTTCCTTCCTCTAGGGTGGGAGCCTGACACAGATCACAGAGGTCCACCCTTCCTGCGCCTGCCCCGGCATTCCTGTGCTCTATCAAGTAGATATTAATAAGATGTGATGGAAAGAAGGTTAGCAAGGCTCCTCCATCTTAACTAAAAATAGCAGTGCAAGAAAATGCAGACCTTAAAGTTACAGTGACGTCTCCTGAAGCCCAACTGTGCACTTATATGTAGCAGAGGCAATCCTGCGCGACCACAACACAGTATAGCAAGAGCAACAGATAAAGGGGACCTCTGCAAAAGCTGAAGCAAATGCATTGTAATTATTCAATAGCTAAGTGTCTCACAACCTGGGGCTCTCTACAAGACTACAACTCCCAGCATGGCCTGACTAGAAATTGTAGTTTTTTAACAGTTGGTGTGCTACAAGATAGAGAACACTTCATCAGACCAATAAACCGTACGCCTCTTAGCGAATCATGCCTGGGCAAAAAGGGCAGGGGTTAATATAAACTTGGCTTACTTGTACGCTGGTCTTTGTAAATCCCCCCCCCCCCCCCGCCCCCCCATGTGTATACGCTCCGTCTGGGATTCCATTCATTCACATATAACGTTTGTGTTGTATAATACAGGGCCATTGTTGCAAATTGATTGCAACAATGGCCGTGATTTATACAACACATATGTTGTGTGAACATGGCCTTATACTGTATGGTCAAATTATACTTGTGAACCAGGAGGCTCTGGATGAACACTGTGCAACTGCCCTTAGACACAGATTTTGCAGTACAGTATAGGCATTTTTACCCGCTGCTTATTATTTTATTATTATTATTATTATTATTATTATTATTATGTCATGTGATTCTTTATCATATGATTCTAGGAGTACCCCCTAAGGGAGCCTTTACACAGACAGATTTATCTGACAGATTTTTGAATCCACAGCCAGGAATAGATTTGAGAAGAGGAGAAATCTCATCAGTGAACAAGGCTCCATCATATCATCAGTGAACAAGGCTCCGGCACTGGAAGCCGATACAACAGTTCATTGCTGTCTATACAGACCACAGCACAAGCCAAAACATGGGCCAAACAAGTCAGGCAACACATGTGAAATGTACTACACAGCCTGACAGATACAAAGTAAAAAAAAAGGGCCTGCCATGAGCTCAGGAAACCTGAGGAAAAGGGGGTTAACCATCTGTGTGCCAGGTGTAGTATATTTATACAAAAGTCATTTGTGCCCAGAAAAGAGACATAATTGTTACATAGAGCACTTCTATTGTAGTACATAGGGAGCAGTATTATAGTAGTTATATTCTTGTATATAGGAGCAGTATTATAGTAGTTATATTCTTGTATATAGGAGCAGTATTATAGTAGTTATATTCTTGTATATAGGGGGCAGTATTATAGTAGTTATATTCTTGTATATAGGAGCAGTATTATAGTAGTTATATTCTTGTATATAGGAGCAGTATTATAGTAGCTATATTCTTGTATATAGGAGCAGTATTATAGTAGTTATATTCTTGTATATAGGGGCAGTATTATAGTAGTTATATTCTTTTACATAGGGGCAGTATTATAGTAGTTATATTCTTGTATATAGGAGCAGTATTATAGTAGTTATATTCTTGTACATAGGGAGCAGTATTATAGTAGTTATATTCTTGTACATAGGAGCAGTATTATTGTAGTTATAATCTTGTACATAGAGGCAGTATTATAGTAGTTATATTTCTGTATATAGGAGCAGTATTATAGTAGTTATATTCTTGTACATAGGAGCAGTATTATAGTAGTTATATTCTTGTACATAGGGGCAGTATTATAGTAGTTATATTTCTGTATATAGGAGCAGTATTATAGTAGTTATATTCTTGTACATAGGAGCAGTATTATTGTAGTTATAATCTTGTACATAGGGGCAGTATTATAGTGTCACTACTGGGGTAGTGGATCCTCTGTACCGTCACCAGCGATGGCACAAACCGCACCAGGGAGCGGAGTCTAAGGGGCCGCTAGCTTTCACCAGAACCCGCCGCGGGATGGGCTTGCTACGGCAGGCGACCCCCAGGTCGCTACCCCTGGCTTGGTTTGCTGGTGACGGCGGGCAAGGTGAGCAGGAGAAGTAGGCAGGTGATAGTGCAGATGGTGGTCTTAGGCGTAACCGCAGGTGGCAGAGGCAATGGACAGGAACAACGGACACGGACAGCGGGCAGGAACAACGGACACGGGCAGCGGGCAGGAACAACAGGGAGCTGGGCCAAAACCACTAGGGGAAGCATGTAGAGGCTCCAACACGAGGGACAGAGCATGCTGGGATTTATAGGGAGTGATATGTGCATACACCAATTAGGGGCGGACTGGCCCTTTAAATGTGAGCCAGCCAGCGCGCGCCCTAGGAGGCGGGGACGCGTGCGCCGGCCGGGACAGACAGCTACAGGAGCGGGGTGAGGTGAGACAACCCCGGGGGCCGAACTAGCAGCCGCTCCGGGTCCCTGCACGTGGACACCGGCAGCTGCATGAGACAGGGAAGTGGTGCGGTGGCAGCCCGGAGCGCGGGACGCCGCTGCAGCCCTGACATATAGTAGTTATATTCATGTACATAGGAGCAGTATTATAATAGTTATATTCTTGTATATAGGAGCAGTATTATAGTAGTTATATCCTTGTATATAGAGGGCAGTATTATAGTAGTTATATTCATGTACATAGGAGCAGTATTATAGTAGTTATATTCTTGTATATAGGAGCAGTATTATAGTAGTTATATTCATGTACATAGGAGCAGTATTATAATAGTTATAGTCCTGTATATAGGAGCAGTATTATAGTAGTTATATTCTTGTATATAGGAGCAGTATTATAGTAGTTATATTCCTGTATATAGGAGCAGTATTATAGTAGTTATATTCTTGTATATAGGAGCAGTATTATAGTAGTTATATTCTTGTATATAGGGGCAGTATTATAGTAGTTATATTCATGTACATAGGAGCAGTATTATAGTAGTTATATTCATGTACATAGGAGCAGTATTATAATTATATTATATTAGTATTATAATAGTTATAGTCCTGTATATAGGGAGCAGTGTTACAGTAGTTATATTCTTGTACATAGGAGTCAGAAATTTAGTAGTTATAATCTTGTATATAAGAGGGAGTCATTTAGTAGTTATATTTTTGTGGGCCAGTACACTAAGGGTCCTTTTTATCTGACAGATTATCTGCCAAAGATTTGAAGCCAAAGCCAGAAACAGACTATAAACAGAGATCTGGTCATACAGGAAAGCCTGACATTTTTCCTCTTTTCAAAACCATTCCTGGCTTTGGCTTCAAATCTTTGGCAGATAATCTGTCCGATATTAATCTTTCTGTGTAAAAGGACCCTAAGAGGGTGGTAGATTTGTGATGTTTATAGAATTAGTCGGCACACCTGTTCCTCGCTACAGTTCACAATAAGGAGATTCTGCACATTCATTATATACTTATATTTTCACCTTTTATTCCAGTATTTTTTACACAGACCTCAGTGAAGTATAATGGTCATAATTACTGTAGATTAGATCAGACATTACTGTCATCTCCTCCGGCCATGAATTAGTCAGAAAGTATTTCAGACCTCAGTGATTACAAGGACTAGATATTACTTAGAATTCAGACTTTCCACATAATCTCACTTGTTTTTCTAATTAAACCATCAGATCCTATGTAAACATTCCACTTCCAGGCCAGAAAATATTTTTCCTGGAAGACTATGATGCTCATTTCTTACAATTTTATTGCAGTTCCAGTTCTAATCAAATTACAACCAATGAAAGATCTGCAATCGGCTGGAACACCTAAAAGCAGACAATAGCTCTGTGTAGGAAAGGTATGTAAACCCTCCGAGGTCATAGTTTGAGAGCAGTCATTGCTAAGGAGGGGCACGAAAATAAAAATATTAGACAGAATGTGGGGTTTATTTTATTATTATAGCAATAAATTACTCTGTAGACAATGGACGTTATCTTAAGAATGCTTACAAAGGCAAATTTACAGGGACCTCTATATACATAGAGTGCATCATAATTTGTGTTTGTAGTCACCACTAGGGGGAGCTGAAGATCCGAGACATGTCACATAGCGGAGATGCCAGATTACTGGTTTCGAGGCACTTTAGTACAAGTTATCAGAAGTCAATATTCAGTCAGCATTTGAAGGTTGGACTATGTTGTATGTGGTATGTTGAGTATGTTGAGGGATTACATTCCAGAAGAGAGGGGAAGCATGAGAGAAATCTTGTTTCTAGGGTGTCAGGAACTGACAAGTACAATATATAGGAATTGGTCATGGTCAAAATGAAAGTTGCACATTGGAGGTGCGAGCGTCTGAGACGTACACTAGGAGTCACAGTCAGGCAACCCGACCCTCCTCTCTGTTCACATGATTTATCAGAGGCCAACTGTTCTCTGAAGTGTATGAAGACCTTACGTCACGTTACGTTCTCCATGACGATCTGCAAATATATGTTTTTTAAGCTTCAAAAAAAGCATGGCAAATACCAGTGATACCACTGCACACTGTGCACAAGAAGGTATGGCCAATTTGTGCAAGAGGAAGTGCACTTAATAGGCTCAGGATGGGTCGTGAACACCTGATCGGTGAGGATCAGACACTTGGCACCCCACCACTCAGAAATGCCAGGGAACAGAGCCAAAAGCAGACAGAGCTATACATTGTGTATTGGTCATGCTGGGTTACTACATTCACCTCCATAAGAGCTGAGCTGCAGTAACCTAAAGTGACCACTGCACAATATATGGCGCTGTCTGCTTCTGGCTCTGTTATCTGCATATGCTGGTTTCATAGTCCAGAGGAAAGGACCTGAGGATAGGCCACCAATAAAAGAAACTCCCACAAAACCCTTTCACATAATTGTGTCCATCTTTAGGTTGCCTATTGGTTGTCTTACTTTACCCCAAAATGCACACTAGGTTTTTACACAAATTGCATCAGAATTCTAGCGCATTTCCAGTAGCAAATCGAACTTGATGTGTTTCATTCTTGACTTTCATCATCATCTCAGATTTCAATGTAAAAAATATTGATAGTCTTTGTTGTACTGAGTTGTACCAATTTAGCAAAATTAAACTTCCCAATTCTGAAGACTCTGGGAGCGTCTGCTGCTCCGAGTGACAAAATCAATGGACACTACAGATGATGCACTTGCCATTTATTAAATCAAAAGGTTAATACAAAAAGTCGCTGATAGGTGGCGCTGTAGCTTTGCAGATCACACTACAAATGTTCAATATGTCCACCTTGGTTTTCACCCCAGAACCAGACGTCACATCGAGGTTTTGGTGATGGAAAATAATAGTTAATCACCCCCATCTGTGAAAATCACAATTTTTGCACATAAAGCACTGTGACAGTTACAGCGCCACCTATCAGTGACTTTTTGTCCTCAAAATTTTTCATTTAATAACTGCTGATCAGAAGTGTTTGTTACAGTATTAGATTTACATCGATCCTTGTACAAGCTCCTCCCCCTTATATATTGCATTTTTAATTACACAATTTGCCTATTTAAAGGGACAGCGGGAATATACGGAAAATGGCGCCAATAAAAACAGTGCTACATCCTCATTGTGTAAGAACAGGATTTATAGAAGTTGCAGTCAGATGAGAAATGACTTTTGGCTACTAGTAGGTAAGCCCTGGAATAAGTTACGCTTTCTAGCCCCGGGCCTTAAAGTTACGCCTCAGTTACATTCCTACAACACAATCCACAATCTTCCATGCAGGAAGAAATTTGGACTGAAGTCTATAAAACATTATTTCATATGAAGCCAGAAATGACTTGTAATCAAACGGGTAAAGAATCTTTCGGCTTCGCTGATTCTCTTCCTCGGCATCTGTTCTACATTTCTGAATTAAACAAAGATAAAATGTAAAAAAAAAAAAATATATATATATATATATATATATATATATATATATATATTATAATTATAATTGCAAATATACAATTATTTTTACTCTTTGGGTTGTGCATTGCTGTAAATGATGAGAAATGTTACACCGGTGACTGATGGTAAATGTAAGCAAGGAAAAAAGAAAAGCTATAAAAAGCCGAGGGCCCGGGGGACCCCCACACCTACCAGAGGCACAAACATTTTACAAGGTTTTGTTGATAATTTTTAAACAGCCAGATCCTCCTATGGAATGCTGGGACGGAAGCTGCGATGTGATGAGAACGTGTCAAGTCATTTGTAATAGGATAGAATGTAACAAACAATGCAAGGAAGCGAAAGAAAATGACTGTAAAAGATGTGGAAACCTCAGATCTGGCACAACAAGGAGGCATCCGAAACCATGCCGAGCCCCAACCACAGCAACCAATGGGGAATCCGTCTGCTGTGGATTTATCCTCTGTGAAACTAGAGAAATTCAATAGAAGCAGTATTGTAGTAGTTATATTCTTGAATATAGGAGCAGTATTGTAGTAGTTATATTCTTGTATATAGGAGCAGTATTATAGTAGTTATATTCTTGTATATAGGAGGCAGTATTATAGTAGTTATATTCTTGTATATAGGGGGCAGTATTATAGTAGTTATATTCTTGTATATAGGGGCAGTATTATAGTAGTTATATTCTTGTATATAGGAGCAGTATTATAGTAGTTATATCCTTGTACATAGGAGGCAGTATTATAGTAGTTATATTCTTGTATATAGGAGCAGTATTATGGTAGTTATATTCATGCACATAGGGGCAGTATTATGATAGTTATATTCCTGTATATAGGAGCAGTCTTATAGTAGTTATATTCTTGTATATAGGAGCAGTATTATAGTAGTTATATTCCTGTATATAGGAGCAGTATTATAGTAGTTATATTCTTGTATATAGGAGCAGTATTATAGTAGTTATATTCTTGTATATAGGAGCAGTATTATAGTAGTTATATTCTTGTATATAGGAGCAGTATTATAGTAGTTATATTCTTGCAGCTGTTAGTGTTCAGAAGAGACACGCAATGAATTATTGTCATATCTCCACCTTTCATGTATTTGTCACCCTCCTGCAACATTATGAAGGTAAAGCGTTCATATTATTTGTTTCTCTCTCTTTTTTTCATCTTCTGGGACTATTTTTTAGCATCTTTTAATGACCATAGAAAATTCACATTTCTCAGTGCGCAGAGTTCTTGGCTCCATCTTCTGGCATCTCCGCAGCCTCTGATGTCCAAGCTGTACAGATATGAAAATAAGGAGCAGATGAGACTTGAAAATGTCTTAAAATGGACATCTACCCCGATGCTTTGTTCTATATACGGACGTCATCTCGCTGCCTCTTGTGTAGTTGTTAGAAAGTGTTTATATTTTACACTGATTTCTGGCAGCAGGAATCTAGGTGAATGAAACAAAACTAATCCTGAGGTGAATGGAGCAATGTCTCCTGGCTCAGGAAGCGACTATTGTTCACATTTATGATTTCAAGATGGATAGAATTCAACCACAGGAATCATGAAACGTTCACTCAGAAAGTGTCAGACAGAAGGCAGAACAGTCTAGCGAGACTTAAACTGTATTCTCCAAAACTATCTGATGTGACTTTGCATAAAGTCTACAATAATAATTTCCTAGAGTTTGGCATCTTCAGCTCCAATACAGACCTATGTATCTCCTTAGTTACAGGCTACACTCTGTAATCTGATCCTGTTTCCTTCTTTCCTTTTTCTCCTATAGATTACTATGACATAGAGGTCAGATTGAGGAGTTTGATGCAGGATCAGACTACAGAGGGATTGTGTGTAGTCTGTTACCATGGAGATGCACAGGTTTAAATTGGAGCCACAAAGCGGCTAGAGATTTTCAATCAAGACTAAAAATGAGATTTTTATAAAAAAAATTGGTTTAGGATTATTACAGGAATCCACATATACAATAGCATATACGATTTAAAGTTATATCCTATCCCCAGGGTAAGAAATAAATAGCTGCCTCTGTTGAGACCCCCTTTCCATTAATGAGAATCGAGTTTTATTGTCACTAAGTGAATGTTGTTGCGTCAAACATGTTATCACAGCTTTATTCATTCCATTTCGCAATTCTGAATGTTGCCAAGTAGAGATAGTTTTAAGATTCAGATAGCCACTTTAAAAGTAGTATTCCAAGATTAAAACTTATTCACATGATAATTATCTGACTGAGGAGTCCAACTGCTGGGCCCCCCACTATCATGGGACCCTATTCCTCTGAGTGAATATAATGACTGTCTACAGAAGTTGCATAACGAGTAAACTGAGCTGTCATAAAGCTCAGTCTCACCCCCTCCAATTAGATATCTATCATGTATCTTGTAGATAAGTTTTTATCTTGGGATAACCACTTAATAAGTCATCAATGTGTATCAGTAGGGGGCATGTCACTGGATGAATCATGCTAAAAAAAGGGGGGGGGGGGGAGTCAGCAGAAAAAGGGTCATAAACCAGTGTGTCCATAAATGCAGCAATACTGTGATTCAAGTATGAATAGACCCTTAGTGCCCTATTACACAAAGCAATAATCGGCCAAATCAGGCCAATTCATCTGATTATCGCTCCGTGTAATAGAAAGAACGATCAGCCAATGACCTAAAATCATCAGGCGTCAGGCGCACATCGTTATATGTAATAGTGATGTGTGGCCTACAGCTGATGATGATAGTATAAAATAATAAAGTGTTAACTTACCATACTACGTTCCCTGGTGTCCTCGGGCCTTCCCCAGTGTCCTTGGAGGCCATCCCTGGTGTCTGCAGCTCTGCCTTCTGCTCCCTGTTCCAGTCTCTGTATTGACAGGCCACTGCCGCTCACCCAATCAGAGAGCTGAGCGGTCGGTGGCCTGTCAGTGCAGACACCGGAACAGGGAGCAGAAGGCAGAGCTGCAGACACCAGGTAAGGACTCCGAAGACACGGAGGATGGTCCAAAGACACCAGGAAACATGATAAGGTAAGTTAATACTTGATTATTTTACACTTAAAGCAAGGGTTGCCTGGACATCGCTAATGACATCTGTGCAGTTCTTGCTGTCCGATAGTTGCTCAGTTAACGAGAGCTGATCTAGCAGATCGACCCTCGATTACAGTTTAAGATCCTTAGTCCATCTGGATATGATAATTAACTCTAGTCAAGTCGGGAGAATCCTGAGGTGTAAATATAATCAAGAACATGTATATACTGTGTATATATATATATATATATATATATATATATATATATATATATATATATATATATGTATATAGTCACACAATTATAATTATTCAGAGAGTTCGAGCCAAGCAGTTATCAAATAGACTAGGTAAAAGAACAGAATCATCAGAGTAAACTTTATCCTGGGGAGTTAACTTTTTAGCTACTTAATATAATGAGACATGTTATATGTTCCATAACTGGTAATTGTATCATTGTACTTAATTTATCTCACCAGAAAGAACTAGGGCACCTTGATATGTCGGAGCTGGATTTTAAGAGAATGCGCTTGATTCCTGCTTATTTGCATTTTTCTTTGAATCAGTGAGTAAAACACGTTGTGACATTGGCTCAGTGACTAAGTTACAGGTTGAACTTAACTTCTCACATTTTCTCAACTTTGGGACCCATGCACTGCACATACATGTTCTATTTCACCAAATGGGGCCTTTATAGAAAAATCCTTTATATGCTTATTCTGTCGCCCCATATTGCTCCTACATTTTATATGATTTTGCATTGCATTGCATTGATTCTAATGGAGCTGCGTAACAGAGGGGAGGGGTTTCCTCCCACTGTGGGCAGACCTAATTACCATAAAGATTAAAGTTTGAATTTGGGGTACTCCCAGTACAAGGGTGTGGGAGCATAGCCAATCATTAAGGCCCCATTTCTCCAAGTTGGGGTCCTCATGTTACATAGTTGCCAGTCGCTGAGGTTGGGTTTTTGTCATTTCTTTGGAAATTGTTGCTAAATTCTGGAAATCAGGCCAGTTGTACTTTGTAAATAAGAATTTCTGGCAACATAAAGTTTGTAAAGTAAATTGATCCTCAATCAGGGAAGATGTGTTGAAATATTTGCACAATTTCTTACGAGACAAAGAAAAAGTAGTAAAATATTTCTGCAGAGTTTTGGGTAACGTTCAATAGTAATAAAAAACACTAGAATATTTGGGCAAAAGGTAAAGCTGTAGTGCCAGAATTCTCCAAAATATTTACTGGAATCTCAGAACAGAATATGGAGATGGAGGATTGTCACAGGGTAAAGAAAAGATCACAGCTAAGAAATGCAGAATAGTGAGTGCAGCTCTGGAGTTTAATACAGGATGTAACTCAGGATCAGTACAGGATAAGTAATGTAATGTATGTACACAGTGACCCCACCAGCAGAATAGTGAGTGCAGCTCTGGGGTATAGTACAGGATGTAACTCAGGATCAGTACAGGATAAGTAATGTAATGTATGTACACAGTGACCCTACCAGCATAATAGTGAGTGCAGCTCTGGAGGGCGTGGTGAGCAGACGTACCTGTGTGAGCTCCTGAGAACCAGAGCAGAGCACAGAGGGTGAATTCCATCTGCCTTTCCCAGGAAGGTGGCAGGTTCCTGGGAGGGGGCCCCCACTATGGAGTCCCGGACTCCCACTCTCCGGTCCAGGCTGGCGGAGAGTGGGGAGAATCATCCATTACCAGCCAGTGCTCCTGAGGTGCCTTCGGTAAGAAGATCTAGCCGTACTCCCAGCAATGTGGGTCTGGCTCCGTCTGCACCAGTCAGAAGCCAAAAGGCTTCACAAAGTAAAGGAGGGAGGAAGAAAGAGGAGCGATGTGGCCCTAATCCATCTAGGGCCCAAGCAAGTGTTGTGGAGTGGGGGGTTTCAGGCCCCAAGGAATCTATGGACACCTTCACCTCCAGGATTGTGGCCAAGCTCCAGGAATACCAGCACCTGGGGAAACAGCTGAGAGAGCTGCGGGTGGAGCACAGGTTCCTGAGAAGCAATGCAGGTACAGCCAGCAAGAGGAGCAAGCCTGTGCTCTCCCAGCGTATACAGGCCCTGAGAGCTGAGATCCAGAGGCTGGAGGGTGAGCGGCAGATCCTTCTGGAAGGTGCTGGGCCTTTCCAAGAGAAAATGCTCAATGAGGAAAGGTTTGAGCAGATGAGAAGAAAGAGCGCTAATCTGGACTATGAGGCAAGTGATGAAGAGAGTGAGGGAGAGGAAGAAGCTGAAGCGGGAGAAGTGGCAGAAATGTCGCAGTGCGTTTCCCAAAGCGCTTCCCAGGATCCCCCAGTGATGTCTTCCAGGAGTGCGGGTGAGGAGATGGCTGAGGCGGGAGATACAGAGAGGTCCCAAAGCCAGGAGACTGCACCCAGGAGAAATACTGTGCATGAGAGCAGCGTTCCAGAGAGCCAGGCGAGTGACTACATCCAGGCTGCTCAGGTGGCCCTACCTGAGTCTGCTGAGTCTGAGGAGGAGATGGATGGAGGCCTGCTGAAAGCCATTATCCAGCAGGAGTCTCCAACAAGACTGGAGAATTTCTCCTTTGGAGAGGAGCTGGGGGAAGACTCCTCTGTAGGGAAGAAGAAGAGGAAGAAAAGTAAAGAGGAGCAAGTAAGCTTTGTATTTTCTCCTTTCCAGCAGTCTGGGGGGGCTGAGAAGTCAGTCCAGTCTGCTGGCTCCTCTAACCTGCCAGTCCCCGTTTCTGATGTGGAGCGGGGCCAGCAAAGAGGAGAGATAGATGGCAAGATGGTGGCGTGCACCGCTTCCACTGGTATCTGTAGTGGGAGTGGTGATAGTAAAGCAAGTAAGGGGCCGAACATGAAGGTGCAGGGCGATTCGAGAAGCTCCAGTGTTGGGGGATGCTCCTCTGTGGGGCACGTCCGGGCACTGGAGGCTGGTGAAGGGCTCGGGCAGCCGAGCAGTGGCAGGGCAGCGGGCTCTGCTGTGTCAGGACACATGTCCGGTGTGGATTCCTGTGCCCCTGCTGATCCTGCAGGGGGCATAAGAGAAGAGGTGGCACTAGAAGTTGCGTCTGTTGTGCCCACCTCTAAGAGTAAAAACAATAAGACTGTAAAAACATCAAAATCTGCTAAAGACATTTTAAAACCAGCCATCCTGGTGTACAAGCCCAGCCCAGCTAATACTGCAGAAGCTATGGAAGTGGTGATGGCTGATAGTGGTAGTGGTGTGCATGAAGGCGGTAGTAGTGGTGTGCATGGAGGTGGTAGTAGTGGTGTGCATGGTGGTGGTAGTAGTAGTATGCAAGTTGGGAGGGGTGGTGTTGTGCATGATCAGAATGATGGTTTGCAGGATGAGAATGGTAGTCCCTGTATTTCTGTAAATGCTGATGGTACCATGGTTAATGGCAGTAATGTTGGGAATACTGTGGGTAATGTTGCTAGTGAGGCAGGGACTGGTCCGGCTGCCCCCCCAGCTGCTACTAGGAGTTATGCAAGTGTGGCAGCTGGGGCATCGGGGAGATCCTCACCTCCAGGCCCAAATGGGGAAGGTAACTTGCAACGGCGCCTCCTGGAGGCATTGCAGAGAGGAGAGAGAACACTCCAAGTAGAGGGAAGGGAGGTCGACCTGGCTTTCTACATAGAGAGACATGGTTTAGGGGCCTTCCGAGAGCATAATGGAGGGGTGGTCTGGTCCCTCCAAACACCCGGGCAGGAGGTGGGCCGTAGGAATGTGGCCCGTCTGGTGTGGAGAGGCAGTGATGCGTGCCCACAGAGAGGGAAGGTGGTGGAGCTTCTCTTCCAGATGGGGTTCAGGGCGAGTGACATCTTTGCCCTGATTCACCCCTACGGCACCTCCGAATTTGACATCAGCTTTGTTAGACCAGAGGGGCTGGATGTGTTCTGGTCTAACTACGAGTTGGTGAAAGATGCGCCCGGATGGCGAGATTTTGCCGTAAAGGCGGTATCTCGCCAAAGTGCTGTGAAGAAAGTAACCGTTCTCACACGTAACGAGTCACTTTCGTGTTATGACATAATGACCTGGCTGAGCAGGTACGGGGAGGTGACGGACGTCCCCCGAAAAAACTGTGATGAGCATGGCATTTGGTCTAGGGCCTGGACGTTTTCCGTTCGTCTCAAACGTTCAGGGAACACGGTCGCCCACATACCATCAGCTGCCTTTCTTGGCCGTGATAGGATCCAGGTTTTCTACCAGGGGCAACCGAAGCTGTGCCACAGGTGCGGCGATCCCACACACTTTAGTGCAAACTGTACCAAGCTGGTGTGTGCACTGTGTGGTGAGGAGGGTCATCTGGCTGCCTCCTGTGGCCGGATTAGGTGTAACCTGTGTGGTGACTTAGGTCACCCATTTAGCCGGTGTCCACGTTCCTTCTCCAATGCTGTAGCCGCCCGGGCTGGGGAGAGCCGTGAGGTTGCCACGGGGGAGGGGACCAGCAAAGGTGAAGGGGCATCGGGGCCAGTGAAGAAAAAGCATAAGAGCCCCTCTCAACTAAAGCGAGAGGAAAGGCGCAGAAGTAGCAGGGACCCTGGAAGTTCCCAGGTGGCAGTAGTAGTTCAGGGTCCTGCTGCTGGCGCTGGCTCAGATGGTCAGGCTGAGGCTCTGGAGGACACTGAGTTAAATGAGGAGATCAGGAGACTTCACCGAGAGGAAGGTCAGGATGCCATTTCCTCTAGTTCTTCCCAGTATGAGAGTCTGGATGAAGGTGGGAGGAAGTGGCCAAAAGAGAAAAAGGGCAGCAAAGGGAAGAGTGGGAAGAGGCCTAAGGCAACTTTACCCTCTAAACCCGGTGTTACAGGCCAAATGTCAAAGGAAACCCCGGCCAACCCCCCTCTGATTGTTCTCTCTAATAGGTATCAGTCCCTTGATGGTTCCCCCTCCTTTTCCTCTTCTTCAGAGGGACGGGAGGCGGTAGAGCCTCCAGGAGACGTTGAGCCTGCCCCTGTTGAGGCTGGTTCTTTGAGGGGGCAGGTGGCCCCTGGGTCTGGAGATGAGGATCAGAGTATGGATATGACTGCTACACTAAAGAGGTCTAAAGAAGAAGCTAAGGGGTCTTCCTCTGATTTAGAAGGGGGAGGGAAGAAGGGAAAGAAATAGGTGAGTTAGGCCGTCCAACTCGATCACCCATGATGGCGGCACTCACCCCATTGACGCTGGCATCCATTAACTGTGCCAGCATTAAGTCTGATACGGCTAGATTTGCAGCCTTTGATTTTCTCGGTCGTATTAACGCCGACATTTTGTTTTTGCAGGAGACCAGGTTGACAGATCTAGCCTCTCTAATAAAAGCCAAGAGAGAGTGGAGGCATGGGCCTTCACACTGGCCTCTTGCGGCTGAGCCGTATAGTGGTGCGATGCCCTGGCCCCTGGGGGCCACTTCCGCAGTGCTGGTGTTATGAGCGGGCAATGACCGGGGCAGCTGCAGGGTGTATACTTGTCACGGTATAGGCCTGAGGGCAGCACAGCTGTAGGGCCGGTCTGAGGAATCTGCGGGTGATGATGGGCATGCGATTCTTCGCTGCACTTAGTCAGGGCACCAGTTAGTGGACACCAATGCCGGGGTTCAGTAACAGCGGTTTTATTATAGATGAAGTAACTAGTAGCAACAGTTCTGTCCGGATGCAACCGGGTATATAGCAGGCTTTGACAAATAAGGCAGGAGTGGTGCTGCATAGGCTGTGAGAATACGTGCCGGATGATGGGAGTAGGAGTATGAGAGAAATAGCGTTGCTGGGTGGATTAGCTTGAGAATAATACTTGCTGTGAATCCTTGCAGCGATGAGGAGAAATAACGGAATGACACCCAGATGAGAGAAAAGAATCCGGTCACTTGAGCAGGCAGAAACAGCCGAAAACTGGTATATAGCAGCAGACTTAGTCACTCTTCTGTGGGAGAGGATAGAACCACACAACCTCCTTGCTTGGAAGCCGGGGCTCAACTCCCTTGTCAGCAGGAAGTGGGAGGTCACATGGTTGCTCCTGGCCAGAGCTAGTCGGCCATTGGAGGAACCATGGTTACAGGTCACGTGATCAACAGCCTTGCATACCACTGTACACTGTAATACACAGGAATACATGAGAATACACATGAAAATGCACAATACCAGAGAATACTAGGGGAAAACCAGCAGCAGTTGCAGTGCAAACACTTACCAGAACAGGCATTGACACAGAAATAAAAATGGGCATAATAGGAGTAGTAGTCTGCATGTTCTGGGACACTGCAGTGGGGTGGCGGTCCTTTTTACCGCTCCTGTAGAATGCAGACGGGTTATCGAGTTGGAAATGGGGAGGTGCCTGATCTTGGATGTCCTCATGAAGGGGCAAGAGCTCAGGCTCATTAACATCTATGCCCCACAAACTAAGTGGGACCGTAAAAGCCTTTTTATGAGGATTAAGCCCTTTCTTTTTACGAGTCGGCAGGTGATCTTTGGTGGAGACTTCAATACTATCACGAGGTCTCAGGACAGGAGAGGCGCCAAAGACAAGCTGGCTTATGATAGCATGGCCTTGATTAGTATAGTTAGGGAAGCTCGCCTAGAGGATGCCCACATCCGGACCCTCAGGGCACGCGGGTTTCACCTATCATCGAGGTAGCTGCAGGTCTAGATTAGACAGGTTTTATTTAAAGGAGGAAGCCGTCTCTTCCGCAGTGTCCGTGGTTGATGTGGAGTTCTCCGATCACTGTTTAATTTAGTTTTCCCTGAATGTTTCAGAGACCCCCCGGATGGGTAGAGGCTACTGGAGGCTGAATTCGTCCCTCCTGGAAGAAGCAGAGGTAAGACAGTCCTTTGAGGATTTTCTTCAGAGTCAGGTACCTCTACTGGGCCTATGTAGTAGTAAGTCAGAGTGGTGGGAGATATTCAAGAAGCGGGTTGCGAGGTTCTTCCGCCAGCTCTCGAGCCTCAGATCCCTGAATAGGTATCGTTTGTATCAGGGCCTGAGGAGGAAACTCGAGCATCTCGACTGGAGGTAGTAGAGAGGAGATCTCCAGAGTGAAAGCCTTGCTCATGAGGTGTCAGTATGATAGGCACGCATCTTTAGTTTTTGAGAGGGATTTCGGGAGGTACCGCTCGCCCGACCCCTACAGAAACTGTAAGATGTCATTGAGTAGCAAGATCGTGACTGGACTGGTTGATAGTACAGGATCTCTGAACCGGTCCAGATCAGGGATCCTGGAGGTCGTCAGATCCTTTTACTCACACCTCTTGGGGAGGAAGGATCTAGATCGGGATGTGATGTCGGGTTTCCTGGCTGAAACCATTCCTGAGCCAGGGGTAGACCCCTCTCTTGATGTTTTGGCAGAAGAGATCAGGGAAGAGGAAGTTAGACTGGCGATTGAAGGGCCTGCCCTGAAGAAGTCGCCAGGTCCAGATGGCTTAACATCTGAGTGGTATAAGACTTTCAGGGACCTCTTGGTTCCGCTCTTGACCGAGGTCTTCAATGAGTGTCTTTCCTCGGGCACTCTGCCGAGGTCAATGAAGAGGTCAGCCCTGATTCTTCTGTCAAAGGGTAAAGATTCGAGCCGTATTGAGAATTGGAGGCCCATAGCTCTTCTCAATATGGACAGGAAGATTCTGGCCAAGATACTGTTTAATCGGTTGGTGACGTTTGCACCCCGGCTCCTTTCGGGGGCTCAGCACTGCTCTGTTCCAGGCCGAAGCACCTTAAGTGCTGTCCTTGGTGTCAGGGAGGCAGTGGAGCGGAGTAGTGCGGGTCTTTGGAAGGGGTACTTGCTGTCCCTGGATCAGGCCAAGGCATTTGATCGGGTGAACCACAAGTACCTCTGGTCTGTCCTTCTGAGATATGGCCTACCAGATACTTTTGTCAATTGGCTTAAGATCTTGTATGCAGGGGCAGAGAGTTTCCCGCTGGTGAACGGTTGGTCTGGCCGCTCTTTTGAGGTTGGGTCTGGTGTTCGCCAGGGCTGTCCTTTGAGCCCACTGTTGTATCTGTTCGCGATCGACCCTTTCCTTAGGAGGGTTGGTTGTGGACCATTGGCAGGGGTCGGGATGAGCCTGGAGGAGCCAGAAGCCACCCTGAGAGTGGTAGCGTACGCTGATGATGTCACTATCTTCGTATCCTCGAGAGAGGAGGTCGATGTGGTGATGTCGGAGGTGGACCGCTACTCAGAGGCATCTGGGTCCAGCATCAACCCGGATAAGTGTGAAAGTCTCTGGCTGGGAGGGGGAGATCCAGAGTTTGATCTCCCGGACACCCTTCCAGAGCCCCAAGACTCGGCAAAAATCCTAGGCATTACATTCGGTCAGGGTGATTACCCCACTAAAAACTGGGATGGTAGGCTCCAGAATGCCGCTCAGAAGGTGGACCAGTGGAAGGGTTGGTCTTTGACCCTGAGGGAAAGGGTACACCTGATCAAATCGTACCTGCTCCCTTTGTTCATCTACCTGGGCAGTGTATGTATCTTGCCAGAGGCTTCCTATACTAGGATCTACAGCCTGTTCTTCCAGCTGTTATGGGGGAATAGGCTGAACCTGGTCAAGAGAGAGGTTACGTACCGTACGAGGAGACTTGGGGGTTTGTCTATGGTGAACCCTGTGGTGTTCTTAGTGAACACCTTCTTGAAAGCTAACATCGCAAACCTCTGGAAAGAGAGGGCTCCTCCGTGGGTACTCTCCTGCAGGGAATGGTTTCGGCCTTTCTTCCAGGAATGGGAGACAGGAGGGCGAGTGAAGGACCTTCGTACACCCCATGGGTATCTTCCGGCTTACACTACCCCGACTCTGAAGATGATACGTCGGTGGGGTCTGGGAATGTGGGAGATCAGGACTCAGTCGAGGAAATTCCTTGACCAAAGGGTTCTGTTGACCCATTTCCAGAAGCCCTTGGCGCTCAGGGACTGCCCAGGCCAGGATCTAGAGGTTGGGCTTAGTCTTTTAAACTCGAAACGGATCCCTCAGAAGTTTTGGGATTTGGCCTGGCGCTGCTTCCAGGGGAAGCTATATGTAAGGGATAACTTGAAGTGCAGGAGCTCCGATGATCGGGGGTGTCCCCGAGAGGAGTGTGGAAATACGCTGGAGAGCATTGATCATTTCCTGCTTCATTGTCCCTTCAATATAGGGGTTTACACCAGGGTGGGCGCCTCCATGAGTTGGAGTCAGATGGTCAGTCTCACCTATCCGGAGTGGGCTTATGGGGCATTCAGGAACCTGGGTGGCCGAGATCGCTGCACGTTATTTCTAGTCAGCTTAGTGGTTAGGTACCACACGTGGAACGCACGGTGTCTAGTTTCTACACAGCGTAGAGTCCTCTCCGAGGTGGAGGTCTGTAGGAACATCACTGGTGACCTCGGGA
The DNA here is from genome assembly GCF_027789765.1 of Dendropsophus ebraccatus. Lineage (NCBI taxonomy): Eukaryota > Metazoa > Chordata > Amphibia > Anura > Hylidae > Dendropsophus > Dendropsophus ebraccatus. Next base: position 104,225,437 of record NC_091461.1, on the reverse strand, counting down.
AGATCAGGTCTTTGGAGTATGGCAGGCTGGGTACAAGTAGGGCTTCTCTCCTGTGGAGAGGGTTTTCTTTTGCTGTGCCCTAGGTACTGAGCCCACTGAGTGAGGGACCATAATTCTGGTTAGGGAGAGAGTAGGTAGGGACAGTGGTAGGGAAAGTGTGTAGGGTCAGTTTAAACTTAGGGTTAGAGGCAGGGGGAGAGCAGGGTAAGATAGTAAGGGATAGTTTATAAATTTCTAGTACCCGGTCTGCCATCCTCCGATCCCGGTGGAGGGCTGGTGCATGCCACTTTAGATTTTTGTTTTGTTTTTCTGGTCAGCAGAAGGTATAAAGGGCTTACAGGCTACCGAACTTGGGCCTTATTATAATTGTGTATTGTTGTTATGTTATTATGGTTTGCTATGTTTATGTTTACAGATAAGTGTTGACAAGGTTATGGCTGAATAAGTCATATGAACTTTATTGACATTATAGTCATTGTATATATTGTATATATGAGGGGATACAGAATAGGTTGGGAGGGGGGTATGGGGGGGGGTCTGTGGGAAGGTGAGAACTGAATGGAGCTGATGTTAAAAATGGACTGAACTTTGACTCTATGAACTGAGCTCACACTGGGGTCTAGGGGTAGGTGGTGGGGCACATGGGTAGTAGATAAGAGTTGTGTGTTCTATTTTGCTGTTATTAGTGTTGTATAGGTTCTGTGTTAATTTTTCAGGGCAGCCGGGCTTATGTGTTGTGCTGGAATAACCAGTTAGTTAGTATTTTTGTTTCCCCCCCTCTTATTGATTATGTTTTTACAATATCTGTGGTTATATGATTATATGTTATATGTTTTATTTGGTTACGCCTGGATGGCTTTTTTTTTTTTTTTTGTGTGTGTATGTATATATGTGTGTATATATGTATAGTTTTGTTTATTTACTTTTAACCCAGGTTTGGGAGTTTTGTTTTTGTTCTTTCTCTAGCCAGGGCGGCTTCTCTTTATTTATGATTACAGCCGAGGATGGCTTTGTAGTTTACGTTTTATGGCTTAAATTGTCTGGATGGATTTTTTTTTTTTTTTTTTTGTATGAATAGTTACTATTAATGCTGGGCTGGCTTGGTGGCAAAAATTTAATGGTGATTTTGTTTTGCTTTTATACTGTAATAATGGTTAATTATGATTAATAATGTCATTTAATTATGTAATTTACTGATATGTTTAAGTTATGGCGAGATATGCCTTGTTTGTTAATTTTTATATTTTTCTAATAAAAGAAATACAGGATGTAACTCAGGACCAGTACAGGATAAATAATGTATGTATGTATGTATGTATGTATGTATGTATGTGGTGGGAGTCTCTAGAGAGAGAATTCTACTACTTGGCCAGGGATATTACTGTATATGTTGTGACTCCCCTGCTACTCCAGCACACAGGTGTGATGTTGATACCTGTTTCTTTTCTATGGCCAGTAGTGTTCCCCAAATGGTGGGTAATCTGACAGGTTTTTGCAGGTCCCTTTGGCTCTGGTCATGGCAGTCCTGAGTGGCAACTGACCCAACTGGACCGTCGGTACCGCCACCCACAGAAAGGGGGGGGACCAAGGTGTGCGGTTGTGTGTACAGGTACAGGTGCGAATGGAGGATGACAGAGTCCCTCTAGTATAAAAATATAACAGCTTCGCTGTTGAACTTTGCAGGTTGTAGCACACAGTTTTACAAGTAATAAATCTTGACACACTGGAATGCTTAACCGTAGTGCTTGAAGGAGGTGCTTGAGAAGCGTTGCAGCAGTGCTTGTAAAGTTAAGTGTAGAGAGTAGAGGAGTTTGCCAGAGGGGCCCCAACCCAGTGTAGCTGTGTACTCTGCCTGAACTTTTAGTAGATATATTTTGAGTGACGTGATGCTCGTACTCACGTATAGACAATATCTGACCACCTTCTGCCCTCTGATAGCATAGAACATGTTCCAGTAGAGTAGTACGAGCCCCCGTGCTGTGCAACACATGTAAGAATACATAATACTGGCACCTAGTGGGGAAACTTAATACTCCATCCTCCAGTTAACCAGAGAGAAAAAACTTTTTGACAGGTGCATAGAAGAAGAGAAAACAAGAGTGGTGGGACACTACATGTACACAGTGACTTCACCAGCAGAACAGTGAGTGCAGCTCTGGAGTATAATACAGGATGTAATTCAGGATCTATACAGGATAACTAATGTAATGTATATACATAAATAGTGACTCCACCAGCAGAATAGTAAGTGCACGGTACAGTATATATAAGATATCATGGAACGTTTCCTGAATTTCATGATTGCTGTAGAGAAAACTCTACTTGACATTTCAAAGGCAAAACTAATTACCAATATGTAGTTTCCCTTCAGGTTCCAGGCCTGAGGAGTCACAGATAAATCTGCTTGTGATGGGGTAATGTTATTTTGTACTTAAAACAAGTATCACAGAAGACGCATGAGGAGTCCGCCGGGAATATGAGCTGCCAATTTCCCAACGTGTTAATCTGTTTATCAGGATTTGCGGACCCCCGGGAGGTGGAGGGGGGGGACTTGGATGACAACAAGTTGTAGACGTTAAATTCATCATAACAACACGGAGATACAAAGTGTTGTATTCTTGTTACGAAAACTGAGAATTACATAAAAGTCAGTCACATGACCGCTTATGTTTGTTTGTTTTTGAATATGAACAAACTAAATGTTAATGGAGGAAAGACCATCTAAAACTGGGTTAAAGAGTATTTATTATTAACAAAAATTACCCGCTACTACCTGGAGTAATAGCTGTATTAAGGTGGCCATACACATTCAATAACTGCTCAGCTCGGCAGACACCTATCTCCTCTGACGTCCCCATACACAGGCAAATGTTCATGTGTCTTCAATGGAGAGGAGTAAGCTGCAACCAGACAGCTCTAATGGTGTTTTATATCTCTCAAAGCAAAGGCAGTCTGTAAAATCTGACATCCCCACACCTTTTCTCCACCAACATCATGTGAGAGTCTGAGGTAGAGAGTCGGGGGGCACCATTAGGCTCTGTTCACACCACCTTCATGGCTTACATTACAACAGAAGCTATGATGGCAGTGCCTGAGCCATTAAGCAATAGATAAAAACTATGCCCTACGGTCATACGGCCACTGACTTATAATGCAATTGTGGTGAGGTACAGGTATAGGTGTTGTTGTGTCAGCTCAGCCAAAGATGGTATTGCCGTGACGCCAGTGCTTGTCCAGCACACAGGTGTGATGTTGGTACCTGTTTTGTTTATGTGGCTGGCTGTGTTCCCCAATGGTCGGTGACCTGCAGGGTTGCAGTGGGTCCCTTGGGCTCTTGACCCATCCGGACTATCGGCACCACCACCGACAGAAAGGGGGAAAAAATAACTGAAGGTGTGCAGTTAGTGTGTATAGGTGCGGATAAAATATGATGGGGTCCCAGTGGTATAAAAACAGAACTGCTTTACTGTAAAGTCTTTCAGTAATACAACACACATCAGTAGAATAGATAAATCTGCACATAGACTTTAGTGCTGGAACTTGGTTTTTGCTTGAGGAGGTGCTGAGAGAAGTAGAGTAGAAGAGAGGTAGTTGTAGCAGTGCTTGGAGAGTTGAGTAAAGTAGAAGAGAAGGGTTGGTCGAAGGAGCCCTAACCCAGTGTAGCAATTTACTCTCCCGGAACTTTGAAGAAATGTAGTGAGACGTTTCCTTGTACCGGTGTTTAGACTATGTCTGACCACCTTATGCCCTTTAGTGTCGCCACACTAGTCTATGCGATTTGCGCCGAAATTTAAAGTGAAGTCTGATCCTGTCAATGTCAATTCATGTCAATTCTTTGGGCAGACAGCGGGTCGAGCTTCAGAGTCAATGGGACAGGTGGAACTTCAAGTGGAGTCCACATTGCAGACACCGCTTGAAATTTCTGCGCAAATTCAGTAATGTGCACATACCCTTAGGGTCAATTACTGCCAAATCAGGCAGAGTCAAGCAGAAATCGCCTGGTGTAATAAAGACAGTGATCAGCTGATCCTTTAAACGAGTTTAAAAATCATAGGCCACTGGCTGCGCATTGCTCCTTGTAGTAGGAGGCGCGTGGTTGGCAGGTGTTGAAAAATTATAAAAAATAATAAAATTATTACTTACCTCTCCATGCTCCGGTGTCCTCCTGCCTGTTCCCTGCTCACCCCAGCAGCCAGACATTTCCTAACTCGTCAGTACAGCGACAGGCCACCCAGTCAATCACTGGCCATGGCACTATCCCACCTCGGCCAGTGATTGGCTGAGCGGCCTGTCACTGCAGAGATCAGTTTAGCAGTTCCTGCAGTGAGCGGGGAACAGGCAGGAGGACACTAGGGAAACCATGCTGCACGATCATCAAGCCATGTAATTGGCCCAAAAAACAAACACCGATCCAGCAAATTTACGTAGGAAATAGTGCAGTGTAATACGTTTTCTGCAGATTTGGGTTGATTGGGGGAATTACCATTCAGTTTAATAATTGCAATTTTTTGCAGAGATTATGCATAAAAATCTTGAACAAAAACTTGCACAAAAAAAATAAAATAAAACATGATTATATTTTACACTCAGATAACAGGTCTAATACCACTGCAAAGACTTAAAGGGGTACTCCAGCGGGGGGGGGGGGCACTTTTTGCTGGGACCGGGGAGGAGGTGTCCGAGGGAAAAGACGTCCACTCACCTTCCTGGTTCCAGCGGCGGGTCCCGCATCGCAGTGCTCCGGTGCCCGGTTCCCGGCCGCTTCCGGGTGCCTGACACGGGCCCGAGACGTGACGTGTCAGGTCCGCTCAGCCACTCAGTAAAGGAGGTGGGATCAGTTTCAAGTCCACTCAGATCCCGTCTCTGTCACTGAGTGGTGGAGCGGACCTGAGACTTATCGTCTCAGGCCCGCGTCAGACACCCAGAAGCGTCCGGGAACCAGGCACTGGAGCGCCGCCATGCGGGACCCGCCACTGGAACTGGAGAGGTGAGTGGACGTCTTTTCCCTCGGCCACCTTCTCCCTGGTCCAAGCATAAAAGTGCCCCCCCCCCCCGCTGGAGTACCCCTTTAAGAACAGCTTCACATTTATATTAAGGGGATAATGAACATAAATGGCATGCACACTACTTTTCCCACACAGTATTTTTGCTCTGTATTTTGCAATCAAAACCAGGAGTGGATTGAAAACACAGAAAGGGTAGCTTCACACGTACCGGACCTGCAGCGGATTTCATGCTGCAAGTTAGCAGCAAAATCCCCTGTGGATCCTGGTAGTGTGAAGTTAATGGGTCACCTACCCCCAGCGGAATTTTCATTCCCCTGCCAGTATGTGACCCGGCCCCTTTAACCCCAATCCTGCAGCCTGCGACCCGGAGGATACATTACCTGCTGCTTGGTGCTACGGCTGTATGTGAGGCTCCTGGCTCCCCTCGCTCCCCCCTCAGCCAATCAGTGCTGCCGTCTCCCCAACCCCCCCCCCCCCCCCCCCCGTTCACATTATGCAGCCTCACACCCACTCTAAAGACTGCCATATATTCAGTTCTCAGTGATTGGAGCCACATCATGCATGCTCGCTCAACCATAAGAGAACAAGAAATCCCCATTCTCGTGATCAGTCCCTATGGTTGGACAGCCACTGATCAATTACTTATTACCTGTCATAAGGATAACCCTTTTAATCTCAGGATAACCCCTATACTCCCATAGACTCCTACAAATGGTAAAACCAGCCCTTTTGGTCATAGAGCTCCCGTTCGTCCAACAGTTAAGGGTGTAGATTCTGTAAGTGTTCTAGATGGATATTCCCATTAAATCTTGTAACTGAGGGGTTAATATCTCCTGACTCTACCCTATAATGATGTGATAAATCAGGCAGCTTTGCTGTGGCAGTGTCCATAGGATAAGTCCTGACTGTGCGCACTCAGCTGTAATAACGTATAATAACAAAAACTATCCCACGGAATTTAAAGTGCCCTTGCGATGGTGGCCGGGTACGAGAGGTTGCCATTAGCTATATTTAGCCCTCGGCTCCTTACAACGTCCTCCAAGGTTTGTGGCAAACAGTTGAATTTAAAATGATGAACCTGTGCCAAAACCACAAGTTGATCTAAGGTTGTGAGGAGGAGCGAGGCCGGATTAGTCCGGGTCAGGCTTAAGAGTCGCAGATTTATGCATTTTGGCTCCTGAACAATTTCTTAACTTTGGATATTGAGCTATGAAAACAAAACTTAATTCTGAAGAAAGGGCCAAGCGTGTCAGGAGCGGGGACGACAGAAGGGGCCAGGGCACTACATGGGGGGCCGGGGTGACTGCCTAGAGGAGAGCGCACAGTGTGGTGAAGCCTCTGACCAACAACATGTTTACTATGGATAGATCTACATAGAGGGGCTGTAACTGTGAACCAATTCTATGTAGATTGTGGGAATGAGAGAACAAGACTTATAAGACACAGCGACTTTTATGGCAAAGCTGCATTACTGTTATAGTGCTGTGCTTTACTATATAATGCTGTACTGATAGTTTTATGTGTTTTGGAGTCCATTTGTATGTGTTCTTTACATGATGTCCTCAGGGACACATCCGGCAAGTACAGGGTCTATCTCTCCTCCTTCACTATCCAGGATATTTAGTTACATGTCCAGGGTAATAATTTGAGTGTATTTCCATCGATGAATAAAAGTAAAAACTGTCCCTGACTATAAGGGGCTAAAGATCCACAATAGTAAAGTGCAGCGGGCAGATGGGTCTGAATCAAGGGAGGTAACATACAGGTAAATCCTTATCTATAACCCTGGGCACATGTTGACCTCTTTGTGACCCGCTGGGCATCGGCACATTGTACATGAGTCAATGCCGGCTTCTTGGCAGTCGAATGGACTGTGGTCATAAAGGGGCAGCGATGGGTCCCACCCTGGGTACAGCGTATGAGCGTCATTCAGGTCACAGCCTCTAAGCCAGTGCTGGATTTTTGGAGGATTACAACGTATCACATCTTCTAATGTTTCTCCCGGGGGAAGGCGCTGGTACCAGAGCTACAAGTGACACATCCATCAGCAAAACACTGATTTTCCAAGTAAAACTAAAGACGACTCCTAGGTTTCCATTCTGAGTCACACAAAACAGAAAGATTAAAATTTTACATTCAGAAAGTAAGATTCCAGATTAGGGCATGTGTTATTAGTGATAGAAGATTACTCTGAAGATTATACAAGTATGTCCACAGATACAATCATCTAAAGAAGAAGAAGAGCCCAAATAAATAGTAACGCCACCCTACTAGTTATGCTGCCAAAATTTGTATTTGTGTAGCGCAACCCAATCCTAACTTACGTCTACAGGGAATTGTGTGTGATGAAGGATGTTAAACTGCATTACTGTGTCTTTTGGGATGTCAGCTATTCACATACAGCAAGCATGTGCCGAAGTACCGCAAAGGAATAAATGTGTACATAACTTTGTTGCCACCTGCTTGTGGAGCTGGTCTTTCACAGGTTTCTTCCCCTAAACTAGGCCTGGCCAAAGCCCACCACTACCTAAGCTGTCAGCTGTTTCAGTGTCCCAGTCTGCATAACTATGCATTGTTAAAAAGCAGAGGTGCGACTACGCCTAAGGGAACTATCCTGTCCACGCTGAAAGGGTCATTGTCTTCAAGTATCAGGTCTTCAGTCAAGTCTTGCGTTGGAGAAGCTGTGTTTTCTTGCCAAAGTGCCCATCTTCTTTCGCCGAGACCTGTTCCATGTTGGTGCCAAGTGCTGCTGAATGTGCTTCTCCATATGTCTCATCACAGCAAAGTCAGATCTAGTAGTCGTCTCTATCGCCACTGCCTAAAGCTCTCTAAGTAACCCAAAGTCAGAAGCTATCCTACCTAAGCCTAAAGTTGTCCAAAAGTCTATTGTAACAAGGAAATGTAGTCTATTGTACTGTGACTTTTATCCTCTATTTGCACCTTAAAGAATTTTCCAGTAAAGTTGATGTGGTCCTTCTTGAACTTTGCGCCAGCACCTGGTAGAAAGAGGTAAAAGGAACATTTACCAAAGTGTGTGTTAAGGGTCTGGGAAGCTAGCGCTCCATGACAAGTGCTGCAGCAGTACCCAAACACCTACTTACATTGCTGATACCACCTTGCAGACCCCTCGGACACCTCTAATAAACCACTATCAGACCTTCCATCCTCTGTTGCCAAACTCTTCTGTTCCCTCCTCCAGACCCCTCTGTTATCGCCAAACTCCTCTGTCCCCTCCTCCATCTCTTCAAGACCCTTCAGAATTCTCTGTCCCCTACTCCAAACTCGTTTGTCCACCTTCAGATACATCTCTCTCCCCTCTAAAATCCTCTGTTATTGTCCAGACTCCCGTGTCCTCCTCTTTCAGACTCCTCTGTCCTCTCTGGTCCTTGTGGCCCAGTTACAGGGACTCTGGTCCTTGTGGTCTCAGTTACAGGGACTCTGGTCCTTGCGGCCTCAGTTACAGGGACTCTGGCCCTTGTGGCCCAGTTACAGGGACTCTGGTCCTTGTGGTCTCAGTTACAGGGACTCTGGTCCTTGTGGTCTCAGTTACAGGGACTCTGGTCCCTGTGGCCTCAGTTACAGGGACTCTGGTCCTTGTGGCCTCAGTTACAGGGACTCTGGTCCCTGTGGCCTCAGTTACAGGGACTCTGGTCCTTGTGGTCTCAGTTACAGGGACTCTGGTCCTTGTGGTCTCAGTTACAGGGACTCTGGTCCCTGTGGCCTCAGTTACAGGGACTCTGGTCCTTGTGGCCTCAGTTACAGGGACTCTGGTCCTTGTGGTCTCAGTTACAGGGACTCTGGTCCTTGCGGCCTCAGTTACAGGGACTCTGGTCCTTGTGGTCTCAGTTACAGGGACTCTGGTCCTTGTGGCCTCAGTTACAGGGACTCTGGTCCTTGTGGCCTCAGTTACAGGGACTCTGGTCCTTGCAGCCTCAGTTACAGGGACTCTGGCCCTTGTGGTCTCAGTTACAGGGACTCTGGTCCTTGCGGCCTCAGTTACAGGGACTCTGGTCCTTGTGGTCTCAGTTACAGGGACTCTGGTCCTTGAGGCCTCAGTTACAGGGACTCTGGTCCTTGTGGTCTCAGTTACAGGGACTCTGGTCCTTGTGGTCTCAGTTACAGGGACTCTGGTCCTTGCGGCCTCAGTTACAGGGACTCTGGTCCTTGTGGTCTCAGTTACAGGGACTCTGGTCCTTGTGGTCTCAGTTACAGGGACTCTGGTCCTTGAGGCCTCAGTTACAGGGACTCTGGTCCTTGTGGTCTCAGTTACAGGTACTCTGGTCCTTGCGGCCTCAGTTACAGGGACTCTGGTCCCTGTGGCCTCAGTTACAGGGACTCTGGTCCTTATGGCCTCATTTACAGGGACTCTGGTCCTTGTGGTCTCAGTTACAGGGACTCTGGTCCTTGTGGTCTCAGTTACAGGGACTCTGGTCCTTGCGGCCTCAGTTACAGGGACTCTGGTCCTTGCGGCCTCAGTTACAGGGACTCTGGTATTTGTGGCCTCAGTTACAGGGACTCTGGTCCTTGCGGCCTCAGTTACAGGGACTCTGGTCCTTTTGGTCTCAGTTACAGGGACTCTGGTCCTTGTGGTCTCAGTTACAGGGACTCTGGTCCTTGCGGTGTCAGTTACAGGGACTCTGGTCCTTTTTTAGAGCCATGTATCAGACATTCCCACCACAATCCCGTTCTATTGTTTGAATTGCTCCTGCTTGTAGTGGAGGACATAGCTCCAGAGCTGCACTCCATGCAGAGGTGATCCATTTCACTATATATTTGCAGCTCATTTTTCATGCAGAAAATGGAATTAGGAGCCTGCGGGCCGCTGGGGATTGTCGGGCTGGAGATGTTTATTTTATTTGTCACCCTCCCCCATGGTTTTCTGTAAAGTGAAGGAAGAGGCCGCACTGGCAGGGTGTCAGCGGGGGTCTATCTCGCTCGGGCCGCCGTCCATGTCAGGGCTGGGAGCAGGTACCAGGTCAGCAGCTGTAGTTTTTGGCCGAGCACCAAGCATTTGCAGTGGTTGTGTCTCTACCCCGGCGTGAGGACGCTGCTGGAGGGCCTTCATCATGGCAGCTCTGTGTTTATACTCATCACAAGTATGTGGCGGGGGTGTCCTCACAATGCGAAGCATCTCGGGGTATCGTGGTGTATTACTGGAGTATTGACTCAGCCACATACTGAGAGGGAGACTTTATTATTCTTTTGTAAGTGAAAAGTTTACAAATGTTCTCAAAACGGCTGAAAGGCGATGTCAGGATGCTGTCCGGTGCCAGGATGGTGCATGATGGGGGATGTAGTGCCATGTGACTCACTAACATAGTATAATATACAATACAGATATATACATCAGCTCAGCAGACAGTATCACACATGATAAGCTTAGATACACCAGGCCCAATATGCGCTGTCATGATACTGTGAGTTGTCGGGGTAGTTCATGATGGGGGATGCATCGACATGTGGCTCACTAACACAGTATCAACAGCTAAGCAGACAGTATCACACACGATACCGTAGGCTTGGATACACTAGGTCTTAAACATGCTGTCCAACGCTGGGATAGTCCATGATAGCGGATGTAGTGCCATGTGGCTTACTAACATAGTATCATATATAACAGACAGATATAACAGCTCAGCAGACAGTATTATACATAATAGGCTTAGATACACCAGGTAAGAACATAGTATCACATAATAGGTTTAGACATTATTACACTTGAAAGACTTAGATACACTAGGTTAGAAGAATGCTTTATACAGGAGAGGGTTAGATACATCAGGCAAGCAGATGATATAACAAAATTGGTTTAGATACAGCAGCACAGCAGAAAATCTAATCGGCTTAGATATGATTATTCAACAGATATTAACATACATGATGGGCTTAGATACAGGTGGTCAGCAGATAGTATCACACATGATGGTCTTAGATACAGGTGGTCAGCAGATAGTATCACACATGATGGGCTTAGATACAGGTGGTCAGCAGATAGTATCACACATGATGGGCTTAGATACAGATGGTCAGCAGATAGTATCGCACATGATGGGCTTAGATACAGGTGGTCAGCAGATAGAATCACACATGATGGGCTTAGATACAGGTGGTCAGCAGATAGTATCACACATGATGGGCTTAGATACAGGTGGTCAGCAGATAGAATCACACATGATGGGCTTAGATACAGGTGGTCAGCAGATAGTATCACACATGATGGGCTTAGATACAGATGGTCAGCAGATAGTATCACACATGATGGGCTTAGATACAGGTGGTCAGCAGATAGTATCACACATGATTGGCTTATTTATACAAAATCAACAAAAAGGATCAAGTATTTTTACCTACAAAAAAAATTAAAAAACAGTCTGTGACCCCAACATCACCCCCATGGGCTAAAGAAATAAAGTTCCACCGTTGATTTCAATGATAAAATCTCCATTGAGTGAAATTTTTAAGACTTTAAATAAAGGTCGGAGAATGTCTATGACTTTGTATACGACACCAAGGTCTATAGGAGTTCTAAGGGCCGCGCTGCCGCACCACATGGAGAGTCCAAGAATAACAGCCCCCCATCCCCACCACCGCCACAGAGCTGCAGAGATCCGCAGAAAGGAGGCCTGAAAATAAATTCCACTTTGAAAAATTGTGATTGAACTTCAACGTCACTTTCTCAAATTGCCGCAATCATTACGGCCGGAGCGATTATCTGCACCTGTGTTATAATGTACGACCCAGCGCAAGATGAATGACAGCAGAAACTTAATACAACGTCCGCATGACAAACGGCCCGAAATAAATTACACACGACCCGCACAACCAAGGAAAGGGGCTAATGAAACAACACTGCAAAAATATACAATACTACAGCCAAAGGCTACAATAAAGAACTAAGCTGGTAGAGGGGCTGAGACTACGAGGGGAGCTAATAGGTTCTGCTCCATTACATATGGAGATCAATAATGAACCACTAGGCGTCCTAAACCTTTATTATCATTTCATGCCAGACCTGACGAAGCGCGTGACCGCGTGAAAACGTTTGTCTGATTGCACCCGCTCTTCCACCTTCCCCCTTCCCTGCAGTGTTCACTACCCGGACCAATAAAGCGTATTCACGGCAACTTTGTGGTGAGTGACCGCCTCACTGTTACCTATGTTGGACTGTTTACCTGGCGTCGAGCACCTCCACTAGCCGATTGCTGCACTGTATACGGGACTTTGTGACCTACCGTCCAATATATCTTGCGCTGTTGGGTAGTAGTGCCGGCCACCGGACTCTCACATTTACATTATAGTAGTTATATTCTTGTATATAGGGGGCAGTATTATAGTAGTTATATTCTTGTATATAGGAGCAGTATTATAGTAGTTATATTCTTGAATATAGGAGCAGTATTGTAGTAGTTATATTCTTGAATATAGGAGCAGTATTGTAGTAGTTATATTCTTGAATATAGGAGCAGTATTGTAGTAGTTATATTCTTGTATATAGGAGCAGTATTATAGTAGTTATATTTTTGTACATAGGAGCAGTATTATAGTAGTTATATTCTTGTATATACGGGGCAGTATTATAGTAGTTATATTCTTGTACATAGGGGCAGTATTATAGTAGTTATAGTCTTGTATATAGGAGCAGCATTATAGTAGTTATATTCTTGTACATAGGAGCAGTATTATAGTAGTTATATTCTTGTACATAGGGGGCAGTATTAAAGTAATGTTCTTGTACATAGTGGCAGTATTATAGTAGTTATGTAGTAGAGACAGAGCGGCTGGCACTACTACCTGCACAACCAGACTGCGATGTAACAGACAGGCAAGCTCTAGACTGGATAAAATATACGGCTAGTGGAGGTGCCCAGTGCCAAAGAAAAACAGTCCAGCAAGAATGGAGTAGAAAAATTGAGGCGGTCACTCACCACTTTAGATGCCGAAGGTACTTTATTCATCCAGACATGAACATAGCAGGGAAGGGGGAAGGTGGAGGAGCGGGTGCAATCAGACAAACGTTTTCGCGGACTTCCGCTTCGTCAGGTCTGGCCAGACCTGACGAAGCGGAAGTCCGCGAAAACGTTTGTCTGATTGCACCCGCTCCTCCACCTTCCCCCTTCCCTGCTATGTTCATGTCTGGATGAATAAAGTACCTTCGGCATCTAAAGTGGTGAGTGACCGCCTCAATTTTTCTACTCCATTCATTATAGTAGTTATACTCTTGTATATAGGGAGCAGTATTATCATAGTTATATTCTTGTATATAGGAGCAGTATTATAGTAGTTATATTCTTGTATATAGGAGCAGTATATAGTAGTAATGATTCACCTAATAGTTTAATATAAATCACATTATACAGCTATATATATTATTAATGTCCCATTCCTCAGTAGTAATTTAGGTAGTTGCTCCCTCCTCTGTATACAACACTATGCAGCTTCATTGTGAATTATTAGGGGTTTTTTTTTTTTGTCAGTAAAGTTCACATCTGCTTCAGGTTTGAGGTGCAGCCTCTTCTCCTCCACTTGTGCCGACAACTGTTTTCTTTGAGGCTGAATATTAAATGCACAAATCCTTACAAGTAAAATCAATACATAAATATACAGAGAAGGAAGGAGCGATGAAACTATTGATCTCGGCAGTTAAACCGTGAATAGTGAATTTTCCTCTATCCACACATAGACAACAGCAGAGAGATTTCCTCCAACACCCCTGATCTGGGTCTCATTCCTCCAATCCCTTTAGGGTGTAAACTTTATCCAAGAAAAACATACTGCAAACTAAGTCAGGATCCCAGCACACTCTGTTTCTGACCCTATGTACCCTCCTTCTAGGGACTTTTTTTTCCAAAAAATTTTGCCCTGCCAGCTGCTTGCATTTAACTGGACCCATCAGGAAATAATTATGACAACAAGTAATGTATACAGGCTCATTGACAAGCTTCTCCCCATCATTCATTGTACCGCAGCACTGATTGGGATTCCTGATAACAATGCAAAACATCATAATAATTTACCATTGGCGCTGGTCTCACAGGCATTCACCGTATGTGCCGCTCATTGCTCAATATCTGACACTCAGGGTTATAGACCATAGAATGTGGTGGAAGCAAAGGGCTTGTGGTCCTAGGTTCAAAGAGCAAATGTTTTTGATGAAAGACAGAGGAAAGTGAAGCAGGTACGGGGCAGCCAAGAAAATGACTCCTAATATCAAACTCCTTCAAGAAGGAGAAAGAAATGTGCAATGTAATTTCGCTGCGTGACAAAATAGAGCGATAATGTAGAATTATATATCGTTTACTCCAGATGAAAATGAGACGGTCGCGCTGGAGGCAATGGATGAAACATTAATAAAATACTTAGAAAAGCTGAAGGAACTTGCCAATGGTTCCTTATACACAGTATACTAAGAACTGTTTATGTTGATGTGACCACAAGGAGAGATTATTGTGGGTTCGAACTCCTGCAGTCAAGTAAACCATCTCAGAAAATATAGATGATAAAAAATGCAAATTTGACTACTACAGAATATAACTACTATATTACTGCTCCCATATACAAGAATATAACTACTAGTTATATTCTTGTATGTGGGAGCAGTAATATAGTAGTTATATTCTTGTAAATATGAGAAGTATTATAGTAGTTATATTCTTGTAAATAGCAGAAGTATTATTATAGTAGTTATATTCTTGTACATAGGAGCAGTATTATAATAGTTATATTCTTGTATATGGGAGCTGTAATATAGTAGTTATATTCTTGTATATAGGAGCAGTATTATAATAGTTATATTCTTGTATATGGGAGCTGTAATATAGTAGTTATATTCTTGTATGAGGGAGCAGTAATATAGTAGTTATACACGAACTGGAGAGAATGGAACCGCTGCACATCCCATCTATGGCTGATACTAATGCCGCTAGGCCTATATTAAAAATCAACACCAGAGTGTCTGTATATGAATTGATCAAGCCATATTGCCCCGTGTACCACCGCGCAGGTCCTCTGGTCCACACGGGTCCCTACGCTAACTCCACACCGTGTCGGTCAGCGACCACCAACCGCAGGGAAGGGAGGCCATGGAACGGCCCTGCAACCCCAATGTCACAGGACCAGACCCAAAAAGCCCCACCAAAACCCAGCCAGCACCACCGGTGGACGCCAGGGAGAAGGGGAGTAATCTGTGCCCTCTCCCTGGCCTAAGCCACAGATGCAAGGTTAGTAAATGTCCCCTTATGTGAGCATTATCACTGAGACCTACAGATCATTGACATTGTTATGGGGGCATCTAATCTAATACAGTGTGTATGGCAGAGGTGTTAATGAATTAACCAATGGCGTTCTTGGGGGGTAGATGGTTCGAGCATCTCATCACTAGAGTTGAATGAACCTCGGAAAATCCTAGGTTCGATCAAACTCGAACACTCCCGAACCTTCTGCATTAGGTTGCTGATGCCTTCCCGATCTGTGGGGAAGAAGGAGAGTGCCCGGGGACTGCCTGGAATTCTGGGATTCAGCCTAGGTAATAGACTGAATCCCGGAATTTCAAGTGGTACCCGGGCACTCTCCTCCTTCCCCACGGACCGGGAAGGCATCAGCAATCTACTGCAGAAGGTTCGGGAATGTTCGAGTCCGATCGAACCTAGGATTTTCCGAGGTTCGATCAACTCTACTCATCACATGCGGGTACTTGGCTTGAAAAGCTTGAGAAACACTGCTGTATTTTTGGATTTTTATATGGAGACGAATAAAAGTTATCACTTGAGATGAGCGAACCTCCTAGAACTAGTCTCTGGAGGATTCATTGAATTGACTTTGACAGGAGTTCCTGCTCCTGTCCTTATTCACCACATTGTGGCTGGTGGACCACCACCAGTGTGAGGACTGTAACCAGATCTTGGAAAAGTGAAAGAAGAATCAAGGCTTCAAACAAGAGAGCAATTTTCTTAACCTGCCTGACAGGTAATCACAATGTTCCTCACGATGAACCCATCACTGTTGTCTACCCCTAACTCCTTACATCTATCCCAACTATACTATGTTGACCTGTTGTTCTGAAGTGACTTTAGATACATGTCCATGTAATATACTTCTGCGGATGTCAAGGCTAAGCTATACCGTATGTGCCCCTCCATTATAGGATGATTTGTGGGGGCTTAGGTAGGAGCATTATTATAAATATTATTGGAACCAGCTGTGTCAGCACCGTTATGGAGATACATGAGCAGATACATGATGTCATCCAGTCTTGACCTCTGAAGACTATGCTGTTAAATAACCTTTGCACCTTTTCATGGCTGTAAAAATGTTATACGAATCAGAATGTAGCTACAAATGGGCTCAAAGCTTCACCGATCCCCATCTATCATCCCAGCTATGTGCTTAATGGTGTTGGTGTATCTAGATGTATCTCTGTGTTGGGACTCCCAGAGATCAGCTACGCTCTGTGGGAAAATCTGGCAATCAGCATGTAATTTCTCTATAGCACCACCACAGGATAAATGTAGCATTACATATCTTCCATTAAAGTCTGGCAATTTTTTTTTATTAAAGTATTGTATTGCCCCCCTAAAGTTATACAAATCACCAGTATACACTTATTAAGGGAAATGCTTATAAAGTGCTCTTTTCCCTGCACTTACTACTGCATCAAGGCTTCACTTCCTGGATAACATGGTGATGTCACTTCCTGGATAACATGGTGATGTCACTTCCTGGATAACACTTCCTGTGATGTCACGACCCGACTCCCAGAGCTGTGTGGGCTGTGTCTGCTGGAGAGGATGATGGCAGAGGGACACTGAGGGACACAGGGCACTGGAGGGACACTGAGCATCCCTCTGCCATCATCCTCTCCAGCAGCCACTGCCCGCACATCTCTGGGAGTCGGGTCGTGACATCACCATGTTATCCAGGAAGTGACATCACCATTTTAACCAGAAAGTGAAGCCTAGTGCAGAGAAAAAGCACTTTATGTGCATTTCCCGTAATAGGTGTATATTGGTGATTTGTATAACTTTTGGGGGACAATACAATACTTTGATAAAAATTTTCGCTGGACTTCTCCTTTAAATCAACCGGTGTCTGTCTAATGCTGGATAAGATGTGACCTCCAGAGCAAGAGACGCTGCTCTCCACTCTAAGGATTGTGAACAGGGGACCCTCCTTTGCTAACATGGATTTCTTAAATAGCTGTACTGGCACACGGTTGTGTCCGTTATCCCTTGCCTGCTGCAGGTTGCTCTGTCCTGTGGTCATCTGTACACTCTCCTGCTTTTACTTAATGTGCTTGTCTTCCAGCAATTTCTCCTGTTTTGAGCTGCCCTCCTCGAGGATTGGCATCCCTCTAGTGGCAGATGTGCACCTGTTCACCTGTATTTTTAGCTCAGCCCACACGTTCTGAAGAATTCCAGGTTATTCAACTGAGCGTATATATAGCCACAACCTCCACACCTCTGTGCTCAGGTATTGGTGTGCTTCAGTCAGCAAACCACATCTGTGCTCCCTGTCTATCTGCCACTTCCCCGCTTCCTAGCATCCTTATAGCTATTTGGATCTTGCTCCATTTCTAATTCTTAGCTCAGCTCCAGTATAAACAGCACCTTATTTTGAAGTGTTACTGAAAAATAAGAGCATCCAGTTCCAGGCTCTTGTACTTCTTCACTACCATCAGTTGGTGATCACTGGGGACCTTCTCTGAGGGTAACGACCTGTGAGTGAAGCCCATCCTGCCTTGCAGCGGGTTACTGGGTTACCCTGGGTTACTCCTCTTTAAGTCAGTATGTGGTGCAGTTCCAGACCCTGGCCTCTTAGCCTGGAACAATAAATAGTTAGTGCCCGCATTCTGGGAGGGGCTAGCCGATCAGATTAATGACAAACTTTCTGGTTTTGATTTGCCCATCAGCTTGGACGACCTCATTACGCTGGCCACACATATTCATATCTGCTTCGCTGAACAACAGCAGGAAATCTTCCCTATCCCGTTGAGTTCCTGAGTTGGCTCCAGCCTTCCAACATCCTCTCCAGCCTATATTCATGCCACCATGGGAAGAGCCCATGCAGATTGAAAAAAAAAACCTGTTTGTCTGTAAATGAAACCTGGGTGTGTATGCCTACTGCAGGGCCAAAGGACACCAGCTGAAGGAATGTCCCATGATCCGGAAAAGCTTCAGAGCCTAGACCTCGTAGGAGAGGCATTTTTGGGCAGCAATACCTCCTCTCCACCATTGGCCAAGATGGTCACCCTGATTCTTCCTTTGGGTATCCGTCTGCAGATTGCATCCTTTGTGGCCCAATACAATCTGCCTGGTACCCTGCCCAAGTCCCTTTCCATCTCCTCCGTGAATGGGCAAGTACTCTGCATCATCCGGCACCGGACACAGCCGCTTGGCATGCAGGTAGGTGTTTTACATCAAGAGAATATTTTTTTGTACTCCCAGGCTTCATTCACACCATACTTCTAGGTCTGCTAAAGCTGCGTAAACATGAACCCACTCGCAACTGGAGTACTGGAGAGGTAAGACAATGGGAACAGCAATGCTATGGTTCCTGTCTTCCGCTTCCGTGATTACCTCTCCAGCTAACTGGTCCTGTACCAATGTCTTCTGCAAGAAACAGACTCTTTCACTGCACTGCCATATGACTGCCCCATCAACTCGATGCAGATCCACGGTGCCAGAATATTCACTAAACTGGATTTCCGGGGTGACAATAACCTCACCTGTATTCCTAAGGACAACGAATAGAATGTCTCTTGTATTGATGCCTTGATGTCATCTCCTGGCATTTTTGGTGGCCAACTCTAGCTCAAGATGTTAAAGACTTTATGGCCGCTTGAACGGACTGTGCCCACAATAAGAGCTCCCACCAAAAGCCTGCGGGTCTCCTGTTGCAACTATCTGTGCTAGAAATTCCCTTGTTACATATTGCCATGGAATTTGTCACCGATCTTTCCCTTTCCTTGGACTGCTCTGTAATCTGGGTCATGGTGGACCAATTTTCTAAAATGGTACATTTCACACCTCTTTCAGGCCTTCCTTCAGCAACCAAACTGGCATCCCTATTTATCCAAAACATCTTCCTTTTACATGGTATGTGTCGTCTCTGAAAGGGAAGTTCAATTCAACTCTATGTTCTGGCATGTTCTTTGTGCTCAGTTCCAAATCAAGCTGGACCTGTCTTCGGACTACCATCCCCAATCCAATGGCCAGGTGGAAAGGATGAATCAGATTTTGGGCAACTATCTTCGCCCCTTATCTCAACCCATCGGGACGATTGGGTTCTTCTGCTGCCATGGACAGAGGCCACTTATAATAACCACTCTAGCGGCTCTTCCGGGGACACTCCCTTACACATAGTCTACAGCCAACATCCTAGATTTCCTTTCCTGCTTCCTATGACTTCGGAAGTTCCAGCCGTTGAGAGCAAAGTTTGTGAATTTATCCAAATTTAGCATTAGGCTTGTTGAAGCCTTCTCCGAGCCTCTTCAAACATCAAAAGACAAGCCATCAAGAAACGCGGGCCTGCACCCAAATTCCAACCTGGTGACAAAGTCTGTCTGTAATCTAAGAATATTTGCCTACGGGTCCCTAGTTTGAAGACCCTCGTTACTTAGGACCCTTTGCTGTTCTAAGACAAATTAATCCATTTACTTACAAGCTCCACTTGCCTCCATCCTTGCATATTTCAAACTTGTTTTACGTCTCTCCTCAAGTCACTCATCCTTAACCGGTACTCTTGTAAAAGCACTTCTCCTATCCCTGTGTCTGGCACTAAAGATGTCTACAAGGTTAAAGATATCTCAGATATGAAATGTTCGAGAGGCTGAGTTTACTATCTAGTAGATTGGAAAGGATGTGGACCAGAAGAGAGGTCCTGGGAACCTCAAGATAACATGAATGCCCCCAAATTGATCAGTTTTCACCAACTCCAGTCCAAGATGAGGAGAGTACTGTAACAGCACGTGGTTGAGTCGGTTATCCCCTACCTGCTGCAGGTCGCTCGGTCCTGTGGTCATCTGCACACTCTCCTGCTTTTACTTAATATGCTTGTCTTCCAGCAATATCTCCTGTTCTGTGCTGCCTTCCTGAAGGATTGGACTTCCTTTAGTGGCAGGTGTTCCCCTGTTTACCTGTATTTATAGATCAGCCCACAGGGTATGAGGGTACATATAGCCACAGCCTCCACTTTCTTGCTTCCTAGCATCCTTATAGCCATTTGGATCTTGCTCCATTTCTAATTTTCAGCTCAGCTCCAATATAAATATTGCCTTCTGATATTTTGAAGTGTGACCGCAGAGGAAGGGCATCTTGTTCCGGACTCCTGTACTTCTTTACTACCAGCAGTCGGTGGTCCCCGGGGACCTTCTCTGAGGGTAGTCACCTGGGAGTTTCCTGCAGCGAAGTCCATCCCACCTTGTGGCAGGCTCTGGTGAAAACCGGGGGCTCCATAGACTCTGCTCCTTGGAGAAGCTTCATCAGCACTCCCCGATGATCCAGAGGATCCACCTCGGCATGCCTGCTCCATCCATTACAATAGGGTTATGAATTCCTAGATTCCCTTGTTACAGGGGTCCTTACTCATCCCCCCAGAACTAAGGGGTGTCATTTGTCCACAGTACATTTTGCAATACAAAATGTCCTCTGTGTGACAAAATGAATTTAGTGATTACAGAATTAATTTGTGGATCTGTGGACGAACCGTGTCCCATACAGAACCACTCTCAATCTGGTGGAGGACCCAGTATGTCTATGAATTACACAAAAAGTCCTTTGCATTCACTAGGTACCATGCAATCCCTCATCTTTCCTGCGCAGGCACTGCAGAAATATTGCACATTTGCTCTAAAATCTTTCAGATTTTATATGATTATTTAGGACGTGCACAGGGGCAAAAATCGTCCGCCTGTGTGGCAGATTCCTCCAAGCCACCGTCAATGGGGATGGGGGGGGGGACTGTCTCAAACCTCTCGTTGGTTTCACATTGCCAACACCAGCAGTGGAGCCAATTACTTTATAGCCTATGGCAGTATTAGGTGGTTATCTGGATGCTGATCCAACACAACTTCTGTTCTAGGGATTCAGGTTAGTGTCAGTCTGCCCCTGCGTATGCTTCTGTAGTCTGTCCATGGAAGACATATTAAAAACTACTAAATAATCGCATACTATAAGAAGTGACCTCCGCCTATAATATATAAGAGAAGACTGTAGAAGACAGAAGAGCGCTGTGAGCTCCCGGCACATAGAAGCCTCGGACACTGTTCTCTGCTGTACACGCTGTTCCTCTGTGTCACATTTTTATGTAAAGCAGCTTGTGGAGTCATACGTGAGTCGCCCGCCAGAGGTTTGGGCCTATGACACACAGCCGATTACACAAAATCCCTGTGGCCCAACATATCAAAGGCTTGTAGAGAGAACAAGTTTATTGCATCGGAAACTCTGGCAAAACTTTGCAGGCGATCTGGAGCAAAAAACATATAAAATGTTATCTTCCCAGAAGGACACATGAGTACACATATATTGTAATATACAGGACATACCCAGGTTATACCAGCTGTACATATATAATTATATACAGGAGATACCCAGGTTATACCAGCTGTACTGTACATATATAACTATATACAGGAGGAACCCAGGTTATGCCAGCTATACATATATAACTATATACAGGAGGTACCTAGGTTATACCAGCTGTACATATATAATTATACACAGCAGATACCCAGGTTATACCAGCTGTACATATATAATTATATACAGGAGATACCAAGGTTATACCAGCTTTACTGTACATATATAACTATATACAGAAGGTACCCAGGTTATGCCAGCTATACATATCACTATATACAGGAGATACCCAGGTTATACCAGCTGTACATATATAATTATATACAGGAGATACCCAGGTTATACCAGCTGTACATATATAATTATACACAGCAGATACCCAGGATATACCAGCTGTACATATATAATTATATACAGGAGATACCCAGGTTATACCAGCTGTACATATATAATTATATACAGGGGATAACCAGGTTATACCAGCTGTACATATATTGTAATATACAGGAGATACCCAGGTTATACCAGCTGTACATATATACTTATACACAGCAGATACCCAGGTTATACCAGCTGTACATGTTTAATTATATACAGAAGATACCCAGGTTATACCAGCTGTACATATATTGTAATATACAGGAGATACCAAGGTTATACCAGCTGTACATATATAATTATATACAGGAGATACCCAGGTTATACCAGCTGTACTGTACATATATAACTATATACAGGAGGTACCCAGGTTATGCCAGCTATACATATATAACTATATACAGAAGATACCCAGGTTATACCAGCTGTACATATATAATTATATACAGGAGATACCTAGGTTATACCAGCTGTACATATATAATTATACACAGCAGATACCCAGGATATACCAGCTGTACATATATAATTATATACAGGGGATAACCAGGTTATACCAGCTGCACATATATTGTAATATACAGGAGATACCAAGGTTATACCAGCTGTACATATATAATTATACACAGCAGATACCCAGGATATACCAGCTGTACATATATAATTATATACAGGAGATACCCAGGTTATACCAGCTGTACATATATAATTATATACAGGGGATAACCAGGTTATACCAGCTGTACATATATTATAATATACAGGAGATACCCAGGTTATACCAGCTGTACATATATACTTATACACAGCAGATACCCAGGTTATACCAGCTGTACATGTTTAATTATATACAGAAGATACCCAGGTTATACCAGCTGTACATATATAATTATACACAGCAGATACCCAGGTTATACCAGCTGTACATATATAATTATACACAGCAGATACCCAGGTTATAGCAGCTTTATATATATAATTATATACAGGAGATATCCAGGTTATACCAGCTGTACATATATAATTATATACAGGAGATACCCAGGTTATACCAGCTGTACATATATAATTATATACAGGAGATACCCAGGTTATACCAGCTGTACATATATAATTATATACAGGGGATACCCAGGCTATACCAGCTGTACATATATAATTATATACAAGAGATACCCAGGTTATACCAGCTGTACCTATACTGTAATATACAGGAGATACCCAGGTTATACCAGCTGTACATATATTATATACAAGAGATACCCAGGGTTATACCAGCTGTACCTATACTGTAATATACAGGAGATACCCAGGTTATACCAGCTGTACATATATAATTATACACAGCAGATACCCAGGTTACACCAGCTGTACATATATATCTATATACAGGAGATACCCAGGATATACCAGCTGTACATATATAATTATATACAGGAGATACCCAGGTTACACCAGCTGTACATAACAAAATATTTACAGGAGATTCTCAGGTTATGCCAGATTTACATACATAATTGTATACAGAAGATACCCAGGTTATACCAGCATGCTCTATATCACTTGATATTTCTCCTGCCTCGTGTCACTGGATCTTCTCAGACTCATTAATGATTTTCTTGGCTTGGTCTTGGATTTATTTCCATCTTCTTAATAATGTGACTTGGTGGCTTTTATCGCCGCTAATGAGGAGCCGCTATTTTCCTAGTAAAGCCTATAGCTTAATGCCTGTTCCCTGCAGCAATGATCCTATAGCCATTGATTCCATCATCCCTTGTGCCTAAAACAACACAGCGTCAGCCGATTACCCAGATCATAAAAAATCCAATGGGAAAATGTCAGCAGTCTCCATGTTATGAATTATACATGGTCCCTCCATGCATGGGGCTAAAGGACGATTATTGCGGTGGGTGGGGGTCTCGAGTGCCCCCTCCTGCACCCCCTATACTGACATCATATTTAATATTAAAGGGGTAGTGCGGCGCTAAGAAATTATTCACAAAATAACACACATTACAAAGTTATACAACTTTGTAATGTATGTTATGTATGTGAATGGCCCCCTTCCCGTGTTCCCGACCCCCACCCGTGTACCCGAAAGTGTAGTGCAGTATACATACCTGATCCGTGTCGAGCGACCCCGTCTGTAATCTTGTCAAAGACGTCATCTTCGGGAGGCCGGACGCCCCGCTCCTGCCGTCCCTCATACCGCCCCCCTCTGCCGCATCATAACTGTGCTCAGCCGCGATTGGCTGAGCACAGTTATGTGGCAGTTACGCGGCCGCATCATCAGCTGCTCAGCCGCGATTGGCTGAGCATAACTGTGCTCAGCCAATCGCGGCTGAGCACAGTTATGACGCGGCAGTGGGGGGCCGGCATGAGGGGGCAGGAGCGGTTCGGCCAGGCTCCCGAAGATGATGTCTTTGACAAGATTACAGACGGGGTCGGTCAACACGAATCAGGTATGTATACTGCACTACACTTCCAGGTACACGGGCGGGGGTCGGGAAACACGGGAAGGGGGCCATTCACATACATAACATACATTACAAAGTTGTATAACTTTGTAATGTGTGTTATTTAGTGAATAATTTCTTAGCGCCGCACTACCCCTTTAAGTGTAGTATATTACACATCATATCTACCCAGATCTCTGACTTTTTACAGCTTGGGGTTTGTTACATTACATCAGAGCTATAAGTCTTGGACCAGAAATATATGGCTTCACTGTGATACATTGTAACCACTGGAGTAGGTATAGATGGGGTTTTCCGCTCTTCATTTTAAGTGATTGTCCTGGCCTAGGAAAGGGGTTACCTTTTTCCTCCCAGACACAGCACCACTCTTGTTGCTAGGCTAGTCTGGTATTGCAGCTCAATGCTAACCACAGGTGTTAAAGAGGATGTACCACCAGCTCCCGTGCACGGCGCCGTTCTATGCACCGCAACCGGACGATGCTCAAGCACTGGAGGCGGGCCGGCCCGCCCCCCAGTGGGAGGGAATTCCCTCCCCTGTATGATGCGGCTCCCATAGAAAGAATGGAGCTGCGTCATGGAGGGGAGGGAATTCCATCCCACTGGGGGCGGTCCGGCCCGCCTCCAGTGCTTGAGCACTGGCCGTTTCAGGTGCATAGAACGGCGCCGTGCACGGGAACCGGGCCTCGGTCCGGAAAACGGACCGCTGCACCGGCTTCCCCGTGCCGGCGCAGTTCGATCCATCTTTTCAGGTTAAAGAGGATGTACCTGGTGGTATATCCTCTTTAAGGCCCTTTTACACAAAACAATTATCGGCCGTAGTCAGATAACATCGGCAACATTTCCTGCATGACATACAGCAGCTAATAAGTATGGCAAGACTTGAAATTTTTTAATAAAAGTAAATTACAAATTTCTATAACTTTCTGACACCAGTTGATTTGAAAGAAAAAGATTTTCGATGGACAACCCCTTTAAGACTTCATATAACCTCACTTATTATATTTCTTCTGTAATAACCTTACTTGGGTGATTGACAGCGATACTCAGGATGTTTCTGGATCAGAAAAAAAAACATTCACCATGAACTTTCCTTTAACTAAATTTTATGGGAATGAAAGTGAACTCTTGCTCCATCTAGTGATTAATTATAAATATTACATGTGATTGTAATTGCATAAATGCAGCTCACCTCTCACCCTCTTCCCCTATACACAATGGACATCAGTAGTAATGCCCTAGAATGTTACAGTAATTTATAAAACCATTGATCTGAACTGCGGGGATTAGATTTGCAGAAATGAAGCTTTTAGCCCGAACAAAAGGTTATTTTTCTTCTATTGCATTCATTGCAACAAATTTAGACTATATTCACTTTTAACAATGTCATTCATTACTGTTATTGCTCCTAAATATTAGAGAAGTATTGTTTAAAAGGGAAACTCTCAGCAGGTAAGACAAATCTCCCCAGGATGCTGAGGAGGAAGGTGACAGCAAGTGGTGGTGGCGGGGGGGAGGGCAGCGGACCCCCAAGTGTACGGTCCTGGTCACAACAGCGACCACTGCATCCCCTATAGCTACGCCACTGACTACAATAAAGCCTCCTGAGAAGAGAAAGATGCAGTTCCATGCTGAGCCATATTACCAAGCCAGAGCAAAAAGGAGGTGGAGACTTGTAGAGATGCTGTTTTAATTAGATAGGAGGCAGACTGAAGGGGCCATGCTGGAGACTAGAATTGAGATGAGGAGCTATGCTGGGGATTAGGACTGAGATGAGGAGCTATGCTGGGGATTAAGACTGAGATGAGGAGCTATGCTGGGGATTAGGACTGAGATGAGGAGCTATGCTGGGGATTAAGACTGAGATGAGGAGCTATGCTGGAGACCATGAATGAGATGGGGAGCTATGCTGGGGACAAGGACTGAGATAGGGCAGCCATACTTGGGACTGAGACTGAGATTGAGGCTCATGATATGGTGTCCCACCACGGGTGTTTCCTGTTCCTCCTTTGCACCTCTCCTAAAAGCTTCTTACTCCAGGTTGAGTGGTGATATAGTACAGAAGGTGGTCAGACTATAGTCTATACACGGGTACAAGTATCCCTCACTCTAAAGTATTCTTTACAAGCAGGGGCGTAGCTAAAGGCTGATGGGCCCTGGTGCAAAATTTTAGCTTGGGGCCCCCCCCATCTCACCCGATCAGGCAAAGTCCTATCTAACGTTATATCCAATTACTCTAATGTGCCACCATGTTCTAATGCCCTGTCACTGCCTCCACCTCATGTACTGCACTACTGCCCCCTATAGATAATGAACTGTACTGTGTCATTGTCTAATCATTGTATTCCAATCTTTGACTCTACAGCTGAAAAACTACAACTCTCATCATGAACTGCCAGTTGGAAACGATGGGGGTTGTAGTGCTGCAACCTGAAGAGCCACATGCTGCAAAACTACAACTCCCATTATAAACTGTCAGCAGGGCATGATGAAGTTTGAACTTCTGCAACCTGGAGAAATCACCACAGATAACAGTGATATCCCTCTGAGAACAGATAATGTAGTAGTCATCTGCAGTCCTATGTAACACCACAGATAACAGTGATATCCCTCTGAGTACAGATAATGTAGTAGTCATCTGCAGTCCTATGTAACACCACAGATAACACAGTGATATCTCTGAGTACAGATCATGTAGTAGATGTCCCCTGCAGTCCTATGTAACACCACAGATAACACAGTGATATCTCTGAGTACAGATAATGTAGATGCAGCACAAGCTGGAGCTCAACGCGGTAAAGATACGGCCATAGGACACAGCTTGGGCCGCCAAGGCAGATGTCTGGAGGAGGGGGCGCTGGTACTTGCTGTCATCTGATTAGGTAAGAGGCCCAATCAGATGACAGCATGTGCCAGCGGGCGCAGCGGGACAGATTAGTGCAGTGCTTCCCAACCTTTTCCACCTCGGGGCACCCCTACTAAATGATGTTCTACAAAATAAGAAAACCGTCATACAGTGACTCACCGGTGATGTCTTCTTTGACCTGAGGCGTCACTTTCCCTTTTCCTCTTCATCCGGCCCAGTCCTCCATGATGATTCCTTCCAGATACGTTTCATCCCCTTAGAACCTGCGAGACAAACAATTTAGGCTCCGCACATTTCTAGCAACTTCCTTCCCTTTCTCCCTCCTGTAGGCTCCCATAGTAACTGCGCTGTTTGGTGTAATGTGCAGTAAAGCGAGTAGGAATGTGGGATGCCCCCTGTATGTAGGATCCCCTGCTGTGCCCCCATGAGCTAATAATGGCCCCAAAGGTGCCCCCATACAATAATAATGCCCCCAGAGGTGCCCTCATGAGCTAATTATGCCCCCAGAGGTGCCCCCATACAATAATAATGCCCCCAGAGGTGCCCTCATGAGCTAATAATGCCCCCAGAGGTGCCCTCATGAGCTAATAATGCCCCCAGAGGTGCCCTCATGAGCTAATAATGCCCCCAGAGGTGCCCCCATGAACAAATAATGGCCCCAGAGGTGCCCTCATGAGCTAATAATGCCCCCAGAGGTGCCCTCATGAGCTAATAATGCCCCCAGAGGTGCCTCCATGGACTAATAATGCCCCCAGAGGTGCCCCCATGAACTAATAATGCCCCCAAAGGTGCCCCCATGAACTAATAATGCCCCCAGAGGTGCCCCCATCAACTAATAATGCCCCCAGAGGTGCCCCCATGAGCTAATAATGCCCCCAGAGGTGCCCCCATGAGCTAATAATGCCCCCAGAGGTGGCCCCCATGAACTAATAATGCCCCCAGAGGTGCCCCCATGAACTAATAATGTCTCCAGAGGTGCCCCCATGAACTAATAATGCCCCCAGAGTTGCCCCCTATGAACTAATAACGCCCCCAGAGGTGCCCCCATGAGCTAATAGTGCCCCCAGAGGTGCCCCCATGAACTAATAATGCCCCCAGAGGTGCCCCCATGAGCTAATAGTGCCCCCAGAGGTGCCCCCATGAACTAATAACGCCCCCAGAGGTGCCCCCATGAGCTAATAGTGCCCCCAGAGGTGCCCCCATGAACTAATAACGCCCCCAGAGGTGCCCCCATGAGCTAATAGTGCCCCCAGAGGTGCCCCCATGAACTAATAATGCCCCCAGAGGTGCCCCCATGAACTAATAATGCCCCCAGAGGTGCCCCATGAACTAATAATGCCCCCAGAGGTGCCCCCATATACTAATAATGCCCCCAGAGGTGCCCCCATGAGCTAATAATGCCCCCAGAGTTGCCCCCATCAACTAATAATGCCCCCAGAGGTGCCCCCATGAGCTAATAATGCCCCCAGAGGTGCCCCCATGAGCTAATAATGCCCCCAGAGGTGGCCCCCATGAACTAATAACGCCCACAGAGTTGCCCCCATGAACTAATAATGCCCCCAGAGGTGCCCCCATACAATAATAATGCCCCCAGAGGTGCGCCCATACACTAATAATGCCCCCAGAGGTGCCCCCATACAATAATGATGCCCCCAGAGGTGCCCCCAAGAACTAATAATGCCCCCAGAGGTGCCCCCATACAATAATAATGCCCCCAGAGGTGCCCTCAAGAACTAATAATGCCCCCAGAGGTGCCCCCATACAATAATAATGCCCCCAGAGGTGCCCTCATACAATAATAATGCCCCCAGAGGTGCCCCCCAAGAACTAATAATGCCCCCAGAGGTGCCCCCATACAATAATAATGCCCCCAGAGGTGCCCCCATATACTAATAATGGCCCCAGAGGTGCCCTCAAGAACTAATAATGCCCCCAGAGGTGCCCCCATACAATAATAATGCCCCCAGAGGTGCCCCCCAAGAACTAATAATGCCCCCAGAGGTGCCCCCATACAATAATAATGCCCCCAGAGGTGCCCCCCAAGAACTAATAATGCCCCCAGAGGTGCCCTCAAGAACTAATAATGCCCCCAGAGGTGCCCCCATACAATAATAATGCCCCCAGAGGTGCCCCCCAAGAACTAATAATGCCCCCAGAGGTGCCCTCAAGAACTAATAATGCCCCCAGAGGTGCCCCCATACAATAATAATGCCCCCAGAGGTGCCCCCCAAGAACTAATAATGCCCCCAGAGGTGCCCCCAAGAACTAATAATGCCCCCAGAGGTGCCCCCATACAATAATAATGCCCCCAGAGGTGCCCCCCAAGAACTAATAATGCCCCCAGAGGTGCCCCCATACAATAATAATGCCCCCAGAGGTGCCCTCAAGAACTAATAATGCCCCCAGAGGTGCCCCTAAAAAAACAAACATCCTACTCACCTAATCCGCGCTGTGGCTGCAGGCAGCAGCTCTCCTCCTCCTCTTCGGGCTCCATCTTGCGAGCCGCAGGGACGGGACTTCCGGCAGGCGTGATGACGTCACATGATCACGCCTGCCGGAGAGGTCACGGCCCGGCCTCCCATAGGCTGCTGGTATGAAGTGCCGGCAGCCTATGGGAGAGAATACAGGAGGAGGACGCTGACAGGTCCTTCTCCTGTATTCTGATCGCTTTGATGTTCCGCCCGCTCACTGTGCGGGCGGAACATCAAAGCGATCTGTGCATCCCGAGAAGCTGCGCGGCCGCAGCTTCTCGGGATGCTTAAAGTGACAGTGTCACAAGTGGCAAGGGGGGGGCCGTGCGGGCCCCCCTAGCGTAGGGGCCCGGTCGCCATGGCGACCCCGGCGACCCCTATAGCTACGCCACTGTTTACAAGTTCTGGCAGAGTACATTGCTACATTGGGTTAGGACTCCCTCTACAAACTCCTCTCCTCTATGCTACTACACTGTACTTTCAACTTCATAAGCACCACTACAACTACCTCTACTCTACTCTATTCTCTCAAGTATCTCCTCAGCACAGGAAGTTCAAGCACGACAGTCCGTGTAAACAGACTGTACAGTAAAGCTGTTATATTTTTCTATAACTGGGACTCAGTCATGCTTTTCTCTGCACCAGAACCTATACACACTAGCGGTACACCTAGGGTTATTTTTCCTTTCTGTGGGTGGGTCAATTGCCACTCAGGACTACTGTAACAAAAGCCCAAGGGACCCATCACAGCCGGGCAGGTCACTGACCATTTGGGGAACACTACAAACTGGCCACACTAAAAGCAGGTACCAACATCCCACCTGTGTGCTGGACAAGCACTGGCGTCACAACACTGTAACATCATTGGCCGAGAGTAGTGACCACCACAATGATAGGGACCAGGACTGAGATGAAGGGCCAGGCTTCAGTCCAGGAGTAAGATAGGAAGCCATACATGGGATCAGGAAGGAGAAGTTGGGGACCAGGATCAATATGGGAGCACATATATGGGACCAGGAATGAGAATAAGAGGGGAACTATGAAAGGACCAAGACTGAGATTGGAAACCAAGTGTGTAACCAGGAATTCATCATTATTAGTGGCTACCTGCATGTTGGCATTCCTGACTCTTAGATATGCAATAGTAGCAAAGCCGCAGCTGTGAGAAGTTTTAGGTAAGGACCAATTTCCAGCCTTTGCCAGCAATCAGATTGTTCCAATTCACTGACAGCAAGCCAGGATGTCTATGAGAAAGTTGCCTTGCGCTTCATTATATGGCAATGAAGTTTTATTTACACAGAACCCGGAGGCTCCTCGCTGCTCATTTCTGGTTTCTAGAAGCAAATCAGATTCCTGTCATTAGATACGGCGCATAAACAAACACTATGTCTATGTTAGGGGGTGGTAGCCAGTCACCACGATGCCCACCACCACCTCCGAGAGGGTCCAGCCGCAGAGAGACGCTGATGAGGTCAAAGCGATCATTAGAGTGATGTGTAAACATGGTGTGGGGTCAGGGGTACCCTACGGCCTCCGCCATTCTCCACGCTTCTTCACTTTGTGTTTACTGTTTGAAAGAGCCCGAAAGGTAAATTGTATTTCAGCGATACTCTGCGGAGGTCGCGACCCCTTTGTAGGAACATTTCCTGGTACCCCCTTCCCCCCACCCCAACCCCAGCTGCTGCAGTCCGTCCATTAATCTCTATTAGACTGGATGTATTTACTGTACTCGTCATGTAAAATCTCAGCACAGCAAGAACGGTTCCCATTACATCCCCTGAATATAAAGTGAAGTAGAGGTTATCACAGAGTGACGGCTCTGCTACATCATATAGTGGAATACCGCAGTGTAGAGAGTGACAGAGATATGGAAGAGATCACCACGAACTGTCTGATTCCTCTATCAACACCACAGTTGCCTCATAAATCACTAAGCCATCTGCTCTTCCTGTGATTGGCTGCAGGGGACGATGACAAATAATAGAGAAACATGGCTGTAACAATCCAATGCTGCTTCCCCCACCAGTGGTGTAGCTTGGGCTAGCAGCACCTAGAGAAAAGTCTCTACACAGGTTTTGCAGACAGAATAAGAGGTTACACTGGAGTTACATCCAGTGACTCACAAGGGGCGTCTTCAGAGTTGCTCTTTTTAGTTTTCTTTTCTATCCAGCCACCATGAAGACTTCTTCCAACTAGGACATCTTAAGGTGGCTATACACTTTCAATAACTGTTGGACAAATATGGTGTACACCCCCGGTGTGCAGGTACGGCCAGTCACTTGCCAGATGGTTAGGTGTGACACCAGTTCTATGGTGGTTGGGCGAGATATAGCCTTGCCCAGTGATGGTAATTTGTCATGATGCCAGTGCCAGTTGGGCACACAGGTATGGTGGCACACCTGATTTTATTTAATGAGCCAGCTATACCTTGTTCCCCTGTGGTCAGTGACCTGCCGGGTTGTTGTGGGGTCCCTTGGGTACTTATCACAGTGGTCCAGAGTGGAGTAGTGACCACCACCCGGACTATTGACACTGTCACCCACAGAAAGGGGAAATGACCCAAGGAGTGTTTGTGTACTGTGTCGGTGCTTGACGAGGAATCACAGAGTCTCTTTAGCATAAATATAATCTTGTTTACTCTGAAGATACTTGAGGTAAGCAGAAGATAATACAACCTTGTCTTGACACGATACTTTACACTTAATAAGTAGCTTAATACTTTAGGATCCAGATCTGCACTGAGAGTAGAAGGAAAGGTACAGTCGTGCTGACTGGGTAGCATACTAAGTAGGAGAAAAGAGGATAAGAAGAGTAGAGAGGAGGATGTCGAGAGAGTCCCAACCCAAGTAGTATTGTGCTCTGTCGGAACTTCGAAAGTAGAAATAGAAGAATAATTGAGAGTAGAGAGAATACTTGTGCCTGTGTTTTGACTGGTCTTTGCACTACCTATTGCCCACCAGTGCCGAGTTACCTGTCCTAGAGGGTGACACAAGCCCCAGACCGTGTTACCTGGGATGAGGGGAACGCTGAGGGTTCCCTGCCTACACCCGCGCTGTGGGATAGAGTTCTTAGGCTTCTAGCAACTTTTCTCTATCCGGATCAGTTTCTTTACTTTCTATGGATACTGTCCTGCACTGTGTCTCTCCTTGTCCACGGCAAGGGTTGAGATGATCCCTGACTTGTCCTCTCTAGTGAAAGTTTACCACTGCATAGTGTTGAGTGGAGATATTTGAGAAGAAACTGTAGGGAACGTCCTACCTCTACAGAGTCTAAAGAGAAAAGACGCTACACTTCCTCTACCCATCTGACTTCCTTCCTACAGCGCATGTAATTGAGTGGGTGGGGAGTGCATATGTAAAAAGTAAAGAGAGAGATGATAGGTTAGAAGAGGAAAGAACTCTCATTGGCTTACAGATCCACATGGGGGACCAAGGGGTCAGACAGTGATCTTTCTTCACGCTGGTAGATAACCCCCCCCCCCCCAACTAAATTAGGTGTCCCCATTAGAGGAGCGTTCCCATAAACATAACAACTTGATTGCTGAGTGTCCGACTGCTGATACCTTGATCGATCCGGAAAACAGGGATGCAGCTGCCCCACAAAGAATAGAGCACCACAAAAGTTCATTCCCCCAGGAATCAGATTCTCTTGTGAATACAATGAAAACAGAGCACTTGTGAATACAATGAAAACACCTGATGTCTGAATGTGGAACATCCCTTTAAGGTTAAGATTAAGAAACATTAGCAAGAAACATGTAAGGGAATATGAGAACATCAAAGGCCGCAGTGTTGTTCTTTCTGATCTCTGCTCTTCTCTTCTTTTTCTCCTTGATATTTTGTATCTTTCCCTTACATGTATAGCTTCCTTTTATACTCTTTCCCCTCCCGCAGGACCCTCGGTGTATTGATTTTGTAGCCAATGAAAACACTGATCCCCGCAGAGCATCTCAGATTAGCGGTGTGTATCCCTCTTGGGTGACCCCACCATCGGAGGACGGGCCTGGAGGTCAGTGGAGGGTGCACCTGTAGAAACAGCCCCCCAGGCCCGGGCCTTCTTCTTCTGCATGAACAGGAAGCTTCTATTTCTCCACCATATGTAAATGGCTGCTCTACATAAGGTCTGCACTCTACATGACAGCGGGGCTCCTATTAACCCTTCTTGGACCTTTGATCGTCTAATCCTTTGCCTTTGATTTTACATTTATTACTATCATGTTCTTGGTTTCCTGCCATCTGTACAGATAACACCATATGGGAATTCACCTTGTTAGGATGAGTCTAATATGTTATACTCATTTTCCCCTGTGGGGGCGCAGCAGAGAAACTGAACACTTACTGCTGGGTTTTCCTGATTGCTGAGGGTCTCAACAATAGGAAAGCTTTGTAATGTGCTTAATATCCACAGCAGAGACCCCTTTAAACAAGTGTGATAACTGTGAATGCATTCTCTATCCCAACATTATGAACAATTACTTGCACTCATCCAGATGTAGCACAGGAGTGTGTAACACACGTGGGGAGCGTTACGTGAGATCTGATCCTGCACGGGTTTACTCTGTAATTGTAGATCAAAGCTGCGCAGGAACCAGATGGATGACACAGGAAATTGGAGTTTTGGGAACAATATGAAGTTTCATTTAGCATCAGTGATAAATATCACGGCAGGACACAAAGCCGAAGAACGTCAGTAACTGCGACTGCAAATATGATATGTGAGGGCGGAAATCCTCAGAAGAGGCTGATGGGAGGATGACGGGATAGGTGATAAATAATAGTTACATAAGGCTGTGCAATATGCTTCATTGTGGAGGAAATCTATGAATCAATGGGTAAAATGGGCAATGGGAATTATTATTATCTCACAGATTGTATAAGAGATCAGAGCTATTATCTCACAGATCAGACCTATTATATAAGAGAACAGAGCTATTATCTCACAGATCAGGCCTATTTTATAAGAGAACAGAGCTATTATCTCACAGATCAGGCCTATTTTATAAGAGAACAGAGCTATTATCTCACAGATCAGGCCTATTTTATAAGAGAACAGAGCTATTATCTCACAGATCAGGCCTATTTTATAAGAGAACAGAGCTATTATCTCACAGATCAGGCCTATTTTATAAGAGATTGGAGCTATTATCTCACAGATCAGGCCTTTTTTTTTTATAAAAGAACAGAGCTATTGTCTCACAGATCAGGCCTATTTTATGAGAGAACAGAGCTATTATCTCACAGATCTGACTTATTAAATAAGAGAACAGAGCTATTATCTGACAGATCTGACTTATTAAATAGGAG
Organism: Dendropsophus ebraccatus; assembly: GCF_027789765.1. Taxonomy (NCBI): domain Eukaryota; kingdom Metazoa; phylum Chordata; class Amphibia; order Anura; family Hylidae; genus Dendropsophus; species Dendropsophus ebraccatus. Next base: position 104,190,368 of record NC_091461.1, on the reverse strand, counting down.
ATCACAGCTATTATCTCACAGATCTGAGTTATCTCACAGATCACACTTGTTATATAACAGAGCTATTATCTCACAGTTCTGATTATCTTACAGATCAGACTCAATATATAAGAGAACAGAGCTATTATGTCACAGATCAGATCATATAAGAGATCAGAGCTATTATGTCACAGATCAGACCTGTTATATAAGAGACCAGAGCTATTATCTCACAGATCTGACTTATCATATTAGAGAACAGAGCTTGTATCTCACAGATCTGACTTATTATATAAGAGATCACAGAGATCTGATTTTTATCTTACAGATCAGACTTATATATGAGATCAGAGCTATTATGTCACGTATCTGACTAATAATCTCAGATTAGACATATCTGACAAATCTGACTTATTATCTTACATATCTGATATGGTGTCTCTCGGATGACATAGATACAACGTATTTTATCAGATTGCAGACCGCTAAGGCAGTACTATTTAATATCGGGCATTTCCAGCTGTAATGTGATGAAACCTTTGCATTATCTATATAAAATGCCATGAGAAAAGAAGTCAGTGAAAAAATAACTAATTAGAGGCCTGTATGCATGTCTTGTGTATACCTACTTGATCTGATGTCGTATGCCTGGGTTGTCTGCCATCTTGAGTCCTCTTTTCCCTCGGTTATGGTTCCCTAATATAGTCTATATTTCCCATGATGCCTCTGGCTTTGTAGAGACAGAGGGGCAGGGTATCATCACTGCAATTAATTTTATCTAAGTGCAGTAAGTCTGTGTAAAAAAAGTGCTGCGGAATCTGTTGGTGCTATACAGATAAATATTATTATTATAAAGTGATAAGTACCACAGAACTTCTGTCTCCAGACATTTGGTACTAGATATAGCTGCAGTCTGTCTCCTTTTCTCCCTGTTAGGGTCCTTTTACACAGGCTGATTATTAAAGCGACTCTACACCCACAATCTGACCCCCCCCCCCCCTCCGCCCCCCCAAACCGCTTGTACCTTTGGATAGCTGCTTTTAATCCAAGATCTGTCCTGGGTTTCGTATGGCAGGTGATGCAGTTATTGTCCTAAAAACAACTTTTAAACTTGCAGCCCTGTGCCGGGGCTTAGAATATTTGTGCCCTAACGTTGCACCACCCCTCCTTCGCTCCTCCTCACCCTCTTCATCATTAGGAATGCCACTGGAACATTTTCTCCTTTCTGAACATTGCACAGGTGCCTTAAGCATCCAGCCCATGTGTCAGGCGGCCACAGGTGGGGAACAGGAGACAATCTGCCTGGAGCATTCCTAATGATGAGGAGGGCTGGGAGGAGAGACAGAGAGGGTGTGCCAGCCTAATGCATACACAATCTAAGCCCTGGTCGTTGGGCACGGGGCTGCAAGTTAAAAAGTTGTTTTTTAGGACAATAACTGCATCACCTGCCGAACGGACCCCAGGACAGATCTTGGATTAAAAGCAGCTATCCAACAGTACAAGTGGTTTGGGGGGGGGGGGGGGTCAGATTGTGGGTACAGAGTCACTTTAACAACGGGAAAGGCAGGAAGTTATCAGAGGAAGGTTACAACCCTGCAGTAATCACTGAAAATATGAGATACAAACAGATTATTATGGGTATAGAGGGGTCTGAGCGCTGCTGCATAGAATACATAATAACAGAATATACATAATATACCCATCAAGTCTTGGCCAGCACCTTCTAATGGGTGGGTGTTCAATCCCTACTGATCCTACTAATGGAGTGGTTATACTACCCTTCTCCTAAATAGAGGATGTGAAAGTCATGTGGTGAAGCACTCTACCCCTTTTATATTTGGTCACTACATACCAGGCTGAGCTCTGTATTAGATCTTATTATCTTTTAATATCTATGGTTTGCGTGTATCATTAGTACATTGGCACGGCCCTTGTATTTTCATTACATTGCACAATTCTTCCAGTAAATCCTTCGGCTCAAGTAGCTCAAGGCGACTTCGGAGCAATTTGCTTTATCCTTCGCATGGCTTCTGCTACATGAATGGAAAAACAAAGCCCTTGAGATTAAACCTTGAAAAGCCCAATGCAGTGTCTGTATGGCTGACTGTTTGCGCATGGTGATGGCTAGGGAGTCAGCAGATGCTCCATGTGGACACTGACACGACACACCAGCTCCATACACAACATGGAGTCCATCAGACACAAGTGACCGGACAGGGATTTGGCATCAATTTGTTCTTCCTCCATAAGCTGCTCGATGTGCGGGGTCATGTGGAATGTTCACCCCTTCATAGTCTGAGGTTTACACAAAAACTGAAAGCGAGTTGTGAGGATATTCTGCATCCCCAGCAATTAATCCACAGGCATTTAATAATATCCTCAACAATAGTACTTCTTCTTTATACTAACAGATGGACCTCACATAATCCACAAGAAATGGAGTCTGTGCTCAAATCCAGATATGACACTCAAAGTATAGAAATATTCCCCTTACTCTACAGAATAAACTCATTGGCCATACTTTATCCTTTCAGCCTTCCCTCTTCCCTTCTACCTCCTTTGAATCTTTACTTCTCTTCTTCCAACCTTCCCTACTTCCCTTTATCTTTCCTTCCTCACCTCCTTCTTCCCCCTCTATTCATTTGCTCTTTCTTTCATTAGTCTTTCCTTCTTCATTCCTATCCTCCTTTCTTCACCCCCTACACCCGGCATTTAGTCCACCAATTTTACTTTCATCTCTTCTTACCCTTGTTTTTCCATCCCGTCTTCATGCTTTCCTTCCTCACCTCCTTCCTTCATATTCCTTCCACCTTCCTCTTCATCTCTTATACACAGTCATGCCCTTCATCCACCAATATTACCTCCACCTTTTTATTCTCTTCCTTCAATCCCACCTCAGCTGCATCCTTCCTCTTCCATCTTCATATCCCTTCTTGCTTCTTTCCATTCTTTCATCTTTGCCTCCTTCCTTCTTCTTTCCGTTCTCTCTTCATCAATCTCATGCCGATGTATCATTATGATCTCCATCTTTCGTACTTTTTTCCTCCCTCCCTCCCACCTTTCTTCATTTATACCTACCTTCCTCCATTTATTCCTCTCATTCTCTTTCTTCCACCATATCTTTGTCCCTTCCTTCCTAGCACTTCATGAGTCAATTCTTGGCTTCTTCTGTCCATCTGCCATTCCTCCTTTCCCACCATCTTTGCTTCCTTTCCTTAGTCATGCTGTCGTTCCTCCTGTCTCTCTTCCTACCTCTCTCCCTTCATATACTCTTCATTCGTCAATTTCCTGCTCCCTCTTATTTCTTCATCCCTCCATTCCCACTGTCTTTGCTTCCGTCACTTCCACAGTATATTCCTTTTTCTCCTCATTCGTCCTCGTCCTCTATCTTTCATATGTTGATTCCATTATTTCTTTCTTCCTTCTACCTCATCCCACTTCTCTTCCTTCACCTCATACTTTTTTTCCTCCCTCCTTTTCCACATTCCTTTCTGCCGGCCTTCCTACATAATAGTTGTATTGCTCAGATTTCACTTCTCTGTCATTGACCTGTAATGTAATGGAGACGTCTCCAGGTTCTGGTGCTATGGTTGAATAGCCTCCTAGAGATGAGCACAACCCGAGCATGCCTGAAGTCCTATAATCTAGCACATGACCCCTGGTCATCTATTGATGCTTTGCTTTCCATTGTTGAGAAGTATATTGGTCATCTCTGTTCTTCATAATGCTGTAGCTTATAATATTATAATAGGTTATTTTAGGTTGTAGACTGATCTCAGATCACAGGTCGCGCTGGTGTTTCTCGGCCCCCACCAACCTCACTAGATTTTCCATAGCCACTCCACATGTTCATCTTAAGTCTAAATTGCATCAGATTGTGGTGAATTATCTAATGAAGGCAAATGGTATACAGCTTATGTTGTGGCTGAACTTTCCCGGCACCTGACATGATACATATGAGAACAAAGCGTAACCAGAGGATGAATGGACGATCCGCTCTGAATAATTGGCTCCGGACTCACAAAACGAATAATGTCACCAAATTATAAAGATAATTGTGACAAGAATCAGAATGGCGGTGATTCTGCTGCACTTCATTCAATCCATGGAAATACTCACACAGGGCAGGGAGAGAGTGTTCAGTCCTTGTGAGGGCAGGCTACAGCCATTTTAAGAGTGAGGACCTGTTTCCTCTGGCCAAAGGAAGCGCGAATTGTGGTGGTGCTGTTGCGACCAGTGACTTGCTAGATGGTCCTGTGTGACTCCACTACTGTGGTGGATGGTCAATGGAGTATAGCTCAGCCAGGTGGTAGGTTGTCGTGACGCCAGTGCTGACTGAGCACACAGGTGTAAGGGTAAACCTGCTTTTAGTTTTGGTGGCTAGCTATACCCTTTCCCCAATGGTCGGTGACCTGTCAGGTTGTGATGGATTCCTTGGGCGCTTATCATGGTGGTCCGGAGTGGAGTTATGACCCACCCACACCACAGAAAGGGGAGATGACCAAAGGACGATGTGTCTTGTGTGTAGGTACTGGTATAATGATCACTGAGTCCCAATAGAATAAATAAACTTCCTTCTAACCTAATAATCTTTTGTGATACAAGTGAATAATACTAGACTGATACAGACTTGACTTGACTTCACTAGATCTGCACTGAGAGCTGATGAGGTAGAGAGTGGAATAGCAACTTGGTTGTGTGCTGAGATGACTAGAGAGAGTTCAGAGTAGTGTAGAGGAGTAGGTCGTAAGAGTCCCAACCCAATGTAGCACTGTGCTCTGCTGGAACTTTCGAAGAAGAATACTTGTGCCTGTGTTTCGACCTTTGTCGCTATACGACCTTTTACACTGCACTGTCCAGTTACCCGTCCTATTAGGGTGACACAAGCCCCAGTCCTTGTTACCTGAGTTGAGCAAGGTGTCCAAAGTTATCTGGTTTCACCTGAGCTGCGAGATAGAGTACGTAGGCTCTTAGCTGCTTTGCTCTATCCGGATCAGTTCCTCTGCTTTAGGATACTGTCTTGCACTCTTAGAGATATTCAAGGCGTGGGTTGGGGTGATCTCTGACTTGTCTTATCTTTAGTGTTAAGCACTGCATCATAGGTAGAAGTGTTGCTTTAGGAAGAAAAGTCTCTGTGTCTTCCATGAGCGTCTGTACACTACAGCTGGTCTGTCCCGAACAGGGAACCTGGCAAAGCCATGCTCCTGGCTAACTCAGTACAGATGCCTGATCTGTGTGTCTTGCTCCTCTGAGAAACAGATGAGAACTGACTAAGTGTGGGTGAACACTTCCTCTCCCCATGTGACAACTTCCTACAGGGTGTATGTAACAACCCCTGTGAGTGGTGGAGAAGAGAGTGCAAGGAGAAAGAAAGATAGGGATAGGTAGAAGAGAAGAGCAGCTCTCATTGTTGTGCAGATCACAAACAAACAATAACCCTTAATTCACTACAGCTGTGCAACATACATATACATGAATATACATACTACTGACATCTAGTGGCAAAACTTATACATGACTTCATTACCACCTCACTTTTAAACTAACAACACCCATGGTAGGATACCACAGAATTCACCCACAAAATGGTTGCAGCCTGCCCTCACAAGGACTGACCGCTCTCTCCCTGCTGACAGCTATTGAGGTGTTCAGATACCAAGGTTACAGGACAGGGGATTCCAAACCTAATGACAGTAATCCCCGCTCTAAAATGGTGGGCGACAGCCAGAGACAGGGTTACTTGCTGAGCCTTTCAGGGTGCCCTCGGCAAATGGTGACCCTGAGCTCTTGCACAGTGATGTCCTCCCTCTCCAGGTGGCCGGCGTGCTCAGCTGCATAGGAAACACGCTGGCTGCCTGGGGAAGAAGGATGACACTGTACAGGAGCTGGGTTCACCCCCAATACACTAGCATCTCCCACAGCATCCCCTAATACACTTTATACTACCAGCAGTCCAGTGCAGTAGGAGAAGGAAAGCAGCCCTGGAGCTCCTGCACATTGACTTCCTCCTTCTCCGGGCAGCCAACGTGCAGCCAACGTGTCTCCTATGCAGCTGATTGTGAGGGAGGACATCACTGTGCAGGAACTCCAAGTTACCATTCGCCGAGGGCACCTCAAAATGGCAGACAGAGAGCCCCTCTCTGGCTGCCGCCCACCGTATTATTGACGAGAATCCCCACTCCTTTACAGTAGGTAGTGGTGCACGATGCACCGCTACTTACTGATAGTCTTTACACTCTGGCCTATGGAGCGTAAAAAACAATTAAACACATATACATTGTTCCCCATGGGAACACACAGCTCGGTTCTCAAACTGTTCGGTTCTGGAATAGCCTTCCAGAACCGATTCTGTTTGGGAACAGAAGTATTACTATACTATAATATTGCCCCTATGTATAAGAAAATAACTATTTCAATATTGCTTGTGTTTTCATACATTCATAAGTGTCAGTGCAGTATTACCCCAACCAGATGCCTCTATGTATCCAGACTTATAGTACATGAACCTCTCCTCCCCTCATGCTCTCCCCTTCACCAATGTCTCAGGTGTCACTTTCCATATATGAGGAGCCGTGGGACACTAAAGCCCGGACTATACTCCTCTATCTGACGTCTTTATCTCTGGATCTCCCCATTAAGTGTGAGGCTCAGACTTGTAGTCACTGGTTTTATGCAACCGAATCCTGCGCTTGTCACAAATTATAGAGATAAGATGACAACATTTCCGTGAATCACTATTAAGTCTCCACCATGTTTATGATGAGGTCACTGGAGAGATTTGCCCTTCACCTCGTATATAGTTATATTGGTCTGCAAGGGCATCTGTAGTCTCTAGGAGGGGGTGGGTAATAAATCCTGCGGCCAAGTGCTTAATCCAATCCTAAAGTGGTTTATAGACTTTTATACAGTCGCAAAAAAAAAAAATTAATTTATCCAACATGGACAAAAAGTAGAATATTTATTGAAGAGAATGTAAAAGGAAAACAATATGTCCGCTTTAATATGGTAACTTTTAATTTTGCATTTAAAAAACTTTCCTGGGGGCAGCCATATTGGAGACCCTTAACGTAATGAGATGACACTGCTGACCCCACCCTGTAATAATGGGATGACTCTGCTAACCCGGCCTTGTAATGATAATGAGATGACTCTCAGGTCACACTGCCCTCTAAAGATAATGAGATGACTTTTCTGACTCTTCCTCTAATGATGAGATGACTCTATACATTCCAAAAAATCTGTCCCAATAATTGCTGCACCCTATGCACAGGCAGCTTTTCTTATAGAGACAAAAAGAGATTATTTGGTTTTATTTGTGAGTTAATCCTTGCCTACTCTGAGGGTGGAGTCGGGTAATGATTGACACTCCTCCAGCTCGGCAGGACCGCCCACTGGACTCATAAGCCCAAAGTCACCAGTGAGTTACCTGCGCATTTTTCACAAAACTATATACAAATCTGGCCAACCCTTCTTGTTCTATAACAGGCTGCCCGCAGATCAGAAACCATGATTCATGGGAAATATACCTTGCCCTATCCAATTCATCAAAATCTAGTTTTCTGCTACTGGACAGATTATTTCTGCAAAGTCATAAGAAGGCAGGACAACCTTCTGTACTGTCACTGCAGCTTCTAAGTGCAAAAGAATAATCCTTTCAAAAATCTATAATGGCTGCCTACAACTATACACTTCCTTTCATTGTAACCAAAGGGATATGGTCGATACTACGACGACAGAACAGAATTTATATTACAAAAACATATATATCCCTTTATGTAATCACCTGAGGGGTTTTCATATTTTGATGGAACATCCCTTTAAATAAAGTCTTGCTGTAACCTCTCCCACCCCCTCTTGTATGTTAATGGAGACTGTGAGTTCAGTTAGTGGTTACGCGCCCACTATCATGGAATTCTTCATAGCCCAACATTGCTGATAAATAGATCAACTCCCATGAGGTCAGCCAGTGTGCGGTTATACTTGGATAGTGTCTTCTGCCTTTGGGAGGTAAGAACAGAAACTACTTAAGTGTGAGAAAAGGAGCTTCAAGGGGTAAAACAATTTATCTGATTTGCAAATAAAGTTCCCAGGGAAGTCTAGGTTTATTCTAAGGCTCCTTCCACACCGGGTCCAGGTCAACTCATAGAACAAAGCATGTACAACTTATGGCTGCGTTCACACTACGTATATTTCAGTCAGTATTGCAACCAAAACCAGGAGTGGATTAAAAACACAGAAAGGATCTGTCCACGCAATGTTGAAATTGAGTGGATGGCCGCCATATAACAGTAAATAACGGCCATTATTTCAATACAACAGCCGTTGTTTTAAAATAACAGCAAATATTTGGCATTAAATGGCGGCCATCCACTCAATTTCAACATTGTGTGAACAGATCCTTTCTGTGTTTTCAATCCACTCCTGGTTTTGGTTGCAATAATGACTGAAATATACTGACTGAAATATACGTAGTGTGAACCCAGCCTTAAAAGCAAATGCTGCATTTTTAAATGGATTCTCTTTAAAGGACAACTCCGGCGAAAAAATTGTTTGGCTTATTTAACACACATTACAAAGTTATATAACTTTGTAATGTGGTTAAATACCCGGTCTGGCCCCCTTCCCCCACTTTCCGACCCCCGACCCCCCACCTCGTAAGTTAAAGAATGTATACATTACCTATTACGGTCGTCACGGTCCTCTTCTCTGGTGTCGGGTGACGTCAGAGCTGGGGGGCGGTCCGGGTCTTCTTCCTCTTCGGCGTCTTCATTGAGAGTGAATGGGAGAGAAAAGGCTGCTGGTGCACATGCGCACCAGCAGCCTTTTCATTGGCTGGAGCGCATCACATGACTTTCAGCTTGCTCAGCCCTGATTGGCTGAGCTTGCTGGAAGCCATGTGATGCGCTCCAGCCAATGAAAAGGCTGCCGGTGCGCAAGCGCACTGGCAGCCTTTTCTCTCTCATGGACCCGGAAGCAAGAGACATCGCTGGACGGCGGACGCAGGTGACGGTGAGGCGGATGGTGGGCGAATGGAGTGGCGATCGTCACCGGAGGGATGGTGAGTATGGTGTCTGTGTGTGTCTATGTTTTTTTTTGGGGGGGGGGTCCCGCCGGAGTTGTCCTTTAAGGGTACGTTCACACGTACCGGATCCGCAGCAGATTTCATCCAAATAACTGAACACAGCATCAAATCTGCACCTTCAAATCTGCTGCGGATCTGCTGCGGATCCTGTACGTGTCAACGCACCCTAAGGTTATGTTAACACTACGTAAAACAACGGCCATAGTTTTTGCGGGGTGGAACAATGCCGTAGTTTCAATGGGATCCCGGCCGGAGCGTATACACATCATATACGCTCCGGCCGGGATCCCGTGCGGCCCTGCAATTAACTGACATGTCAGTTTTCTTTGGCCGCAATTCAATGAATTGCGGCCGTAGGAAACCCTGTCAGTTCACACTATGAAGCGAGCGGCTCCGGCCGCCCGCTCCATAGTGTGCAGGGGGAAGCTCTGATGTAGGCGCGCACTGATGCGCCCCCATCAGAGCTTTGCGGCCAGACAGATCATCCGGCCAGTACTTAAGTACCGGCCGCGATGATCCGGGCAGAGACCGGCCGGGGTCACGGATTGTGAACAAAGCCTAAGGGTGCGTTCACACATATAGGATCTGCAGTACATTTGAAGCTGCAGATTAAAAGCAAATCAGTTCTGGGCCATCAAATCTGCTGCAGATCCTGTACGTGTGAACGCACTCTTAAGGGGTTATCTTGTATGTCATTAAAGCTCCACTTATTAGATGTCAGTCTGGAGAAGAAAAATTTTAATTTTTGTCATTTTTGTTTTTAACAACATCCCTGTAGGCGGCCATATTGGGGGCACACACTTCCTTGCTGTATTGGCAGAATAGATGGTGCAGGTTGTGTGCACTTTATGATAGCTGCAGGGAATGGGAGTCAATGGACAGAGACATCTCATAGATGATTTCAGTCTCCAAGAAGAGATGCAGTACATCATGGTGCAGAGATTTTACTGATAAATTAGACAGGGTGAAAAAAGGGGAATATATAGTGGGAAAGGAGGGAAAGGGGGATAAAAAAGTGAACAGATAATTATTAGAAAATCATATATCGTTAAATGTATAACCATGAAATATATACTATTTAGATGAGATGAGAGAACCTTGAGCACGCACATGCGGAATTTAATTATCAGTGACTGAATAAGTTGGAAACATGGATACAGATATAGGCAATAGGCTGTATCCATGTTTTCCAGGACAAGGTTGCATTGAGCTTCTTCAGCCACTGGTAATGAAATGCCGCCCCCCCCCCCCTACCTGAGCCCCCGAGCACTAGACTGGCAAAAATGTGTAAGATCTGATTCTTCTGACGTGTCATGTGACACCTGATTTCTATCTGCTTTGCTGCCACTTGAATTCCCACAATCCATTGCACTTACAACAAATTGGAATGCAGGTTTGGGGGTGACTGTAACAAGTGAAGTGAAGCTATCCCCATTAGACGGTGGAAGGTTTCTTGTATTACTTTGCGTTTGTTATAAACATGTTTTTTTTTTCTCCTCTCCACTGACATGGAAACATTTCCTATAGCTGAAGCCACAAAGGAGAATTACATTTAGTTATGAAGTCCTGACCTCTATAAGCTGCGTTCTGCACCATCCCTTACTATCCAGCTGGGTGTTAGGTTTCCCTCATTTCCAACTCCTCTCGCCTCCTCTTACCACACTAACCTTCACCTGCCAAACTAAACCACATTGCTGTGGCCCAGCACCAGTGTCTCAGCCTCCTCCCCGCCCCCACACCGCCAGATGCTCCAGTCTCATCACTTTGTTAAAATAAAATACTGCAGCTATTTTGTTACACCCTGAGGCTGGGTTCACACTACGTATATTTCAGTCAGTATTGTGGTCCTCATATTGCATCAATCCAACATAAAGTGCAGCACAGCAAACAAGCGACATTTGCTGTGCTGCACTTTATTTTGGATTGATGGTATAAACCTACACGTTTTTGCAGTGAATTTGGGAGTGCTGTTGGGATTTTTCAACATACATATTTTGATCCTGGTCAAGTCTCTCATGCTGGCACCCACCATCCAGATGAGCTCCAAGCTGTGCTGTTCACTATCCTGCTGCATATCTATCTATCTATCTATCTATCTATCTATCTATCTATCTATCTATCTATCTATCTATCTATCTATCTATCTATCTATCTAATCTATCTATCTGCTATCTATCTATCCATCTATCTTTCTGTCTGTCTATTTATCTCAACCGATTTTAGGCACCATATTATGATAGCAGGAGGAGACACTGGTTCACTGCTGGTTCACAGAGGACACATGCAGTTGACAAAGACTTTATAGTCGCATATGCCATGTGTATGTAAGATGCCTCCTGAAAGGATGTAGAGACACATTTATAATAAAGCACAATTTTTTTCTTTATCAGATATTACATGGACTCAGAACTATCTGGAGGTACACTGTGGTCCTATAGAGTTGTATGCCTGCACAACTTGTATTAAGTCAAAATACACTATAATACACTGTGTATAAGTCTTTTTTGGCAAAGTGCAGGGAATGACTTCTGATGCAAGGATTGCGTGAAACAACTTCGCTGAACAGTTCTTGGGCAAAAATCCAATATTCATACAGTCTCATACAAAACAAGGTAGGAAAAAAATTGACTGTAATCTACAGTATTTGTATTGCATCCGTAAACTGGATTTTTTGCAGATCAGCAATGAAGGAGAAGGTAATAGTAAAATCAGTAGGAATGGTTTAAAATGATTGCTCACCATACACAACATGACTTGTCTCCAGTTCAGGTGTGGTTTACAATTAAGCTCCATGCACTTCTATGAAACTGAGTTGCGGAACTCCACCCAAACTGGAGAAAAGAGTTGTGCTGTCTCTGCTAGTCTACTGTGCTACTCAGTAGGGTTGTGATATTTTGTGAACATTTATGTTATTTGAAGTTTGTTTCTTTTAGGCTTGGTTCACACTACGTATATTTCAGTCAGTATTGTGGTCCTCATTGCAACCAAAACCAGGAGTGGATTAAAAACACAGAAAGGATCTGTTCACACAATGATGAAATTGAGTGGATGGCCGCTATATAACAGTAAATAACGGCCATTATTTTAATATAACAGCCGTTGTTTTAAAATAACAGCAAATATTTGCCATTAAATGGCGGCCATCCACTCAATTTCAACATAGAAGTGCATGGAGCTTAATTGTAAACCACACCTGAACTGGAGACAAGTCATGTTGTGTATGGTGAGCAATCCTTTTAAACCATTCCTACTGATTTTACTATTACCTTCTCCTTCATTGCTGATCTGCAAAAAATCCAGTTTACGGATGCAATACAAATACTGTAGATTACAGTCAATTTTTTTCCTACTTTGTTTTGTATGAGACTGTATGAATATTGGATTTTTGCCCAAGAACTGTTCAGTGAAGTTGTTTCACGCAATCCTTGCATCAGAAGTCATTCCCTGCACTTATACACAGTGTATTATAGTGTATTTTGACTCAATACAAGTTGTGCAGGCATACAACTCTATAGGACCACAGTGTACCTCCAGATAGTTCTGAGTCCATGTAATATCTGATAAAGAAAAAAATTGTGCTTTATTATAAATGTGTCTCTACATCCTTTCAGGAGGCATCTTACATACACATGGCATATGCGACTATAAAGTCTTTGTCAACTGCATGTGTCCTCTGTGAACCAGCAGTGAACCAGTGTCTCCTCCTGCTATCATAATATGGTGCCTAAAATCGGTTGAGATAAATAGACAGACAGAAAGATAGATAGATAGATAGATAGATAGATAGATAGATGATAGATAGATATGCAGCAGGATAGTGAACAGCACAGCTTGGAGCTCATCTGAATGGTGGGTGCCAGCATGAGAGACTTGACCAGGATCAAAATATGTATGTTGAAAAATCCCAACAGCACTCCCAAATTCACTGCAAAAACGTGTAGGTTTATACCATCAATCCAAAATAAAGTGCAGCACAGCAAATGTCGCTTGTTTGCTGTGCTGCACTTTATGTTGGATTGATGGCATAAACCTACACATTTTTGCAGTAAATTTGGGAGTGCTGTTGGGATTTTTCAACGTAGACAGATAGATATCTGGAGATAGATAGATAGATAGATAGATAGATAGATAGATAGATAGATAGATAGATAGACAGTAATAGATAGATAGGACATAGATAGATAGGAGATAGGTAGATAGATAGATAGGAGATAAATAGATAAATAATAGATAGATAGATAGATAGATAGATAGATAGATAGATAGATATCTGGAGATAGATAGATAGATAGGAAAGAGAAATAGATATGGATTATTTAAAATTTTGTTTTCAAGTACAATGAATTTCTCTTGAACTTCCAGGATCAATTGCAGATTTTGTTTAAAGAATAATTTGTTGACCCCATGAAATTTTATACTGCGGCACCAGAAATATCTGGGCTCGGAATGATCGGTTATTTACATTCTGCTGACTTGTGTATGTTCAGAGGGTGAGGTGCGAAAAACGACTTGTGCTCAACTGACTTTTCTAGAGCCAATCCTAAATCTGGAGTCAATCAGTAGCACGGCCTCAAAGCTTTGCTACATCTAGAATAACTAAAGTAAGATCTTGACCAAACTCAAAGTATATGTAATTGAGCTCAATGTCATATAAACTATTTTAATCCAAAGCAGGTGGAGTTTAAATAAAGAGCCGGTTGTGTATTATTAAAGAGCAACACCTAACCATTAATAGGATTCCGGAAATATCCATCTCTTCAGATAAGCTCCCACATTATACAGTAACAGACAGCGCTGTGGACTTAATATACAATAGTCACCTAAGGAAAAACAAAATGTAAAAACGGACAAGAATATAACTACTACAATATTGCCCCCTATGTACAAGAATACAACTACTATAATACTGCTCCTATATAGAAGAATATAACTACTATAATACTGCTCCTATATACAAGAATATAACTACTATAATACTGCTCCTATGTACAAGAATACAACTACTATAATACTGCTATATAGAAGAATATACTATAACACTGCTCCTATATAGAAGAATATAACTACTATAATACTGCTCCTATATACAGGAATATAACTACTATAATACTGCTGCTATATACATGAATATAACTACTTTCCTCTACGTCTGCGGCAGCACATATGGGTCCTCAGATCCCCTCGATCCCCTACCAGGACCGCCCACCTAGATCTACTTTACATAAAGAAAAAAAGAGATTTAGAGAGCACCAATAGGAGGCCAGGATAGGCCTTAAACATCGACACCTGGCATTCCATACTTGTGTTTTTTTCAGTCCTCCTTTCCCTTCAGGTGCTGTGCACCACCAGGTAGCCCACCTCCAGTTTGTTCAGGTATGTGTTCTTATTGTTTTCTTGTTGTTTTTAGATATAGCCGGCGACAGTGAAGCTATGTTTTTACAGGGGAACTTTGAGTACTGATTTTTATTCATTATATGAGCTCAGTGCGCTAATCGCTACATTAGCCAGTGCGGGGTCCTGGCATAAGTGTAAAAATTATGATTTTACCGGTGCGGGGTCCCGGTCTATACTATTGCCTGTCCGGTGCGGGGTCCCGGTGGCAATCAAATTATGCGCACTTGCGGACGCATGAGTTGGTGCGGGGTCCCAGCTATGATGTGTGTGCCGTTTTACATTCCGGTGCGAAGTCCCGGTGTTGTCTATATGATAAGTACTCCCTATCCCTGTCTGATATTGCTGGTCGCGGTATAGCGCGCTGGTACCGGCGTTCGTACTCCTTACCTTGTGCTTCCGGTCCGGCGCGCTGTTCCTCCTCCAGCAGTACTCTTCCGGTGGCTTCACTCTCTCCCTCCATGCCGGGGGGGCGAGCTTCCGGTGATGACGCGCGTCCTCTACGTATGACGCACTTCCAGTTTGGGCTGCGGCCTCAAGCGTGTGACGCTTTTGCCGGAAGTGACGTAACTTCCGGCCCGGAACCGCGTCCGAAGCCATGGACGCGCCAAAAACTGGGTAAGCACTACATATAAATATGTTCTATACTAAACCACAAGTGTGTATGTTGCTGGTGGTTTCTTCTGGAAGTTGCGCAGCCGAAATTATCTGTAGTTAGGTAGGATTGAGATGATGTTTCTGTGCAATAACAGTGCTTGCTCAGTATAGTTTTTGATTATGGCATCTGTATTGTCTACAGATGTCCAGCCATTCCCGCAGCAGCAGCAGGAAAAGGAGAGAGAAGTCAAGACACAGAATGTGTTCTATTTGCCAGCAGCCTCTACCAGATGATCACTCTGGGAATGTGTGTGACCCTTGTGTGGCTCGTTATAAACAACCTGCTCCTCCTGCTGCACCAACTCAGAAGATGTGTATTCTGTGCCTGCAACCTCTGCCTCCACTTCACTTAAGTAATGTGTGTGACTCATGCACTCCCCCAGAGGAATCTGCTGGTTCTGCAGCTGGGCTTGTATCAGAGGCAAGGAAGTTTTTTGACTGGTTTAAATCACATATGGAATCTGCTGTCACTGGTACATCATCTGCTGCAAAAAAGCCTAGGCTAGAACCTGCTTACTCCAGTCCTGCCGCATCCTTCTCCCTGTCTGATGTCTCTGACGCTGATGGTATATCTGATGATGATAATGATGAGGATGAAGATGTTTCTGAGGATTATTATCTTTTCAAGAAAGAATCAGCTGATAAATTAATAACTAAAGTGAAAGGCTGCATGGAGTCTAAAAAGTCTGACAGTCAGGACCAAGACAAGGAAAGTTTGTTTTATTTTCCAAAGAAGAAATCTGCTGTTCTCCCCAGTCATCAGGTTCTAAAGACTGTCATGCAAAAAGAATGGGGCAGACCTGACAAAAGATTGGACTTAGGGTCTAGGTTCAAGGCTGTATACAAATTAGACCCAGCAGAGTCTGAGGCCTGGGAGGGCCCTAGTAAAGTGGACCCTGCTATTGCAAAAATTGCCAAGAAGTCTCTTTTTCCAGGTGAGGATGCAGCGACTTTAAAAGATGCCATGGATAGAAAGGCCGAGACCTTTCTAAAAAGATCCCATGTGAATCTCACTTCTCTGAATAAAGCCGGTCTCGCCTCTGTACCGGTGGCTAGAGCCTTGAGAATATGGCTTAGTCACCTCTCAGCTGATATAGAGGATGGGGTACATCGGCAAGATTTGATGGAACAAATGTCTACACTAAAATTGGCAGCAAATTTTTTGTGTGATTTTTCTCTGGACACTGTAAAGATTGCAGCAAAAAATATGGCATTAGCTAACTCTGCGAGAAGAGCCATCTGGCTTAGAACCTGGGCGGGAGATGTGTCTTCAAAGAATAATTTCTGTGCTCTGCCCTTTGAACCAGGGAGACTTTTTGGTTCAGAATTAGACAAGATGTTGGAAGAAAATAAGAAAGATAAAGCTCTGAACCTCCCTACTACTTCCAGATACAGAGGTACTCGTAATTTTCGTTACCAAAGAGGAAGAGGATCTTTTCGCAGACGCCAACCCCAGGATAGACCAGACAGAAGGTTCCGTGGAAGATATCAGGACAAAAATAAGAAAAAGCAATCCGACACGGGATTTACAAAAACAGAATTCTGACGCCATGCCTACTGCCAGTGTGGGCGCCAGGCTCCTAAATTTTTTGGAAGCCTGGCAAGATGTTACCAGAGACTCCTGGGTGCTAAATATTGTGAGCCAGGGTTATCGTCTGGAATTTCTACGACCACCAAGAGAAAGATTTATGCCAAATCCAGCAGAAAATCGGGTATTATCCCTTCTCTTGGAATTCTTGAAAAAAGGAGCACTAGAACCAGTGCCACCAGGCGAAGAATTTACGGGAGTATACTCTCGGGTGTTTCCTGTCCCCAAGCCCGACAACAAGTGGCGTCTTATAATAGATCTGCGCTTTTTAAATCAACATCTGCAAAAGACAAAATTCAGAATGGAAACCATAAGGTCAGTGATTGGCTTAGTTCAGCAAGGAGAGTATATGGCCTCACTCGATCTGAAGGACGCCTATTTGCACGTGCCAATTCACCCAGAATCCAGAAGATACCTCAGAGTAGCTCTACAAACAAAAGCAGGTTTTCTTCATTTCCAGTTCAGAGCCCTTCCCTTTGGCCTGTCTCCAGCCCCAAGAATCTTTACCAAGATAACTATAGTACTGGTGGCGGCCCTCAGACTGCAAGGGATAAAAATTGTACCATATCTCGACGACTGGCTTTTAATTGCTCCATCTCCAACCATCCTGCAAGAACACCTTCAGACGGCCATGAATCTTCTTCAGACAGTGGGATTCATCATAAACCTCCAAAAATCAGAGCTACATCCAACAACCAAGATACGTTTTTTAGGCCTGATCATAGATCTGTCAGTGATGAAGATCTTTCTGCCAGAAGACAAAGTAATTCGTATAAAATCTGCAATTACTCATCTAGTCCACAGTCCGCAGATTCCTATCCGGACAGCAATGAGCATTCTGGGTCTCCTCACAGCCTCGATAGAGGCAGTTCCCTGGGCCAAGGCACATCTGAGGTGTCTGCAGACAGAAATCCTTCGGGCCTGGAACAAGGACATCGCCTTCCTCGATTCCAAAATATCAATCTCGATTTCCACTCGCAGGAGTCTGAGGTGGTGGACCTTGGAAGAGAAGTTATCGGTCGGCAGAAATATTCTGCTGCAGGATCAGGTGGTGGTGACGACAGACGCATCTCAGAAAGGTTGGGGCGCTCATTTTCAACACCTCTGGACGCAGGGGGTGTGGCCAATATCCATTGCAAAGATGTCATCGAATTTCAGAGAGATGAAAGCCATCCAGCTGGCACTCCGGCACTTCGAACCACACCTCAGAGGGAAAGCAGTTCTAATCCAAACCGACAATGCCACAGCAACTTATTACATCAACAAGCAGGGAGGCACTCGCAGCCCATGTTTACAGAATCTGTGTGCCCAGATCATGGAATGGGCCGAACCACTAGTGACCAACCTAGCAGCAGTTCACATAAAAGGGACCCTGAACCTCCAAGCAGATCTGTTGAGTCGCCAGAGCCTTCACCCAGGAGAATGGGAAGTAAACAGGGGCGGGCTGGGCCGGGGGGCAGGGGGGCACATGCCCCCCGGGCCGCTCTTCCCCCAGTTGTCAGGGCCGCATGGCTGCTGACAGCTGGCTGGAGTCCTCAGTGCCTCCCCTGCTTACAGCCCCGCCCTCTTCTGTCAAATTTACCTGTGCTGTGGTGGATCCGGACTGTGATGGAAGCGGCCGCCGAAGCCCCGCCCCCATACCAGTAAGCCCCGCCCCCTGTATGGCCACTATGCTTTCTATAAGCCTAAGAGGCTTATGGTGAAAAGCAAACTGCTGTAGGCAGTATCTTCCTCCGGCCACCAGAGGCCGCTCTCTCCTCCCAGCTGGTTCTTCTGCAACTGGGCTAGAAGAGCCTGAAGACCGAGAAGATGGTGTCTGCAGCAAGCAAGGTACCTACACAGGAGGAGATCTACACAGCAGGACATAGGGCAGGGGGAGGGAACCAAGGCCCTCCAGCTGCTGCAAAACTACAACTCCCATCATACCTGGAGAGCCATAGGCTGTCCATGGATGATGGGAGTTGTAGTTTTGCAACAGCTGAAGAGCCAAGGTTCCCCCTCCCTGACATAGAGGATACATATATACAGGAGACCTACACAGGAGGATACATATATACAGGAGACCTAGACAGGAGGATACATATATACAGGAGGAGACATACAGAGGAGTATATAGAGCATACATATATACAGGAGGAAGCATATATACAGGGGTACATGGAGGATACATATATACAGGAGGAGACATACAGAGGAGTATATAGAGCATACATATATACAGGAGGAAGCATATATACAGGGGTACATAGAGGATACATATATACAGGAGGAGGCATATATACAGGGGTACATAGAGGATACATATATACAAGAGGAGACATACTGAGGAGTATATAGAGCATACATATATACAGGAGGAGACATACAGAGGGGTACATAGAGTATACATATATACAGGAGGAGACATATATACAGGGGTACATAGAGGATACATATATACAGGAGGATACATCTATACAGGGGTACATATAGGATACATATATACAGGAGGAGACATACAGAGGGGTACATAGAGGATACATATATACAGGAGGAGACATATATACAGGGGTACATAGAGGATACATATATACAGGAGGAGGCATATATACAGGGGTACATAGAGGATACATATATACAGGAGGAGACATACAGAGGAGTATATAGAGCATACATATATACAGGAGGAAGCATATATACAGGGGTACATAGAGGATACATATATACAGGAGGAGGCATATATACAGGGGTACATAGAGGATACATATATACAAGAGGAGACATACTGAGGAGTATATAGAGGATACATATATACAGGAGGAGACATACAGAGGGGTACATAGAGGATACATATATACAGGAGGAGACATATATACAGGGGTACATAGAGGATACATATATACAGGAGGATACATCTATACAGGGGTACATATAGGATACATATATACAGGAGGAGACATATACAGGGGTACATAGAGAAAAAGAAATGGTGTGGAGACAGCATCCATCCAGTGAAAAAATATTTTTACTTTATTTTAAGCCATTGCATATAAAAAGATTACCGACGTTTCGGCTCTAACACTTAAGAAAGGCTCAGGAGTGTTAGAGCCGAAACGTCGGTAATCTTTTTATATGCAATGGCTTAAAATAAAGTAAAAATATTTTTTCACTGGATGGATGCTGTCTCCACACCATTTCTTTTTCGCTATTGAGTATCAGGTGTGGGCCCACCTGACGGAGACTGTGCATCCCTGGGAGGTTCCGCTGTTCCAACCTTGGACTTTACCAGGGGTACATAGAGGATACATATATACAGGAGGAGACATATATACAGGAGGAGACATACAGAGGATACATATATACAGGAGGAGACATATATACAGGGGTACATATAGGATATGTGTATACAGGAGGAGACATACAGAGGGGTACATAGAGGATACATATATACAGGAGGAGACATACAGAGGGGTAAATAGAGGATACATATATACAGGAGGAGACATATATACAGGAGGAGACATACAGAGGATACATATATACAGGAGGAGACATATATACAGGGGTACATAGAGGATACATATATACAGGAGGAGACATACAGAGGATACATATATACAGGAGGAGACATATATACAGGGGTACATAGAGGATACATATATACAGGAGGAGACTTATATACAGGAGGAGACATACAGAGGATACATATATACAGGAGGAGACATATATACAGGGGTACATAGAGGATACATACATACAGGAGGAGACATATATACAGGAGGAGACATACAGAGGATACATATATACAGGAGGAGACATATATACAGGGGTACATAGAGGATACATATATACAGGAGGAGACATATATACAGGGGTACATAGAGGATACATATATACAGGAGGAGACTTATATACAGGAGGAGACATACAGAGGATACATATATACAGGAGGAGACATATATACAGGGGTACATAGAGGATACATACATACAGGAGGAGACATATATACAGGAGGAGACATACAGAGGATACATATATACAGGAGGAGACATATATACAGGGGTACATAGAGGATACATACATACAGGAGGAGACATATATACAGGAGGAGACATACAGAGGATACATATATACAGGAGGAGACATATATACAGGAGGAGACATACAGAGGATACATATATACAGGGGTGCATAGAGGATACATACATACAGAGGAGTTAGGGCTGGGCGATTAATCAAATTAATTTGCCCAGAAGGTTAGAATCAATTTTGATTAAAACCGTAAATTCAATTTTCACAAAAAATCATTGCAGGTGGAGCAGCGTAGAGTGACGGGTTGGCAGCCAGGCAAGAGGTGCAGGTCAAGCAGGCGGCGCGGAGGTGAGGTGCATGGCGGGCGGCGGTGCGTGGAGTGTCGGGCCGGAGGTGAGGTGCAGGGCGGTCGGCAGTCCGCCTAACAGAGCCGCGACTGACCTACCCCAGCTATACATATCACGTCCTGCTCCCCTCCCGGCCACACGTGCAGGTCCCCGGTCTCTGGAGGAGGCCGCAGGGACTGTAGTGGTGATAACGTTGCTTCGGGTCCTGGAGCTGAACAGCGGGATCTGCATCCTTCGATCCCGCTGTACAGCTCCAGTAATGGCAGTGACGCTATCACCTCTACAGTCCCTGTGGCCTGCTTCAGAGACCGGGGACCTGCACGTGTGGCCGGGAGGGGAACCTGTGTGCCGGGGTGAGAGGAGGAGGGATATGTGCACTCCTGCCCCAATCACCCCCACCTGCCCAATCCCTCTAGAGTCACCCCCAGTCTGCCTCAGTGCCCCTCTGTCACCCCCAGCTGCCCCAGTCCCCCTAGAGTCACCCCCAGTCTGCCTCAGTGCCCCTCTGTCACCCCCAGCTGCCCCAGTCCCCCTAGAGTCACCCCCAGTCCCCCTCAGTCATCCACAGTCTGCCCAGTCCCCCTCAGTCACCCCAGTCTGCCCCAGTCCCTCTCAGTCATCCACAGTCTGCCCAGTCCCCCCTCAGTCGCCCAAGTCTGCCCCAGTCCCCCTTCAGTCACCCCCAGTCTGCCCTAGTCCTCATTCAGTCAACTCCAACTGCCCCAGTCCCGCTTAAGTCAACCCCAGTTTGCCCCAGTCCCCCTCAGTCACCCCCAGCTGCCCCACTCACCCCCCAGTTTGCCCCGTACACCCCCAGCTCTCCCAGTCATCCCCAGCTGCCCCAGTTTCCCCCAGTATGCCCCTGTCACCTCTCATCTATACCTTTATTCCTACTACACCCCTCATCTTTACCTGTACTACTACAGCCCACATCTGTACCTGTACTACTAATCCCCCTCATCTGTACTACTAATACACCCCTCATTTATACCTGTACTACCTCACCCCTCATCTTTACCTGTACTACTACAGCCCACATCTATACCTGTACTACTAATCCCCCTCATCAGTATTACTAATACCCCCCATATCTATACCTGTACTACCTCACCCCTCATCTTTACCTGTACTACTACACCCATTATCCACTATACCTCCACTACTACACTCTACCGAGATGGAGGCACCATGTGTCCCACTACCCCCCTTCCCCCTCGCTTATCCCGGAAATGCCCCTGCCTGCATGTGTCCCTGCTACATAGAGGATACATATATACAGGAGGGCATAGTGGATACATGTATACAGCAGTAAATAGAGGATACATGTATACAGCAGTACATAGAGGATACATATATACAGGGGGAGGCATATATACAGCAGTACATAGAGGATACATATATACAGGGGGAGGCATATATACAGTAGTACATAGAGGATACATATATATATATACAAGAGTACATAGAGTATACATATATATACAGGAGTACATAGAGGAGGCATATATACAGGAGGACATAGAGGATACATATATACAGCAGTACATAGAGGAGACGTATATACAGAAGTATATAGATGATACATATATACAAGTGGAGACCTACACAGGAGTACATAGAGGAGACATATATACAGAAGTACATCGAGTGATATAAACTATTGTAAAAATACAGTAACCCCAGCTTTCCCAGCATCTTGTATTTGTAGTCAGTATAATGGAGGTCACCCAGCTTTCCCACCATCTTATCCTCAGTATAATGGAGGTCACCCAGCTTTCCCACCATCTTATACTCAGTATGATGGAGGTCACCCAGCTTTCCCACCATCTTATACTCAGTATGATGGAGGTCACCCAGCTTTCCCACCATCTTATACTCAGAATGATGGAGGTCACCCAGCTTTCCCACCATCTTATCCTCAGTATAATGGAGGTCACCCAGCTTTCCCACCATCTTATACTCAGTATGATGGAGGTCACCCAGCCTTCCAGCATCTTGTACACAGTTTTATAGGGGTTACCAGCTTTTCCACCATCTTATACTCAGTATGATGGAGGTCACCCAGCTTTCCAGCATCTTGTACACAGTATTATGGGGGTCACCAGCTTTCCCACCATCTTATACTCAGTATGATGGAGGTCACCCAGCTTTCCAGCATCTTGTACACAGTATTATGGGGGTCACCAGCTTTTCCACCATCTTATACTCAGTAGGATGGAGGTCACCCAGCTTTCCCAGCATCTTATACTAAATATGATGGAGGTCACACAGCTTTCCCAGTATCTTGTAGTCAGTATGATGGAGGTTACCCAGCTTTCCCACCATCTTATACTCAGTATGACGGGGGTCACCCAGCTTTCCCACCATCCTATACTCAGTATGATGGAGGTCACCCAGCTTTCCCACCATCTTATACTCAGTATGATGGAGGTCACCCAGCTTTCCCACCATCTTATACTCAGAATGATGGAGGTCACCCAGCTTTCCCACCATCTTATCCTCAGTATAATGGAGGTCACCCAGCTTTCCCACCATCTTATACTCAGTATGATGGAGGTCACCCAGCCTTCCAGCATCTTGTACACAGTTTTATAGGGGTTACCAGCTTTTCCACCATCTTATACTTAGTATGATGGAGGTCACCCAGCTTTCCAGCATCTTGTACACAGTATTATGGGGGTCACCAGCTTTCCCACCATCTTATACTCAGTAGGATGGAGGTCACCCAGCTTTCCCAGCATCTTATACTAAATATGATGGAGGTCACACAGCTTTCCCAGTATCTTGTAGTCAGTATGATGGAGGTTACCCAGCTTTCCCACCATCTTATACTCAGTATGACGGGGGTCACCCAGCTTTCCCACCATCCTATACTCAGTATAATGGAGGTCACCCAGCTTTCACAGCATCTTATACTTAGTATCATGGAGGTCACCCAGCTTTCCCAGCATCTTATAATCAGTATGATGGAGGTCACCCAGCTTTCCAGCATCTTATACTCAGTATGATAGAGGTCACCCAGCTTTCCCACCATCCTATACTCAGTATAATGGAGGTCACCCAGCTTTCACAGCATCTTATACTTAGTATCATGGAGGTCACCCAGCTTTCCCAGCATCTTATACTCAGTATGATAGAGGTCACCCAGCTTTCCCACCATCCTATACTCAGTATAATGGAGGTCACCCAGCTTTCACAGCATCTTATACTCAGTATCATGGAGGTCACCCAGCTTTCCCAGCATCTTATACTCAGTATGATAGAGGTCACCCAGCTTTCCTAGCATCTGTCTATGGGACCGTTCTGTGTCATCACTGAGCCGCCCCATAGACTTATACAGGAAAGTGAGTTCTGACCCTTTCACAGGGCACAGTAGGATATTTGGTCACAAATGACTGAAAGGACCGAAGATGTTATAGGTAAGAGGCCAGAGTGGTCCTTTAAGGATGGGCTGCCAGCCTGCTACTCATGGGCCAGTGCTGTGTACTTGCCCCCCGGGCTAAAATTTGCCAGCCAGCCCCTGGAAGTAAACCCCAAATATTTCCATCTACTAACGGACAAGTGGGGGTGTCCAGAATGGGATGTCATGTCCACCAAGGACAACAGGAAAGTCAGCAAGTTCTGCTCTCTAAGGAGACAAGACTGTCCAGATGTGTTGGACGCGTTCACAATGTCCTGGAAAGACAAGTTTATATATGCATATCCTCCACTTCCCATCCTGCCCAGGATTCTAGCGAAGATACTGGTGGAGAAACCAGAAGCCATCATAATTACTCCCTTCTGGCCCCGCAGAGCCTGGTTTTCCACACTGTATCATCTATCGGAGGGGCTAGTGTGGAAGCTCCCGCAGTATCCGGATCTTCTGCTCCAGAGAGGTTTTCTACACCCCCAGCTGGACAGACTACATCTCTCAGCCTGGTACCTGAAGAAGAGAAACTGAAGCAGCTAGGTCTCTCAGACACGGTAATCTCTACACTGTTATCATCAAGGAAGAAATCAACAAATTTTGTGTATACAAGGATGTGGAAAAAATTTTCTTTGTGGCTAACAGACAACAACCTCCAGATTTCAGTGTCTTCTATCCTACAGTTCCTGCAAGAAGGTTTTGAAAAGGGTCTGAAATCAAATACACTAAGAGTTCACATGACCGCTATCAATGCGCTCACAGATGGAGTCTATGCTAACAACCCTTTGATTACAAGATTCTTCAAAGGACTCAGGAATTTAAGACCTACAGTACGGCCTGCGGTCGCCTCTTGGGACTTAGGTCTGGTGCTCAACAGACTTACAGATGCTCCATTCGAGCCAATGGAGTCAATAGACTTAAAGTGGTTATCTTTCAAAGTACTGTTCCTTATTGCCGTAACATCTGCAAAACGTCTCGGAGAACTACAGGCATTGTCATGTCATGAGCCCTTCACAAAGTTCTTGCCTGATGGTGTGCGTCTCAGGACAGTCCCATCCTTTGTGCCTAAGGTACCGTCTACAGCAAACATAAACCGTGAACTGTTTCTTCCCGATTTCCATCCTAATCCTACATCTGAGGAAGAGGCACGACTGCACTTACTTGATGTGAAAAGGTCCTTAAAACATTATCTTGCTCGTGTTCAAGATTTCCGGAAGGATGAGAATCTGTTTGTGCTGTTCGCTGGGCCAAGGAGGGGTTGTAAAGCTTCCAAAGACTCTTTAGCTAGGTGGATTAGATGTACTATAACTGAAGCATATGTTGCAGATGGGAAAGAACCACCTCATCCTCTAAGGGCCCATTCCACCCGTGCCACAGCCACCTCATGGGCGGAAAGGCAGCAAGTACCTCTGATTGACATATGTAATGCTGCCTCCTGGACTTCATCTTCCACATTCTCCAGGCATTATAGATTGGACATTCAAGGCAGCCCAGCCTTCAGTACAGGTGTCTTGTCAGTAGCTGAAAGTTCTATGTGAATCCCTCCCTTGGTTATCTATGGCATGTCCCATATGTGCTGCCGCAGACGTAGAGGAAAGCATTTATTTAGTTTACGTACCGTAATTATGCTTTCCTCGAGTCGTAGGCAGCACACTTACCCTCCCAATAAAATTTTACTTGCATTCATCTCTTTGTTGGACTCTATTTATTACACAAGTATGGAATGCCAGGTGTCGATGTTTAAGGCCTATCCTGGCCTCCTATTGGTGCTCTCTAAATCTCTTTTTTTCTTTATGTAAAGTAGATCTAGGTGGGCGGTCCTGGTAGGGGATCGAGGGGATCTGAGGACCCATATGTGCTGCCTACGACTCGAGGAAAGCATAATTACGGTACGTAAACTAAATAAATGCTATAATACTGCTCCTATATACAAGAATATAACTACTATAATACTGTTCCTATATACAAGAATATAACTACTATAATACTGCCTCTATGTACAAAAATATAACTACTATAATACTGCTCCTATATACAAGAATGTAACTACTATAATACTGCTCCTATGTACAAGAATATAACTACCATTATACTGCCTTCTATGCACAAGAATATAACTGCTATAATACAGCTCCTATGTACAAGAATATGAGTACTATAATACTGCTCCTATATACAAGAATATAACTACTATAATACTGCTCCTATATACAAGAATATAACTACTATAATACTGCTCCTATATACAAGAATATAACTACTATAATACTGCTCCTATATACAAGAATATAACTACTATAATACTGCTCCTATATACAAGAATATAACTACTATAATACTGCCCCCCATGTACAAGCATATAACTACTATAATACTGCCTCCTATAATACTGCTGTAGATAGGAACCTTCGTCGTCCTAGCCCGACGAAGCACCGTAGTAGGCGAGAAACATTGTTTCTCTCCTGTGAACGCACCTGCCTACCACCTTCCCTCTCCCCGCTGAATCAAGTCTGATGTGTCCGCAATAAACCACCTGCATCTTTCAGCTAGTGAGTGCAAGACTCTGCTTCTTTTCATTTCATTATAGTAGTTATATTCTTGTATATAGGAGCAGTATTATAGTAGTTATATTCCTGTACATAGGAGTAGTATTATAGTAGTTATATTCTTGTACATAGGGGCAGTATTATAGTAGTTATGGTTCAGGGAAGAAAAAGAGTGCTGCACCTGACACCTATGACTGATACTAGTACCTCTCGGCTGCATAAAAAACATCAGAATTCTGTATGTGAATTGATCAAGCCACACTGCCCCATGTACCTCGTGCAGGTATCTGATACACATGGGTCCCTACACTAAGTCCACACTGTGCTGGTCAGCGACCACCACCCCCGCAGGCGTGCACAGTCAGGGAAGGGAGGCCATGGAACGGCCCTGCAACCCCCATGCCTCAGGACCAGATCCAAAAATGCCACACCAAAACCCAGCCAGCACCACCGGCGGAGGAAGCTGCCCCCAAACAGCACAAGTCTGGATAAGGTATTGCACTCACCATAGCTTTCAAAGATAGAATGGGACAGACAGGAGGGATTAAAACCATGAGCAATCAGGTGTCTCCTGCTAACTGCGGTCATGTGGGTCTCACCAGGAGGAGTGCAAAACACGGAGAAAAGAGAGAAACAAAATACCCTGAACCATATTTTGTTTCTCTCTTTTCTCCGTGTTTTGCACTCCTCCTGGTGAGACCCACATGACCGCAATTAGCAGGAGACACCTGAGTGCTCATGGTTTTAATCCCTCCTGTCTGTCCCATTCTATCTTTGAAAGCTATGGTGAGTGCAATACCTTATCCAGACTTGTGCTGTTTGGGGGCAGCTTCCTCCGCCGGTGGTGCTGGCTGGGTTTTGGTGTGGCATTTTTGGGTCTGGTCCTGTGGCATGGGGGTTGCAGGGCCGTTCCATGGCCTCCCTTCCCTGACTGTGCACGCCTGCGGGGTTGGTGGCCACTGACTGGCACGGTGTGGACTTAGTGTAGGGACCCATGTGTATCAGATACCTGCACGAGGTACATGGGGCAGTGTGGCTTGATCAATTCACATACAGAATTCTGATGTTTTTTATGCAGCCGAGAGGTACTAGTATCTGCCATAGGTGTGAGGTGCAGCACTCTTTTTCTTCCCTGAACCGTATTATAGTAGTTATATTCCTGTATATAGGAGCAGTATTATAGTAGTTATATTCTTGTATATAGGAGCAGTATTATAGTAGTTATATTCTTGTATATAGGAGCAGTATTATAGTAGTTATATTCTTGTATATAGGAGCAGTATTATAGTAGTTATACGACATGGAGAGAAAGGAGCTGCTGCACATCACACCGATGGCTGACACTAATGCCACTCAGCTACATTTAAAAACCAATGCCAGGATGTTGGTATATAATTTGATCAAACCATATTGCCCCATGTACCACTTGCCGGTCTCCTGGTTCACATGGGTCCCTACACTAACTCCACACTGTGTCGGTCAGCGACCGCTAAGCCCGCAAAGCCTGCACAAACAGAGAAAGGAGGCCATGGAATGGCCCTGCAACCCCAGTGTCACAGGACCAAACCCAAAGTGCCTCCCCAAAACCCAGTTGGCACCACCGGCGGAGAAAGCTGCCGCCAAACAACACAAGTGTGAATATGTTCTTGTACTCACTGTTACTGTGGCAGATAGAATGGAAAAGATAGGAGGTACTGACATGTGAGCACAGGTGCTTCCTGCTAATTTGGGTCATGTGGGTCTTACGAAGGGGAGTGCCAACTGCTCAGAAAAGGGAGAAAAATAAAATACGACATGGAGAGAAAGGAGCTGCTGCACATCACACCGATGGCTGACACTAATGCCACTCAGCTACATTTAAAAACCAACATCAGGATGTTGGTATATAATTTGATCAAACCATATTGCCCCATGTACCACGTGCCGGTCTCCTGGTTCACATGGGTGCCTACACTAATTCCACACTGTGTCGGTCAGCGGCCGCTAACCCCGCAAAGCGTGCACAAACAAGGAAGGGAGGCCATGGAATGGCCCTGCAACCCCAATGCACTTTGGGTTTGGTCCTGTGACACTGGGGTTTCAGGGCCATTCCATGGCCTCCCTTCCCTGTCTGTGCACGCTTTGCTGACCGACACAGTGTGGAATTAGTGTAGGGACCAGGAGACCAGGAGACCGGCAAGTGGTACATGGGGCAATATGGTTTGATCAAATTGTATACCAACATCCTGGCGTTGGTTTTTAAAACTTAGCCGAGTGGCATTAGTGTCAGCCATAGGTGTGAGGTGCAGCAGCTCCTTTCTCTCCATGTCGGATTATAGTAGTTATATTATTGTACATAAGGAGCAGTATTATAGTAGGTATATTCTTGTATATGGGAACAGTATTAGGCTATGTTCACACTACGTATGAGTCCGGCCGTAGTTCGTACGCAGCCGTACATGTGCGGCTGAAAGTACGGCCGTGGGAAAAATAGACATGCGGCCAGATTGCGAACATGCGGGCGAACCGCAAACATACGCCCGTAGTACAGTTATGCTTCCTAGCTTGTTTCGAAGCGATCTGAAACAGGTCATTTACTTGGAAATCTTCGCCCAGCCCAATAAAACTCACAGAACCTTTTGGATCTAAAAATCATGTTCAATTTAGCTGAAATAAGTACTTCGTACGGGACCGCATGGAAATCCACGGCCGTGAGTTGGAACATTTCCATCCTCAAACAATGGTCTTGTTCATTTTTCACGGCGCCGTATACGATCCGGCCGTAAGCTCATACTTAGTGTGCATTGTGCGGCCGGAAATCGTATACTTTCAAGCGAACGCATCAACCTCAAAACTATGTGCGTATATTCGCGGTTCGCACTACGTCCGGAAAGATACGTAGTGTGAACATAGCCTTAAAGTAGTTATATTTTTGTACATAAGGAGCAGTATTACAAGAGAATTACAATATTGCAGATGTGCTCCACAAGTGATGTGCTCCACAATGCAAGAGTTTACATTAAACCATCATTGAGCAAGGTCAACAAACAAAGGTTAAGACAGACTATCCAGATGCATTTAGAAGTCCTGAAGTGTGATTAAGTCCATAGATAAGGCTATCTGGGGAGTAGATTGATAGGGTACAGTATTCTAGCATCAGTATTTTT
The DNA here is from genome assembly GCF_027789765.1 of Dendropsophus ebraccatus. NCBI lineage: Eukaryota > Metazoa > Chordata > Amphibia > Anura > Hylidae > Dendropsophus > Dendropsophus ebraccatus. Next base: position 104,160,215 of record NC_091461.1, on the reverse strand, counting down.
ATTCATGGTGGAAAGTATTATAGTAGTTATACTGTTTTCTTGTACTTAGGGGGCTGTAGACACAGTATATCGGGGACGGGTGTACGGTATTTTATAGGCTAATACAGGACCTCTTTCTGTGATGTTACTGGAGATTTCTTGGTTGTGTAGCACATAGTTTTCCCTCTCAGTATAAATTTATTATGTTGTTGGAAGCAATGTTTTCCCGGCTGGTAGATGGCAGACTGGTAGAGCAGACTTTGTTACCTCTGGCAGCAGTGTTATTATAAGAGAAGGGTTTACAAGTGCTGGTTCAGCAGAGTGGCTTCCCGGGGGTTCCGCTCGGAGCACCCCATTTGTACAATTATCACCAAAATAAATAAATTAAGGGGTCAGGTTCTTTTCCTTGATAGAAAGTAAACATGAGGCAGCTGCAGCCGGAGGATGAATGGGGCACATCTCCTTCCCGCATCCAGATGTTCTAGACTGCGCTCCGGAACATGGACCCTGTACAGGAACTGATCTCCAAGTACAATCACTGTCAGTGTTCTCCACATCTTGTATTCTCTTTTCTTATCCCCTAATTTATGTGGGAACCAGTGAGATTTTGCCTTATTGCAGCTACTTTGCAGAATATATTAGCTGATTGCTTATGTAACTATTTCCTAGCGTTTAGCTGCTGGAGTCCTCTCATCTTGTCATCTGTACTATATCAGCGAGGCACAGGGTGGCTTATGCCTCAGCAAATCAGGAGGTACCAATTCATTCACATTTAGACATCAATAGATTTTACTAGTTCCAGGCGGTAGCATAACTGTTACTATTACAGTTAGTTTTATTTAACTTTGTTTTAGTTGAGAATTTTCGGCTGATCCTAGGACGTATCCAGTAAAAGCCAGGTCCAAAAGTCTCTGTGTAGTTTCCTGACATGTATTTTTCTTCTGTTGTTGCTTTATGTTGGGATTCCCATAATACTTAAACTACCAATGAACTTGAACAGTAAACATCTATAAATATTAGTTAAGCGACAGTGCCACCTAGTGGTCATATAATCATGGAGAAAAAGACAAAAGTTTGTTTTGGGGGATGTTTAGTTTTTGACATCTTGCTTCTGGAGTATATTGGGTTAAAGGGGTATTCCACTCAAACATAACTTTTTATATGTTGCTGCCCATGGTGAGGCTAACAATTCTTCCATACTTATTATCTATTCAGTATCCTTCCCCCAGTTCTAAGCTGCTGCTTTGTGCTGAAAACACAAATATTTGTGTGTGAGCCTCTCTATCTGTCTCCCCCTCCCTTCTAAGACAGCTGATGTAAACAAGTTCCCCACAGGCCTTATCTGCAACATTGTAGCTTCTTTGTAATGCTGGGAGGATTATTCTGAGGTAAAGTTGCTGATGATCTCATTGTGATTAATCCTCCCAGCATTACAAAGAAGCTACAATGTTGCAGATAAAGCCAGTCAGGAACTTGTTTACATTGGCTGTCTCAGAAGGGAGAGATTTTTGTGTCTTTAGCAGAAAGCAGCAGCTCAGAACTGGGGGAAGAAGACTGAATAGATAATAACAAATATGGAAGGAATTGTTAGTCTCACCATGGGCAGCAACATATGTAAAGTTATGTTTGAGTGGAATACCCCTTTAATAGACGCCGGTCCTCATCTGCTGAATACAGAAGCTGTAAACTATGGGTAAAATAGGCTCCTTACCTATAATTTAGACAACATTACGAGAACATTAAAAGAGTTTTGCAGATGTATGGAGCAAAGAGTCTTCAACATGAACCTGCAGAACAAGGGACTGTGTGAAAACAGAGGATAGTCAGTAGATGGCAGATTTTTGCTTAAAGAGTCACTGTCTTTTTTTTTTTTTTGCAGAAATCAATAGTCCAGGCGAACTTTGTAATTGGGTTTATTAGCCAAAATCTGCATTTAAAAAGCCTTTTCCCAGGTCCCCCCTTCCCTCCTCTTTTCCATCCACTGCAAAAAATCAGGAAATTGTGACTTGTTAGATCAGACGTACCCAGTCTGTTCTATAGAGAGGGGAGGGGGGAGGAGGGAGAAGGGAGTTAGGCGACAGCAGAAAGCTGAGAACAGAGGATTACAGGCACGGAGCTGGGTGACAGCTGTAATCAGAGCTCAGAGAGGTCAGAGCTGATTGTCAGAGGAGATAAAGGGTGAAGTATTTGTAGATTAACTCTTTGTTGTCTTTGCTGTTGTCTCTTGCTGTTTTGGTGTTTTATTTAGCTCTCTCTATAGGAGAACAATGAAGACAGGGGGAGAGCTTCAAACTGCTTTTTCATAATAAAAATGCATTTGGCTTCTAAATAAAAATAATTGGCTAATACACCCAATTACAAAGTTTCTTAAAATCGCCTGGACTATTGATGTCTGTAAAAAAAATTCACGACAGTGACACTTTAACCTATAGCAATTGCCTTTCTTAGGTGCCAACTTCGCCTCCCAGTACTCAGATACCACCAGGACTTACAGTAAGGTTGAACAGTATGATGAGAAGATCAAGACAAAAAAAAATTACCAATAGATGACAGGAACCTGATGTGATGGGGATGGATGAGGACTAGAAATGAGTTAAACTCAAGCATGCTCAAAATCATATGAACCCAGAAGTCTCTGCATTTGATTACTGGTGGCTGAAGAAGTTGGATGCAGTCCTAGGGAGTCCTGAAAAACTTGCATACAGCCTTTGGCTGGGTTCACACTACGTATATTTCAGTCAGTATTGTGGTCCTCATATTGCAACCAAAACCAGGAGTGGATTAACCCATAGCTGCACCAGGACGTTATTGAACGTCCTCGTGCCGCTATGGGAGTTCAGAGGGGGGTCGCGCGGCGACCCCCCTCTGAACTGCCGCGATCCCGGGTGCTGCATGTAGCCCGGGATCGCGGCTATTAGCGGACACGGTCCGATCGCCGTGCCCGCTAATTAAGTACTTAGAAGCAGCTGTCAAAGTTGACAGCTGCTTCTAAATACTTGCTGTTATACATCCCTGGTGGTCTAGTGGGGGGATCGCCCCCCTGCGGCGCGATTGCGGGGGGGCGATCCCTGCATCCATACCGGGCCGGGGTCTGCTCCATAATGGCGCTGATCCCGGCTCGGCATTCTATTACTTTTGGCTGCAGCAGCCAAAAGTAATAGAACACCAATCTCATGGATTCATGCAGTATAACTATACTGCATGGATCTCTATGAGAGATCAGAGTGCATATACTAGAAGTCCCCCAGGGGGGCTTCTAGTATATGTGTAAAGTAAAAGAAAAATGTATTTTTAATAACACAAAATCCCCTCCCCTAATAAAAGTCTGAATCACCCCCCTTTCCCCATTTTATAAATAAAAATAAATAAATAAATTAATAAACAAACATGTTTGCTATCGCCGCGTGCGTAATCGCCCGAACTATTAATTAATCACATTCCTGATCTCGCACGGTAAACGGCGTCAGCGCAAAAAAATCCCAAAGTGCAAAATTGCGCATTTTTGGTCGCATCAAATCCAGAATAATTGTAATAAAAAGCGATCAAAAAGTCATATATGCGCAATCAAGGTACCGATAGAAAGATCACATCATGGCGCAAAAAATGACACCTGACACAGACCCATAGACCAAAGGATAAAAGCGCTATAAGCCTGGGAATGGAGCGATTTTAAGGAACATATATTTTCTTTAAAAGGTTTTAATTTTTTACAAGCCATCAAATCAAATAAAAGTTATACATGTTACATATCGTTGTAATCGTAACAACTTAAGGAACATATATAACGAGTCAGTTTTACCCCAGGGCGAACATAGTAAAAACAACCCCCCCCCCCCCCCCCCCCCAAATAAAAAAAAACATTTTTTTTTTCAATTTCACCACACATATAATTTTTTTCTGGTTTCCCGGCACATTTTAGGCAAAAATTACATCTGCCATAGCAAAGTACAATTAGTTGCGCAAAAAATAAGGGCTCATTTGGGTCTCTAGGTGGAAAAATGCAGGTGCTATGGCCTTATATACACGAGGAGGGAAAAACGAAAACGCAAAAATGAAAACTGGCTGTGTCCCCTAAGGGTTAAAAACACAGGAAGGATCTGTTCACACAATGTTGAAATTGAGTGGATGGCCACCATATAACAGTAAATAACGGCCATTATTGTTGTTTTAAAATAACAGCAAATATTTGCCATTAAATGGCGGCCATCCACTCAATTTCAACATTGTGTGAACAGATCCTTTCTGTGTTTTTAATCCACTCCTGGTTTTGGTTGCAATATGAGGACCACAATACTGACTGAAATATACGTAGTGTGAACCCAGCCTTTGTCTATACAGATGTAAGTAACACTAGGTAAAGACTAAGAGGGTTTAAATGGCCAATGTCATTAAAATAAAACTTTTAGTTTTGATTGGTCGGGGTTGAAGTTTAAGTGTTAAGACCACAACCAATCAGGAGAATGAGACAAGGCGCATTCACATGCGCATTCAAGGGGATTCACTCCCAGCTGGGGGTTACATGACCTGGAGAGACTTTCAATGTAAATCTATGGGGTCATCCAAGTAGCAGACACAGAGTGGGGAGAGGCAGGGTCCAAACACTCTCTGACATGTCAAAAGCTTTTTGTAACAACAGGTACTCTGTAAACTATAATCTGCACAGAACTGCATAAAGCTCCTATTATACGGGGAGACATAGAGCTGCGACATAGCGCTGTCAGCGCTCGTTTGCTCCTCGTTTCCCGTTCGCTGCCGCCACCATTACAAACAGCTGCAGCAAGCAGGTAAGTGCAGTGGAGGCCGTGGGGAGCTGCAGGGGGGCTGCCCGGGTGATTGCTAGATCGTCCGGGGAGCCAATAGAGGATAGCGACCGTCTGCTGCCGCCACTCTTATTCTAGGGAGCGACGGTAGCAAATCGCTGCTATATCAGTCTTTTGTCTTTCATCATGTTGAAAGAGAAACGATCAGCCAACCTCGTTCATGTCGGCTGATCATTGCCTTCTATTACACGGCCAATAATCATTCCGTGTAATAGGGTCTTAAGTCAGGAAGGCAAGCCAATCGGAGTTTTACTGTAAACAATTCACAGCTGATTTTCAAGATAGCTGATTCAGAGCAAGGCATCAGCTGTGAGAACGATTGTTTGTGCAGCCCAGCCTTACAGCCATGTAAAGGTGTGTTCACAGTTCACACATGGGGGGACATGTATGAAAAGGCGTAAATGCCTTTTTAGGCGCAGATGATAATAATAATATTCGCAAACGGTATTTTTGCGAATATTTTTTTCACATCTTCCCCATCTGCCCCACCTCCGCCAGTGGGGTGGAGAGGGGGCGTTACGGGGGGGGTGCGGCTGCACGCAGAGGGGGCGTGGCCTCTGCATGCGCCGCATTTATCATTTTTACCGTGAAAGGTTTCAAAATTTTGGCACGGGCGGGCTCCGTGCATACAGGATTTAGGCAAAGCGCCTCTACATAAATCCCCTGAGCTGCGGAGCTGCGGGGACATTTGTAAGCCCAGCGTAAAAATCACCGAACTTCAGAAGTGTCCCCCCTGGGGTTTAATTTATGCTAATGGCGCATTTTTGCCTCAATTTTAATGCAATTTGGCTGTGATTTGCACAATCGCTGTAAAATGTAAGCTAAAATTTAAGCAAAAATGCATCAATAACTTAAAATAAATGCCATGTGTGAATACAGCCATGAACTGATCAGTCATAGAGCATGGGTCATAAAGAAAAGACTGAGATTTTTCCTCTATTTAAATCCATTCCTGGCATTGTTTTCATAAATTGCGATTACAAACCTGAATGTGTGAACATATCATAAGGCTGTGTTCACACGTGGCTTTTTTGTGCTTATAATGCGTTTTTGCCATGATTTTCCGACTATTTTGCAGCGAATTGCACAACTGCAGTAAAAAAAAGCTAAATTTTTGCATCAACATTTGATCATGATTGTGTAATTCGGGACAAAATATCGGAAAAATCAAGTTAAAGATGCATCATAAAAGAAGCCCTTGCAGCATGATGGCTATTACATTGGCAATCACTCATTTATTTATTATTCCCAGTGTATATCCTATCGCTGATCATAGTATTACTGTATCACTCCAATGTATTCAGGTTCTGCATTCTTACGACTGACCTGAAATGCTCCATAGCTGAGTGTTCGCTGAATGCTGAGCAATGATCTCCAGTCCCAAGCTGCTCAGTGAACATGTACAGACTAATCACACGCGTGTGCCAGGCCAGCTGCTGAGGATACATAGATGAAGTGAGTGCTGGAATCCTATGTTTATCAGTGAGAGATTTATAGAAAAGACGCCAGAACAACAAGAGGATTCCAGAAAAGAGCAGGCTCTGTGTGCATTGTAGAAGAACGGAACAACAGAAAAGAGAAAATAGAATAATAGATAAAAATAGAATGAGAAAGATGCAAAAGCAAATCTGAGAGAATTTATAATTCCGGGTCAGAATCACTAGTCAGTGGTGTGGCATCTACCTAATGGGGAATTACCTATCTATTAGGGGTTTCCTAGTGGGGTATTATCTACCTACTGGGGTCATCTACCTAATGGGGGAATAACCTACTTATAAGGGGTATGTACCTAATTGGGGGGTTATGTTTCCACTTGGGTCATCTGTAGTGTTCAATTACAGGTGGTTCACTAAGTTTTATTCCACCTGGGTAAAGTACCTCTGTCAGTTATCGTACAAAGGGGATGAAGGTGCTTATTCCTGTTTACCCACTAGGTGTCGCACTATTTCTATATCTTTATTTATATGAGCACAGCTGAAGGTAATGGGCTAACTTCTGTTCTGTTGGTTTATATGTTATCCAACCACAGGTGCAGTAACCTCACACTGTTTTTACCTATTACAATTCTTCCCTCTCCTTTGCCCACACAGCCCCACCAATGGAAGTTTGGAGCCTTATGCTGCATTTACACGGAGCGATAATCGGCCTATCGTACGATTAACGATATCGAAAGAACAATATTTTTTTAGAACGATCAGCGTTTAGTCGGAACGATATATCGTACGGAAAAATCGTTTTGCGATCGCTTAAGCCTATTTCGCACATAGGTAAAATCGGTGAATGACTGTTTACACTGAACAATCTGCAAGTTTTTTTGCGAACGACGAACGACGATTTTAGAACATGTTGTAAGATCAAAATGAACGATTTCTCAATCGTCGCTTAATCTTCGCTGCGTTCGAATTCGATTGTTCGAATTCGATCGTTATCGTGCAAGTTCGCACGATAATCGTTCCGCGTAAACGCAGCATTAGTTTCCCCTATAAAAGGGTAGTTAGTTTCTGGTGGGAGGTCTTCAGCTGGTAGATGGTGGGAAGAGACAACTAGAGAGAGAGAGTTCCGTTCGCAGTGAAGCTGGGCCTGGCCCAGGCCAGGACCCTTGCCAGGTACTAGAGACTTAAAGGAGAAGTCCGTCCAAAATTAATTTTTGATATGTTGTTACTTATGAAAAGTTATACAAATTTCTAATGTACATTAATTATGGGAAATGCTCATATAGAGCTATTTCCCTTAATTTAGTAGATCAGGAAGTGTTAGAAATATCTCTGAAGAAGTGACGTCACGACCCAGGGTGTAATTCCTATGGAGTGTCCAGCAGGGGGCGCTCTCTATATAGAAGTCTATGGGACTTTATTGTTTCTATGGGTTTCTATGTAATGTAATGTAATGTAATGTAGTGTACAGTGCTTTATTGAATGAATACATCTATGGAATACTTTGGGGAGCAAGTGTCCTTGCTCCCCAAAGTATTGCATAAATGTATTCATTCAATACATTCAATACACAGTAAGCCCGCCGATCCGCCGCATTTCCGCCGCATTCCCGCCGATCCGCCACACGCTGATCCGCCGCATTCCCGCCGATCCGGACCATATACATTGAACTACAGCTCCCATCATCTGCTTCTAGTATGAACAGGTGATGGGAGCTGTAGCTGGGTAATGGATATGACATGCCGCCGGGCGCAGGGGGGAGCCGCTCAGTACACAGCAGCGCTCCCCCCTCCTCCTCCTTCCGTGATAACTTCCGCCTATACCAATGCTGACTCCCTGTCTGGCCGCCGCTCTCCGCTCACATATACCGGCTCCCGGCATCAGCGCGGACACCAGGATGCATCGGGAGCCGGTATGTATGGGGGGGAGAGCGGAGAGCGGCGGCCAGGCAGGGACTCAGCATTGGTATAGGCGGAAGTTATCACGGAAGGAGGAGGAGGAGGGGGGAGCGCTCCTGTGTACTGAGCGGCTCCCCCCTGCGCCCGGCGGCATGTCATATCCATTACCCAGCTACAGCTCCCATCACCTGTTCATACTATAAGCAGATGATGGGAGCTGTAGTTCAATGTATATGGTCCGGATCGGCGGGAATGCGGCGGATCAGCGTGTGGCGGATCGGCGGGAATGCGGCGGATCGGCGGGCTTACTGTGTATTGAATGTATTGAATGAATACATTTATGCAATACTTTGGGGAGCAAGGACACTTGCTCCCCAAAGTATTCCATAGATGTATTCATTCAATAAAGCACTGTACACTACATTACATTACATTACATTACATAGAAACCCATAGAAACAATAAAGTCCCATAGACTTCTATATAGAGAGCGCCCCCTGCTGGACACTCCATAGGAATTACACCCTGGGTCGTGACGTCACTTCTTCAGAGATATTTCTAACACTTCCTGATCTACTAAATTAAGGGAAATAGCTCTATATGAGCATTTCCCATAATTAATGTACATTAGAAATTTGTATAACTTTTCATAAGTAACAACATATCAAAAATTAATTTTGGCCGGACTTCTCCTTTAACAAAGAGATTATTCTACTAAGCTTTACTCCAGTATGCAGTGCTAAAACATCAGGAGGTGTAAATGTCCTCTTAGTTACACCCTGTCCAAGCCAGGGACCCTTCTTCTTCTTTCTCAGGACAGCTACCACAGACAGGAACTGGTCCCCAGTAAGACAAAGAGCGGCAAGCTGAAGTATCTTACTGACTACACATATCTGTCCTGGGAAGGCTCAGGAAGTTTGCTATGCCAAGTTGTGAAGGCCTGGGGCTTGTATTATCTAACAGGGCGGGGCTCCCAAGATTGCCCCTATACCTACTCTAAGCTACCTCAACTACTTCTCCTCTTATTATTATTATTATTATTATTATTAAGGTATCTACCCACTGGGGGGGGGGGGGTACCTCTCTACTAGAGGTATCAACTAAATCGAGACGATATTACCTACCTCCTGGGGCATATAGCTAATGAGAGAGGACGATTACCTACCTACAGGGGGGCTTATACCTAATAGGAAAATCATTTACCTTTTGAGAAAGCCCACCTACATCAGGCCCCCTTTATATATCCTCTTCATAATGGCTGCATAATTATAAGGGAAGCATTGATCACAGAAACCTTCAGCTGCAGAGAGAACAGGGAAGAAGAGAATGGAAAAAATGGAGACCAGTGCAGCCGCCAGACGATGACATTAAAGCTTCTAGGAAAATTAAGTTTAAAGAAAAGTTAATGGTAGCCTGCTGTTTTTTAAAGGAAAATCTGCTGTTGTGATGCAGCTGCCCAAATAGAAATAAATATTCCTCCACTAGTGCTCAGCGAGAGGCGGCAAACATGGTGCAGCACACCTGAGCTGGAAACACAAATATATGGACACCTGAGGAGCGTATCCACTCCCCCCCCTCCACATCCTTCCCCATATACAGAGCTCACTTCATAGAAGGCATGAGATCTGCCAACTCATAATATACAAATCTGCGTGTGCACGCTTACTAAGCGGGTAAGCAGGCTCCTCTGCTGAAATACTCTGTGCTGCTTCTCCCATTACAGAACTGTCCCCATAAGCAGCCCTGCTTTTACTAGTATACCCTAGACTGCTGGAGGCCCTGCTCCTTCAACTACATAACTCTTCCAGGAAATGAGCACACTCCTAAAACACTCTGTGCTGCTGCATTCTGTGCTCCGTCACATACATAAATCCCACCCTATGACCCATCACAATATCAGCACACTCCTCTCCATAAATTTTATGTTCTGCGCTAAATCTTCACACTACTGAAACACTCTGTGCTGCTGAAGGCCCAGCTTCTTCTTTATCATGAAAAAGCAGTTTGAAGCTCTCCCCCTGCTGGTGACTAGTCTCCCTCCTCCATAGGTTACACAGGGCACAACAGATGTAAAAGAGTTGTGATTTCCAGATAATGAGCAGTGAATGAGAGAGGAAGGGGGGGCTGGGGAAAGTCTTTTTGAATGCAGATAATGGCATATTTGCCTAATAAGCCCAATTACAAAGTTTTTTTTTTTTTAAATCGCCTGTACTATTGATTTCTGCAAAAAAAAAAAAAAAAAACTACAGTGACACTTTTTCCTGAAATACTCTGCACTGCTTGGAATCCTGCTCCTTCTAGATTAAAAGGTTTGACCCATAATTCTGAAGTCTGCCCTTATTTTCTTTTCTTTCCCACCTGGTCCTTAAACACTAAAATAAGAAGGAACCCTTCTCTCCTGAAGTACTCTGTGCTGCAGTTAGCTACATGATGGCCAAGAATGACCTAACTACAGATCAATAAGACTCTATAATAAAAGTCGGAGTCTTCTCTGTGTAATGGCATCTTCCTTGAGTTCGCAGGAACCTTGTGAGGGTCCGGGCCAACAAGCGGATCTGATTGTCAGCCTTTGTCCAGGGTCTTAGAAGAACCGCGGACGGGTCCGGCCAAGAGAAGCAACGCTTGTTCGCCAGCGATCAGGTTGAAATGTTACCAGGTTGTGTTTAGAGAGGAAACTCGGCCTCTCAGCGGGCCTCGCAACCCGAGGCCAACGCATTGTGGACAGATGAAAAGACGCAGTAATTAGTCTGAATCATACGGATCCCACTGAGCGGACAGCGGCGAGCGCTGGAAACACCGAGAGGAAAAAGTAAAACAACAACACGTTTATGAAAACAGTATGTGACACCGGGGCTCCTGCAAACAGGAATTTGCATTGAAAATTTGGGGCAAGGAGATCATTTTACCGTTTCCACATTATGCACTTGGCCGTGACTGCGAGGGACCGGGGACCGGACCGTGATCTGCTGTCCTGGGCAACAACACAAAGAGGAAAACAACTGCAATCCTGGTTAACTCCTTATCTGCAAAACCCAGCAGCCTGTATCTGTGTAGCGTCTGCTGACAGCATCCAAATACAACCAAAGGTTCTGACCCTATTCCAGTAATATCCTCTAGTGGGCACCACTGACATCATAGCCATTTACTGCCAGCAGCTGTTAGTTAAAGGGCCAGTCCAGTCTTATACAAAGCTCTTTATATAAACTTCTGGACTATACATGGTTGTTCATTCATCTACCATTTTGAAGATGTCTGGGGGCTGTCAGTCCTGTTCACCAGGGGCATAGCTATATTGGTGGCTATAAGGGGCTGTATTAGCAGAAACATCTGGGCCCTGATGCTAATGGGGTCTCAAAAGCCCCTCTCCCATATAGGAAGGTTCCCATAGGCAATCCCATAAGGAGCAGGCAGAGAGATCCTGACCTGATCAGCTTGATTACAGAGAGAACAGTGTACCGCTGCACAGTCCTCTCTATCCCCTCCCTGCAGTCATCCATACAATCATGAGAGAATGGTGTGGCCATACAATTGCAGTTGCAAAGTCCTCTCTATCCCTTCTCTTTACTAATCTCTATGAGTGTCCATACAGCTACAACTGTACAGTCCTCTCTATCCCTTCTCTTTACTCATCTCTATGATCAGAGAGAGAACTGTGTGTCCATACAGCTACAACTGTACAGTCCTCTCTATACCTTTCCAGCACTCATCTCTATGATCTTAGAGACAACTGTGTAGCCATACAGTTACATCTGTACAGTCCATTTAGTCTGGGGTCTAATAATTTAGCGGTCTGGTGTTGAGTCTGATAATTTAGGGGCCTGGTCTGGGATGACATCTCTCTTTTTAGCTGTTTAGTATGTTATTCCTAAACCTGTCTGGGGAACAGCGCTCTTTGCAACCTAGTTGCATTATAGTGCATCTCAGCAGGAAAGGATATCCTTTACTTCACATGGAGCTGGTGACAGTTCATGGTTGGGGGTGTCCTTTCAAGAGCTTGGATTTGGGGTCTGAGGTCCCAACCCTGGACCTCAGTTTATTACAAAGTATGAGTCTCTGCAATTCTTTTAGCCATATAGCATCCTGTATAATTTGGCTCTGTTACATCTATAGGCTATGGTCACAGGTAGTATGAGACCGGCCGTCCGTGACCCAGCCAGGCCACGGAATGGCCGGTCTCAGAAAAGATCATCGGCCAGATAATCTTTAGCGCCGCTGAGTTGTGATGCAGGCACATTCGTGCGCACCCGCATCATAACTCCCCACGGCACACAATGGAGCATGTGGCTGGAGCCGCTCACTCCATTGTGTGAACTGACAGGGTTTTCTGCATCTGCTATTCACTGAATAGCTGCCGCAGAAAACTGACATGTCAGTTTTCTACGGCGCAGCTAGGGATTCCCTCAGCTTGCAGTAATATGTAAGTACTGCAGAAATCATGGCTCTTTTACATGACTTATATTGGGATAACCTGGGAGGCCATAATCCACCAGATGCTGCTACCTGCCAGCCCCGTCCAGTGCACCGCATTCATCTTGGTAATGGTGTCTGCCTATCTGTCTCCCTTCCTGTGTGCTGGGTCTGGCAGCTTTTCAGTCTCACTGACTTTATCTCCATCTTCCGGCTCTATCTATCTCCACCACTGCAGTGACAGAAAGCAGAGAAGAGCTCTTTCCGGCTGAGTGGTAGTCAGCGAATAGCTATGGTGATGGTGCAATGAAAACCATTGTGTGACATGAATTAGAAAACAATTCTTAGTATTCTTTTATTAAATTGTCACATCATACAGGTACAGATAAGGAGGAAGCAGCGTTTTGGCCTGAGGCCTTCATCAGCTCAATCTTCATCTGCTTCATCTGCCAGATGTGGTGGTCCCATACCCTGGGGAAGTAGAGCAGGTAAGTAGAAAATATTCAAAAAATAACAGAAAATGATGATTAAAATGTGATTAAAAAGTCCCATGTAACCTTAAATGGCAGCAAAAAAAGTTTAGCTCACCCTACAAAAAACAAGCCCTCAAATAGCTTTGTGGTTGAAAAAAATCTGAGTTATAGGGGTCAAAACATGGTAAGGCAGTGTTGTTTTAAACATCTTCCCTCCATGTGATCATTCATGTGATATATAAAGCTATGTTCACACTACGTAAGTAGCCGATTTGCAACAACAATTATGATTACTACAGAACTTATGTAGTGCTGCCTTCTAAGGAATATGGGCCGGAGTGTATACACATAGTATACACTCCAGATGGGATCCCTAGCGGCGCCGCAAGAAACGGACATGTCAGTTTTCTGCGACTGCTATTCATTGAATAACCTGTCAGCTCACACAATGAAGCATGCGGCTCTGGCCGCACGCTCCATTGTGTGCAGCTGGGAATTCGCATGCGGGCGCGGACGGATGTACACGCATTTCAATTCAGTGGCAGTGAAGATCATTCGCCAGTACAGCTGTACCGGCCGGGATGATCTTCTCTGACCCCAGCCGTTGTGACCCGGCGGGTCACGGAACGGCCAGTGTCTTACTATGTGGGAACATGGCCTAACACTTCATTTGACGGAAATGGCAGAAAAACTGCTCTAAACTCTTGGCAAATAGGTGTCTCACTTCTTTGTAATTTACTGTCCACCGCCTGTTGTTAGGCGAATTCTGTCTCTAGTAACAGAAAGATGAGGACAGAACACGGGAAATAGGTGGGAATTTGCTAGTGTGTCTACAAACTGTGAGTCTGTCTGCCTCCTCCTGAGGATTCAAAGGTAAATCAAGGCTTCCCTCTCATCATCATTATCAGTTTAGTGCTTAGTGCAATCCTTTTGTTGATGTGATATGGGTGCTTTTTCTTTTAATTTCTGTTCACAGTCCTTTTTAAAAACAGTGCATCAATAACACCCTTCTGCCCCCAAATGCCATCTATAGTACGGTACTGAAGAAATCATCAGTACGATACAGTAGCATAGTATTAGCTTGTTCAGTCCAATGCACTTTCACCAGCACCCATGTCATGACATAGCAGAGAGTAGATGCTGACTGACTGTAGAGTGATCACTTCTCTTCTTTTTGGTGATGGAGTCCTTCAGTGTCTCCAACTGGTGGAGGAACCCTTTACTATTTATAGTAGTAACCAAGATGGCTTCCCCCAATACAGCCAAACTGCAACAGGGACCAAATACATCACCCATGAACCCAGCACGGTTCCAGCAAATGCTAACAATGTTCAGAAGCTGAAAGCTCCTCCACCATGTGTGTTAATATACAGTATGAGAGTGCAAGCGCGGTGTTCCTCAGCCGATTATGTACTTTACAACTTTGAAAGCATTTCCTCCCATGTCTCCATGTTTTAAAACTTTTTTCAATATAATAAAACATAAAGGGGAAATATACATGGAATTAAGGCTCACATGCCAGAAACAATGTTATTGGGTGGTCAGTACAAGCATCTGGCTGACTCTGGCGGCTGCACGCGGTTTATAACAAGACAAATAAGCCCTGTGTATAACCCCATCTTATGTACAGTAAATCACATGACCCCATCATGGCCGCCCTCATAAGAAACTTTAATATTTAAGGTTTTGTTCAAAACAAAAACTAGTTCCCACGCTCCCGGGTTTGGCTGTAGGGAGCGATTATCATGTCACTGCCCAACATACTGTAGATGCTGAAGTTCCTGAAGGAAAATTACAAGAATATAAGTAAGGATGGAGAAAGTCTGTGCAGTAGAAAACATGGCTTAAAGGGAATGTGTCGGCATGTTTTATATCTGATCTTCACAGCTAAATGTGGGTACAATTGTAGCTTTCATATTGGCCTCTGGAATCTGAATCTGTTTTTTGTTTATTTTTTTTACACTCTATGTGGTATTATCTGAACACTCGCTATGGTGTTATCATTTGAGCACTCTGTGGTGGTATTACAGTAGAGTGATATTAATTGGGCACTATATGGTGGTTTGTTTTTTGGCACTGTCCCCCCTGTGCCCCCCATATATTAGTACTGCCCCCTCCGTACCACCATATAGTACTTAGCCCCCCCATATTAGTCGCTAGGTTTCTCGCTACACCCCCCCCCCCATTTAGTAATTAGGCCCCATATAGTAGTAGTCTGTGCCACCATATAGTATTTAGGAGCCCTTCCCACTCATATATGTGTCTGTTTTTTTACTTCACAGGGTGACATCACTTGAGTGCCGGAGTGCTGGGGAAGAGAGAGGCCTCCTTTGACAACATGTATAATACTGCCTGCTGCTATAAGAGTGATTACCAAAGTGAGCAACCAATGGCTCTTCACTCTGTCAATCAGAGCACTACATTTAAGTGGGTTCCCCGAGTTGCTTGGGCCCCTATACATGCTGTAAGCCAGTCTGCAAAAGGGTTCTGTTAAAGAACAACTCCAGTGCAAATAAAAAAAGCCCCCCCCCCCCCCCAAACATAATTTCCATACTTACCCTCACTGTAGAGTCTGTCACCACTCGAAATTCTGCATCGCTGTCTTCTGTACTTCTGCACTTAGGGTCTTATTCCACGGGCCGAGGAGGGCCCGATCAACGATGTAAACGAGCAGCGATCTGCTACATCGCCGCTTGTTTACTAGGCCTACTCCACGGCCCGATGATCGTTGAGCGAGGGCTGCAGGGACATAGTTACCGATGTCCTTGCAGCATCATACATTACCTGGCTGCAGGGCTTGTCCTCCGCTCCGTCTCCTCCCCGGGTCCCCCGCGCTCTATCTTCTGAATGGCCGGTCAGCTCACAGGCCACACTCAGCCAATCACAGGCCGCGGCGGTCCCGGCCTGTGATTGGCTGAGCGCTCCTTCAGCTGACCGGCCAATTAGAAGATAGAGCGCGCGGGACCAGGGGATAAAGACAGCGCGGAGAAGAAGCCCTGCAGCCAGGTAATGTATGATGCTGCTGCTTCTTCTCAAATCGTTGGTCGCCCGCCGCGCACCGATATTCAACCGTAGCGATGCGCGGTGGGGGAACGATGATTTTAGGTCTGGCCCTAAATGAACGATCAGCCGATGACACGATCAATCTCTCTATTAAACCGAACGATAATCGGCCGAATTGGGCCAAATGGGGCCGATCCGACCGATTATCGTTACTGTGGAATAGGGCCCTTACTCATTTGGCCTTTCGTTAATTGGATCAGATAGTTCACTGCTTGCTGAGGCTATCGGAGCTGCGCAAGCTGTGTGTCATCCACTCATGATGGCATCTGCTGAAGAATGCATTATCAACAGTGATCAGGTAAGTATGCTCAATAATTCCTATGGGGGGGCTGTATTTCCCATACTTATCAGCTGCTGTATGTCCTGGAGGAAGTGGTGTATTCTTTCCAGTCTGACACAGTGCTCTCTCATCTGCTCTCTGCTGACATCTCTGTCCAAGACAGGAGAGACGGTCCACAGAAGTAGAGGTTTTGGATGAGGATTTGCTACTGCTCTGGACAGTTCCTGTCTCAGACAGAGATGTCAGCAGAGAGCACTGTGTAAGGGCCCTTGCACACTGAGCAATTCTCGAGGAATTGTAGCTGAAAGTTTTCAGGCAGAATTCAAGCAGAATTTAAGCCCCCCATTGACTTCTATAGGATTCCTCTAGCACATCTACAGCAGAAAATTCTGCTCGGAAATTCTGCAGTGTGAACAACAGAGCAGAAAACCCATTGAACACAATGGGACTTTGCTCTGCACATTTTTTACGGGAGGAATTTCAAGCTGAATTTCGAGCTGAATTTCAAGCTGAATTCCTCGCCTTTTCCTCAGTGTGCACATAGCCCAATGGTGCGTTTACACAGGCAGATCTATCTGACAAATTTTGGAAGCCAAAGCCAGGAATGGATTTGAAAAGAGGAGAAATCTCAGTCTTTCCTTTATGACCCATTCCCTGTTTCTGGTCTGTTCCTGGCTTTGGCTTAAAAATTTGTCAGATAAATCTGCCTGTGTAAACGCACCATGAGGCTATGTTTACACTACGTAAGAGACCGGCCATTCCGTGACCCCGGCCGGGTCACGGAATGGCCGGTCCCTGGCCGGATCATCTCGGACGGTACTTAAGTACCGGCCGGATGATCTTTCGGCCACAGAGCTCTGATGCGGGCGCATCAGCGCGCGCCTGCATCAGAGCTTCCCATTGCCCACAGTGAAGCAAGCGGCCGGAGCTGCTCGCTTCACTGTGTGAACTGACAGGTCTTTCTGCAGCCAGAATTCACTGAATTCCGGCCACAGAAAACTGAACTGTCAGTTATTTGCGGCGCTGCATAGATCCCATTGAAGATAGGCTATGTTCCACCCCGCAAAACTACGGCCGTAGTTCTGCGGCGAAAACTACGGCCGTAGTTTTATGTAGTGTGAACATAGCCTAAGACTGGAAAGAATACACCACTTCCTGCAGGACATACAGCAGCTGATGAGTACTGGAAGACTTGAGATTTTTAAATAGAAGTCATTTATAAATCAATATAAGTTATTGAAACCAGTTGGTTTTAAATTAAAAAGTTGCTGGAGTACGACTTTAAGACACATCGCAAAGTCATATAACTTAAATAAATAAAAGTGTTTTATTTGATGAAAAAAATAATTTTGCCCTTTAACAAAACTCCCACCAAAAGTGCCCAGTTTGTGGCATTCCTGGCTGTTTTAGAAGCAATTCTGACCTAATGGTCCCAGTTTGACAGATATATGTTGGCAAAAAAAGGATATGAAAAGTAGCTCTCCTGTCAGTACAGAGCAGGGTGTTGGCTGCTGAGAGGCCAACCAGAGAGGTCATATTTCTTCTTGAGGGGTGCGTCACGTGAGAGACCTACTTCCCAAAATACGTCTTTTCTCAAGGAGAAATATATGCTGACAACTAAGTAAACACTCCACAATAATTGTAGCCTTTAGCTGAAGAGAAATACACAGGGCCATCACATTTATTGTATGTTTGTGACACTTACACCCCAAACTTGATAGTGTCTGTTTAAGGAGTTGAAAAGGGCACGAAATATACAGACAGTGCGCCATTCTCATAACTTTGCTACACCTTGCTCACTTTTGGCAACTCTTAAATGCTGCACCCTTCCGAGCTATGTCACATCTTCTCCTGTTGTATATAGGGACTAAATGCGTATTCCAGCCCAGAAAACTGACACCAAACTGCTAGGACATGGCATCACTATCGTATCATGATGTCCAACCACTGAGACTGGGGCTGTATATCAACAATGTGACGCAACATGGTTTCTGGGTTCACACTGAGCAACTGTGGCGGAATTCGGTCTGCCTCAGTGTGACACTTTCTCTATGGGAGGGCTTGTGTGCCTCTGCTCTTCGCTAGAAAGAATTTACATGTCAATTCTTTAGGCAGAGAGCGGCAGAAGCAGAGGCGTGCGAGCCCTCCCATAGAGAAAGTGTCACACTGAGGCAGACCATATTCCGCGGCGGAGCTGCTCAGTGTGATAACTCCAATATAAGAAACTGGGTGCACTGCACCCTAACATTGTATTATGGACCTCTGATACAACCCCAGCTGCAAGTTGTAATTTCTTTTAGCAATGGAACGTATTAAAGCATCCAGAAATATGACGCTGGCGTAACTGTGAAGTCGATAAATCTCTGAATCCCCTGCTGAATAAGGTAGTGGTTAGATCTGGAGACTTTCTTCTATACTGAAGACGGATACACAGTATATCAGGCCCCGCAGACCTCATTCATTAGGGCTGGGCCCTGGCCGCATGATCCAGCGTTAGTGTTCACTATACATTTTCAGCTCTCAGGAAATCTGGGAAACAACGAGACGCCCTTGATCTTTGGTCCATGAACAAGCTCATAGTAGAAAGGAGAAGACTTCATTGGGCGATATTATACTCCAGATTCCCAGCATGCCGTGCATCATCTGGCATTCATATACAGTGTATTACTGGCTTAGTTAGCATCATGGTCTCTCCTCATATTGCAGATACACGTACAGATACATAACCTGTATGAAGGGAATTTAGCTTGTTACCCAAAGAGCACAAAGAAAAGCCTTGTAAGGGTGTCTGCTCTGTCCTCCCCTGTGTGGGCAACCTCATGGCCAAAATTCACCCGCCCTGACCTTCTGCTTGGTCAGTTATGTGTATTATCTACTACTACATAGTTGTCAAAATTTGAATTTTTTTCCAGGGACACTTTGACAAAGGCGTGGCCTGTTGTAGGTTTGGTTTATGGTGTGCGGCCTATTGTGGGTGTGGTTTGTGGTGTGTGACCTATTGTGGGTGGGGTTTGTGGTGTGTGACCTATTGTGGGTGGGGTTTGTGGTGTGTGACCTATTGTGGGTGGGGTTTGTGGTGTGTGACCTATTGTGGGTGGGGTTTGCAATGGGTGTGGTTTCTCATCAGTGGGTTTTTGCAAAATGTTCCCTATATTGCTCCCATTGTATGTACCTTACAGTTTGGAAAATACAAAGGAAGCATTACAGATCCCAGTATATTACAAACCCCAGTATCAGGCCCCCAGCTTATTATCAGGCTACAGCTCATAAAATATATATTCTCCTCTAATTTCTGAAATGACTGGCAGGACTTTTCAGCGTGAGCGCTACCAGTCGTTGTGATGTTCACACTTACCCAACCACTCAACCTATCCACTGAATTGCATCAGTATAAATACCTAAAATCTGCAACATCAAATACAGAGGAGGTTAAAGGGGTTAAAAAAATAGTTTACAAATAAACTTTTGTCAGAAAATTATACAAATTCGTAAATTACTTATATTTAAAAACTCAAGTCTTCCAGTACTTATCATCTGCTGTATGTCCTAGAGGAAGTGGTATATTTTTTCAGTCTGACACATTGCTCTCTGCTGCCCTCTCTGTCCATGACAGGAACTCTTCGCAGCAGTGATAAATCCCCATAGAAAACCTCTCTTGCTCTGGACAGTGGTGGCAACTCTGGACTGTCTCCCTCTCTTACAGCAGCCACCACCGGCAGTGTCCTCCTTCACTTCAGTTTGCCTGGGTTAGAAGCGCTAACCCGGTCTATTGAAGGGACGGAGAACACGTGATGCCGACACGGAGGGTGGGGGCCAGGAGCAGGGAGTGTTTTGGGTACTGAGGTTTGATGATTCTATGCATTCGGTGGGGGTGAATGCATCTAGATAACAGCAAAACTATGCAGAATCCATAATAACTTTATATTGGAAAGATTCAAAGCTATGGGTGGGCAATGTATTAATGCAAAAATAAATTTTGGGGGGAATACCCCTTTAACTTACATAATAAAAAAACGGATCAAAAAACAGATCAAAATGCATTCGTTTTTTTTCTGTTCACAAAACACATGGTTGACTGCGTCATTGTGTATGCAAAAAAAAAAAAGATGCGTTTTCATCCGTTTTTTTTAATCTATTTTGTTGTTGTTTTTTGCAAAAAAAAGATGTGTAAACCCAGCCTTCGGCATAAATTGTGCAATAGATTGTACAAGATGTATCAAGGCTCTTGTGTCTAATGATTTTTGCGCAATAACCGTAAAATTTAGCATAGCTCATACAAAGCACCTCCTGTTAAAAAAAATTGTGCAGATGAAGCAGTAATGGGACGGCGCCATCTACTGTCAGTTCCATGTAAGCACTATACTGTATTTCCCAACAAGAAGAAGCAGACGTTTATCCAAGTATGATAAAAAAAAAACTGGACAGTGCAGGGTAAGTAGCGGCCATGTTTGCATCTCGTGAGTAACAGCTAAAGATTCTGTTATACGGAATATGTTTTAATAAGAGATAACCAGCAGCATAATCACTCATATACACAGAAAAAACAATATATAATAATATAAATAATATAACACACAAGTGTATAACATGGTGGAAATAATTAAGAGTACAGGACATGGACCTGCCACAAAGTCTCAGTTCTGATCACCTCTGTAGGACTGTCTGTTCTCATGAAGCAGTTGAGGGAAGTTCATTTCTTCTCCAGTAATAAAACCTCTTCTCAAGGAAATGGATGAGGGAGGGGGCTGCGACTGTGACAAAATAGAAACAATGTTATCATAATGACTTATACATTTAATACATTATACATAACAGATTAAAGGGGTTATTTAGGATTATTCAGGACGGGGCTACCACCCTCAGTGCACTGATCTAGCATGGCCTGCCCGCCTCTTCTAATTAATCTGCAGATATCCAGATGAATATTCATGAGAAGGGGGCGGCTGACCGGGGTGGATTAGCATATAAATTAAACGACAAAGTATAGAAAAACAGCGCTAAGGATCAAAGTAAGATACTTACCTTCACCCTCAGCGCCCTGTGGGCTATAAGGACATAAGTTTGTTACCTTGATGCTTAGCGCTATTTTTCTGCACCTTGTAGTTTAATCCATATGCTAATGAGGCGGTTTGGTGCCCTGGGGGCGGAACTACTGCCCTCAGTGCAACAATCCACCTTGGCCTCCAGCCCCTTCTAATGTATATCCATATGGCAATCTGCAGATTAATTAGAAGGAGCTGGCTGTCCGGGGTGGATCGTGCACTAGTAGTCCCACCCCCAGTGCACCAAACCGCCTCATTAGCATATGGATTAAACTACAAAGTACATGAAAAAAGCAACAAGGATAAAAGTAAGAGAATTACCTTCATTCTCACCCCCATGTGGGCTATAGGGACATAACAGCAGGTTATATACTTCTTTTTTAAAGGTTTACCTGGGGAGACACAATATCTGACAGTTCATCAGATTGGAGGCAGTAGTCTCCCACCTATTGAAAGACTCCCACTCCCACCATACAATGACAGCTCTGCACTCTCTATTGCTGTGTTCCCTAACACTGATTATAGATCACTGCAGTAGTACTTGCTATACAGCTATGTACAGTGACTCCAGCTCATCCATCCATCTGTGACTCCATCAGAGACTGCTGCTTAGTCCTCCATACTTCATACCGCAGTGATGATGGTGTTATCTTATTTTACTGTAAGGGCCAGTTCACACTGAGCAAACACGGCTCAATTCCGCAGCGGAATCCCGCCATGCGCCTGTCCGCTCCCTCTCCTCTCCGCTCAAAGAATGAACATTTTCATTCTCTGAGCGAAGAGCGGCGGCAGCGGACAGGCGTGCGCTCTCCCATTCACCCAAAGCAGCACACTGAGCACGGCGGGATTCTGCAGAATTGCGCAGTGTTTGCTCAGTGTGAACCGGCCCTTATAAAACCTGTAGGAATACATGAGTGTATTCTGTAATACCAAAGCCAGGAACAGACTATAAACAGAGATTAGGTCATAAAGGAAAGACTGAGATTTCTTTTTTTTTCACATCCATTCCTGGCTTTGGCTTCAAATCATTGGCAGATAATCTGTCAGATAATCTTTCTGTGTAAATGGACCCTAAGTAAGGACCCTAAGTGATGATGCAGCCATGGCAGATTTTAGACGAATCCCGATGATTCCTGGCAGACCCCATTGGCTTATGCCAGTTACAATTTTCTTGCTATATAAACCAGTATAAACTTTGGGGGAAACTTAAAAGCACTAGTGTGAATGGAGCTCGAGTTGTTAACTTGCTTGTTGACATCTGACGAGAGGTAAGAAAATAACACAGGGATGCAACGCTGTAGCTGGCACTGAGATAATAGTTGCCACAATGTAGGAACCATACTGTAACAATGGAAATCGTGATTCCTATGGAGCCTTAGATGAGCTTGCAGTATTCCTCTGATTGTCTTTGATTACTCTTTACATTTCACGTCCTTTCTTCACCCTTCAGCGTTGTCTCATTAACTTCAGTGCATTGAGGAGCCGTGTTGAAATCCTGATGAAACGCATGTTTACCGCAGCGCTGACCTCACTACAATGAACCAGAACGTTCCTCTGAAATCTGCTTCTCAGACGCTTGATTTGCCAATATGTTTCCTCCATGAGGGGCTTCCTGGCACAAGACACACAACTCACCTCATCTGTTCCCACTTTTTGGAGGAGAACATTGTGTTGTCATTGCTTTACCTTTAACTAAGCTGGAAGTAACACAGAGAATGTGCATTTTATTGTGAACACAACCCACATGGATGGAAGTGGATACGTATAACATGACGGGTAAAACAAATAACCTATGGGATGTTTACCAAAATAAAACTAACACATTTAATCTACCCTCAGTTTTCCTAAAGGGGAATGCAGCCTATCTATTACTAGAGAGCAGTGACATCACTGAGAATACAGCCTATCCATCACTAGAGAGCAGTGACATCACTGAGAATGCAGCCTATCCATCACTAGAGAGCAGTGACATCACTGAGAATACAGCCTATCCATCACTAGAAAGCAGTGATATCACTGAAAATACAGCCTATCCATCACTAGAGAGCAGTGACATCACTGAGAATGCAGCCTATCCATCACTAGAGAGCAGGGACATCACTGAGAATGCAGCCTATCCATCAGTAGAGAGCAGTGAGATAACTGAGAATGCAGCCTATCCATCACTAGAGAGCAGGGACATCACTGAGAATGCAGCCTATCCATCACTAGAGAGCAGTGACATCACTGAGAATACAGCCTATCCATCACTAGAGAGCAGTGACATCACTGACAGTACAACCTATCCATCACTAGAGAGCAGTGACATCACTGAGAATACAGCCTATCCATCACTAGAGAGCAGTGACATCACTGAGAATACAGCCTATCCATCACTAGAGAGCAGTGACATCACTGAGAATGCAGCCTATGCATCACTAGAGAGCAGTGACATCACTGAGAATACAGCCTATCCATCACTAGAGAGCAGTAACATCACTGAGAATGCAGCCTATCCATCACTAGAGAGCAGTGACATCACTGAGAATGCAGCCTATCCATCACTAGAGAGCAGGGACATCACTGAGAATGCAGCCTATCCATCAGTAGAGAGCAGTGACATAACTGAGAATGCAGCCTATCCATCACTAGAGAGCAGGGACATCACTGAGAATGCAGCCTATCCATCACTAGAGAGCAGTGACATCACTGAGAATACAGCCTATCCATCACTAGAGAGCAGTGACATCACTGACAGTACAACCTATCCATCACTAGAGAGCAGTAACATCACTGAGAATGCAGCCTATCCATCACTAGAGAGCAGTGACATCACTGAGAATGCAGCCTATCCATTTCCTAGAGAGCAGGGACATCACTGAGAATGCAGCCTATCCATCACTGGAGAGCAGGGACATCACTGAGAATACAGCCTATCCATCACTAGAGAGCAGTGACATCACTGAGAATACAGCCTATCCATCACTAGAGAGCAGTGACATCACTGAGAATGTAGCCTATCCATCACTAGAAAGCAG
This sequence comes from Dendropsophus ebraccatus, assembly GCF_027789765.1. NCBI lineage: Eukaryota > Metazoa > Chordata > Amphibia > Anura > Hylidae > Dendropsophus > Dendropsophus ebraccatus. The sequence continues at coordinate 104,135,803 of NC_091461.1, read as the reverse complement.
TAACATCACTGAGAATACAGCCTATCCATCACTAGAGAGCAGTGACATCACTGAGAATACAGCCTATCCATCACTAGAGAGCAGTGACATCACTGAGAATGCAGCCTATCCATTTCCTAGAGAGCAGTGACCTCACTGACAGTACAGCCTATCCATTAACTAAAGATTAGAGATGAGCCAGCATGCTCCTGTTGTTCCCATCTCTACTAAAGACATATGATAATTGAGAGTGCGGCCTAACCAGTGAAAAGAAAGCAGTGACATCATAAAAACACAACACAGAGGATACTGTCTAAATGCACACTCTAAAAAAAGACATTCATACTATAGATATACAGTGATTTCATCATATAAATAGCTGCCACATGTAGTTAAGGAGATTTTAATCTGCAGGGGAATTTGGCAGCAAATGTTTTATTTCCTTACAGCGCCACCCCAGGAAAAACTATGCATTACATGTTCTCACTGACCCTTCTTAAAAACTTATGACTAGAGATGAGCGCGACTCTGAGTTTAAATCCCAGGCTCGAATTGCGCTCATCTCTACTTGTGACACATTGTAGCCATGTTAAAAGTTTTGATTGGTCAGGGACTGGACGGTCAACCACCGACCGGGGGCTCTGTGCCACACCACTGAGACAAACTCCAGATGTAAGTCTATGGGACCATCTCACGCTCATGCATAGAAAGTAGGGATAGAAGTGCTTGGCTGCAATGTTCTCTCCCGGTTGGTTCTAGCAATTGGTCAGTACCTGAACCTTTAGATCCCGACCATCTCTACAACATTAAATTTTTTTTTTTTTTTTAAAGCGACAGTTACACTTTAAATCAACGCTGAGTTCATGTAATGCAAGTAGATGTTTGGTCATCCAAAGAGAGAGAATTTCTTATGGTGGAAATATCAGATACTTGACATTTTTTAGCTGTTCCAGCTGTTTATGTGTTCTCTTGGCTTCCAGGAGATCACTTCTTCCTATTAAATCACTTGAAGCAGTAAAGGTCTAATCAATTATCAATATCACTAATAACAGCACGAAGAATATTACGAGATGGTTTACTGCAGCCTCTTCAGGGGAAGGTGACGTTCAGCAGTCCGGAGCCCCTTTCATGTCATATGATTTACCTCAACATATTTTTCCAATTGCCTGAGTGTTTAGATAGCTGCTATCTGGCTGTGGAAATGACCCATCTCCCAGCTGGAGGAAATGACTGGAGCTTTCATTCATTTGCTGATTGCCGGTTGCAAAAGTTTATGAAGTTTATTGCGCAGAGGATGAGAGTTTAAAGCCTTATAAAATGTATCCAAACTTGGAGCGTCGCTGCATCCTGAACATCCTCTTTAACAGGTACCAATAAATTCGGAGGACGAAGTTACTGTAAATCTTGTTACTGCAAAAGGGCAGTTTTACATCTTCTTGTAACCTGCACTTTATTACTGTTATGAGCTGTTTAAAGATGCTTTTCTGATATATAACAATTGACTTCTATGGGTCTACAAAACTTAGTCCACTGTAGACTATGTGTCACCATAGTGGTCGAATGATGTCCATCCTTATAAACAAAAGAGAAAGACTAATATTACAGCCCAGCTGCCATGATATCGCGGAATATACACTCTGTCCAATCACTGGTGACCAGATAAATAACACTGAGAATACAGCCTATCCATCACTAGAGAGCAGTGACATCACTGAGAATACAGCCTATCCATCACTAGAGAGCAGTGACATCACTGAGAATACAGCCTATCCATCACTAGGGAGCAGTGACATCACTGAGAATACAGCCTATCCATCACTAGAGAGCAGTGACATCACTGAGAATACAGCCTATCCATCACTAGAGAGCAGTGACATCACTGAGAATACAGCCTATCCATCACTAGAGAGCAGTGACATCACTGAGAATGTAGCCTACCCATCACTAGAGAGCAGTGACATCACTGATAATACAGCCTATCCATCAATAGAAAGCAGTGACATCACTGAGAATACAGCCTATCCATCACTAGAGAGTAGCAGTGACATCACTGAGAATACAGCCTATCCATCACTAGAGAGCAGCAGTGACATCACTGAGAATACAGCCTATCCATCACTAGAGAGCAGTGACCAGAGAATGCAGCCTATCCATCACTAGAGAGCAATTACATCACTGAGAATGCAGCCTATCCATCACTAGAGAGCAGTGACATCACTGAGAATGCAGCCTATCCATCACTAGAGAGCAGTGACATCACTGAGAATGCAGCCTATCCATCACTAGAGAGCAATTACATCACTGAGAATGCAGCCTATCCATCACTAGAGAGCAGTGACATCACTGGAAAGTTTGTTGCTACAATTGACAAAAACAGCAGAATGTTTAGAAACGTTTTTTTGCTTTACTTAGGTTTTAAATCTCATCAAAATGTCAAAGTAATTCCGGTCTGCGTAAATGACAGTATCCCTGATTTCCTGATTTAAGAATCCAATCCACTCAGAGCTTTACTATGCAATTACCAGTCATGATGTCACATTGCCTGCAGTCCGACTGTAACTCCACCATAACCCCCAACATCTGTTTAGATGACAGCACTGCCGTGTGCTGCGAATGTCTTCGGGCTGCGCAGCATCATACTGACTCCTATAATTAACATCCAATCAACTGCCAAGAAAATATAATTCAATATAAAGCTTATTCTCTGCACAAGAGCTCGCAATCTATGTCCCGCGCCCAGAAGAAGAATGTCAGCATTTTCCAGGCAATGTTCAAATTAAGCAATAAACTAATTAGAGACCACACAAGGATCCGCACCGCGCAGCAACATGGAAACTAGAGGAAACAAATAGCAAGACTACAACATCACTGCGAGATCTACAGGCACTACAAAGTATCTTCAGTTCAGCTCACCTTCTACTCCCATACAGTGCACGGATCCACATTCAGCCAATGCTCAATCAAAACCTTTTTTCTTGACATTGACTTCAAACTAACTCCTGCAACTATTTATCCATAGGGGGCAGTATTATACACAGGGGCTGGCTGGCAAATTTTAGCCTGGGGGGCAAGTACACAGCACTGGCCCATGAGTAGCAGGCTGGCAGCCCATCCTTAAAGGACCACTCTGGCCTCTTACCTATAACATCTTCGGTCCTTCCAGTCATTTGTGACCAAATATCCTACTGTGCCCTGTGAAAGGGTCAGAACTCACTTTCCTGTATAAGTCTATGGGGCGGCTCAGTGATGACACAGAACGGTCCCATAGACAGATGCTAGGAAAGCTGGGTGACCTACTGAGTACAAGATGCTGGAAAGCTGGGTGACCTCCATCATACTGAGTATAAGATGCTGGGAAAGCTGGGTGACCTCCATGATACTGAGTATAAGATGCTGTGAAAGCTGGGTGACCTCCATTATACTGAGTATAGGATGGTGGGAAAGCTGGGTGACCTCCATTATACTGAGTATAGGATGGTGGGAAAGCTGGGTGACCTCCATTATACTGAGTATAGGATGGTGGGAAAGCTGGGTGACCTCTATCATACTGAGTATAAGATGATGGGAAAGCTGGGTGACCTCCATGATACTGAGTATAAGATGCTGTGAAAGCTGGGTGACCTCCATTATACTGAGCATAGGATGGTGGGAAAGCTGGGTAACCTCCATCATACTGACTACAAGATACTGGGAAAGCTGTGTGACCTCCATCATATTTAGTATAAGATGCTGGGAAAGCTGGGTGACCTCCATCCTACTGAGTATAAGATGGTGGAAAAGCTGGTGACCCCCATAATACTGTGTACAAATGCTGGAAGGCTGGGTGACCTCCATCATACTGAGTATAAGATGGTGAGAAAGCTGGGTGACCTCCATCATACTGAGTATAAGATGGTGGGAAAGCTGGGTGACCTCCATCATTCTGAGTATAAGATGGTGGGAAAGCTGGGTGACCTCCATCATACTGAGTATAAGATGGTGGGAAAGCTGGGTGACCTCCATCATACTGAGTATAAGATGGTGGGAAAGCTGGGTGACCTCCATCATACTGAGTACAAGATGGTGGGAAAGCTGGGTGACCTCTATTATACTGAGGATAAGATGGTGGGAAAGCTGGGTGACCTCCATTATACTGACTACTACGCAAGATGCTGGGAAAGCTGGGGTTACTGTATTTTTACAATAGTTTATATCACTCGATGTACTTCTGTATATATGTCTCCTCTATGTACTCCTGTGTAGGTCTCCTCTTGTATATATGTATCATCTATATACTTCTGTATATACGTCTCCTCTATGTACTGCTGTATATATGTATCCTCTATGTCCTCCTGTATATATGCCTCCTCTATGTACTCCTGTATATATATGTATACTCTATGTACTCTTGTATATATATATGTATCCTCTATGTACTACTGTATATATGCCTCCCCCTGTATATATGTATCCTCTATGTACTGCTGTATATATGCCTCCCCCTGTATATATGTATCCTCTATGTACTGCTGTATACATGTATCCTCTATTTACTGCTGTATATATGTATCCACTATGTACTCCTGTATATATGTATCCTCTATGCCCTCCTGTATATTTGTATCCTCTATGTAGCAGGGACACATGCAGGCAGGGGCATTTCCGGGATAAGCGAGGGGGGGGGTAGCGGGACACATGGTGCCTCCATCTAGGTAGAGTGTAGTAGTGGAGGTATAGTGGATAATGGGTGTAGTAATACAGGTAAAGATGAGGGGTGAGGTAGTACAGGTATAGATATGGGGGGTATTAGTAATACTGATGAGGGGGATTAGTAGTACAGGTATAGATGTGGGCTGTAGTAGTACAGGTAAAGATGAGGGGTGTAGTAGGAATAAAGGTATAGATGAGAGGTGACAGGGGCATACTGGGGGAAACTGGGGCAGCTGGGGATGACTGGGAGAGCTGGGGGTGTACGGGGCAAACTGGGGGGTGAGTGGGGCAGCTGGGGGTGACTGAGGGGGACTGGGGCAAACTGGGGTTGACTTAAGCGGGACTGGGGCAGTTGGAGTTGACTGAATGAGGACTAGGGCAGACTGGGGGTGACTGAAGGGGGACTGGGGCAGACTTGGGCGACTGAGGGGGGACTGGGCAGACTGTGGATGACTGAGAGGGACTGGGGCAGACTGGGGTGACTGAGGGGGACTGGGCAGACTGTGGATGACTGAGAGGGACTGGGGCAGACTGTGGATGACTGAGGGGGACTGGGGGTGACTCTAGGGGGACTGGGGCAGCTGGGGGTGACAGAGGGGGACTGAGGCAGACTGGGGGTGATTGGGGCAGGAGTGCACATATCCCTCCTCCTCTCACCCCGGTACACAGGTTCCCCTCCCGGCCACACGTGCAGGTCCCCGGTCTCTGAAGCAGGCCACAGGGACTGTAGAGGTGATAGCGTCACTGCCATTACTGGAGCTGTACAGCGGGATCGGGGGATGCAGATCCCGCTGTTCAGCTCCAGGACCCGAAGCAACGTTATCACCACTACAGTCCCTGCAGCCTCCTCCAGAGACCGGGGACCTGCACGTGTGGCCGGGAGGGGAGCAGGACGTGATATGTATAGCTGGGGTAGGTCAGTCGCGGCTCTGTTAGGCGGACTGCCGACCGCCCTGCACCTCACCTCCGGCCCAACACTCCACGCACCGCCGCCCGCCATGCACCTCACCTCCGCACCGCCTGCTTGACCTGCACCTCTTGCCCGGCCGCCAACCCGTCACTCTACGCTGCTCCACCTGCAATGATTTTTTGTGAAAATTGAATTTACGGTTTTAATCGAAATTGATTCTAACCTTCTGGGCAAATTAATTTGATTAATCGCCCAGCCCTAACTCCTCTGTATGTATGTATCCTCTATGCACCCCTGTATATATGTCTCCTCCTGTATATATGTATCCTCTGTATGTCTCCTCCTGTATATATGTCTCCTCCTGTATGTATGTATCCTCTATGTACCCCTGTATATATGTCTCCTCCTGTATATATGTATCCTCTGTATGTCTCCTCCTGTATATAAGTCTCCTCCTGTATATATGTATCCTCTATGTACCCCTGTATATATGTCTCCTCCTGTATATATGTATCCTCTGTATGTCTCCTCCTGTATATATGTATCCTCTGTATGTCTCCTCCTGTATATATGTATCCTCTGTATGTCTCCTCCTGTATATAAGTCTCCTCCTGTATATATGTATCCTCTATGTACCCCTGTATATATGTCTCCTCCTGTATATATGTATCCTCTGTATGTCTCCTCCTGTATATATGTATCCTCTATGTACCCCTCTGTATGTCTCCTCCTGTATATATGTATCCTCTATGTACCCCTCTGTATGTCTCCTCCTGTATATACATATCCTATATGTACCCCTGTATATATGTCTCCTCCTGTATATATGTATCCTCTGTATGTCTCCTCCTGTATATATGTCTCCTCCTGTATATATGTATCCTCTATGTACCCCTGGTAAAGTCCAAGGTTGGAACAGCGGAACCTCCCAGGGATGCACAGTCTCCGTCAGGTGGGCCCACACCTGATACTCAATAGCGAAAAAGAAATGGTGTGGAGACAGCATCCATCCAGTGAAAAAATATTTTTACTTTATTTTAAGCCATTGCATATAAAAAGATTACCGACGTTTCGGCTCTAACACTCCTGAGCCTTTCTCAAGTGTTAGAGCCGAATCGTCGGTAATCTTTTTATATGCAATGGCTTAAAATAAAGTAAAAATATTTTTTCACTGGATGGATGCTGTCTCCACACCATTTCTTTTTCTCTATGTACCCCTGTATATGTCTCCTCCTGTATATATGTATCCTATATGTACCCCTGTATATATGTATCCTCCTGTATATATGTATCCTCTATGTACCCCTGTATATATGTCTCCTCCTGTATATATGTATCCTCTATGTACCCCTCTGTATGTCTCCTCCTGTATATATGTATCCTATATGTACCCCTGTATAGATGTATCCTCCTGTATATATGTATCCTCTATGTACCCCTGTATATATGTCTCCTCCTGTATATATGTATCCTCTATGTACCCCTCTGTATGTCTCCTCCTGTATATATGTATCCTCTATATACTCCTCAGTATGTCTCCTCTTGTATATATGTATCCTCTATGTACCCCTGTATATATGCCTCCTCCTGTATATATGTATCCTCTATGTACCCCTGTATATATGCTTCCTCCTGTATATATGTATGCTCTATGTACCCCTTTGTATGTCTCCTCCTGTATATATGTATCCTCCTGTGTAGGTCTCCTGTATATATGTATCCTCCTGTGTAGGTCTCCTGTATATATGTATCCTCCTGTGTAGGTCTCCTGTATATATGTATCCTCCTGTGTAGGTCTCCTGTATATATGTATCCTCTATGTCAGGGAGGGGGAACCTTGGCTCTTCAGCTGTTGCAAAACTACAACTCCCATCATCCATGGACAGCCTATGGCTCTCCAGGTATGATGGGAGTTGTAGTTTTGCAGCAGCTGGAGAGCCTTGGTTCCCTCCCCCTGCCCTATGTCCTGCTGTGTAGATTTCCTCCTGTGTAGGTACCTGGCTTGCTGCAGACACCATCTTCTCTGTCTTCAGGCTCTTCTAGCCCAGTTGCAGAAGAGCCAGCTGGGAGGAGAGAGCGACCTCTGGTGGCCGGAGGAAGATACAGCAGTTTGCTTTTTACCATAAGCCTCATAGGCTTATAGAAAGCATAGTGGCCATACAGGGGGCGGGGCTTACCGACATGGGGGCGGGGCTTCAGCGGCCGCTTCCATCACAGTCCGGATCCACCACAGCCACAGGTAAATATGACTGAAGAGGGCGGGGCTGTAAGCAGGGGAGGCAGGGCACTGAGGACTCCAGCCAGCTGTCAGCAGCCATGCGGCCCTGACAACTGGGGGAAGACCGGCCTGGGGGGCATATGCCCCCCTGCCCCCCGGCCCAGCCCGCCCCTGATTATACAGGGCTGTGGAGTTGGTAAGCCGCAGCTCCGGCTCCAACTCTGACTCCGACTCCTAAATTTTATCAGGACCGACTCAGACTCCCGACTCCAACTCCGACTCCTGCTCCTTCATAAATGGCCGGTCAGATACCAGGAAGGTTATTTATCACACTGGTTCAGCAGCTTCTCCCTAATGTCCTACATGATCCTGGTGCAACTTCTGAGTGAATAAAGGAATACTGTGTATAAATCAGCTTCTCCTGTGTGTGCAGAGGATTCAGCCAGTCTCCAGCCTCCAGCCTCCATGTCCTGAACAACTCAGAACTAGACTAGATGGAGCAGGTGGTTTTTCCTGCTGACAATCTTCGATGTTTCTAACTAATATTCACCATACACACAGAAACACTGCTAACACTGCCAAATCCCTTTGATACAGAGGGGTCAGCCCTACCGATAGCGTCACACAAAGTGATGTTGAGGGTCACTGTGGGGGCAAGCAATAGCACACACACACACACACACACAGCCTGCTGCAGCCATACACACACACAGAGCCTGCTGCAGCCATAGCACACACACACACACACACAGCCTGCAGCAGCCATAGCACACACACACACACAGCCTGCTGCAGCCATAGCACACACACAGTCTGATGCAGCAATAGCACACACACACACACACAGCCTGCTGCAGCCATAGCACACACACACAGCCTGCTGCTGCCATAGCACACACACACAGCCTGCTGCTGCCATAGCACACACACACAGCATGCTGCAGCCATAGCGCACATACATACATACATACATACATATACACACACACACATACACAAACACACACACACACACACACAGCCTGCTGCAGCCATAGCTGACACACACACACAGCTGCTGCCATAGAACACCGAAGAAAACCACACAACCTTCTACCAGAGAGAAAACACCACACTGAGGACTGAGGTTACTGCTACACTACTTATGTCTTCTCCTCCTCCTCTATATTACACAGGATATCTTCATATTACACTGCTGCTCATATACAATCATCCAGCATCCAGGAAGAGAAAAGCACAGATCTCCCCCCACACAATGGACTCTTCCAGCTCAGGAACAAACTGCCAAATAGTGGCTGACAACTTTTCCCTGACCACCCTTATGTAATAGGGCCAGTGATCTATTAGAATGTTGCTCATAAAATATATTAATGAGCAAAACTTATAAAATTCATATCAAAACTCAATTCTAAATTGTTTAAAGATTTTTTTAAAGCTGGAGTCGGAGTTGGTACATTTTTTTCCGACTCTGCCTCCAGCCAAAACTAGCTCCGAGTCCGACTCCACAGCCCTGGTATTATAGTAGTTATATTCTTGTATATAGGAGCAGTATTATAGTAGTTATATTCTTGTATATAGGGGCAGTATTATAGTAGTTATGCGGTTCAGGGAAGAAACAGAGTGCTGCACCTCACACCTATGGCTGATACTAGTGCCCCTAGGCTAAATAAAAAACACATCAGAATTTTGTGTATGAATTGATCAAGCCATACTGCCCCATGCACCTCGTGCCGGTATCTGATACACATGGGTCCCTACACTAAGTCCACACCGTGCCAGTCAGTGGCCACCAACCCCGCAGGCGTGCACAGTCAGGGAACGGGGGCCATGGGACGGCCCTGCGACCCCCATGCCACAGGACCAGACCCAAAAACACCACACCAGAACCCGGCCAGCACCGCCGGCGGAGAAGGTCGCCCCCAAGCAGCACAAGTCTGGATAAGGAATTACACTCACCGTAGCTGCAGCAAACAGAATGGGAAAAAACTCCTCCTGTCTGTCCCATTCTATCTTTGATAGCTATGGTGAGTGCAATACCTTATCCAGACTTGTGCTGTTTGGGGGCAGCTTCCTCCGCCGGTGGTGCTGGCTGGGTTTTGGTGTGGCATTTTTGGGTCTGGTCCTGTGGCATGGGGGTTGCAGGGCCGTTCCATGGCCTCCCTTCCCTGACTGTGCACGCCTGCGGGGGTGGTGGTCGCTGACTGGCACAGTGTGGACTTAGTGTAGGGACCCATGTGTAGCAGATACCTGCACGAGGTACATGGGGCAGTGTGGCTTGATCAATTCACATACAGAATTCTGATGTTTTTTATGCAGCCGAGAGGTACTAGTATCAGCCATAGGTGTGAGGTGCAGCACACTTTTTCTTCCCTGAACCGTATTATAGTAGTTATATTCCTGTATATAGGAGCAGTATTATAGTAGTTATACACGAACTGGAGAGAATGGAACCGCTGCACATCCCATCTATGGCTGATACTAATGCCGCTTGGCTTATATTAAAAAACAACACCAGAGTGTCTGTATATGAATTGATCAAGCCATATTGCCCCGTGTACCACCGCGCAGGTCCTCTGGTCCACACGGGTCCCTACGCTAACTCCACACCGTGTCGGTCAGCGACCGCCAACCCCGCAAAGCGTGCACGTGCAGGGAAGGGAGGCCATGGAACGGCCCTGCAACCCCAATGTCACAGGACCAGACCCAAAAAGCCCCACCAAAACCCAGCCAGCACCACCGGCGGGGAAGGCTGCCCCCAAACGACACAAGTATGGATATGGTATTACACTTACCATTGCTGCTCTCACAGAATGGGGAAGACATAGGGTCCAGACATGTGAGCACAGGGATATCCTGCTAATTTTGGTCATGTGGGTCTTATAAAGGAGTGCTAGCTGTTCAGAGAGGGAGAATTGCAAAACACGAACTGGAGAGAATGGAACCGCTGCACATCCCATCTATGGCTGATACTAATGCCGCTTGGCTTATATTAAAAAACAACACCAGAGTGTCTGTATATGAATTGATCAAGCCATATTGCCCCGTGTACCACCGCGCAGGTCCTCTGGTCCACACGGGTCCCTACGCTAACTCCACACCGTGTCGGTCAGCGACCGCCAACCCCGCAAAGCGTGCACGTGCAGGGAAGGGAGGCCATGGAACCGTATTATAGTAGTTATATTCCTGTATATAGGAGCAGTATTATAGTAGTTATATTCTTGTATATAGGAGCAGTATTATAATAGTTATGCGGTTCAGGAAAGAAAAAGAGTGCTGCACCTCACACCTATGGCTGATACTAATGCCCCTAGGCTAAATAAAAAACACATCAGAATTTTGTGTATGAATTGATCAAGCCACACTGCCCCATGTACCTCGTGCCGGTATCTGATACACATGGGTCCCTACACTAAGTCCACACCGTGCCAGTCAGTGGCCACCAACCCCGCAGGCGTGCACAGCCAGGGAACGGGGGCCATGGGACGGCCCTGCGACCCCCATGTCACAGGACCAGACCCAAAAACACCACACCAGAACCCGGCCAGCACCGCCGGCGGAGAAGTTCGCCCCTAAGCAGCACAAGTCTGGATGAGGTGTTGCACTCACCATAGCTGTGGCAAACAGAATGGGAAAAAAACAGGAGGGATTAAAACCATGTGCACTCAGGTGTCTCCTGCTAATTGCGGTCATGTGGGTCTCACCAGGAGGAGTGCAATACACGGAGAAAAGAGAGAAACAAAATGCGGTTCAGGGAAGAAAAAGAGTGCTGCACCTCACACCTATGGCTGATACTAGTGCCCCTAGGCTAAATAAAAAACACATCAGAATTTTGTGTATGAATAGATCAAGCCATACTGCCCCATGTACCTCGTGCCGGTATCTGATACACATGGGTCCCTACACTAAGTCCACACCGTGCCAGTCAGTGGCCACCAACCCCGCAGGCACGCACAGTCAGGGAACGGGGGCCATGGGGGCCATAGTTATATTCTTGTATATAGGAGCAGTATTATAGTAGTTATATTCTTGTATATAGGAGCAGTATTATAGTAGTTATATTCTTGTATACAGGAGCAGTATTATAATAGTTATATTCTTGTATATAGGAGCAGTATTATAGTAGTTATATTCTTGTATATAGGGAGGCAGTATTATAGTAGTTATATTCTTGTATATAGGAGGAGTATTATAGTAGTTATATTCTTGTATATAGGAGGCAGTATTATAATAGTTATATTCTTGTATATAGGAGCAGTATTATAGTAGTTATATTCTTGTATATAGGGAGCAGTATTATAGTAGTTATATTCTTGTATATAGCAGCAGTATTATAGTAGTTATATTCTTGTACATAGGAGCAGTATTATAGTAGTTATATTCTTGTATATAGGAGCAGTATTATAGTAGTTATTGTAGTGGAGACGAAGCGGCTGGCACTACTATATGCATAATCAGTATGCGATAAGGCGGACAGGCAAGCTCAAAACTGGATAAAGTATGCGGCTAGTGGAGGTGCCCAATGCCAAAGCAAACAGTCCAACTTGGAGTAGGTAGAAGAATTGAGGCGGTCACTCACCACGTTAGATGCCGAAGATTCTTTATTCATCCAGGAATGAACATAGCGGGGAAGGGGGAAGGTGGAGGAGCGGGTGCAATCAGACAAACGTTTTCGCGGACTTCCGCTTCGTCAGGTCTGGCAGTATGGAGCAGTATTATAGTAGTTATATTCTTGTATATAGGGAGCAGTATTATAGTAGTTATATTCTTGTATATAGGAGCAGTATTATAGTAGTTATAGTCTTGTATATAGGGAGAACTATTATAGTATTTTTATTCTACATAGGGGGCAGTATTATAGTAGTTATATTCTTGTATATAGGAGCAGTATTATAGTTTTATATTCTTGTATAAAGGAGGCAGTATTATAGTTGTTATATTCTTGTATAAGGGAGGTGGTATTATAGTTGTTATATTCTTGTATAAGGCAGGTAGTATTATAGTAGTTGTATTTTTGTATATAGGAGTAGTATTATAGTAGTTATATTCTTGTATATAGGGGCAGTATTATAGTAGTTATATCCTTGTATATAGGAGCAGTATTATAGTAGTTATATTCTTGTATAAAGGAGGCAGTATTATAGTAGTTATATTCTTGTATAAAGGAGGCAGTATTATAGTAGTTATATTCTTGTATAAAGGAGGCAGTATTATAGTTGTTATATTCTTGTATAAGGGAGGTAGTGTTGTAGTAGTTTCCCTTCGAATGTCATTGTGGTAATCTTGATGGCAGGGACACTAGGCCCTGTCTTGTTCACGCCATGTGATCCTTTACATTAGTCTACACAGTGGACAGGTTGTATGTCCATACACAGAGAGCAGTCTGTTTTCATTCAGTGTGGTGTCCCCCAGTCTCAGCAGCTCATATTTTCTAGTAAGTCGCTGCTTAGATCTATGGGGCCTGCTTGCTGTGGACTGACACCTATCAGGTTGTGTTATCAGCTTGCATTTATACAACAGAGATTTATAATCAGTGGGGCCCTGGACTCAGAGGGCCGGGGGTGGGGGGAGTATTCAAGATCCAGATGGTTGGAATGAGTGTTGTGTTCTGTAAAAGAAGCAGAAACATGGAATGACTTATTGATCTACAAGATCAGAGCGGGTATGGGCAGGGGGATGTAATATCTCTGCCCTTCTGGATACCATTAGGGATATCAGCGAGACCCTAAGGGAGAGCCCCCTCTGAGGCAGAGCCATCACTATGGATTGCAGTGAGTAATGCATTTATGAGGACCACAATAGGTTTACTGCAATGAAGAAGATTTGTTTTATGCCATATGTTGCCTAATATGTAACAGATTATTTTCTGGTCATGTGACCCTCACCAGCCGCCTCCCCCCCCTGCCACCATCCTGAACCCTCCTGTAACCCTTTTGTATCCAAATTATGATTTCAATCCTCTCCGTTTTGTTCTTACTTTCAGTGAATGAAATATTCAAGTACAGATGACAAGGCGCAGAATTCACAATGGAATATTATTTATTATTTGTTTTAATTGTTGACCTGTTATAAAGCACAAGTGAAGAACTACAATAACCAGTATTTCATATGCAGTTACCATGGCTCATCCGCAACACATATAGCCATCCTTGAGGGCCACTGTTTTAGTGCTGATATATCTGCAACTCATGGGGGTTTTGTCGCTGAATAGTTGCGTGCATTTGGAAGCTACTTGATATCTATAGATTTCAGATCGTGACCATTGATGTCATGGGAGAAAAAAAAATCCAAATGCAAATCTCAGATCTCACCACAGGTCAGTTTCCCTTACTGATTTCTTCTGCATTGTGAGGGTGAAACCTTATCTACTTTAGTGTATCCCCCAGACACATTGATACATTCTATTCCTCAACCTCTGGCTATTTTTAGCTGTTGCAAAGCTAACTCCCAGCATGCCCTGACAGCCTTTAGTGTATCCTAAGGGTGAGTTCACACTACAGAATAGGGGCGGATAACCCACCGCGGATTCCGTGGCTCACGTCTGCGCGCATCTCCGCCTGTGCAATAGACTCCATTCTATGGTCAGGCGGAATACGGGCAGAGATGCGCGCGGGCACGAGTGACGGAATCCATGGCCGGGTATCAACCAGGATTCCGTGGTGTGAACCCACCCTAACAATGCATCCTATCCTCCAACCATTGCCTCTCCAGCTGTAGAAAAAACGACAACTCCCGTCATGCTCTGACACCCTTCAGTACATCCCACCTTTGCATCTTTTCAGTGCGTTCACACTGAGGAATAGACGAGGAATTGAAGAGGAAAGTTTTCTGCCTGAAACTCCTCACCAAGTCAGCTCTGGCAGAATAGGAGCAGAACAGCAGCAGAATTTGAGCAAAATTTGAGCGGAATTTGAGAGAAATTTCAGCCCCCATTGACTTCTATAGGATTTCTCTACCAGAATTCACCCAAAGAATTGACATGTCAATTCTTTGGGTGGAAAGTAGATCTGCGGCAGAATATTCTGCAGTGTGAACAACAGAGTGGAAATTTCATTGAACGCAATGGGACATCACTCTGTTCATATTTGAGGGGATAACTTTCAAGCGGAAATTAAGAGCGTATTCCTCTTCAATTCCTCGCCTATTCCTCAGTGTGCACATGCCCTATCCCAGGGATGGGGGGACCTGCAGTCCTGCAGCTGTTGCAATACTACAATATTGCAAACCTTTGGCTTTGTCTGTCCAGGAATGATAGGAATTGTGGTTTTGCAGCATCTAGAGGGCTGCAGGTTCCCTAATCCCTGCTTTAACCTGTGGATTTTAAGCTTTTTCAAAACTACAACTCCCATCATGACAGCATTCACTGAATACTACTAATTAATTCTTTTTTCAGTCGGTGTCTCTCCAGCTGTTACAGAACTACAACTCTCATGATTCCTTATTAGTACATTCTAATGATGCATCCTATTGTTGAGCTCTGGGTCTCCAGCTGCTGTATCACTACAACTCCCAGCATGCCCTGACAGCCTTTGAAGCTGGTGCTTAGATAACACTGCTTTCAGTGGTGGTCTTGTAGCCAGTCCCCATGATTACGGCCCTTGTGTTGTGGTCTGGCTCAAAATGTTTTCCTCACTTTATGATTTCGCCCCTTGGCGTTTGGACTGTATACTCTCCTGTCACAGGGATTCTTTTGATGCCCCCTCCACCTTTTATCACTCAGTTTCTCGATAAGCAGGAGGAGAACTTAAAACAAACTTTTCTTCCAACTTTTCAAAGTATAAACCTCCTTTTCTGAGCTGAACTGTAAAAGTCAGCGTGGGGCCCTGTAGTGCCCAGGAGTCTGGCCTTGTGTTCTACATGTAATTCAAGCCATATTTCCTACTGAGGTAATGGTCCTGGCTTTATCTGCAGCAGGTGAGGCAGAGGGGAGGGGGGACATGGCGCTGCAGAGACTGTTCAGTGTTACCCTCCTCATTTATCACTTCAGTGTTTTTCTTTTTCTCCTTTTTCGATACTTTGACACATTTGGCGGCCCCGCCGGGAGCTCTGTGCCGTGCCATGTGGTTTTTAGTAATATTTCCCCAGGTACAAGACAAACAGTTCCTGGGGAAGCTCATAAAAAAAACCTCCGCGGATCTGTAGGAAACGTTCAATAAAAAGAGACCGTAATATTTTATCATTAAATAATTTGGGGAAATGTAGAAAGTTTTTAAACACATTATTATTGTTATTGAGGCATTTCATGAATGGAGCTGGTGGAAACAGAAGCCGATGTGTAGCGGAGGGAGGAAACTCGCAAGCTCTGTGACGTCAGTGGCGTCTACAGGGTCGAAGTGGAGGTTATAATCCGGTGTGGCCTTCAATGATGAGTGTCAATAGCCAACAACAGGTCACAATAAACAGGTCTGCTGTCATGGTAATGATGGCCTCCATACCAGCCATGATTGTACTCCTAGTACAACTGTGGTGTGCCACTAGGAGTGTTACTATTGCATACACCCTTTGCAAAAGTCTGTACTTTTTGTGGTATTATGGTGAAAGTAGTATTAGGAGTTGACCACTAGATGTCGCTGTATTGTGTACTATTGTATGGAAGCTGCACAGCTGCAGATCACAAAGGGTTATTGTGTTTGTGTGTACCAGAATCTGTAAAACCAGTAGGATTTCTGCTTTCTTCTTTCCTATTGCCTCTCCTTTCTGTTCTTCTATTGCACTCTGTTCACTCAATCAAAGCGCACCCTACACGCTGTAGAGGAAGTGAGTCAAACGGGAAAGAGGAAGTGTTAGTAAGTCTCAGCCAGTACCCCGCATGGGCAGGACGCAAGACAGCACACTGTTACCGACCTTCTTACTAGTACCCACACAAAGCACTATGCAGTGATAAACCTCTCAGGAGAGGACTAGCCAAAGGATAACCTCAACCTATGACGTGGACAAGGAGAAGTTATAGTGCAGGACAGGGCCGTTTCTGGGGTCCCTGCCGGCTGAGGCAAACCTCAGGCGGCCCCCCTCACTAGCAACCCCCCGGAGCAACCTAATAGAAATACCCCCCCCCCCTCCCCCGCAGCAGCAAGCCTAATAGAAATCCCCCCCGGCACAAACCTAATAGAAATCCCCCATCTCCCACCGGCAGCCACCCACCAACCCACCTCCCGGCGCTCTGATCCGACCGCGGCCCCGGGGGGACATCATTGAACAGACAGCAGCAGGACAGGACGGCTGGATGCTGGCTGATGGCGTGGGAGTCCGGCGGGGGACAACGGTGAGCGTTGGCGGCAGGACAGCGCGGCGGCTGCAAAGCTGCTGTTTCCCACCCCCTGCAGGAGCGCAAAATCATTTCACCTCATGACAGAAGCGGCCCTGGTGTAGGACAGTATCCACTATAGAGCCAAACAGCTAGGAACTGATCTGGTTGAAGCAAAGTTGCAGTAAGCCTATAAACTCCATCTCGCAGTGAGGGAGTCAGCACGGAACCCTTAGCATTCCGCTCAACCCAGGCAACAAGGTCTAAGGCCTGTGTCACCCATTAGTACGGTTTGGCCAATAGTGGTGGTGTGTAAAAGACTAAAGTAAAGGTTAATACACAGGCATAGGTGTTCTTCTTTTTCTACAAGTATTTCATTATATCCTCCAACATCCCTGCAGAGCACATTACTACATGGGTTGAGACTCTCACGGCATCCTCCTCTCTGCTACTCAACCTCAGCACAACTCTATCGACACAACTATCTCCTACACTGCACTTATCCTTCAGATCTGGTTGTCCTATGTTCAAGTTTTTATTGGAACTTTGTCAAGTGTATATCAAAGATCTTCTGTATTACCTGTTGCACATCTACAAGTTGTAAACCAACTCAACGTTATCTCAAAAGTCTGTGGTCATTCATCATCACCAACACAGCATATACACTGCAACCTTGGGACACTTCCCCTTTCTGTGGTATCTGTGACTACATCATCTGTGACACTATCCCAAGGGACCCGGTAGCAACCCGGCAGGACACAGACCACAGAGGAAAAGGTTACAACCGGCCTTACACATTAAAAGCAGGCGTGCCATAAGACTGGCGTCATATGACAATCCATTAAGGTCCAGTTGTATCTCGGCCATCCAGCAAAGGAGTGGCGTCACACTACAACACTTAGCAAGTGACCGTCCGCCAGGGCAGTTTCTAGGACATTTTAGCTACAGGGCGAATGTAAAAAAAAGCGCCTCCCCCCCCAAAAAAAAAAAAAAAAGGTTCGGATACATATACATTTTTTAAACGTCTCTATTTCCAAATAATACAATTTAGCAAATAATACTCTGAAAGGCAAATAATGTGTCAATAAAATAAAATAAATACTGACACACAGGCTCCATACAGGAACAATACAGGAGCACTTAGGCTTCGAACAGCAGCAATACAGGAGCACACAGGCTTCAAACAGTAGTAATTCAGGGGCACACAGGGGTCTATATACTACTTGGGGAGCACACAGGGGTCTATATACTACTGGAGGAGTGACAGGGGGTCTATATACTACTGGGGGAGCGCACAGAGGTCTATATACTACTGGGGGAGTAATAGGGGGTCTATTTACTACTGGGGGAGTAACAGGGGGGCTATATACTACCGGGGGATTAACAGGGGGACTATATACTACTGGGGGAGCGCACAGGGGTCTATATACTACTGGGGGAGTAACAGGGGTCTATATACTACTGAGGGAGTAACGGGGCTATATACTACTGGGGGAGTAACAGGGGGTCTATATACTACTGGGGGAGCGCACAGGGGTCTATATACTACTGTGGGAGCGCACAGGGGTCTATATACTACTGGGGGAGTAACTTGGGAAGCGCAACACGTTTACTACTGATGTTCAGCTCAGACCTTCACCTGACAATAGACCCCAGTAAGTGGCTCCTCACTAAAAGTTGTTGAATACCCCTGGCATAGATTGTGAACTACAACTCCTAGCATGCCCTGACAGCTATATACCTTCAGTAACTGCTGGGAGTTATAGATCTCCCTATAACATCCTATTTTATGTTCATTTAATTGGGAGAACTACAACTCCCAGCAGTTCCTAAAGGTTTCTAGCTGCTAGGGCATGAAGGGAGTTGTAGTTCCCAATCTATGGGGTTGGGTGTTACATAGTTCTGGAAAATTCATTTACATGATTAAAAAATGTAACACCCAACCACATAGATTGGGAACTGCAACTCCTAGCATGCACTGACAGCATGCCTTCAGTAACTGCTGGGAGTTATAGTTCTCCCTACAAAATACATCTATTTTTATTTTGTTGGGAGAACTACCACTCCCAGCAGTTCCTGAAGGTTTATAAATGACAGTGTCAGGGCATGCTGGGAGGTGTAGTTCCAAATTTTTCATTATAATCTATTTTTTTTAATTCTAGGGGCCCAGCTTCCACACGGTTTTCTTCATTTATACTTATTTTTACTACCTGCTGCTGCTCCTGTGCAGCCTTTCTCTGCTCCTCACTACAGGCCAGGCGGGAATCTGCAAATGGCGGCCAAGAACAAGATCAGGGGCGAGGGCGGCGCTGGAGAGAAGAGGGGGGCCCTGGGAACGTGAGGGCGGCGTCTGAGTAGTAAGGGCAGCGCTAGGGATGTGAGCCGGGAACCGTGGAGGTGACGTAGGCACGTCACAGTGGGCGGGGGATGTAGCCAGGCATAGAGGGGGCTGCAACTTCACCTAACAGCACCCTCCGCGGCACACCTGATCGCCGCAACCCCCCCCCCCCCATTAGTGCTTTCGATCACATGTGCCGGGGGGCGGCGCTGCGGCAATCAGGTGTGCCGGGTCGTCGGCGATCACAAGTTCCTGAGGGCGACACTGCGCCGATCAGGTGTCCCAGGAGGGGCGGCGATCACATGTGCCGGGGGGTGGCGCTGCAGCGATCATATGTGCCGGGGGAGCGGTGATCAGATGTCAGTGCGGGTTACTGCGCCCTCCTCCCTGTCAGCGCCCCAGCCGGCCGCCCGGCGTGCACGGTGGTAGAAATGGCCCTGCCGTCCTCCCCTCCTATATAACACCTCCGGGGTACACCACACCACCTACCAGAGGCCTTAGGCAGGGTGTAATAATTAGATCAGTACAATGACTGAGCACAAAAGTTGTTGTAGTCCAGTCATTTGTTGCTTAAAGGAGTTTATCAATTTAACCCTACTTGTCCCCTATCTAAGAATGAGATTGCAGGGTTCTAACCGCTGTGCCCCCTGGGATCTCTAGATCTGCACCCTGGTCCCTGACCTGTACCTCTATTCACTCTCTGTGGAGCCACCGGCGAGAAATCAATACAGCACTCGCCGGGAAGCTCAGAGGTCAGACCTTCTGCGATCTCACACTTCTGTGGATAGGGTACAAGTCCATTTAAATTGAAAAACCCCTTTAAATTGGTTGTTTAAGATTGAAAAACGATTTATTTATTTATTTTTTTAAAACAGTGCCCTCAAGGGATGTGTGTGCTGCTACCACTATCCTCCAATACTAAGAAAAAATCCTTCCTCCTGGAAAATGATACAATTCTGGCTACCAGCAGCCGCCACTAGAGGGCAAATACTCCATACAGATTTTTAAAGATAGAAATGAGACTTGCATACGTCTATGTGCATTGAAGTAGCCCTGGTACACGCTATCCTCTCAAAAGAAAAATAGCATATCCACAAAAAATGTTAGCACATCACGAAAATCTTTATTATAGCACTGACATAGATACAAAATACCACATAAATAAATGAATGTACAGGAGTAGTAAAATGAGGGAGACAACACCCCAAATACTGCTCTACATTAAAAACACTAAAATTTCACCATAAGTCCTGCTGGCGTTCCAGCCGGGACTGATCTACCACTCTGACTCTGGACTGTATGTACAATAACAAAAATCCAACATCTCTACCTAGACAGAGACCCAGTAAAACAAAATATAACCACAAATAATGGAGAATAGGAAAAAAATTGGAAAAGATCACCATATACAGTACAACAGAATTAGGATGGGATAAGAAATCACCCCACACGTTCCGCCGTCTAGCGGCTTCCTCAGGGATGTCACATAATTAAGATTTTTGTGATGTGCTACCATTTTTTGTGCATATGTTATTTTTCTTTTGAGAGGATGATGTACTACTTATATGCATTGGTTTAGCACTCCATGATTATTAGTGGTGCCCACTAGTTTATATATATAACTGGTACATGCAATGACAACAAGCAAGGTTAGCCATGTGCCCTGCCATGATGGTTAGTACAATACCACATTATAGTAACATAGTTAATAAAGTTGAAAGAAGACAACAGTCCATCTGGCTATGCTATGCCTGCCTGTAGCTTTGCTTTGTACAGCCACAACTAGAAGACGCTTACTGCTAAATATTTATATAGACAGAAATGAACTCAATGGGGGTTGTTAGAATCTGTACACAGTGAGCAATCCCTGGTAGGTGCTATGACAGCAAACAGGGTCAGTCTCAGTGGTTGCTACAACACTATGTTATACTACGTCTGGTTGGCCCCATACTCCATAAAGCCGCGGTTTTTATGAGGCTAACAAGCCAGGAACAGCTGAATATAATCCAGGATACGCGTACCTATAATGGTGCGTTTACACTGAGCGATAATTCGCCCCATCAAACGATTAACGATTTCGAAGTAACAATGTGTTTTTTTTATAACAATCAGCATTTAGGCGGGGCGATATATCATTTCGAAAAATCGTTATTGCGATCATTTTAAGATCGCTTAAGCCCATCTCACACATAGGGTGAATCGGTAAAAGACTGCTTACACAAAGCAGTCTGCGAATTTTCAGTGAACGTCCAACGGCGATTTGAGAACTTGTTGAAAGATCACAATGCAGGATTTATTGCTCGATCATCCGCTGTGTTTACACGAGCCGATTATGCGATCGTTATCGTGACAATTTTAACGATAATTGTTCCGTATAAACGCACCATGAGGCTATGTTAACGTATAGCATTTAATTAGCGCTAATTTGCCACAAATTGAGCCATTCCTGGCAAAATATCGCTATTTAAATGCAGGCAGTATTGGCCACAGAGACATTAGGGTCATTGTGGTGGTTCAGTCCACTATCCTATATATAGGACTGAGCTCTTTATGTTTTGGATATGTGCGATGATCTGCAGATATCTTCTGAGCCAGCACTAAAATCTATAAAGACTATAAACAGAGATGGATTCCAACGCTCTGTGCACTTGTAACTGAGAGATACAGATTGTCCCAGACTTCATTGGCATCGTGTAATTTCCCAGAAAATCTTTCCATAATACAAATATGTGCACAGAGGCCACCAGAGGGATTGTGTTCAGAAGTATGAGGGTTGTGCACAAGGAATATTCTGTATTTACAAACAGATGTGAACAGGGTCTTACCATGATCCGTTTGTATGTCATATACTCTGGATCCTTTTACATGACAGATACCAATGGAGACTGACAGACCCCTTGAGTTCTCGGGTTCCGCTGCTGTGTTATGAAGGAATTTGTGACCGATGGAGATGGCAATGTTAACACAGCCTCAGGCTATGTTCACACTATGTAAGAGACAGGCCGTGGCCGGTCTCTGAAAAGATCATCCTGGCCGGTACTGCAGTACCAGCCGGATGATTTTTGCAGCTGCGGAGTTCTGATGCCGGCGCATCCGTGCGTGCCCGCATCAGGACTCCCCACAGCACACTATGGAGCGTGCGGCTGGAGCCGCTCGCTCCATAGTGTGCACTGAAAGGGTTTTATGCGGCCACAGAAAACTGACATGTCATTTGTTTGCGGTGGCGCTAGGGATCCCAGCCGGAGCATATACTATGTGTATACACTCCGGCCGGGATCCCATAGACAGCAAGGTAACGTATATTTTTGTAATAATCATGGCCGTTGTACAATGGCCGTGGTTTTACGAAAAAATACGTTGTGTGAACATAGCCCCAGTCTTATACTTTCAGCAGGAAGTAGAGATACAGATGTAATAATCAGAAAGTTTACATTTTTTTCCCTTTTTTAAAAAATATTTATGGCTACGTGAAAGCTTCAATAAGCTGCTGTGGACTTCTTATAATAGATCTCTTCTTAGTATTCACACATACCGCAAATATCCTATTCTAAGCTATCTTTTTTCCGGGCTCAGGACTTCCTGAGCAGACTCCCTGAGTTTTTTCTTTAATGATCAGGCAGAGTGCTCATAAATCGCTCTGCCTGATCAGAGAGACAACTGTGTGGCTGTGCAGTAGGGCTGTATTCACATCACGCTATGTGAATACATTATGTAGATGCCCCCAGGGAAGGCTTCTAGTGTGTATATGATACATAGCCTTAAAGGGGTAGTGCGGCGCTAATAAATTATTCACAGAATAACACACATTACAAAGTTAAACAACTTTGTAATGTATGTTATGTCTGTGAATCGCCCCGTTCCCCGTGTCCCCCCACCCCCACACGTGTACCCGGAAGTGTGGTGCATTATACATTACCTGATCCGTGTCGAGCCCGTCCGCCATCTTGTGCCATACGTCATCTTCGGACGGACGGCCGAATCCCTGCCACCGCCCCCCCCCCTCTGCCGCGTCATAACTGTGCTCAGCCAATCGCGGTTTATCAGCTGCTGTAAGTCCTGCAGGAAGTGGTGTGTTCATGTGTTCATGAGAAGAACTGTCCTGATCAGTAGCAAATCCCCATAGAAAATCTCTCCCTGTTTTGGACAGTTCCTGACACGGAGAGAGGTGTCGGTAGACAGCAGTGTGTCAGACTGGAAAGAATACACCACTTCCTGCAGGACATACAGCAGCTGATAAGTACGGTAAGATGTGAGATTTTAAAAAAGAAGTGATTTACAAATTTGTATAACCCTCTGACACCAGTTGATCTGAAAAGGGTTTTTTTTTTTTTGCTCCGAAGTAACCCAGTAATCCCTGATGAAGGCCATAATTGTGTCTTTTCTGCCCCACAAAAGAAGACACCTACCATATGACATAACATGTAAATTGCTCCTAAATTGCGTCCAATGCTACCGTATTACCGGCGTTCCGTGACATCGTCCCATTCATCAGCCCCAGAGACCAGTGAACCTGATGAGAGTTAGCGGAGTGACGATTTGTTGTTTACACATAAGCAGAATGTGAAATGCGCCAAACACGAGCTCCATCAGATAGTGGTAATTGAAAGCAGAGAACAATGTATCACCCAAGGAGCCCAGAACATGTGTTGCTGGAAAATAAGCTGCGGGCCATAAACATCACCTTCCTCGGGGGCCCCGGGTGGAGCGCACTAGTGTTACGCAATTCAGCCTGGGACGTTCGTTCGCTGTCATGGTGCCCTCCCTGGACAGGCAGTCCGGGTCACAGGAGAAGCCTCTGGAGCTGCTTATTACAATATGGCTCTAATGGCCGCATAGAGAACTAAACCTAAATGAATCCAGGTGTCACCTTCTCCTCATACATCCCTGACACGCTCTGGTTATAAGTGATTGACTCCAGAGACTCTGAAATACTGGACCCCACCACAGAGCCCGGGAGCTGTATACCGAACTATCACTAACAGCTCTGCAACTTTCTAATATCTCAGTTCATCCCCATTATCAAGACCTCTGCTGGCTGGGAACGGGGCAGTACTGTTAGGGTGCCTTCACATAGGCAGATTTATCTGACAGATTTTTGAAGCCAAAGCCAGCAATGGATTTTAAAGAGGAATAATCTCAGTCTTTTCTTTATGACCTGTTTCCTGTTTATAGTCTGTTCCTGGCTTTAGCTTCAAAAATCTGTCAGATAAATCTGTCCGTGTAAAGGCACCCTTAGCATCCTGGTTGTAACATATATCCTGATCTAATGGTTCTCACAGCTGAGGGTTTGTTACAATTGTATCCAATTCTCTGTGAGCTACTCATTATCAGCACAAATTAGATGTCTATCATGATTTTTTGCTACAATGTTTCAGGGCAGGTACAATGTATCAGAAGCCATCGCAGCGGGCTGGATACAATTGTTACACCCTATCAGGACTAGGGATGGTCCGAACAGAGTATACTGAGCTGATAGTCCTGATTAGGGATGGTCCGAACCCTCCGAGGTTCGGGTTCGTACGAACCCAAACTCTCGGTAATGATTCCCGCTGTCTGCCCGCTCCGTGCAGCGGGCGGATCCAGCGGGAGGACCGCTTGGAAAACTGGGATACAGCCATAGCCTGTATCCCAGTTTTCCAGGCGGTCCTCCAGCTGTATCCACCCGCTCCACGGAGTGGGCAGACAGCGGGAATCTGATGCCGAGCGTTTGGGTTCATACGAACCCGAACCTCGGAGGGTTCGGACCATCCCTAATCAGGACTATCAGCTCAGTATACTGAACATTTACAGCAAGCAGAGATCTTTAAAATGGACCACCACCCCATATGATATCAATTTTGTACCCCTAGGGAATTCCTTGAGATTTATCAAACATGGTGTAAAGTGAAACCCCTAGCAACCAATCAGATTCCACCTTTCATTTTCCAAAGAGTCTGTGAGGAATGAAAGGTGGAATCTGATTGGTTGCTAGGGGCAACTGAGCCAGTTTCACTTTACACCTTGTCTGACAAATCTCCCCCATAATGGGAAAATATATAGCAGAAATAGTAATTTTTCTTAACTTCTGCTCATTCTGGTCTTAGGGACCCAGTGGGCGGTCCTAATCAGTGACTGACAGTTATGAATAAATAATTCCTAGTTCTGCTCAATCACCCCCACAAAACTATATATTTTTTGGCTCTTCTCCTCTTGGCCATTTTTATTTTTGGGCAGCTGGCAGGAGCAGGGGGGAGCTTACTACGGAATACTAACTTACCTCTCCACGTTCCTGCGCCATGCAGCTACACTGGCTCCAGGATCCCTGCTGGAAGGCATTTTCCCCCAAGTCCTGATGATGTCCTGATGCGAGGGAAAATGCCTTCCTGGCTGATGGACTGCCCGCTTAGCCAATCAGTGACTGCAGTGGCGTCCTGCCCCAGTCACTGATTGGCAGTCAATCAACCGGGTTGTGACGTAGGCTGGCGGAAGATCCCAGAGCCCGGCAGGGGTCACGCAGTGGCGATCCAATGCTGGAGAGGCACGGGGAGAGGTGAGTTAGGCTTGTTTTAATTGTTCCCCCCTGCCCCTGCCTTTTAAAGAAAAAAAAAAAGTCCCCTCACCAGACTTCTCCTCTAAGTCGATTCCCTTTATGAGCCAAAACCCCATATTTAGCTTTATTTCAACTTTTCTTACATATTACTAGTGGTGCTCTAATAAGGTGATCTCTAAACCCTTATATAGCAATAGTCTGTGGGGTAAATGGAGCAATTACATTCTGCCCATGACTCTGTGACTGCTGTAAATGTCAATGGGCTCTGAGTAGGGGCCCCCAATGAATAGGAGAGGGTCCAGCCAGAGATGGACCCCTGTTGACCTGGGTGACATTAAAAGTTGTCCCTGTGGGAGTAGTCGGATTGCTATAATATATGCCTCTACATGCCACCAGAGCTTACAATCTAGGAACAGGTCAGTGCCACAGAAGTAGGATGTTATTACATGGGCCGATGATAATAACTGTAAACGAGCGCCAGTCTGCTAGATCGTCGCTTGTTTACTGGGCCTATTACATGGCCCGATAATTGTTTAACAAGGGCTGCAAGGACATAGTTACCGATGTCCTAGCAGCCCTTGCTTAAACTTTATACATTACCTATCCATGCTGCAGGGCTCTTCTTGCGGTCTTCTTCTCGCTGAGTCCCGCGCGCTCCAGCTTCAGAGCGGCCTGTCTCAGCTGACAGGCTGCTCAGCCAATCAATGACCGCGGCGGTCCCGGCCAGTGATTGGCTGAGCCGCCTGTCAGCTCAGACAGGCCGGTCTGAGAGCTGGAGCGCGCCGGACCCAGGGGAGAAGTAGACCGCAAGAGGAGCCCTGCAGCCTGGATAGGTAATGTAAATCATCAGTTGCCGACGGCGCACCACTATTACACGAAATGATGTGCGATCGGCGACCGACAATTATAGGTTCAAACCTTTATCAGTGATCAGCCGATGATTGTTGTCATTGGCTGATCGTTGTATTTATTCCACAGAGCGATAATCGGCTGAATCGGGCCGATTCGGCTGATTATCGCTGCGTGGAATAGGCCCCTTAGTGAATCTTCACGTTGCTGGCTGATCTAAGGGCCCTATTCCACCGGACGATTATCGTTTGCATAATCGTTAACGATTAACGATCTCAAACGACCGCTATTGCGAAAGACCTGAAAACGTTCGGTCATTTCCATGGAACGATAATCGTTACTTATGATCGTAATTGCGATCGTTTCTCTTCGCTATTTATTCGCTATTGCGTTCGTATCTATTGCGAACGACCGAACGATGTCTTATTCAATGCGAACGATTTGCGAACGAGCAACGATAAAAATAGGTCCAGGTCTTATAAAGCGATCAACGATTTCTCGTTCGGTCGTTAATCGTTAACTGCATTTCAACCGAACGATTATCGTTCAGATTCGAACGATTTAACGATAATCTGAACGATAATCGTCCGGTGGAATAGGGCCCTAAGAGTCTATCAGATGCCCCCTCCACACCACTATGGCCACTTGTAGATACATCCTAGAGCAGTCAAAAAGGTGAAAGTAAAAAAAAACATAAAGATCTAAGGTGTCAGACATAGAACAAGAAACAGGTCAAAAGCCTTAACAACAAAGTCATAGACAAGGTCAAAGTAATGTGAAGAATCACAGGAAATTGTCAGGAAATACTGAAGCAACACAAGAAAGGAAAAGAAAGATAAGGACCTGGAAGTAGTAAAAGGTCAGGGCAAAAGTCATGGGGTCAGTGAGACAAAACTACATCCCCCCCCCCACACACTGATGAGGTTACTGCAACTGGAGAGCAACCCTGCAACATGCAAAAATATTAGAGATAAGGGAAAGAGGCGGCATCAATCTTCTTCAGCCACCGGGAGTCAAATGCCTAGCACTCGGTTTGTGCAAACCTGAACTTACTGTTTTGCTCATCTCTAATACTCTATTGTTTTGTATACAATACAGTACAGTATACTAGAACTGTATTGTTCTCTAAGTCATAATTATAGGCAAATGCAATATAAATAAACTAGTAACACGCAAACAGCTATTTGTAAAAAAGGAGAAAATTCCAATCGGAACCCCCGCTGCGGACTCCGCCTGCCTCAATGTAATCTGGTGCGTGCCTCCGCTCAAAGAATTGACGTTTCAATCTTTTGAGCAGAGTACGTCCAAGAGCGGCGGGCGCACAACAGATTACATTGAGACATCAAGCAGGCAGGATTTCAAGCGGAGTCCATGGTGGGGGTTCCGCTCATAATTTCTGCCTCAGTGTGAACAGGCCCTTAATTAGAACACTGAGTAAACATCCACAGTGCAGGAAGAAAAGTAAACAAAAAAGCCCTGTGGAATTATCTGGATTTCTGTGTGTATTATTAATGTAATGTATTCTGATTTCTATAATTATGACTAAAATAAACACAAAATAACTGAACTAATAACGCACAGACAGGTGTGGTGTTCGTGCCTCTTACTGAGAACAGAGTAAACATCCACTGTGCAGGAAGAAAAAGAAAATGAATTCTGTGGAGCTACCTAGATTAATAAAAAAAAATATGGTCTGTTCCCTAAAGGCTATATAAAGCATTTTTTCAGCCATACATCTCCTTTCACATGGGGAGCTGTGCAACTGACAGCAGATTCTTGACAGAACTGAGCGATTAGCTAGTTCGTTGGCTAATTACTAGCCCTATTAGTCTCAATAATATCTGCCAGATAATTGGTCAATTTAAGAGAGCCCACAATTATGAACAAACACAAAGGGAGACTTCATCAAGACTGGCCTATCCATACTTTAGACTTACCGAAATTCTGCCCCTTCTACCCACAAAAGATTTATTAAGCGATACACACCTCCAAGCTGGGAATTTACCCTACAATTTAGGCCTGTGTGTGTAGTAAATTCTGAACACATTTTTTGCTAGACGCAGCTTTTATAAGTTCCCCCCAAATGTAAATAAGACAGTTGCTCAGGGTTCATCTCTTTAATTGAGCACACTGAATAAATACCCACAGTGCAGGGAGAAAAAAGTAACTGAACTTAGTAACCTGTAGATCTTTTATCATCAAATTCCACCACCTAAAGTTTCTTAGTGGAAGTAACTGCTAGTAATTGCAATGGGTTCACTTTTTTTCTTGGAATTGTATAATATGACATGGAATGTAGAGGCCAAGGATGGAAATAAAATAAGTGGAAATAAAGATAATAATAATCTTACTATGCTACAAATCCTTGTGCTGCTAATGGAGCCCA
Source organism: Dendropsophus ebraccatus (assembly GCF_027789765.1). Taxonomy (NCBI): domain Eukaryota; kingdom Metazoa; phylum Chordata; class Amphibia; order Anura; family Hylidae; genus Dendropsophus; species Dendropsophus ebraccatus. The sequence goes on along the minus strand of NC_091461.1, from coordinate 104,106,664 downwards.
TGGACAGTGAATACTGGTCGGTGAATACTGAATAGCCATGGTATAAGTAGTTTATATGATACAAATGATAAGTCTATACCTGCTCCTGATTATCAACCATTTAAATGGTCACAGTGATTTCAAATACCTTCCTTTCATTTTTGTAAAGCATTTAATTAACCAAAAATGACTCCTTACCTACAAAAAAAATTATTATTATTATTCCTTTTGTTTTCAAGGAACATATCCCAATTGTCTGCTCCCATGGAATCTTCCTGGCTTCCAAGTCTCCAAGTCTCTGTTTATTAGTTGCAAAATAATTGGCTTTTCTTATATAATTTCCAAAAAAGCAACTACAAAGTCTTGGCATCTAGGTCTTTCCCTTTTCTGCCGTCCACTGTTTGTTGTCAAGGGAAATCTGTCTATAATAACAGCCTGAGCAAGACAGATTGCAGGAAGTGGGATTGGGGCATAACATGTGCCCTGTGCAAGAGATCGGAGAGAGAAAGAGCAAAATCTTTAGAGATCCTTGACTTTACACCTACAAGCTGTGTCTCCAGATAATGTACACTCAAGCAAAGGGTTTCTGTAAGATTTCAGTAACCCTCTGATTGCTGTGCTATCATTGTTTCTTTCCTTTCTGCTAACACAGCTCATTGCAAATCCAGTGCACCACTTCTCCCCTCAAATGCAATCTATAGTAGTGTACTGCATAAATTATTAGCCAAGCACAGTGCAAGCACATTCGCCAGCACTATGTTGTGGCACAGCAGGAAGGAGTATGTGCTGTGCTGTACTGTGGCCAGAGAATAAATGGAAAGGATGAACCTGCATACTACCTAAAAACAGCCCAGCTCTGATACAGTCCCATTAAATGCAGAGAATGAGAAGTAGCTGAGCACCATGGATGGTTACTATAATAGTGCTGAGAACCTTCAGAGACTTGTAATTTAATGTAATTTGTTACCACTCACCCTTATCCTCTATGTACAGTGCTGCGGTATAAGTTAATGCTATAACAACAAATAATATTAATAATAATAATAATAATAATAATAATCAAAAAAACAATTCTTCCCCTTATGACCAGGGCTTCAGGGTCACCTCTGTTATCCAGTTTCTATTCCAGTCCCACCTGAACACAGAGCCCATTGCCTCCCCCTCCACCCCCACACACAGGGCTACCTACCTATCCATTATATCTTTATTATTATTCCTTTTGTTTGCAAGGAACAAATCCCAATTGTCTGCTTTCATGGAATCTTCCTAGCTGGCCTCCGGCCCGCAGAACGCAGCCCAACATTTCCAAGTCTCTGTTTATTAGTTGCAAAATAATTGGCTTTTCTTCCATTTTTGGAGCCGGTAGAAGAAGAAGCGTTGCGCTCCCCCTGCCAGAAATTCACGTCAAAAAAATTGGCAGAAGCTGCGAGGAGCTAGAAGGGTTTTATAAGGGAAATTTACAGACCAGGCGGCCGGGCGGATATTTTATTCGCTAATTGCCCATTAATAGGAATGCGAGGTTTGGAGGCTGGATCTTTGATATTTCCAGGAAGCCGTCTGGAATGGCGCAGTCGGTTTGCCAAAGGAAGTAATACAGAGGAGTCTTCATTGGAGGTCCAGCCGGTGGATTGGCGATGGGGGGAGGGGGTACTATACACAGTAAAGGGTTATCAGCCGTTTAGTTTCTAGCTAGATGAGATGGAAATATAATATAATGTAACCTAATAAAAATATAATGTAACATACCATAATATAATGTAATATAATATAATACACTGCTTCCTGGGATTATGTTTAAAGGGCAAATAAAAGGTAACGGGACCCTTTAATGTGTTTTCCAGTTCTATCCAAAAAAATATTATTCTGTTTCTAGTATATTGTTACAATTTCTCATTTTGTGCTTGCTGTCAGTGAATGGAAACCTCATCCTGATCTCGGAAATGCAGATACAGTGTAACAAGCCTGTGAGATCAGGGTCGGAAATGTTGTGATCACTGACAGATAACAGAGATCAGGACAGGATGGACTTGAAACATAAACTATATCGGAAGGTTACAAAACTTTTATGTTAGAAGTGTCCCTGACAGTGAACTGATGCCCCCTGGTGGTCAGCTGTAACTTTTAGGATACTCAGCAGCAAGGTTTCTATTTGCTGAAAGCTAGCAGAGATTAGATAATGGTGGACATGGAACACTAATGTTATTACAAAGTTTGAAAACTTTTCATCCTTTTTTGTTGATGATAAAAAGTCAACCCAGCAATCACCTCCTTGTGCAGTACACTGATGTGTCTCCTATAGTAGATAACCCCCTTTGTAGGTCCCCCTATAGTAGTCACCTGATAGTACATAGCCACCTGTGTAGTCCCCCTGTAGTAGACAGCCTACTGTGTCAGTCCCATATAGTAGATAGCCCCCTGTTTAGTCTCCTTATAATAGACAGCCTATAGTAGAAAGCCCCTTGTGGAGTCCCCATATACTAGATGGCCCCCAGGCCCCCTTTGTAGATGGCCCCCTGTGTAGGTACCTCTTTGGTAGATGGTCCCTATTATAAAAATAAAAGATGGGGGGGGGGGGGAGGAAACTCACCTCCCACATGCTCATATGTTGCTGCCGCTGTTCTTACGTGAACACTGACTCTTCTGTTTTCTGGCACAGGCACCATGTGTGACAGATGATGCCTGCGCAGAAAGTTGCGACTGGCTGTCAGCATTCAGCTTAACAATAGAATTCAGCTGAACAATGGAATAGTGTGCGCTCGGGGACGGCCCTGCAGCTGCAATTCACTTGGCGAACTGCTGCTGCAGGACAAGAGCAGATGTGGGCAGCTTGGGCAGCTGTGGGCCCCCCAGGAGCCTCGGGCCAAAGGGTCCTCCAGAACCACCTACATTATGATCCGCCACTGGTCAAGACTCCATGACAATGCGCATACAGGACCCTGAACCAGAACAATATCCTGCACCAAAACCTTTGTCACTCTCCTGTAACCAGTTCTGTCATGCGACACAGGTCAAGGGAGTCATGTCACAGCCAATCACCATCCAACGTCATTTCACTAACTCAGGTCACTTCAGCTTCCATGAGGATTAATGAACTAATGCTAATTTAAAACAAGCAGATTAGACTGGAATTCTCATGGAGCGAGAGCGCCACTTGTCTGCAATCCTTGCAAACTGATAATGTAGCAAAACCTATGTTTGAGATATCATTTTTCACTTATTGCAGAAAAAAATCTGTTGCTTCCTGGAAACCATCAGTATGTTCAAACAAAGACACCAATTTTTTTTCTAAAATAACATCCATTTTATGCTTTGTTTTTCCAAAGGTATTTTTAAAGGGGTTATCCAGCGCTACAAAAACATGGGCACGTTTATCCCTCTCTCGTCTCCAGGTCAGGTGTGGTTTGCAATTAAGCTCCATTTACTTCAATGGAACTGAGTTTTAAACCCCACCCCTTTAAAGGGGTTATCCAGCGCTACAAAAACATGGCCACTTTCCCCCTACTGTTGTCTCCAGTTTAGGTGGTGTTTTGAAACTCAGTTCCATTGAAGTAAATGGAGCTTAATTGCAAACTGCACCTGAACTGGAGACAACAGTAGGGGGAAAAGTGGCCATGTTTTTGTAGCGCTGGATAACCCTTTTAATATAGTGCATGGGTTCGGTCTGGCTTGCAGCCGGCTTCTACTTTTCCACACCTGTCAACAGCAACTTGTTGATGTTTTCCAGGTGTCAACATTTATCTATGAAAAAGCTAGAATTTAAAATTTATGCATTGTTTCTCAAACCGTAATACTGCGCTACCAGCGGAAATGCCCCAGTCCTTTTTTGAACTGCAGCGCAGTTCCCACGCACAGCGCCGATCTATTCCCAGGCACCGACCCTGCCTGAAGCACTGGAGGCGGATGCCAGTCTATGGATGTAAACATTTTAAAACAATGTACTTGATGGTATATTCGCTTTAATGCATTATTGTTACTACTATTGCATATTATTATTACTATTATAAATCTAAGTGTCTCCATGGTTACAGACAACAAACACAGCTTTTGCAGTCTGATCCCGCAGTCCTGTTTTACTCTACTCTCCCTGCATCTTGCTGACTCTATTGATTGGCTGTGGGAGACAGACAAATGACTTCAGGATCTGACTAGATTATTTGTAGTCTGTAACCATGGAAACATATTGCTTTGCATAATGCTGCGTTTACACGAAATGATGATTGGCCCGATCGTACGAAATAACGATGTCGGAGTAATGATTTTTTTTCATAACGATCAGCGTTTAGACGGTACGATATATCGTACGGAAAAATCTTTTGCGAACGTTTAGCGATCGTGCGCCCGCAGCCCGGCCCGCCCGCAGCCCGGCCCCCCGGCAGGGGGGTGGCGATCGGAGTGGCGGCGGGCGATAGGAGCAGCGGCAGGGGTGGCGATCAGAGTGGCGGCGGGGGGTGGCGTTCAAGCCGGCGCAGGGGGCTGCGGATGAGCAGGGGGCCAGGCTGCGCGCGGGGGACCGGGCAGCAGGCGGGGCTGCGGGCGGCCGGACTATCGCGCAACAACTGTTTACACGGATTTTTTGCGAACGACGAGCGACGATTTGATGACATGTTGAAAGATCAAAACGAATGATTTCTCGTTCGTCGTTTGATCGCTCGCTGTGTTTACACGTACGATTATCTTTCGAATTCGATCGTTATCACGCAAATTTGCACGATAATCGTTACGTGTAAACGCAGCATAAGAGTTGGAGACACAAAACAATAGGATTTGCTTTATCAGAGTTACTTCAATTGTATTTTATATTTTATATATATTATATAAGAGCCATAAAAGTTAACTTCAAAAGTATAAAATACCCGAAAATATCAGCAGTATGTTGACTGACCTGTTAGCCACCATCTTTTGCTGTAGTACCAGTCTTTTGCTGTACACAGAGGATATAAAAGCCTAAATGCAACCTGAAATATTCAGCATATTACAATTCTACAGGATACATTCACTTCATATTGTTGCAATCACTGTAATACACAATGAAATATCAGATTCAGGCTATGTACACACACAGTAAAATAATGCCAAAATACAGATGTCAGTTGGAGGGAAAATAAAACAATGTTTAAACAGGTGGGAAAAAACAGCAGTTTTTTTCAAAAGCAGGTGGTAAATAATGAGCATGTTTATTATTTTAACAGTCGTAATAAATCACAGCCATTATTCTATATGGTGTGTGGACTGGCAGTCGATTTCTCAATGACTACTATAATACTGCTCCTATATACAAGAATGTAACTAGTATAAGCAGTATTATATTATTGAAGTTATATTCTTGTATATAGGAGCAGTATTATAGTAGTTACATTCTTGTATATAGGAGCAGTAATATAGAAGTTATATTCTTGTACATAGAGGCAGTATTATAGTAGTTATATTCTTGTATATAGGGGCAGTATTATAGTAGTTATGGCTCAGGGAAGAAACAGAGTGCTGCACATCACACCTATGGCTGATACTAGTGCCGCTTGGCTAAATAAAAAACACATCAGAATTTTGTGTATGAATTGATCAAGCCATACTGCCCCATGTACCTCGTGCCGGTATCTGATACACATGGGTCCCTACACTAAGTCCACACCGTGCCAGTCAGTGGCCACCAACCCCGCAGGCGTGCACAGCCAGGGAACGGGGGCCATGGGACGGCCCTGCGACCCATGCCACAGGACCAGACCCAAAAACACCACACCAGAACCCGGCCAGCACCGCCGGCGGAGAAGGCCGCCCCCAAGCAGCACAAGTCTGGATAAGGTATTGCGCTCACCATAGCTGCAGCAAACAGAATGGGAAAAAAACAGGAGGGATTAAAACCATGTGCACTCAGGTGTCTCCTGCTAATTGCGGTCATGTGGGTCTCACCAGGAGGAGTGCAAAACACGGAGAAAAGAGAGAAACAAAATGTGGCTCAGGGAAGAAACAGAGTGCTGCACATCACACCTATGGCTGATACTAGTGCCGCTTGGCTAAATAAAAAACACATCAGAATTTTGTGTATGAATTGATCAAGCCATACTGCCCCATGTACCTCGTGCCGGTATCTGATACACATGGGTCCCTACACTAAGTCCACACCGTGCCAGTCAGTGGCCACCAACCCCGCAGGCGTGCACAGCCAGGGAACGGGGGCCATGGGACGGCCCTGCGACCCATGCCACAGGACCAGACCCAAAAACACCACACCAGAACCCGGCCAGCACCGCCGGCGGAGAAGGCCGCCCCCAAGCAGCACAAGTCTGGATAAGGTATTGCGCTCACCATAGCTGCAGCAAACAGAATGGGAAAAAAACAGGAGGGATTAAAACCATGTGCACTCAGGTGTCTCCTGCTAATTGCGGTCATGTGGGTCTCACCAGGAGGAGTGCAAAACACGGAGAAAAGAGAGAAACAAAATGTGGCTCAGGGAAGAAACAGAGTGCTGCACATCACACCTATGGCTGATACTAGTGCCGCTTGGCTAAATAAAAAACACATCAGAATTTTGTGTATGAATTGATCAAGCCATACTGCCCCATGTACCTCGTGCCGGTATCTGATACACATGGGTCCCTACACTAAGTCCACACCGTGCCAGTCAGTGGCCACCAACCCCGCAGGCGTGCACAGCCAGGGAACGGGGGCCATGGGACGGCCCTGCGACCCATGCCACAGGACCAGACCCAAAAACACCACACCAGAACCCGGCCAGCACCGCCGGCGGAGAAGGCCGCCCCCAAGCAGCACAAGTCTGGATAAGGTATTGCGCTCACCATAGCTGCAGCAAACAGAATGGGAAAAAAAAAAAACAGGAGGGATTAAAACCATGTGCACTCAGGTGTCTCCTGCTAATTGCGGTCATGTGGGTCTCACCAGGAGGAGTGCAAAACACGGAGAAAAGAGAGAAACAAAATGTGGCTCAGGGAAGAAACAGAGTGCTGCACATCACACCTATGGCTGATACTAGTGCCGCTTGGCTAAATAAAAAACACATCAGAATTTTGTGTATGAATTGATCAAGCCATACTGCCCCATGTACCTCGTGCCGGTATCTGATACACATGGGTCCCTACACTAAGTCCACACCGTGCCAGTCAGTGGCCACCAACCCCGCAGGCGTGCACAGCCAGGGAACGGGGGCCATGGGACGGCCCTGCGACCCATGCCACAGGACCAGACCCAAAAACACCACACCAGAACCCGGCCAGCACCGCCGGCGGAGAAGGCCGCCCCCAAGCAGCACAAGTCTGGATAAGGTATTGCGCTCACCATAGCTGCAGCAAACAGAATGGGAAAAAAACAGGAGGGATTAAAACCATGTGCACTCAGGTGTCTCCTGCTAATTGCGGTCATGTGGGTCTCACCAGGAGGAGTGCAAAACACGGAGAAAAGAGAGAAACAAAATGTGGCTCAGGGAAGAAACAGAGTGCTGCACATCACACCTATGGCTGATACTAGTGCCGCTTGGCTAAATAAAAAACACATCAGAATTTTGTGTATGAATTGATCAAGCCATACTGCCCCATGTACCTCGTGCCGGTATCTGATACACATGGGTCCCTACACTAAGTCCACACCGTGCCAGTCAGTGGCCACCAACCCCGCAGGCGTGCACAGCCAGGGAACGGGGGCCATGGGACGGCCCTGCGACCCATGCCACAGGACCAGACCCAAAAACACCACACCAGAACCCGGCCAGCACCGCCGGCGGAGAAGGCCGCCCCCAAGCAGCACAAGTCTGGATAAGGTATTGCGCTCACCATAGCTGCAGCAAACAGAATGGGAAAAAAACAGGAGGGATTAAAACCATGTGCACTCAGGTGTCTCCTGCTAATTGCGGTCATGTGGGTCTCACCAGGAGGAGTGCAAAACACGGAGAAAAGAGAGAAACAAAATGTGGCTCAGGGAAGAAACAGAGTGCTGCACATCACACCTATGGCTGATACTAGTGCCGCTTGGCTAAATAAAAAACACATCAGAATTTTGTGTATGAATTGATCAAGCCATACTGCCCCATGTACCTCGTGCCGGTATCTGATACACATGGGTCCCTACACTAAGTCCACACCGTGCCAGTCAGTGGCCACCAACCCCGCAGGCGTGCACAGCCAGGGAACGGGGGCCATGGGACGGCCCTGCGACCCATGCCACAGGACCAGACCCAAAAACACCACACCAGAACCCGGCCAGCACCGCCGGCGGAGAAGGCCGCCCCCAAGCAGCACAAGTCTGGATAAGGTATTGCGCTCACCATAGCTGCAGCAAACAGAATGGGAAAAAAACAGGAGGGATTAAAACCATGTGCACTCAGGTGTCTCCTGCTAATTGCGGTCATGTGGGTCTCACCAGGAGGAGTGCAAAACACGGAGAAAAGAGAGAAACAAAATGTGGCTCAGGGAAGAAACAGAGTGCTGCACATCACACCTATGGCTGATACTAGTGCCGCTTGGCTAAATAAAAAACACATCAGAATTTTGTGTATGAATTGATCAAGCCATACTGCCCCATGTACCTCGTGCCGGTATCTGATACACATGGGTCCCTACACTAAGTCCACACCGTGCCAGTCAGTGGCCACCAACCCCGCAGGCGTGCACAGCCAGGGAACGGGGGCCATGGGACGGCCCTGCGACCCATGCCACAGGACCAGACCCAAAAACACCACACCAGAACCCGGCCAGCACCGCCGGCGGAGAAGGCCGCCCCCAAGCAGCACAAGTCTGGATAAGGTATTGCGCTCACCATAGCTGCAGCAAACAGAATGGGAAAAAAACAGGAGGGATTAAAACCATGTGCACTCAGGTGTCTCCTGCTAATTGCGGTCATGTGGGTCTCACCAGGAGGAGTGCAAAACACGGAGAAAAGAGAGAAACAAAATGTGGCTCAGGGAAGAAACAGAGTGCTGCACATCACACCTATGGCTGATACTAGTGCCGCTTGGCTAAATAAAAAACACATCAGAATTTTGTGTATGAATTGATCAAGCCATACTGCCCCATGTACCTCGTGCCGGTATCTGATACACATGGGTCCCTACACTAAGTCCACACCGTGCCAGTCAGTGGCCACCAACCCCGCAGGCGTGCACAGCCAGGGAACGGGGGCCATGGGACGGCCCTGCGACCCATGCCACAGGACCAGACCCAAAAACACCACACCAGAACCCGGCCAGCACCGCCGGCGGAGAAGGCCGCCCCCAAGCAGCACAAGTCTGGATAAGGTATTGCGCTCACCATAGCTGCAGCAAACAGAATGGGAAAAAAACAGGAGGGATTAAAACCATGTGCACTCAGGTGTCTCCTGCTAATTGCGGTCATGTGGGTCTCACCAGGAGGAGTGCAAAACACGGAGAAAAGAGAGAAACAAAATGTGGCTCAGGGAAGAAACAGAGTGCTGCACATCACACCTATGGCTGATACTAGTGCCGCTTGGCTAAATAAAAAACACATCAGAATTTTGTGTATGAATTGATCAAGCCATACTGCCCCATGTACCTCGTGCCGGTATCTGATACACATGGGTCCCTACACTAAGTCCACACCGTGCCAGTCAGTGGCCACCAACCCCGCAGGCGTGCACAGCCAGGGAACGGGGGCCATGGGACGGCCCTGCGACCCATGCCACAGGACCAGACCCAAAAACACCACACCAGAACCCGGCCAGCACCGCCGGCGGAGAAGGCCGCCCCCAAGCAGCACAAGTCTGGATAAGGTATTGCGCTCACCATAGCTGCAGCAAACAGAATGGGAAAAAAACAGGAGGGATTAAAACCATGTGCACTCAGGTGTCTCCTGCTAATTGCGGTCATGTGGGTCTCACCAGGAGGAGTGCAAAACACGGAGAAAAGAGAGAAACAAAATGTGGCTCAGGGAAGAAACAGAGTGCTGCACATCACACCTATGGCTGATACTAGTGCCGCTTGGCTAAATAAAAAACACATCAGAATTTTGTGTATGAATTGATCAAGCCATACTGCCCCATGTACCTCGTGCCGGTATCTGATACACATGGGTCCCTACACTAAGTCCACACCGTGCCAGTCAGTGGCCACCAACCCCGCAGGCGTGCACAGCCAGGGAACGGGGGCCATGGGACGGCCCTGCGACCCATGCCACAGGACCAGACCCAAAAACACCACACCAGAACCCGGCCAGCACCGCCGGCGGAGAAGGCCGCCCCCAAGCAGCACAAGTCTGGATAAGGTATTGCGCTCACCATAGCTGCAGCAAACAGAATGGGAAAAAAACAGGAGGGATTAAAACCATGTGCACTCAGGTGTCTCCTGCTAATTGCGGTCATGTGGGTCTCACCAGGAGGAGTGCAAAACACGGAGAAAAGAGAGAAACAAAATGTGGCTCAGGGAAGAAACAGAGTGCTGCACATCACACCTATGGCTGATACTAGTGCCGCTTGGCTAAATAAAAAACACATCAGAATTTTGTGTATGAATTGATCAAGCCATACTGCCCCATGTACCTCGTGCCGGTATCTGATACACATGGGTCCCTACACTAAGTCCACACCGTGCCAGTCAGTGGCCACCAACCCCGCAGGCGTGCACAGCCAGGGAACGGGGGCCATGGGACGGCCCTGCGACCCATGCCACAGGACCAGACCCAAAAACACCACACCAGAACCCGGCCAGCACCGCCGGCGGAGAAGGCCGCCCCCAAGCAGCACAAGTCTGGATAAGGTATTGCGCTCACCATAGCTGCAGCAAACAGAATGGGAAAAAAACAGGAGGGATTAAAACCATGTGCACTCAGGTGTCTCCTGCTAATTGCGGTCATGTGGGTCTCACCAGGAGGAGTGCAAAACACGGAGAAAAGAGAGAAACAAAATGTGGCTCAGGGAAGAAACAGAGTGCTGCACATCACACCTATGGCTGATACTAGTGCCGCTTGGCTAAATAAAAAACACATCAGAATTTTGTGTATGAATTGATCAAGCCATACTGCCCCATGTACCTCGTGCCGGTATCTGATACACATGGGTCCCATACACAAAATTCTGATGTGTTTTTTATTTAGCCAAGCGGCACTAGTATCAGCCATAGGTGTGATGTGCAGCACTCTGTTTCTTCCCTGAGCCACATTTTGTTTCTCTCTTTTCTCCGTGTTTTGCACTCCTCCTGGTGAGACCCACATGACCGCAATTAGCAGGAGACACCTGAGTGCACATGGTTTTAATCCCTCCTGTTTTTTTTTTTTTTTTTTTTCCCATTCTGTTTGCTGCAGCTATGGTGAGCGCAATACCTTATCCAGACTTGTGCTGCTTGGGGGCGACCTTCTCCGCCGGCGGTGCTGGCCGGGTTCTGGTGTGGTGTTTTTGGGTCTGGTCCTGTGGCATGGGGGTCGCAGGGCCGTCCCATGGCCCCCGTTCCCTGGCTGTGCACGCCTGCGGGGTTGGTGGCCACTGACTGGCACGGTGTGGACTTAGTGTAGGGACCCATGTGTATCAGATACCGGCACGAGGTACATGGGGCAGTATGGCTTGATCAATTCATACACAAAATTCTGATGTGTTTTTTATTTAGCCAAGCGGCACTAGTATCAGCCATAGGTGTGATGTGCAGCACTCTGTTTCTTCCCTGAGCCACATTATAGTAGTTATATTCTTGTATATAGGGGCAGTATTATAGTAGGTATATTCTTGTATATAGGAGCAGTATTATAGTAATTACATTCTTGTATATAGGAGCAGTAATATAGAAGTTATATTCTTGTATATAGGAGCGGTATTATAGTGGTTATATTCTTGTATATAGGAGCAGTATTATAGTAGTTATGTAGGTTGTGAGACGTAGAGACCTGCACCGCTCCAAATATTACACTGTGTGGAATGGGTCTGTGGAACGATCTTGAGCCAGACAATAAATGTGGATACGGCTGCTGGGTGGGGGTGCAGACTACAGAGGCAAGACATACCAAAGTTCAGGAAAAGAAACACGTAGTAGCACTCACCCGTACTTCAGCTTAGCGACTTTATTGCATCCACAAGTTGTGGGGAGGGGAAGAGTTCAGGTGTGTTCGCGTCCTGGGACGGCCGTTTCGGGGATACGCCCCCTTTGTCGACCAGGTCAACAAAGGGGGCGTATCCCCGAAACGGCCGTCCCAGGACGCGAACACACCTGAACTCTTCCCCTCCCCACAACTTGTGGATGCAATAAAGTCGCTAAGCTGAAGTACGGGTGAGTGCTACTACGTGTTTCTTTTCCTGAATTATAGTAGTTATATTCTTGTATATAGGAGCAGTATTATAGTAGTTATATTCTTGTACATAGGAGGCAGTATTATAGTACAGTAAAACCTTGGTTTCCGAACACCTCGGAGTTCGAACAATTCGGTTTTCGAACTAAATTTCCCCCTGAAGTTTTGCTCGGTATCCGAACAAAACCAGGGGGATAACTGTCAGCTGAACTGATGTTCAGCTGACAGTTAGAGGTGTTCGGAACACTGAGAGGCAGGAGCGGGCGGCTATTTAAACTTGCCGCCGTGCTCCTGCTCCAATCAGCTGCGGGGGACACCCTGTAAAGAAGTGGGGAATCCCGTCATAATGATGGGATTCCCCACTTCTTTACAGGGTGTCCCCGGCAGCTGAGAGGAGCAGGAGCACGGCGGCAAGTTTAAATAGCCGCCCGCTCCTGCCTCTCACTGCGGGGACAGGCTGTAAAGAAGCCGTCTCCCAGCGCTGTCCTCCTGTCTCTCCCCACCAGCCCCTCCGCCCCCCCGCCGGCCCGGAGCGCTGTACACCCCTATAGACTGCGGTGCGCCCGCAGCCCCGCTCACCAGCTTCTTGCTCCCGCTGCTCCCCGCCGCCTCTGCAGACTCTCTCTTACCCTGCAGAGGCGGCGGGGAGCAGCGAAGCAAGAAGCTGGCGAGCGGGGCTGCGGGCGCGCCGCAGTCTATAGGGGTGTACAGCGCTCCGGGCCGGCGGGGGGGCGGAGGGGCTGGTGGGGAGAGACAGGAGGACAGCGCTGGGAGACGGCTTCTTTACAGCCTGTCCCCGCAGTGAGAGGCAGGAGCGGGCGGCTATTTAAACTTGCCGCCGTGCTCCTGCTCCTCTCAGCTGCCGGGGACACCGTGTAAAGAAGTGGGGAATCCCATCATTATGACGGGATTCCCCACTTCTTTACAGGGTGTCCCCCGCAGCTGATTGGAGCAGGAGCACGGCGGCAAGTTTAAATAGCCGCCCGCTCCTGCCTCTCACTGTTGCGGGGGATGTGGAGTGTTTTTGCACTCTGTGGGCCGGGTGCTCTGCACCTGACCCACGGAGTGTAAAAACCAATTAATCACATTTACATTGTTCCCTATGGGAACTTACAGCTCGGTTTTCGAACTGCTCGGTTATGGAACAGCCCTCCAGAACCAATTATGTTCGAAAACCGAGGTACCACTGTAGTTATATTCTTGTACATAGGGAGCAGTAATATAGTAGTTATATTCTTGTATATAGGAGCAGTATTATAGTAGTTATATTCTTGTATATAGGAGCAGTATTATAGTGGTTATATTCTTGTATATTGGGACTGTATTATAGTGGTTATATTCTTGTATATAGGAGTAGTATTATAGTAGTTATATTCTTGTATATAGGGGGCAGTATTATAGTAGTTATATTCTTGTACATAGGGGGCAGTATTATAGTAGTTATATTCTTGTATATAGGAGCAGTATTATAGTAGTTACATTCTTGTATATAGGAGCAGTATTATAGTAGTTATATTCTTGTATATAGGAGCAGTATTATAGTAGTTACATTCTTGTATATAGGAGCAGTATTATAGTAGTTATATTCTTGTATATAGGAGCAGTATTATAGTAGTTATATTCTTGTATATAGGAGCAGTATTATAGTAGTTATATTCTTGTTCATAGGAGGCAGTATTATAGTGGTTATATTCTTGTATATTGGGACTGTATTATAGTGGTTATATTCTTGTATATAGGAGCAGTATTATAGTAGTTATATTCTTGTATATAGGGGGCAGTATTATAGTAGATATATTCTTGTACATAGAAGCAGTATTATAGTAGTTATATTCTTGCATATAGGAGCAGTATTATAGTAGTCATATTCTTGTATATAGGAGCAGTATTATAGTAGTTATATTCTGGTATATCGGAGGCAGTACTGTAGTAGTTATATTCTTGTATATACTGTAGGGGGCAGTATTATAGTAGTTATATTCTTGTATATAGGGAGCAGTATTGTAGTAGTTATATTCTTGTATATAGGGGGCAGAATTATAGTAGTTATATTCTTGTACATACATCTGTACCCTCTTTACCCCCATAGCCCCACCACAGATTCTTTTCAGAAGACTTTTCTCATTAGTCTACATTAAGCTTTAATAATAAACTATTAGAATTGACATAAGTGTAAAGTAAGAGGCCTGATGGTGATAACATAGTGTCAGCTCCTGGAATCACACTTCACGCTGTTCTCACTATTATCTAGCACCATGACTATGGCACATATGAAGTGCTGCAGATAAGGACACTGTGGACTGATTTATAGTATTCTTCTTGTTTCCTGGAACACAGAGACCTCAGTGGGAATCACCAGAGTCTCCATTAAGACGTTACTGGAATTTCGCTTGAGGTGATGCTGTCAAGTAAAGAAACGCGGGTGCCTGTGACATGTGACACCTGCAGGCTTCCTGACTTGTCAAGTGTAAAAATGAAATATAGATGACTTCTCCATTGAAGTTTATTTTGAATGTTCATAAATATAGGTGTCGCCAGAGCCCAACCTGGAGCACGGGACGTATTAAAATGCCTAAAATTCCAGGGTTGAGACGATAGCAGGCGCGTTTTGGTTCTTTGGTCATTAGCAGCTGACCTCATGAAGCCTCAGATATGTTTCTTGCTAGAGACCTCAGGGATGAAGTACAATGTACAAACCTAAAGTTACAGCTGCATATACACAAATTAATACCAAATGAGGAGCTAAAGGGTGCCTGGGCATGCTGGGAGTTGTAGTTTGTAATGATTGAAAAGCCACGCACTGAGGAATACTAGGCATTGGTGTGTGCATCACAGGATGTCAGAACATGCTAGGAGTTGTAGTTTTGAAACAGCTGTAGAGCTATGATTTGGAAAACATTTCTATAGTGAGTGCTGAAGTGTGTCAAGACATGATGGAAACCGTGGTTCTGCAACAGCTAGACAGGCCCAGGTTGGGATATAGGGGGTACCAAAGGTTGTCCGGACATGATGAGAGCTGTAGTTGTGCAACATTTAGACTGCCACTGGTTGGGAAACACTGCTATGGTGATACCAAGGGCTGTCAGTGCATGATAGTAGTTGTAGATGTGCAACCACTGAAGAGCCCCAAGTTAGTAATAAATTGTGTAGATGGTAGATGAGAGATGTAGTTGAGCCGCATATGGGTAGCCACAGAGAGGGGAACATTACTATAGAGCAGGGGTCTGGACCTATGGCTCGCAAACCAGATGTGGCTCTTTTGATGGCCACATCTGGCCCACAGCCCACCGGAGCCACAGTGACAGTATGCGTGCTTCACGGCCGGCCCCACAGTCCTGCTCCACTTTTGCAAGCTGGTATTTCTCCTGTAAAAAAATTCTATATAGGCGGGCAGGTGCATGGAGCACGCATCCAATCAACACGTACATGGAGGAGCATGCTGGGCGCTACACAGAGATCTGATGGGGAGGGGGGGTCAGATAGGGTAACTTTTTTTTTTTGCTGTTTGTAAGATTAAGTTGAGGTTTAACTATAATAAATTTGCTTTTAGCTCTGTCCCTGGGGGCAGGGGTATTATCAGGCCAAGGAGAGACTGGTTCATGAGAGAGATTGGTACATGAGACAAGGCCAGGTGGGATCTCGCTGCTGTTGCTTTGCATATACTGTGTAGTAGTGCAATATGTGTGGGTCCTTAAATGTGCTGCACTCACAAAGCCATCAACAAAACCATACAGCACCAGAAGTCACATTGATGGTAAGAGGTGCTTTATTCTTCATTGATTAGCAACAACATAGCAACATTACTAAAAAATAATTCAAAGGCTTATTGTACTTAAAGCGACTCTGTACCCACAATCTGACACCCCCCCTCCCCCAAACCACTTGTACCTTCAGATAGCTGCTTTTAATCCAAGATCTGTCCTGGGGTCTGTTCGTCAGGTGATGCAGTTATTGTCCTAAAAACAACTTTTAATCCTACAGCGCTGCGTCTAACAGCCGGGGCTTACATTTGTATATGCATTAGGCTGGCACCACCTCTCCTTCCCTCCTCCCCGCCCTCCTCAGCATTAGGAATGATCCAGAAACATTTGTCCTGGGGTCTGTTCGTCAGGTGATGCAGTTATTGTCCTAAAAACAACTTTTAATCCTACAGCGCTGTGTCTAACAGCCGGGGCTTACATTTGTATATGCATTAGGCTGGCACCACCTCTCCTTCCCTCCTCCCCGCCCTCCTCAGCATTAGGAATGATCCAGAAACATTTACTGCGGTTTGAGCTTTGCACAGGTGTCTTAACGATCCATGTTCATTATGCACACAGGTGGGGAATAGGAAGCAATCTGCCTGGAGCATTCCTAATCCTGAGGAGGGTGGGGAGGAAGGACAGAGAGGGTGTACCAGCTTAATGCATATACTAATGTAAGCCCAGGCCGTTATACACAGCGCTGCCGGATTAAAAGTCGTTTTTAAAACAATAACTGCATCACCTGCCGAATGGACCCCAGGACAGATCTTGGATTAAAAGCAGCTATATGAAGGTACAAGTGATTTGGGGGGGCACAGACTGTGGGTACAGAGTCGCTTTAACAAGTGTTGGTCTTACATAAAATGCACACATTTACTTTTAATTTAGTTATAAACATATTATATGACTCTCACGGAATTACATCTTTTAAAAATGACATTCATGGCTCCCTCAGCCAAAAAAGTTCCCTACCCCTGCTATAGAGGGTGTAAAGCTAACAGTTGCATATGTGCCCTGGTGCCCAAAGACAACTCTGCTACATAAAAAGACCCCAGTATTATAAATGGCACATGGAGTGTGAGTGTGTGTGTGTTGGGGGGCTCTTGCAGATTTTGCATTGGGGCCCTAGAGTTAAACCTCTTATTTTATGTGCTGCTCAGAGTCAGTGGAAAGCTGGGTATTAACATCCATGTGTAATAATTTTAAAAAGACTATATATATATATATATATATATATATTTATATATTATGTACATATGTATGTATGGTATTTGTCTGCCCTCTACTGGCATGGAGCAGCAGTGCAGAGCAAAAAAATTTATTGGATCCAAACTCCTATCATCCGGTTGTTCTTTTTTTTGCTTTGCACAACTGGTTTCTGTTTCCCGGCTTTATCAGCTGGAATGTCTGGTTTGAAAGCAGAATCACTAGGGTTATCTAACAGTGTAAAACACAAGAACCCAGAGTGCCCTAGTAATATTCTCTGCACGCTCAGGTACCAGTCACTGTGCCCACACCCAGCCCCGTCCTATGACACAGGCAGAAAAAGAAAGAAAAGACGTCATTGGCGGACAGGGGTCTGGGCTCAGTACCAGAAATGTGCAGCGACAGCTGTGGAAATTGTTCGGTTTTGCCAGGAAATTTCCTTCTACAAGTCATTTTTATTCTGTGAAATGACGCGCAATATAAATCAGCGAGCGATCACATAATATATTCAGAAAGGGTCAAGGAATGATGCGCATTCATTTTAAGGAAAGAACCTTGTAACTGCTTGTTGGCATCTGATGTTCTTGAAGTTAGTGTTAGGGCAATATTACACGGGGCGATTATCGTGCAGAAAATCGTTATATTGTTAGAATTTAAACGACAATCGTCCTGTGTAATTTCCGGCAATGTTAAAAAAATTGGTCATGTGTTGTTGATTTAGGGACCTATTACAAAGGACCTATTACACAAAGTGATTATCAGGCGTACTTGGCCGATTATTGACCACTATGGCCAATAATTGCTTAGTGTAATAAAAGGCAACCATCAGCTGACATGCACAATGTCGGCTGATCGTTGTCTTTTAACGTCTTTCAACGTGTTGAAAGATGAAAGACGACGAGAGCAACGATCTGCTGCTGCCACCACTAAAAGGAGGATTTAAAGATCATCCGTGCAGCCCTTCTGCAGCCCCTCTAGCATTCCAATATCCCCTTGTCGTCTTGGGCAGTAAAGGGTTTATGTTAGTATACCTGGCGATCTGGGACAGTCAAATGGCATTTCCACAGTCCCTTGTGGTCTGTGGGCTGTAAAAGGTTAATGTAAGATCCCTGGTGGTCTAGGGCAGTAAAGAGGTTAGTGTAATGATCGCTGGTGGTCTAGAGCAGTAAAGAGGTTAGTGGAACGGTCCCTGGTGGTCTAGGGCAGTAAATAGGTTAGTGTAATGATCCCTGGTGGTCTAGGGCAGTAAAGATGTTAGTGTTATGGTCCCTGGTGGTCAATTGAATTCTATGCAGAATTGACTGTTGTTGAGTACAGGCATACAAGTAATGAACATGCTCATTATTTATGACCTGTATTTATTTTTAGTGATGAGTGAATAGTACGCTATTCACACTATTCAATTGCATTCGAATATTTGAACGATAACGCAGTAAAAATTCAATTCGCGCAACCCACCCCCACCCCACCCCCAATGCTTTGTTCCAGCCAATAAACATGCAGGGGTAGGGACAGGCACTAGAAATAGGCAGGACTTAAAAGAAACCCTCTAACTGTGATTGGCTGGCTAAACTATGTCACCTCCTGAATATAAGAATCAGA
Organism: Dendropsophus ebraccatus; assembly: GCF_027789765.1. Lineage (NCBI taxonomy): Eukaryota > Metazoa > Chordata > Amphibia > Anura > Hylidae > Dendropsophus > Dendropsophus ebraccatus. The sequence goes on along the minus strand of NC_091461.1, from coordinate 104,087,904 downwards.
TTTGTGTCACTTGCTGGTTGGAGCTAGAGAGGAACAGGCTGTATACCAGGGAGAGAAAGCTTTTAGGTGAAGCTAGGTAGCAAGCAGTGGCGTAGCTATAGGGGTCGCCGGGGTCGCCATGGCGACCGGGCCCCTACGCTAGGGGGGCCCGCACGGCCCCCCCTTGCCACTTGTGATACTGTCACTTTAAGCATCCCGAGAAGCTGCGGCCGCGCAGCTTCTCGGGATGCACAGATCGCTTTGATGTTCCGCCCGCACAGTGAGCGGGCGGAACATTAAAGCGATCAGAATACAGGAGAAGGACCTGTCAGCGTCCTCCTCCTGTATTCTCTCCCATAGGCTGCCGGCACTTCATACCAGCAGCCTATGGGAGGCCGGGACGTGACCTTTCCGGCAGGCGTGATCATGTGACGTCATCATGCCTGCCGGAAGTCCCGTCCCTGCGGCTCGCAAGATGGAGCCCGAAGAGGAGGAGGAAGAGCTGCTGCCTGCACAGCGCGGATTAGGTGAGTAGGATGTTTGTTTTTTTAGGGACACCTCTGGGGGCATTATTAGTATATGGGGGCACCTCTGAGGGCATTATTAGTTCTTGGGGGGCACCTCTGGGGGCATTATTATTGTATGGGGGCACCTCTGGGGGCATTATTATTGTATGGGGGCACCTCTGGGGGCATTATTGTATGGGGGCACCTCTGGGGGCATTATTAGTTCTTGGGGGCACCTCTGGGGGTATCATTATTGTATGGGGGCACCTCTGGGGGCATTATTAGTATATGGGGGCACCTCTGGGGGCATTATTAGTATATGGGGGAACCTCTGGGGGCATTATTAGTTCATGGGGGCCACCTCTGGGGGCATTATTAGCTTATGGGGGCAACTCTGGGGGCATTATTAGTTGATGCGGGCACCTCTGGGGGCATTATTAGCTCATGTGGGCACCTCTGGGGGCATTATTAGTATATGGGGGCACCTCTGGGGGCATTATTAGTTCACGGGGGCACCTCTGGGGGCACTATTAGCTCATGGGGGCACCTCTGGGGGCATTATTAGTTCATGGGGGCACCTCTGGGGGCACTATTAGCTCATGGGGGCACCTCTGGGGGCGTTATTAGTTCATAGGGGGCAACTCTGGGGGCATTATTAGTTCATGGGGGCACCTCTGGAGGCATTATTAGTTCATGGGGGCACCTCTGGGGGCATTATTAGTTCATGGGGGCCACCTCTGGGGGCATTATTAGCTCATGGGGGCACCTCTGGGGGCATTATTAGCTCATGGGGGCACCTCTGGGGGCATTATTAGTTGATGGGGGCACCTCTGGGGGCATTATTAGTTGATGGGGGCACCTCTGGGGGCATTATTAGTCCATGGGGGCACCTCTGGGGGCATTATTAGCTCATGAGGGCACCTCTGGGGGCATTATTAGCTCATGAGGGCACCTCTGGGGGCATTATTAGCTCATGAGGGCACCTCTGGGGGCATTATTATTGTATGGGGGCACCTCTGGGGCCATTATTAGCTCATGGGGGCACAGCAGGGGATCCTACATACAGGGGGCATCCCACATTCCTACTCACTTTACTGCACATAACACCAAACAGTGCAGTTACTATGGGAGCCTACAGGAGGGAGGAAGGGAAGGAAGGTGCTAGAAATGTGCGGAGCCTAAATTGTTTGTCTCGCAGGTTCTAAGGGGATGAAACGTATCTGGAAGGAATCATCTTGGAGGACTGGACGGGATGGAGAGGAAAAGGGAAAGTGACGCCTCAGATCAAAGAAGACGTCACCTGTGAGTCACTGTATGACGGTTTTCTTATTTTGTAGAACATCATTTAGTAGGGGTGCCCCGAGGTGGAAAAGGTTGGGAAGCACTGCGCTAATCTGTCCCGCTGCGCCCGCTGGCACATGCTGTCATCTGATTGGGCCTCTTACCTAATCAGATGACAGCAAGTACCAGCGCCCCCTCCTCCAGACATCTGCCTTGGCGGCCCAAGCTATGTCCTATGGCCGTATCTTTACTGCGTTGAGCTCCAGCTTGTGCTGCATCTACATTATCTGTACTCAGAGATATCACTGTGTTATCTGTGGTGTTACATAGGACTGCAGGGGACATCTACTACATGATCTGTACTCAGAGATATCACTGCGTTATCTGTGGTGTTACATAGGACTGCAGATGACTACTACATTATCTGTACTCAGAGGGATATCACTGTTATCTGTGGTGTTACATAGGACTGCAGGTGATATCAGGTGACTTCTCCAGGTTGCAGAAGTTCAAACTTCATCATGCCCTGCTGACAGTTTATAATGGGAGTTGTAGTTTTGCAGCATGTGGCTCTTCAGGTTGCAGCACTACAACCCCCATCGTTTCCAACTGGCAGTTCATGATGAGAGTTGTAGTTTTTCAGCTGTAGAGTCAAAGATTGGAATACAATGATTAGACAATGACACAGTACAGTCCATTAATTATAGGGGGCAGTAGTGCAGTACATGAGGTGGAGGCAGTGACAGGGCATTAGAACATGGTGGCACATAAGAGTAATAGGATATAACGTTAGATAGGACTTTGCCTGATCGGGTGAGATGGGGGGCCCCAAGCTAACATTTTGCACCAGGGCCCATCAGCCTTTAGCTACGCCCCTGGTAGCAAGGGTCCCCCAAAAGCCCTTGTTGGGGCTAAAAGTATAAAAACCCATATATTTAGAAGCTGTTCTGAGACAGGCAGTGTGTTCAGACATCTACTGATATATTGTGATTGCGGGCAGGCCTGTATTTAGAGTTTATGCTGCCCTAGGCACTTTGCACGCTGAGGCGCCCCCCCCCCCCCATTACTGTACATGCATGGTATATACCCTGACACTTGGGTGCTGCTCTGCTTGATGCCCGCTGTTCTCATCAAACAAATGTGATGGAGAAAGGAAGGAGGCCGGGGACGTCTTAGTTTGGGGGCCGCTTCTGTCCAGTGTCGAAGCGCCGAATTAGGGCGTGAAACGGCTGTCATCCCAGTGGAGGGTGTTGGCGTCCACATTACCCGCATGGATTGAACTTTCATCCTAAATAAAGCTACACTACTGCAAAATGGTGAGTGCACCTTGCCGCTTTCTTTGTTACGTATCTCTGTCCAGTGTCGGACTGGGGGACCTGGGGCCCACCAATATAGAACCAGTGAGACACGACATGCTGACCCGCTCCTTTCCTGAATTCGTCTGTATTTGTGACAAATCCCTACATTTATACAGCTCTCAGGGTATGCTGGGAGTTGTAGTCTCTGAGAGGACAACCCTGTAATAAATCACTGTGTACAGAGGCTCCTGGTGGCTGCAATCTGTGGGTGACAACCATCAGCCCTGAAGGTCCAGCAATACATCTGTCTACACTGTACTACAACTCCCAGCATACTCTGAGGGCTGCAGACTGTCAGTACATGCTGGGAGTTGTAGTGCCTGCAGCTGTTGTAGTTAGGTCCTATACACTGTATGCTTTGTGACATATAAGAATACATAGATCTGTGGGGGCTCAGTGCAGGGAAGTGACCCCAGAACAGCACTAATAGGGGATAGAACAAAAACATCTACCACTATCCCCTATTAGTGATGTTCTGGGGTCACTTCCCTGCACTGAGCCCCCACAGATCTCTGTATTCTTATATGCTACAAAGCATCCAGTGTATAATGCACCCAGGACCCAACTACAACAGCTGCAGGCACTACAACTCCCAGCATTTACTGACAGTCTGCAGCCCTCAGCATATGCTGGGAGTTGTAGTGCCTGCGGCTGTTGTAGTTGGGTCCTAGTTTAAAAGTTTGCGCTAGTGTACTGTAGTGACCGCAAGGCTGTGTCAGTACACTACCGCAAACAATACACTGACCCATTTAGACCCCAATGGTACACAGGCTCTGCACACTATAGAAGTGATTACAGTGCAGTTACTAATGACTCACAGGTGACGTCTTCTCCGATTGCCGTCGCTCACTTTTTGCTTTCTTCTCCATCTGGCGCAGCAATCAAGAAGACTTCTCCGATCACAACTAGTCTGCAAGCAGGCAGCTGGGGGTGACTGGGGAAGGGAGGCAGCTGGGGGTGACTGGGGAAGGGAGGCAGCTGGGGGTGGCAGGGGAAGGGAGGCAGCTGGGGGTGGCAGGGGAAGGGAGGCAGCTGGGGGTGGCAGGGGAAGGGAGGCAGCTGGGGGTGGCAGGGGAAGGGAGGCAGCTGGGGGTGGCAGGGGAAGGGAGGCAGCTGGGGGTGGCAAGGGAAGCCGCTGGGGTGACAGGGGGAAGGAAAGCAGCTGGGGTGACGAGGAGGGGGAGCAGCTAGGGGTGGCAGGGGGAGAATCTGGGGAGGCAGAGGGAGCAGCTGGGGGCAGGGGGAGGAGCAGATGGGGGGCAGAGGGAGCAATGTGGGGCAGAGGGATCAGCTCGGGGGCAGCAGCTGGGGTGGCAGGGGGAGTAGATGGGGGGCAGGAGGAGCAGCTGGGGTGGCAGGGAGAAGATTGGGCAGCTGGGGTGGCAGGGGGAGAAGATGGGGGACAGGCGGAGGAGCAGATGGGGCAGGGGGAGAAGATGGGGGGCAGGAGGAGCAGCTGGGGGGCCGGGAGAGCAGCTGGGGGTGCTGGTGGAGAGGCTAGGGGGTGCAGGAGGAGAGGCTGGGGGGGGTGCTGACGGAAAGGCTGGGGGAGAGGCTGTGGGGTGCAGGAGGAGAGGCTGGGGGTGCAGGAGGATAGGCTGGGGGGAGAGGTTGTGGGGTGCAGGAGGAGAGGCTTTGGAGTGCAGGAGGAGAGACTGGGGGTGCAGGAGGATAGGCTGGGGGGAGAGGTTGTGGGGTGCAGGAGGAGAGGCTGTGGGGTGCAGGAGGAGAGGCTGTGGGGTGCAGGAGGAGAGGCTGGAGGAGAGGCTGGGGGTGCAGGAGAAGAGGCTGGGGGAGAGGCTGTGGGGTGCAGGAGGACAGGCTGTGGGGTGCAGGAGGAGAGGCTGGAGGAGAGGCTGGGGGTGCAGGAGAAGAGGCTGGGGGAGAGGCTGTGGGGTGCAGGAGAAGAGGCTGTGGGGTGCAGGAGGAGAGGCTGAGGGGTGCAGGAGAAGAGGCTGGGTGAGGCTGTGGGGTGCAGGAGGAGAGGCTGGGGGGTGCAGGAGAAGAGGCTGGGGGAGAGGCTGTGGGGTGCAGGAGGGGAGGCTGGGGGGTGCAGGAGGAGAGGGTGTGGGGTGCAGGAGGAGAGGCTGGGGGTGTAGGAGGAGAGGCTGGGGGTGTAGGAGGAGAGGCTGTGGGGTGCAGTAGGAGAGGCTGAAGGAGAGGCTGGGGGTGCAGGAGAAGAGACTGGGGGAGAGGCTGGGGGGTGCAGGAGAAGAGGCTGGGGGAGAGGCTGGGGGTGCAGGAGGAGAGGCTGTGGGAGAGGCTGTGGGGTGCAGGAGGAGAGGCTGTGGGGTGCAGGAGGAGAGGCTGGGGGAGAGGCTGGGGGTTGCAGGAGGAGAGGCTGGGGGGTAGAGGAGGAGAGGCTGGGGGAGAGGCTGGGGGGTGCAGGAGGAGAGGCTGTGGGGTGCAGGAGGAGAGGCTGGGGGTGCAGGAGAAGAGGCTGGAGGAGAGGCTAGGGGTGCAGGAGAGGAGGCTGGGGGGTGCAGGAGAAGAGGCTGGGGGTGCAAGAGGAGAGGCTGGGGGTGCAGGAGGAGAGGGTGTGGGGTGCAGGAGGAGAGGGTGTGGGGTGCAGGAGGAGAGGGTGTAAGGTGCAGGAGTAGAAGGTGTGGGGTGTAGGAGGAGAGGCTGTGGGGTGCAGTAGGAGAGGCTGGAGGAGAGGCTGGGGGTGCAGGAGAAGAGGCTGGAGGAGAGGCTAGGGGTGCAGGAGAGGAGGCTGGGGGGTGCAGGAGGAGAGGCTGGGGGGTGCAGGAGAAGAGGCTGGGGAGAGGCTGTGGGGTGCAGGAGGAGAGGCTGTGGGGTGCAGGAGGAGAGGCTGGGGGAGAGGCTGGATGGTGCAGGAGGAGAGGCTGGGGGGTGCAGGAGGAGAGGCTGGGGGGTGCAGGAGGAGAGGCTGGAGGAGAGGCTGGGGGTGCAAGAGAAGAGGCTGGAGGAGAGGCTGGGGGTGCAGGAGAAGAGGCTGGGGGAGAAGCAGGGGGGTGCAGGAGGAGAGGCTGGGGGGTGCAGGAGGAGAGGCTGGGGGGTGCAGGAGAAGAGGCTGGGGGGTGCAGGAGGAGAGGCTGGGGGTGCAGGAGAAGAGGCTGGGGGTGCAGGAGGAGAGGCTGGGGGGTGCAGGAGGAGAGGCTGGGGGTGCAGGAGGAGAGGCTGGGGGGTGCAGGAGGAGAGGCTGGGGGGTGTATGAGGAGAGGCTGGGGGTGCAGGAGGAGAGGCTGGGGGTGCAGGAGGAGAGGCTGGGGGGCGTAGGAGGAGAGGCTGTGGGGTGCAGTAGGAGAGGCTGGAGGAGAGGCTGGGGGTGCAGGAGAAGAGGCTAGAGGAGAGGCTGGGGGTGCAGGAGAAGAGGCTGGGGGAGAGGCTGGGGGTGCATGAGGAGAGGCTGAGGGAGAGGCTGTGGGGTGCAGGAGGAGAGGCTGTGGGGTGCAGTAGGAGAGACTGGAGGAGAGGCTGGGGGTGCAGGAGAAGAGGCTGTGGGGTGCAGGAGGAGAGGCTGAGGGGTGCAGGAGAAGAGGCTGGGTGAGGCTGTGGGGTGCAGGAGGAGAGGCTGGGGGGTGCAGGAGAAGAGTCTGGGGGAGAGGCTGGGGGTGCAAAAGGAGAGGCTGGGGGTGCAGGAGGAGAGGGTGTGGGGTGCAGGAGGAGAGGCTGGGGGTGAAGGAGGAGAGGCTGTGGGGTGCAGTAGGAGAGGCTGGAGGAGAGGCTGGGGTGCAGGAGAAGAGGCTGGAGGAGAGGCTGGGGGTGCAGGAGAAGAGGCTGGGGGTGCAGGAGGAGAGGCTGGGGGTGCAGGAGAAGAGGCTGGGGGAGAGGCTGTGGGGTGCAGAAAGAGAGGCTGTGGGGTGCAGGAGGAGAGGCTGGGGGAGAGGCTGGGGGGTGCAGGAGGAGAGGCTGGGGGGTACAGGAGGAGAGGCTGGAGGGGGGTACAGGGGGAGAGGCTGGAGGGGGGTACAGGAGGAGAGGCTGGAGGTGGGGTACAGGAGGAGAGGCTGGAGGGGGGGTACAGGAGGAGAGGCTGGAGGAGGGGTACAGGAGGAGAGGCTGGAGGGGGGGGATACAGGAGGAGAGGCTGGAGGGGGGGATACAGGAGGAGAGGCTGGAGGGGGGGTACAGGAGGAGAGGCTGGAGGGGGGTACAGGAGGAGAGGCTGGAGGGGGGGATACAGGAGGAAAGGCTGGAGGGGGGGTACAGGAGGAGAGGCTGGAGGGGGGTACAGGAGGAGAGGCTGGAGGGGGGGATACAGGAGGAGAGGCTGGAGTGGGGGTACAGGAGGAGAGGCTGGAGGGGGGGGTACAGGAGGAGAGGCTGGAGGGGGGGTACAGGAGGAGAGGCTGGGGGAAGAGGGAGCGGCCGGGGGAGCAGAGGCAGGTGAGGCAGGCTTGGCAGGTCCCCCCTTCGCATGCAGCTTCGGTCCGGTGAGCTTCCGGCACACGCTGCCTCTATCACTGGCCGGAAGCTCACAGCTGCAGCCCCGCGGTCCAGGAACTTCTCTCCTGCTCGGCGCGATGACGTCACGTGCGCCGCTGCCGAGCAGGAGAGAAGGACCGCAGGGCTGCAGCTGTGAGCTTCCGGCCAGTGATAGAGGCAGCGTGTGCCGGAAGCTCACCGGACCGAAGAGGCACAACACCCCCCCCCCCCCGGTCGCGGACCAGGCACCCGTGGGCCGGTGTCTACGGCGGCGGGGGTGAAAAAAATTTTTTTTTTAGAAAAAAAAAAATATTGTTCCCTGCGGGTGCCGCCCCCTGCTGGGCGCCGCCCTAGGCACCGGACCACGGGTGCCTAGTGGTAAATACGGCCCTGATTGCGGGATAATAGCTGTTATCTTGCTACTACTGATTTGTGCAGTCTGCGTCCTGTAAAGGAGTGGAACAGCTCTTTCGTTTTATTATTGTAAAAAACAATTATATATCCAGTATAGGGCTAGGTTCACACTATGTAACTGTGCGGCTGTATTTGCGGCTGTAATTGTGCGGCGGTATTTTTGGTGGTTCATGCGTACGCTGGAAAGTATACGATATACGGCTGCACAGTGCACACTATGTATGAATCTACGGCCCTATCGTAAACGGACCCGTAAAAAATGAACAAGACCATTGTTTGCGGCTGGACATGCGGCCGTGGATTGACAGGCGGTCCGTACGGAGTACTTTAAAAATAGCCGACAATGATGCCGAATGCCGATGCCTCTAATAGTTAATATATTAAATTAATAAAACAGATTTTCTTTGTAATAAAGTCCCTTTGGCAATTAAATATACTGTTAAAATAAATATATATATAAATAAATGTATATTTATATATATATTTATTTTTTGACAGTATATTTAATTGCACAATGATGGATTCGTTAGAATTAAATTATTGAACAACGAAACTGATTTTATTTCAACAAAAATGTGTTTTATTAATTAAATATTAATTAGTACAGGAAGCTCCATAAGCCGTTAATTCATATTCCCGGCAATAGAGCATTCTGTACTAATCATCACTTTACTTTAATGAAAACATCAAATGTTTCTTCTAATTATGTTGTGACAATAGCATTAGAAGAAACATTTAGAATTATATGTGCGCTCAGCTGATTGGCTGATCGTCTCAGCGCACATATAATAAGCCGGTCCGCAGTACAGTCACTTCATTGTGCTGCGGACCAGCGAAGAGGACACATCGGGGTGAGTATAGAGCTCTCCCCACCCCCTCCCCAGCACTGCACCCCTCCCAGCAAGGGAGGGGGGTCACTTAACCCCTTCCTTGCTTGGATGGGTGCAGTCTGACATCAGTCTGGCCCCCAAGGGGTTAAGGGGGATACAATACATCCTCCCTTAACCCCTTGGGGGCCAGACTGTAAGCAGCGATCTGTAAAGATGCTGCATACTGTAAGGAGCACAACACCGCTCACAATGATGGGTGTTGTGCTCCTGTTTGTGTGTTTTTTGTGTGTTTCTCCCTTTTTGTTTTTCAGATATCGGTATCCTGGGGATTACGTCGGATTCTGTGGACTACGTCGATGACCAGCGGTTGTTTGTTGTTTTTTTTAATAAAATGGTCAATGAGGGGTGTGGGGGTGTTTTTATTTGAATAAAAAAAAAATTTAACTTGTGTCTTTTCTTTATTTCTTTACTTTATAGACTTAGTAGTGGAAGCCGTCTAATAGACGGAATCCATTACTAAGTTGGGGCCTAGTGTTAGCCGGTATAAAATGGCTAACACTAACCCCCCATTATTACCCCAGTACCCAATGCCACCAGGGGTACTGGGAAGAGCCGGGTGCCAGTGGTCCCGGAGCGTAAAAATTGGCGCTCCTGGACCGGGCGGCAGCAGGCTGGTAAGATTTAGGCTGGGGAGGGCCTAAACCAATGGCTCTTCCCACCCTGGTGTTACCAGGCTGCTGTCATTTGGTTTTTAACCCGGCTGGTTATAAAAATAGGGGGGACCCTATGCGTTTTTTTTTTTATTATTTATTTATTTAAATAATTATATATTTTTTTTAATCAACTGGTGTCAGAAAGTTGTATAGATTTGTAAACTACTTCTATTTTAAAATCTCCAGTGTTCCAGTACTTCTCAGCTGTTGTATGTCCTGCAGGAAGTGGTGTATTCTTTCCAGTCTGACACAGTGCTCTTTGCTGCCACCTCTGTCTGTGTCAGGAACTGTCCAGAGCAGTGGCAAATCCCCATACAAACCATCCCTTGCTCTGGACAGTTCCTGACATGGACAGATGTGGCAGCAAAACGCAATGTGTCAGACTGGAAAGAATGCACCACTTCCTGCAGGACATACAGCAGCTGATAAGTACTGGAAGAATTCAACTTTTTTTTATACAAGTAATTTACAAATCTTTATAACTTTCTGACACCAGTTGATTTAAAAGCTATTTTTTTCTCCGGAGTACCCCTTTAACTGAATTGTCAGACAAACTATAAACCAACATATCTTGGGAACAGAAGTTGTATCAGGAAACTGTAAAAAGATGTGTAATAAGGGCAAACCTAGATACAAGTTTGGCCCACCTGTAATTACAAAACAACTTAGTTTAAGCCAAGAGGTAAGGGTCCTTTTACATGGGCCGATTACAAGCCAGGAGCATAGGTAGAAACATTCCTGCAGCCTGTGCAAAAGGTCCCTGCTCAAAAATTTATCGGCCCCACATCTCTTTGTCTAAACAGTGGTTTGTGTAGCCCAGAAAGATCAAGAGAAACTGACAGCACAGGTATGTACAGTCATGCCCAAAAGTTTTGAGAATGATACAAATATTAATTTTTACAAAGTCTACTGCTTCAGTTTTTAAAATGGCAATTTGCATATACTCCAGAATGTTATAAAGAGTGATCAGCTTAAATGGGTACTCAAGCGGGTGGGGGGGCACTTTTTTGCTGGGACCGGGGAGGAGGTCGCCTAGGGAAAAGACGTCCACTCACCTACACGGTTCCAGCGGCGAGTCCCGCATCGCGGCGCTCCGGTTCCCGGCCGCTTCCGGGTGTCTGTGACAGAGGCAGGATCTGAGCGGACTTAAAAAGGATCCTGCCTCCTTCACTGAGTGGCTGAGCGGACATGAGACGTCACAACTCGGGCCCGCATCAGACACCCGGAAGCGTCCGGGAACCGGGCACCGGAGAGCCGCGATGCGGGACCCGCCGCTGGAACTGGGGAGGTGAGTGGATGTCTTTTCCCTTGGTCACCTCCTCCCCGGTCCCAGTGCGCCCCCCCCCCAGAGTACCCCTTTTACAGCAATTACTTGCAAAGTCAATATTTGCCTAGAAAATGAACTTTATCCCTTAAAACACATTTCAACATCATTGCAGCCCTGCCTTAATAGGACCAGCTAACATCGTTTTAGTGATTGCTCCATTAACACAGGTGTGGGTGTTGATGAGGACAGGGCTGGAGATCAATCTGTCATGATTAAGTAAGAATGACACCACTGGACACTTTAAAAGGAGGCTGGTGCTTGGCATCATTGTTTCTCTTCTGTTAACCATGGTTATCTCTAAAGAAACATTTGCAGTCATCATTGCACTGCACAAAAATGGCCTAACAGGGAAGAGTATCGCAGCTAGAAAGATTGCACCTCAGTCAACAATCTATCGCATCATCAAGAACTTCAAGGAGAGAGGTTCCATTGTTGCCAAAAAGGCTCCAGGGCCCCCAAGAAAGACCAGCAAGCGTCAGGACCGTCTCTTAAAAGTGTTTCAGCTGCGGGATCGGGCTACCAGCAGTGCAGAGTTTATTCAGGAATGGCAGCAGGCAGGTGTGAGTGCATCTGCACGCACTGTAAGGCGAAGACTCTTGGAGCAAGGCCTGGTCTCCAGGAGGGCAGCAAAGAAGCTACTTCTCTCCAGAAAAAACATCAGGGACAGGCTGATATTCTGCAAAAGGCACAGGGAGTGGACTGCTGAGGACTAGGGTAAAGCCATTTTCTCTGATGAATCCCCTTTTCTGATTGTTTGGGACATCTGGAAAACAGCTTATTCGGAGAAGACAAGGTGAGCACTACCACCAGTCTTGTCTCTTGCCAACTGTAAAGCATCCTGAAACCATTCATGTGTGGGGTTGCTTCTCAGCCAAGGGAATCTAAAAACACAGCCATGAATAAAGAATGGTAGCAGAATGTCTTCCAAGAGCAACTTTTCCCAACTGTCCAAGAGCAGTTTGCGATCAACAATGACTTTTCCAGCATGATGGAGCACCTTGCCATAAAGCAAAGGTGATAACTAAATGGCTCAGGGAACAAAAGATAGAGATTTTTGGGTCCATGGCCTGGAAACTCCCCAGATCTTAATCTCATTGAGAACTTGTGGTCAATCATCAAGAGACGGGTGGACAAACAAAAAAAACTAATTCTGACAAAATGCAAGCATTGATTGTGCAAGAATGGACTGCTATCAGTCAGGATTCGGTCCAGAAGTTGATTGAGAGCATGCCAGGGAGAATTGCAGAGGTCCTGAAGAAGAAGGGTCAAAACTGCAAATATTGACTTGCTGCATTAACTCATTCTAACTGTCAATATAAGCTTTTGTTACTCATAATATGTTTGCAATTATATTTCTGTATGTGATAAAAACATCTGACAAACACACATAAAAACCAGAGGGAAGCAGATCATGTGAAAATATAATATTTGTGTCATTCTCAAAACTTGGCCATGACTGTATAAAGGATATGTATATATCTGTGCTGTCAGTTTCTAGATCACAAGCAACAGTCTATACTTACCATCCATGCTGCTTCTGATCCGGCATCTGGTTCTCTAGTCCTCCAGCCATCGGCTGTATCTTCATGCTGCTGCCTTCTCCAGAATGATTAGCAGCCGGAGGAGGCAGAGAGCCAGATACCGGATTAGAAGCAGTGTGAATGGTAAGTATAGATTGCTGCTTGTGATCTGGAAACTGACAGCACACATAGAAAACATAATGAGCAGCAGGTATTAGATTGAAGTCGTGCACCTTTCTTACTTAAAACATCTATACAGGAATTCGGTTTTACTAATACAGACCTCCAAATCCCATTCTTATCTTCCCCGTGGGCTGTGGTGTGGCCTAACGCTATGAACATCATGCCTCCAGATCTTTTATTTCTTCCTCTGTTCTTCCTGAAGGTCAGGGGCCTCGGTCACATCTGATCTGATCTGTCTTCAGAGGCCAAATGGCCTCCCAAACCAGTATGGGCCATTGGCGTGGGTCAGCTATAATATCTTTACCCCAGGCCTGTGAAATATCTGTAGAAAGGAAAGAAAAAATAAAGCCCCTAAGTTGTCTATGTTTTCATATGTGATTCTGTATAATTGGTAAATGTCGTCTCTTTCATGTCCTGGCCAGCATTGTGCGCACACTGACGCCCTGTCACTACATGATGCGAGCGCAGCGACCGCTTCCTGTCCAGTTCCTGATAATGGACTAGAGGCGCAGGAGGAGCCGCGGGGACACAGGGTAACCATATTTTTTCAGGGAACTTAAGATAAAGCTTATCACAAAGGAACGATTCTAAGAGCTCAGGGTCTGGAAAAAAACACTCGACGTAATCTAGAAGAAACGGCAGGACACAACTAATGTGAAGGATCCGAAGCCGCCTAGGAGCTGACGTAATGAAGACCGAGAAGCTGAAGGAGGATGAAAGACGATAAAATAACACAAGTCATAGCGTAGGAAGAGAAAAGCAAAAGAATCAGGGAAAACCGCACGAACACTGATTACTACAGATATTACTATCATATATAAATATACAGGGATATGGAGCATGCTGCTATAAGCTGGATATAATGGTAAATGTGTGGTTTCCCACCACGGGTGTTACTAGTCTGGACACCTGTCGCAAAAGTCTTGTATTTAAAAGTAAAGTGGTGATGAAGTTATGTATGAGTTTCGCCACAAGATATCACTATGTATGATTTTTGTATATGTTGCACAGCTGTAGTCACTATAGGGTTACTCTTTTGTAATTCTGTGAACCAATGAGAGATGCTTTTTTCCTTCTGCCTATCTTTATCCTCTTTTCTTTGCACACTCTCTTCTCCACCACTCACAGCGATCCTTACACACCCTGTAGGAAGTAGTCACATGGGGAGAGGAAATGTAAGCGTCACCCTAGTTAGGTCCCGTCTGATTCTCCGAGGAGTAGGACACACACAGCCCAGGCAACCCTGCAGTACTTAGCCAGGGCCTGGCTCTGCCAGGTTCCCTGTCCAGGACAGACCAGACGTGTATGGAGAACGCAGAGACTTTCTTTTCTCAAGCTATACTTACAGACACTATGCAGTGCTAAGTTACTAGAAGACGATAGGTCAGAGAACACTCCAGCCCACGCCCACATAGAGTGCCGGTTTTAGACTAGATGTGGCCCTGGGCAAAGTTGAAGGTGGGGCCCCAAATGCTGAAATATTTTAGCAACAATTTAAGGTCCTCATACATTTTACTCTTTTGTTGGTAGTACCTGTTGCTCCTGGTGGGTTCGGCCATCAGTGTAAGGTGTATGGGGCTCTCTGGACAGTCCTCTGACAGATGATATCAGTGGACATAGGGGGTCGGGCTTGATGGAAAATCAACGCCCAACCTCTTTGTTCTCAGAGAGATAAGTAACCATCAGATCCGTATGGCTATGGCTTTCCCCTCTCATAGAGAACACAGGAACACTCAGATGTGCCAAATTTCTGTGTATGGGGAGGACGGGACCGGATAGGAGAGATAATTGTCAGCTGAAGGATTGTTCAGCCAGCAGTTATTGGAAGTGTACGGCCACTTTTAAGGCCGTATTATACGGCCTGATATTCTGCAGAAGTGCGCGCCAATCTGGTAGAATGGAGCTCGCTTAGAGAGCCTACTACATGGCTCTTTTATGATGCAGCAAAAGCTATGGAGGAGATTCATCAAACTGGTGTAAAGAAGAATTGGCTCAGTTGCCCCTAGCAACCAATCAGATTCCACCTACTTAGAATCTGAGTAATGAAAGGTGGAATCTGATTGGTTGCTAGGGGCAACTGAGCCAGTTTCACTTTACACCATGTTTGATAAATCTCCCCCTATGTGTATATACAGTATATCATTAGTGATGTGTGTGCAATCCTTGCTGTATATAGTAAACAATAAAGATATATACTACCTGATCACGTTCCCCGGTGTCCTCAGGCCGTGTCTGTGATATATACTACCTGATCATGTTCCCCGGTGTCCTCACAGAGCGAAATCGTCCTGATTCGGACAATTTTAACTCCATGTATTAGGGCCCTTACTCAGTTCAGAAGGTTGCCGGGACTGCCCCTACATGCCGGGACTGCCGCTACATGCCGGGACTGCCGCTACATGCCGGGACTGCCGCTACATGCCGGGACTGCCGCTATATGCCGGGACTGCCGCTACATGCCAGGACCGCCGCTACATTTCGGGACTGCCCCTACATGCCGGGACCGCCGCTACATTTAGGGACTGCCTCTACATGCCGGGACTGCCGCTATATGCCGGGACTGCCCCTACATGCCGGGACCTCCGCTACATTTCGGGACTGCCCCTACATGCCGGGACTGCCGCTACATGCCAGGACTGCCGCTACCTGCCGGGACTGCCGCTATATGCCGGGACTGCCCCTACATGTCCGGACTGCCCCTACATGCCGGGACTGCCGCTACATGTCAGGACTGCCCCTATATGCCGAGACTGCCGCTACATGTCGGGACTGCCGCTACATGCCGGGACCGCCGCTACATGCCAAGACTGCCCCTACATTCTGGGACTGCCGCTACATGCCGGGACTGCCCCTACATTCTGGGACTGCCGCAACATGCCAGGACTGCCCCTACATTCTGGGACTGCTGCTACATGCCGGGACTGCCCCTACATGCTGGGACTGCCGCTACATTCTGGGACTGTCGCTACATTCTGGGACTGTCGCTACATGTCAGGACTGCCGCTATATTCTGGGACTGCCGCTACATGTCAGGACTGCCACTAGTGGTGTAAACACAAGAACTATTTATATGAATTGCTTTAAAAAAAAAAAATCACTATAATCAGGACCAAATATTACCTCCATACCGTTATTGAAGAAAACACACTATATATAGGCCACTATTACCACCATAAAGTGACCGCCCCATAATGACTCTATATACACTATATACAGACCAAAATTACCGCCATAGAGTGACCACCGCATAATGACTCTATATACACTATATACAGACCAATATTACCGCTATAGACTGACCACTGTATAATGAATGACTCTATATACACTGTATACAGACCAATATTATGTGGCTGTCACTCTATGGCTGTACTATTGGTCTGTATATAGTGTATATATAGAGTCATTATGTGGCAGTCAATCTATGGCAGTAATGACTCTATATATACGCTATATACAGACCAATATTACCGCCATAGACTGACCACCACATAATAACTCTATATACACACTATATACAGACCAATATTACCGCCATAGATTGATCACTGCATAATGACTCTGTATCCAGACCAATATTATGTGGCGATCACTCTATGGCTGTACTATTGGTCTGTATATAGTGTATATAGAGTCATTATGTGGTGGTCACTGTATGGCGGTAATATTGGTCTGTATATAGTGTATATAGAGTCATTATGTGGTGGTCACTGTATGGCCGTAATATAGGTCTGTATATAGTGTCATTATGTGGTAGTCAATCTATGGCAGTAATGACTATATATATACACTATATACAGACCAATATTAATGCCAAAGAGTGACCACTGCATAATGACACTACATACAGACCAATATTACCGCCATACAGTGACCACCACCTAAGGACTAAATAACACCTTATTTTTTTCTCTCAATAAAATACACCATATTGCCTTATATACATAGGAGCTGCAGCCAATCAGCGGCCTCAGTGGTCACCTGCAGCAATTACATAGGACTGAGGAGGCCAGAGAATGGCTGCAGCTCCTAAATACAGTCTATTCACCTCAACACTTGGAGTCAGCAGTGCTAATACACACACACACACACACACCATTATATATACAGGGCCGATTCTGGGGTTTCTGCCGCCTGAGTGATGGCCGGCATCCCCCCCCCCCCCCCGCAGCCAGCCGCTCACCTGTCCCACGCCGCAGCCGGCCCGCGCTCTCCGCTGTCTCCACATCCCGTCAGGTCCCGCGATGTCACCCTGCAGCTGTCACGGACCTCCAGGCTGTGGTGAGTGAGTGGGAAGATCGGGTCGCGCAGGGCGGCCCCGTGCGACCCGATCACCCCAGCGCGTCCCCCACCGACCCCGGGCACTCACCACAGCCTGGAGGTCCGTGACAGCTGCAGGGTGACATCGCGGGACCTGACGGGATGTGGAGAGCGCAGGCGACGGGACAGGTGAGCGGCCGCTGTCATTTTTGTTAAGTGATACTTAACAAAAATGACAGCAGGGGGGAGATAATGCCGCTCATTCCGCCTCATGGCAGAAGCGGGCCTGTATATATATATATATGCACACACACACTCACACTCACACATACATGAAAACACATTATACAGATACAAACCATCCAGTCAATCCACCACACACATGACATGTAACACACACTACATTCATCCATTATACACATAGCATTCATACACACACTACATGTACAGTATACTTACCCCCTCTAGCATGCTGGGTGTAGTGGTGAATCCCCCTCATGCTCCTTGCAGCAGTAGGCTGTCATCCTCGCCCTGCAGTCCTCTCCTCCATCGTCCCGACAGCTCCACACCAGAGGAGGAAGTCACGTGCAGTAAGAGGAGCTGGAGGGAGGGGGAGCAGACATGGAGCCCAGCATCCTGCAGCCTCTGCGTGACCCCTGATAGCAGCAGCCAGGGATCACTCCCAGACGCTGCAGGACGCTGTCTGTGCTCTCCTCTCCTACTGGAACTGCGGTAGGGGGCCCCTGGGGGATGGGGGCCCTGGGCATTTGCCCTGCTTGCCCCCCCTAACGCCAGCCCTGCCCACATACTCTATCTTGCAGCGCAGTTGACACTGGAAACATTCGGACACTTAGCTACACTCAGGTAACCAAGACTTGGGCTTGTGTCACCTTCGTCGGACCGGTAACCCAACATTGCAGGGCAGAAGGTGGTTATAGCAATGTTCAGTCGAAACACAGGCACAAGTATTCTCTTCTTCACAAATATTCTTTAAGTATTTCTCCTTACAAGTTCCAGCAGAGCACATTACTAAACTGGGTTGCGGCTCTACCGATAAACTCTTCTCCACTCTTCTACTCTATTCAAAACTCAACTGAACCAGCACTGCTATTCTACCTCAGCACTTCAGCATCTCTCAGCACAGATTCAGTGAACTCAAGTCTGTATCTCAGAAGTCACCTGTTACAATACTTCATTTATACTACTGGGACTCAGTGATAATTGAACCAGCACCTACACACTGGTTACACCAAATAAGAAAGAAGAAAGAAAATAAGACAGTACATTAGAGGGTAGAGTAGTTGGGGTGTATTACTTTAGGATGGTGTTTTATTTTCGGGGAAACACGGTATATATGTACAGCTGGCATAAGTTATACCTCTCCTGTATATAGTGATATGGAACATGCTGGGATACCATGGCTATCTCCTGTATATAATTATATATGTACAGCTGGCATAAGTTATACCTCTCCTGTATATATTGATATGGAACATGCTGGGATAACCTGGCTATCTCCTCTATATAATTATATATTTACAGCTGGTATAACCTGGGCATCTCCTGTATATAATATATATGTACATCTGGGATAATCTGGGTATCTCCTGTAAATAATTACATATGTACAGTTAGTATACGTTACATATCTCTTGTATATATGGAACATGCTGGTATAACCTGGGTATTGGGTATGACCTGGGTTACATACAGCACACAGTATGGGGTCTCTAGGTCACCGGTCAGTGTAGTACTGGTGATGATGTGGATTACACTTGGTAATTCTCCTTACATGGAGTATCATGCTCCAGGAATGCAGTAAGAATCTACAAGATGACGCTGGCATGTTGGGCGCCTCATTCTTTTCTTCTTCCAGTAATCTTGGGTAATCAGCAGGAGACATAAGAACATTGTTCTGCGTTAGTCCTGGATGCCAAAGATCAAATTCAGGAGAAGAGGAGCTGGGTCAGGTCCAGAGCTGCAGGGAAGCAAACAAGAGCGGCTCATTGTGCTGAGGTTTCTTTCTTATTAAACTAATAAAATAACCTGTTCTGCGCAAATCATTGTTTAACCCTAACAGATATTACAGTGAAAACTGATGGAAACCTTTATACAGTATATGTTACAGGAGGGAAGAAAGGAAAGGGGGTCATGATGGAAACCATTATATATGTTACAGGAGGGAAGAAGGGTAAGGTAGGACATGATGAAAACCATTATATACGTTAGAGGAGAGAAGAAGGGAAAGGGGGTCATGATAGAGACCTTTATACTGTTAGGGTATGTGCACACTACGGAATCCTGATAGAAAATCCATTGCGGATTCCGCAGCTCACACCTGCTCATGGACTCTGGCGGCCGCGCGCGTCTCCACCTGTGCCATAGACTCCATTCTATGCACGGGCGGATTCCGCTGTCCATTCAAAGAAAGAACAGAGTCCACGAGCAGGTGAAAGCTGCAGAATCCGCAAAGGATTTTCCGCCAGGATTCCGTAATGTGCACATACCTTGTTACAGGAGGAAGAAGGGAAAGGGAGGACATGATGATAACCTTTATATATGTTATATGATGGATGAAGGGAAAGGGAGGACATGATGGAGACCTTTATATAAGTTACAGGAGGAAGAAGGGAAAGGGAGGACATGATGATAACCTTTATATATGTTATATGATGGATGAAGGGAAAGGGAGGACATGATGGAGACCTTTATATAAGTTACAGGAGGAAGAAGAGAAAGGGGGGACATGATGGAGACCTTTATATAAGTTACAGGAGGAAGAAGGGAAAGGGGGGACATGATGGAGACCTTTATATAAGTTACAGGAGGAAGAAGGGAAAGGGGGGACATGATGGAGACCTTTATATATGTCACAGGAGGAAGAAGGGAAAGGGGGGACATGATGCAGAGCGGCGTAAGACTCCACTACAGGGCTTTCCCATCTGTGTTTCACAGAACATTGCAATAAGCCCTTACTCTCACGGTTAACTTCACTAGGCCACATAACCTGCCTTATCCTCACTGGGTACAATACCTGCCTTATCCACACTACACCACTACTCATACATATGGCTCACTGAATGATCTTACACTTCATAAAGCAGATTGCTGTTATCACTTATAATACATCAGGTGTAATGATGAGAGACGAGGGCCTCAGCCAGTTTGCTTTTACAGTACTTGTTGGAACATTTGTTCTCAAAGTTGCATTTCTATACTGAACATTTCTGCAGCTACACACTGCCCCCTGGTGTCAGCTGTCAAAACAGACACTACATGCATTTCTAAACCAGGGCCTTGCAATATATATATATATATATATATATATATATATATATATATATATATATATATATATAGGGGAATCAGTCAGCTGTTTTTCATGTTCCAAATGGACACAGTTAGATAGGTGTTAGGACATGGAGACACATGGTACCTTTCCTATATGCAGCTGTGCCTCCAGGATGTACGCACAGGCTTCTATTCTCTGGTACAAGAAGTCAAAGAGGCTTTTCCAAGCCAAAGAGAGAAGAGTTAGGAGTTTCTGAAAAGTTTTCCTGCCGCTCGAACAAAATGGTAGGTACCATTTAACCCTCTGAAGGCCAAAAAGAAAACCCTCCCCCCCTCCCTATTTAACCCTTAGGGGACACAGCCAGTTTTCATTTTTGCGTTTTCGTTTTTCCCTCCTCGTGTATATAAGGCCATAGCGCCTTCATTTTTCCACCTAGAGACCCAAATGAGCCCTTATTTTTTGCGCAACTAATTGTACTTTGCTAAGGCAGATGTAATTTTTGCCTAAAATGTGCCGGGAAACCAGAAAAAAATTATATGTGTGGTGAAATTGAAAAAAAAAATGTTTTTTTTTTTATTTGGGGGGTGGTTGTTTTTACTATGTTCGCCCTGGGGTAAAACTGACTCGTTATATATGTTCCTTAAGTTGTTACGATTACAACGATATGTAACATGTATAACTTTTATTTGATTTGATGGCTTGTAAAAAATTAAAACCTTTTAAAGAAAATATATGTTCCTTAAAATCGCTCCATTCCCAGGGTTATAGCGCTTTTATCCTTTGGTCTATGGGTCTGTGTGAGGTGTCATTTTTTGCGCCATGATATGATCTTTCTATCGGTACCTTGATTGCGCATATATGACTTTTTGATCGCTTTTTATTACAATTATTCTGGATTTGATGCGACCAAAAATGCGCAATTTTGCACTTTGGGATTTTTTTGTGCTGACGCCGTTTACCGTGTGAGATCAGGAATGTGATTAATTAATAGTTCAGGCGATTACGTACGCGGCGATAGCAAACATGTTTGTTTATTAATTTATTTATTTATTTTTATTTATAAAATGGGGAAAGGGGGGTGATTCAGACTTTTATTAGGGGAGGGGATTTTGTGTTATTAAAAATACATTTTTCTTTTACTTTACACATATACTAGAAGCCCCCCTGGGGGACTTCTAGTATATGCACTCTGATCTCTCATAGAGATCCATGCAGTATAGTTATACTGCATGAATCCATGAGATCGGTGTTCTATTACTTTTGGCTGCTGCAGCCAAAAGCAATAGAATGCCGAGCCGGGATCAGCGCCATTACGGAGCAGACCCCGGCCCGGGATGGATGCGGGGATCGCCCCCCCGCAATCGCGCCGCAGGGGGGCGATCCCCCCACTAGACCACCAGGCATGTATAACAGCAAGTATTTAGAAGCAGCTGTCAACTTTGACAGCTGCTTCTAAGTACTTAATTAGCGGGCACGGCGATCGGACCGTGCCCGCTAATAGCCGCGAGCCCGGGCTACTCGCGGCACCCGGGATCGCGGCAGTTCAGAGGGTGGTCGCCGCGCGACCCCCCTCTGAACTCCCATAGCGGCACGAGGACGTTCAATAACGTCCTGGTGCAGCTATGGGTTAATAACTTTTTTCTTTGTTTTTCAGATACAGGTATCCTGAGGATTACATTGGATTTGGTGCACCATGTTGATGATCAGCATTTTTTGTATATAATGGTAAACAAAGGGTGTGGGGGTGTTTTTATTTTAATTAAAAAAAATATCTGGTGCATTTTGTTGTTGTTGTTTTTTTTTTTTTAATTTAGACACTTCCTGATGCTATCTGATAGACAATGTCCATTACTAAGCTGGAGCTGTTATCCTGTAAAACGGCCAACACTAACTACCTAGTTATTTTGTAAGTACTCACCACCACAGGGATACTGGGAAGAGCCGGGTACCAGCAGACCCAGAACAGAGCATCTGGGTCTAGACAGTGGCAGGTTGGGAAGGGCCAAAATAAATGGCTGCTGCTGTTTGGTTCTTACCTGGCTGGTTATGGTAGAGGGATCCTACACACTATCTTTTTTTTAATTTATGTTAACAAAAAAAATGTATGATCCCCCTCTCTACCATCAGCCAAGTAACAACCAAACAGCAGCAGCCTAGTAATACCAGGGTGGGAGAGGACCATTTATTTTGGCCCTCCCCAGCCTAATAATACCGGCCTGCCTGATATCACAATACAATGTTATATTCAGAGCATGTGACCATCTGTCCTGTGTAGAATGGCTGCCACCCTGTGTGATATGGTAAGTGGCTGCTACACATGGAAGAGGAGGTGAAGATCATATGACAATACTTATTTATTAAATACTTAATTATTAAAAATGGATTCAAAATTGAAGCCAAATCAAATGTCCTGGGCTCCTTGAACATTATATAAATTAGGGTGAGAACAAAAACACTTTCACTGAACCTGACAAGCTCTAGTGGGAGCATTGCATGGCCTATAAGACTACATATATCAGCTTGGTGGTCTTCTCAAGGAGACACGTTATCCCCTCAGCCTCATAAAATACTGGTAACCGGACTAGGTATACAATGCCATCTCACATTTTAATCCAGATCAGACCTGCAGAATACAGACACCAGTAGCAGGATCCAGCATAATACAGACCCTAGAATAAGACCCCAGTATCAGGCCCTCTGTATAATACAGACCCTAGAATATGACCCCAGTATGAGGCCCTCTGCACAATACAGACCCCCATTGGTTACATCTATTGCACTGCAGACCAATAGGAAATACTGTCATGTAGAGAGCATCTGCCACTCCATAGGGAAAACTACAATTCCTGCTACCATTGTTATCAGTGTCAGACTGGAGTGGCTCGGGCCCAACAGAGGAATTCATTCTTCAGGCCTATCGTTTAGCCCTGAAACAGCATTTATAGGCTATGTTCACACAACGTATACTTTCTATAAATCACGGCCGTTAAATTGCAACACTGGTTGTGATTAATAGAAAATGTACGTTGCAGATTCCTAGCGGCCGCAGGAAAAACTGACATGGCAGCTTTTTGCGGACGCTATTCATTGAATAGCAGCAGCACAGAAATGTCAGTTCACACAATGAAAAGTGCAGCTCCAGCCTCACTTTTCATTGTGTGCTATGGTGAATTGGGAGCTAGGAGCATCCAAACGCGCCCACATCTATATTTAACAGAAACGAAGTTTTGCATGACCGGTCGGGATGAACTTCCCTGACCTCGGCAATTCTGTGATACAGTCGGGTCACAGATCGGCCGGTGTCTTACTGTGTGTGAATCCGGCTATAGAGTTTATTTATTTCTATGTTGCACCCTTTTGCACAAAAATTATATGTATATATCACAGACCATTACAAAGTGTATACATCAGCTTTCCCAAGGTCCCAATTTACATACGCATTGAAATAACATTGGCAGCAGCCCTTGTCATGTCCAGCAGAGAGCTGTTAGGACATGGAGACACATGGTACCTCTCCTATATGCAGTTGTGCCTCCAGGATGTACACACAGGCTTCTATTCTCTGGTACAAGAAGTCAAAGAGGCTTTTCCAAGCTCCTGAATAGGATTTTCCCTCCCTGCTTGAATGACACCTGGAAGCTGAGTCCCAGCAGGGTCCGGTATGGGGGAGGAGGTGTTACAGCTCGGGGCACTTCAGGAGCTTGGGAAAGCCTCGGATTCTCCTTACTAAATAATAAAAACATTTCTCTACTTCCTAGAATCACAGACAGATATATGGAAAGTAACATGTGTCTTCCTGATCTAACAGTGTCAGCAGTTTGGGATGTGAATTGCAGCTGACAGATTCTCTTGTAGAGCAGGTAGGGCCCGGGAGCTGACAGATCCTCTTGTAGAGTAGGTAGGGCCCGGGAGCTGACAGATCCTCTTGTAGAGCAGGTAGGGCCCGGGAGCTGACAGATCCTCTTGTAGAGTAGGTTGGGCCCGGGAGCTGACAGATCCTCTTGTAGAGTAGGTTGGGCCCGGGAGCTGACTGATCCTCTTGTAGAGTAGGTAGGGCCCGGGAGCTGACAGATCCTCTTGTAGAGTAGGTTGGGCCCGGGAGCTGACAGATCCTCTTGTAGAGTAGGTTGGGCCCGGGAGCTGACAGATCCTCTTGTAGAGTAGGTAGGGCCCGGGAGCTGACAGATCCTCTTGTAGAGTAGGTAGGGCCCGGGAGCTGAGAGATCCTCTTGTAGAGTAGGTAGGGCCCGAGAGCTGACAGATCCTCTTGTAGAGTAGGTAGGGCCCGGGAGCTGACAGATCCTCTTGTAGTGCACGTAGGGCCCGGGAGCTGACAGATTCCCTATAATGGAGTACTTCAGTGCTAGCAAATTACATACATCTGGTTCCTTTGTACAAAGTTATATAACTTCGCAATACGCTTCAACAGAATGTGGGTGCTTACTTGTGTTTTTGGACTCTGTACCCCCTGGAGGAAGTGATGTATTTTCTAACATTTTCATTGACACTTGACCCTGCTTTTCGTGTTGCTGTCGCCATTTTGTGTCCATACGTCACTGCACTGGGGCGCCCCCTGGTGAGGCTGGGTGGTGAGGTAGGAGCGCCTTTACCTGTCTTGCTACATATTGTTATGCTCGCTGTTGGCCAGTAAGATAGCGCTCTGTGCACATGCACACATCACCCCCCCCTCCCGCTGCGGACATCAAGATCGCCTGTGCCGGCTGACATAACCACGAATCTTTAGATTCCTGCTGTGATCGGTGGCCGCTCCTCTCTCTCTGTTGCAGCTGTCAAAGATCATCTGGGGCGGCATATTCCATCAAACCCATCAGTTCTGTCCTTGCAGTAAAAGTCCTTTTGATGCTCCTCTTGCAAGAAGAGAACTGATGGGGTTCTGACATTACAGCGAGTGCTTGGAATATGCGGCCACAGACGATCTTTGACAGCTGCAACAGAGAGAGAGGAGCGTTCAGCCTATGGGAGCACTCTGATCGTTGATCTGAAGTGCAAAATTTTACCTGAGCATTAAGGGGTCAACGCCTGGGGCCACAGTACACACCATATGTAGGCCAGTCTTTGCCGAATCCTCTGCCCCAGACCCAATTTACCGAAAGAAACCACCTGGTGTAGTTTTTTTGCCATTATTTAGGGAAAAATCATAGTAAATAGGCAATTCAATAGGCCAATTCCTCCTTGCCCCTCCTTCCTAATAATATTCGCTGGAAAAGGCGCCCCTGGACTGGACTGCAAAAAATCACAGATTGTTCTAGAAACATACTCTGCGTTTTTTGTTTTTTTTTCTTTTCATTTTTTTTTTATGCAGCTTTAAGGAATTATGAACACACACACCCCCTCCCACCCCCCTGTCTGCATATGTAATTAGAAGACATGTTGGTCTATGTAAGAGGTTATGAATAAAGTAATTTCCCTTTAATTCAGGTTGTGGTTATTTGCAGTCGTGTGTTTTTTTTTTAGACTTTTCATACTAAGTAAAATACCACAATCTCTGTCCGTGGATAATGTCTCACTAGTGATGAGCAAGCTTACTCCAATGACTATTTCAGTAGTCAGTTGTCGCTCTGCAACTTTTTAGAATTCGTTCCTGCAGAGAATATTCCAATGGAATCTACCAAAAATATAATGTAAAAATGTCAGAGATTTATGCAAAACACATTACAAGTGAAGGCACAGAATACTTCCAATGGGTAGCATGGCAGCCTCATGTCTATGTGTTTAGCATAAAGTTTGATAATTTTTTGTGATAATTTTGGAATATTTCGTTTAAACATCCGCTAAAGGAACGAATTATCCCAAAAACTTTTACAAACATGTAATAGCTTTATGCAAAACACCTTACAAATGAATGTGGTAATACTTGTAAAAGCCGGCAATCCACCTGATTTCAATGTGTTTAGTGTCAGGCTATTACATTTTCACATTCCAATTTTTGAGTATTTTGTTACTCCAGAGGATGTTTCTACGAAATTTAAAAAATTTGCTGCATAAAAACTAATAGCTTTATGCTAAACACATACAAATGTGGCCGGGAATGCACTTTTGCAAGTATTCAATGTGTTTTGCATAAGTTATTACATTTTTGGCTCTAATGTTTAAATATTTTGCTGTAATGTTCCATGAAGGAACGAAATATCGTTAATTATAAATTTAGACCTTTTTCTTATGGGTAATGATGGTAAACTGGGTCAATCAATGTTTGGGGGTGGTGTGTAAATAGCAGAACCCCTGGTAAACTGCTTGAGTGTCTTATTGATTTCAATGTGGCTCATTATAGTAGTGGAGAATTCTATTATTGAAAAATTACTTTTATTAGTAGAATTTTTGAAAAAGGTGTAGGTATAAATAGAGCATTAAAACTTTGGGCTTGTATATAGCAGTCTATATTATATTTACGATTTAAGTGGTTGGGTATGTAATAAGCCTAAGGTGAACTATAGGTCACTATTCACAACTGCTCACATGAACTTCTCTGCTGTGATGAATTACTTTAGCTCTAACATTAGTACATATTGCTATGAGCCTGGTAATTATTTATTTTATTATTATTTATGTGTTTATTTATTATTTTTTTCCCCCTTCATGGATATTTATTTATGTATTTATTTATTTAGAACCAGAGAAGTATGTCAATAATATCCTGATCCCTTTGGTAGATCCAACTGATCACAATAAATGGTTGGGGAGGTCACTGGAGGGATCAGGAGAGGTGCAAGTGGCTTCATGAGAATGGGGTCACCGGCCTAGTATGAATGTGGAATCAAGAAAGTGGAGCTGGTTGGTCTGAACGTTCCCAGGTTGGGAGCAGGAGGACCATGGAGGACCACTTGGAAAATCTGTAGGATGGATGAGTTGGTTGTGATTATGGATAAAGATGCTGGAGATAATGGTAACAATGGCCATAAAACGATGTGGTTGGGGTGTTGCTTTGCTGTCTGGAGCACGGGCTGGATGTCATGGAGTCATAGATGAAAACCTTATATACTGGGGAAGGATGGAGGAGAGGAGTCTAAGTAGGTTACATAAGTTTAGAGTGAGTTATTGTTATCTACAAGTAGATCTCTCCCCTTGATTATGAATTGTTGTATTAATTTATCTTGATGAATGAAACAGATCGGGTAAACAGTATTATGTCATAATTGTAAGAGATTATATTGTTATTGGTATCTTTCTGCCTAATGTTGGTATAATATATGCTTTCCTTTTATATTTTTTTATGGAAAAAATAATAAAATTATTAAATAATATGAACACGTAGTAATTAGCTCCTAGATTTATATTCAACGCTGGATTACTTCATTACAGGTCTTGTTAGACAGACAATGTGGCAGAAGCCGCTCTCGGTTGGACGCTCAGCTCTCTGCTCCCGGGATTTGACAAGAAAAGTGTTTCTATGTGAGATGGTATATTACAGTATATGGGAGTCAGAGGCTATATGACCGTATCTATATAGCGCTATTGCAATGCAATGTTGCAACTACTGTGTGGGTGCAGAGTCGCTTTCAGCTCTGTGTTCAGCACAATGGACATTACATTTTTTTTATATTTTCTGTGCTGATAACTTTGGAAATGAGAGATTGCAAATCAAATAGCAGCAATTGATTTTGGAGACAATTCCGGACCTGTTTGCGATGCAACATGGCTTTAAAAATGTTGTTAAAATTACATACTTAGGGCTTCCTCTCCCATTACCCATCAGTTTTGTAATGAAGCATTAAAGCATTGCCCAAAAATCCTAGGCAGGCTCCACTCTGTGTCAATTACTCCTTATTCACATGTCCTCACTTTGTGTATCAGTAGTGGTCCGCAATTCACCAACCACCCCATTATAAACACTGACCCGATGACAGATCACAGCCTATTCATGGGGATGTGTGATCAGCAACATTCAAAACTATGTTTCCGAAATTTACTCAAAATTGTGGATCCGCTATTATTGTCACATTTGGTGCACGTGTGAATGAGGCCTGACCCTATTATGTGTTTTTGTGGATTATAAAAACAACAGGAGCAAAACTGATGGCACATTGATGTTTTCCCAAGGACCTCCCTGATACTCTGACATACCCTACGAAAAAATGGTTTGTGCCTGAGGCGGCAATGAAGAGCACTACAGCTGTGTATTCATAATTGTCCACAATGGCACAAACACAATGTGTATACGCTCCGGCCAGGATCCTATTGAAGCAGAGGCAGTGTTCCACTCCACAGAAAGTACGGCCGTTGTTGCCGATGGCAACAACGGCCGAACTTTTACATAGTGTGAACATAGCCATATATTTATACTGATACCAACAATGATACCAGTATACAATGAATAAATAATACCGCCACACCATAAACACATAGGCCTTATTCACACCTCCCGTAATTTACGGATCCATAATTACGGATCCGAGTTAGTGCACATTGATGTCCATTGTCCTATTCACACTATCAGTAGCAAAAATGGATGAAAATCAATCCGAAAAAAAGAAAAAGGACATGTCCTAGTGCGGACCCGGTGCGGACCCAGATTTATTTACGGATCCTCTCATTGAAATCAATTGTCTACGGATTGTTTGCGGATTGCAACATGTTTGGCATCCGTATTTCCGTAAAAAAATAAGGATAACTCATGCTCCTATTTGCACAGCAGTTTATAGAAGTGCTGGGATCTATAGTTCTCCGGATCTCTGTTGCTGCACATCGTGTGCCGATTGTAGCAGAATTCTAGTTACAGTAGACAAATGAGGGTTTTATTGCCTATGGTTAGAGGCAGTGTTGGTGATTATATAATCAGAGAGCTGGGATCTGTAGTACTCCACAAGGTGAAGACCAGGATGCCTGCTCTAAGATCTGGGGAGAGATAGTTGGAAAAAACACTGCCGGTGGCACCTCTCACCCTTTCAATGATGACACAGTTCCAGGAACGAACTTCTTGATAGTGAGCTGCACCTCCCTAATTTTTGTAACTTCTGCCATCAACTACTCCACTGCATTGCCACATTCTTGCTCTGTCACCTGCAGTCCTATGTAACACCACAGATAACACAGTGATATCAGACAATGTAGTAGATATCAGTCCCATATGCAGACCTGATATTCCCCCAACCAGCAGTACTGTATGAAAGCTGTTCCCAGCACCTTAGACCCCCCCCCCCCCCCCCCCCCCCAGTGCCTGAAATCATGTAAAACGTCTGTGCATATTTTTGGAGAAAACTAAAGGTGTTTTTTGTGTGTGGGAATATGTAAATCTGTTCTCAAAGAAAAAAAAACTCAATTTTTCTCCCAAACTTTTGTCTTATCTTACCACAGAGCCTTGTCCTAACATTGTGTAGGAAAAGATGCAGAGATTTGCTACTTACGCAGCCCTATGGCTCTGTGATGCCATCTCCTTCTTGTCCTTTGTCGATCTCTCTCTCTCTCTGCCATTCCTTCACTGCTCAGTAACTCTTAATTGATTCATTCATACTTTTCTAACCACATAGTAAACACCAATTTATTGTGCTAATTGGTAATGATGAGTGACAGCTGGGCTACAAACGTACAATAGCTGTCCTGTCAGTGTAGACAACTATGGCAGGGCAGCATTAACATTAAAGACTTAACCCCATAGAAAACCATTAGGACAGATAGAGTAGTCCAGCTGTCAATCATCATTACCAATTAGCATAATAAATTGGTGTTTACAATGTGGTTAGGAAAAGTATGAATGAATCAATTAAGAGTTACTGAGCACTGAATGAATGGCAGAGAGAGAGAGATCGACACAGGCCAAGAAGGAGATGGCATCACAGAGCCATAGGGCTGCGTAAGTAGCAAATCTCTGCATCTTTTCCTACACAATGTTAGGACAAGGCTCTGTGGTAAGATAAGACAATAGTTTGGGAGAAAAATTAAGGTGTTTTTTTGTGTGTGGGAACAGATCTAGACATATTCAGGTGATATTTGCTACTTCTGACGATCACCTGATGAGTAATTTTCACAAAGAAAAAACACCTTAATTTTTCTCCCAAACTATTGTCTTATCTTACCACAGAGCCTTGTCCTAACATTGTGTAGGAAAAGATGCAGAGATTTGCTACTAACACAGCCCTATGGCTCTGTGATGCGATCTCCTTCTTATCCTATGCGATCCTCCTGTACCGCTCTCTCTCTCTCTCTCTCTGCCATGTTCATGGATATGTAATAGGTCCGAAAATAAATAGTAAGGAAGGTTAAAAAAGGTCAAAAATAGTTCATATCAGTTAATAGCAGTTCATAGGTTCTTATCACATTCATCCGATATGCATAATTGTGTATTTATAAGATCATTAGCAGCATTAGATTATTAGCATCATTAAACAATTAGCAGCAATAGATGATTAGCATCGTTGGATACTCAGCAGCATTTGGTGATGATCGGCATTAGATACTTAACAATAATAGATGATTGGCAACTTTGGATACTGTTTGGTAATTGGCAGCGTTTGGTGGTGAATTATGTGATAACAGCAGTTTGTGACAGCACTGTATTCTTTATTTATATCTCGATGGTCGATACAGTGCATGTCATTTGAGAAAAACGCTGTAGCTCTCTGTGCTGTGAGATCGGCGATTTTCACAGGGATTCACTAAGCAGCATGCATATTAGACACCTCTCACCCTTCTGAAGTCTGGTCCAGCAACGGATGGAGTATGGATGGAATACGGATGTCCAATCCGCAATTTCTCACGGGTTGTTTCAGGACCAAAAAAAATACTGAACGTGTGCATAAGGCCATAGTACCATCACAGTGTAACAGAATAATAAGCGGTTACTATATAAAACCTCATGCCCGACCATTACTACTATCCTGGTACTAAACCCCAGCACACACAGACCATCATTCCCCCATACAGTGAGCACATAGTGGTAGATAGCAGCTGTACACAAGCTCTGTATACCAGATAAGCAACAAATAACTGTCCCCTAACCAGTTACTTCTCAGCTGTTACCAAACTACAACTAATATCAAACATTATCCAGCATTATAGTTTACATAAAATTAGTATAAAAATTATAAGGGGAAAAAAAATACCCAAAATGCAGTGTGCCCAACACGGGGTGCGAACCCTTACCCAAGGGGTTACTAGTCCGTTGCTCTTCTCTCTGAGCTATTGCAGCACCTGCAAGGACATGAGGAGCTTTAGCAGTGTAGTGATTACATAGGCTATGGATGGGCTGTATACACATCTGCCTCCCCCACAGAGCGCTCTAACTGCAAAAAAACTGAACAAGGGGGTGGGGTTGATGTACTTAGGGGAGGGGCTTATTCTTTAAAAGGGAGGTGCTTGATAGTTAAGGGGAGGGGCTTAAAGAGAACCAATACCCACATATTATACTCACACACAGTTATTTCAGAGTAGGGAGGAAGTAAATATAAGGAAATATAAAACAAATCCCCCCCGGAAGCATTAGGAATGTAACTTCTGTCATTATAAGGTAAGGAAACCAAGGAAACAGCTCACTGGAGCGGCCATCTTGAGGCTGGCAGTTGTACACATAGGCCACACCCCCAGATACCAAACCTGTGTGCTGCAGGACTCCAAGCTTGTGTGCACCGCAGCCTCAGCCTCTCAGCAGCAGCAGCAGCAGGGTCAGGATTCTGGACTGTAACGTTTCTCCAGTGTAATAAACCTGTCATGTGTGATACTGTCTGGGGAAAAGGGGTATCTAACCTACAATATCGGATACTACTGGCTCATTGTATCCAAACATAACAGTTTATAGAGTTCCCCCTGTGCCTTTGCATCTAATCTCAACATAATTGGTCCTGTGCTGCTGACCCCGTGTATCTAATCCTGTGGTAGTTCAGATACGTCTTAGTGAGCCAGTGTATCTAAACCCATGAATATCTGTGACTTTGCATGTACAGTATGCCTGTCTGTGTGATGCTGTCTGCTCGGCAGGTGGATCTTACCTGTTCTTGTTTCATTCTGTCTATTAGGCTGTGGTCACACATGCACTTTCATACCGTTACTAGAAACATAGAAACATAGAAGATTGTCAGCAGAAAAAGACCACTGGGTCCATCTAGTCTGCCCTTTTAGTATTTTCTTTCTTATTATCTTAGGATAGATATATGTCTATCCCAGGCCTGTTTAAATTCTGTTATTGTAGATTTACCAACCACCTCTGCTGGAAGTTTGTTCCAGGTATCTACTACTCTTTCAGTAAAATAATATTTCTCACATTGCTTCAGATTTTTCCCCCAAATAACCTCTCACTGTGTCCTCTTGTTCTTGAGCTCAGTTTTTTACTAAAAACACTCCCCTCTTGAACCTTATTTAGTCCCTTAACATACTTAACCCCTTAGCGACCCATGCACTTTCATACTGTTACTAATTCAATTGCAGTAACAGATAATATAATCGCCATTCAGCATTTCAACCATGAAAGTCTGGTAGGGTAGCCTAACTGGGACACAATAAAACCAAAACACGGAAGCATGAAAACAGCACGGGCGTTGAAGTCAGTGAAATGGCAAGCAGAGCAGACCCCCGCCCCCACGAGAAAGGGTCAGGAGGTTCTAGGCTAGAAAACGAAGGGGGGGGGATAGGGGGTGAGAGGGGGTAGGAAGAAGGTTCTCAGGACTTACGATGCGGAACAGTACTTAGGGGTGTCAGTGAATTCCACCAATTGTCTCCACACCTTGTAGTGTCGGTCCGCGGTCTCTTTTGTATCTAACACCAATTCTTCCATACAGCAAAGGTAGAGGATCTCCTTAAACCATTCTGTAATGGTGGGTGCCCTGCCGGATTTCCACAAGCGAGGGATCACGGATCTTGCGGCCAGTAGCAGGAACCTCATAAGGCCTGTGGCCAGGGCCTTCAGTTTACCCGGAATCATGGATAAGAGGAGAGGGGCTGGATCATTTTCAAGGAGAATCCCTGTGATGGAGTGGATATGCTTAATCACCGCCAGCCAGAAGGGTTGGAGCTTCGCACAACCCCACCAAATGTGCACCATCGTGCCTCTCGCCTCTCCGCATCTCCAGCACAGGTCAGGAACAGTGGGGTACAGTTTCTGCAGAAGAGTGGGGACCCTGTACCATCGTGACATAATCTTAAAATTAGTTTCCTGTGCCCGGCTGGAGATGGAGAATTTGTGACAGAGGGCTATCTGGCATTTTTTGTATATAATGGTAAACAAAGGGTGTGGGGGTGGCTTTATTTTAATATATAAAATTATCAGGTGTATTTTGTTGTTTTTTTCTTTTCAATTTAGACACTTACTGATGCTATATGATAGACAATGTCCATATGTCCATTACTAAGCTGGGGCTTAATGTTATCCTGTAAAACGGCCAACAGTAACCCCCTAGTTATTTCCTCAGTACCCACTGCCACAGGGTTACTGGGAAGAGCCGGGTACCAGCAGACCCAGAATGGAGCGCTCTAGGTCTAAGCAGTGGCAGATGGGGAAGGACCAAATTAAATGGCTGCTGCTGTTTGGTTCTTACCTGGCTGGTTGTGGTAGAGGGATCTTCACACTTTATCTTTTTTTAATTTATGTTAAAAAAAAAAAAAAAAGACATGTATGATCCCCCTCTCTACCATAACCAGCCAAGTAAAAAACAAACAGCAGCAGCCTAGTAATACCAGGGGGGGAGAGGATCAATAATACCGGCCTGCCTGACATTACAGCTCAATGTTATATTCAGTTCATGTGACCATCTGTCCTGTGTAGAATGGCTGCCACCCTGTGTGATATGGTAAGTGGCTGTTACACATGGGAGAAGTGGTGTAGATTATATGAAAATGCTGGAATTTGTAGTACCAAAACAACGCATCTCTAGCATTTTAATTATTAAAAATGTAATAAAAATTTAAGCCAATTCCAATGTCCTAGGCTTCTCGTATATAAAATAAATTAGGGTGAGTACAAAAACACTTTTGCTGAACCTGACAAGCTCTAGTG
This sequence comes from Dendropsophus ebraccatus, assembly GCF_027789765.1. Taxonomy (NCBI): domain Eukaryota; kingdom Metazoa; phylum Chordata; class Amphibia; order Anura; family Hylidae; genus Dendropsophus; species Dendropsophus ebraccatus. The sequence continues at coordinate 104,053,913 of NC_091461.1, read as the reverse complement.
GGAGCATTGCATGGCCTATAAGACAACATATATCAGCTTGGTGGTCTTCTCAAGGAGACATGTCATCCTCTCAGCCAAACTCATAAAATAATGGTAACTGGACTAGGTATACAATGCCATCTCACATTTCAATCCAGACCAGACCTGCAGAATACAGACACCAGTAGCAGACACCAGCATAATACAGACCCTAGAATAAGACCCCAGTATGAGGCCCTCTGCATAATACAGACCCCACATTGGTTATATCTATTGCACTTCAGACCAAAAGGAAATACTGTCATGTAGAGAGCGTCTGCCACTCCATAGGGAACACTACAATTCCTGCTACTATTGTTGTTAGTGTCAGACTGGAGTGGATTGGGCCCACCAGAGGACTTCAGTCTTCAGGCCCATCGTTAAGCCCTGCCCCCTGCAACAGCATTTATAGGCTATGTTCACCCCACATACCCCCACCCCCCCAGTGGACAATGACCCGGGAACCCACAACACCAACCACCTTGTTCCTTACATCAGGGGTTTCTTTGATGTCACATTTATTTGCAAAAAGAATACAACATTCTATTCGTGTCATCAAAACGAAAGCCCCAAAAAAACTCATTATAAGCAAGTGGAGTCTCTTTGGCGCTGTCTGTATCCACTGAACAGCAGATTTAGCACAGCATTATGGCTTATACTTGGAAGCCATAGTGCAGATGTGAAATACAAAAAACACAATTGATCAGCCCCTCCATATACAGTAGTATGAATAAAATCCACAGGTGCACACTACCATAACTGCAACGCCAGTGCAAACGTACAAAGAACACTGCAAACTCTAAGACATGTGACTTGCACTTCTGGTAAATTACGTTTAAACTTGAGGCTCTTAGCATATGTTTTTATTGAGTTGTGTGTGCCCAGTAATGCAGGTGTGAACAGAGACATATATTTTGGTGCCTGCACCCGATATAGTACAGAATCCCCCTTATATTGAGGACCCCGGCAGCACAAAAACTACACGCAACCCCTGAGGACACTAACAACGGGACCCCGCAACACCAACTCCCCATCCCTCAGCAATCCGAACCCCCCCCCCCCCCTCCTAGACACTGACCCGGGAACAAGAACACCACCCGTAGACACTGACCCGGGAGCGCACCACCACACACAAACTCCACTCGCCCCCTCGTGGACACTGACCCGAGATCCAGCGCACCCCTCGCCCCTTGTCGGACACTCACCAGACGCCAGCACTACAGCAGCTGCCAAGCTCCACAGTGACACACACGTGTCCCCCACGGCAATATGGGAGGCAGGAGGAGCGGTGTCCAGACAGCTGCATGGTACGTGGAAGATATGGGCTTGGGCGAGTGAGCGCGTGGGGTCTTGGGCCTGTGTCCACCTGGGGTGCTGGGCCTGTGTCCATGTGCTGCCCTGCTTTACTGGAGTTATATACTAGGGGCGGGGGACGGAAGTGGTACAGAGAGAACATGACAGGTGCTCTTGTAGCCATCTGTCATGTTCTCTATGTTAGGCTGCGCTATTTTAAGTATCGAATACCAGAAAATCCTTGTACCAAACCATTTTTTTGCCCCGAAAATCAATTGTAGTCTAGTTTTTTTGGTGCATCGTGCTTCCCTATGAGCAAGTATACTCCAATGCTGCCCTAATTCGGCTGCCAGTTGTAGCTTGGTAAGAATATATTTATTGATCTTTTTAGAATTCTTTCAGGGGATATTCCAACAGAATCTACCAAAAATATAATGTAAAAATGTCAGAGATTTATGCAAAACACATTACAAGTGAAGGCACAGAATACTTCCAATGGGCAGCATGGCAGCCTCATTTCTATGTGTTTAGCATAAAGCTTGTTCATTTTTAATAATAATTTTGGGATATTTTGTTTAAACACGCGCTAAAGGAATGAAATATCCCAAAATATTTTACAAACAATATACGAGCTTTATGTAAAACACCTTATAAATGAATGTGGTAATTCTTGTAAAAGCCGGCAATCCACCTGATTTCAATGTGTTTAGTATCAGGCTATTACATTTTTACATTCAAATTTTTGCGTATTTCGTTCCTTCTGAAGAGGTTTCTACGAAATTTCCGAAATTTGCTTAAAAAAAAATTGCTTTATACTAAACACATACAAATGTGGCCCTTTTGAATATGTACCAAACACTACCAATATGTAAAAGAAAAGGGTGCTTCCTAAGACAAACCAATATACATGGACAACTAAAGAAACAGAAATGTCATATATAGGAGCACACCAGCAATGATTGAGAAAATACAAGAATATATTTATTAGTAATTAACATACAAATACAAAAACACAGAAAATTGCAAAGGAAACCAGATCCCTGCACATTAACCCCTTGCCGCAAAATGACGTTTGGGGAACGTCATGTAAAACAAGTAGTTCCCGCAACATGACGTTCCCCAAACGTCATGCTTTCCCTGCCTCCCCCCGCTGTCCCTGACGGTGATCGGGCAGCGGGAGGAGGCTATGTCACACAGCATCCTCCCGCTGCATCTGCCCGAAGGGGAGCCGTGCTCCCCGCGGGCAGTTAACCCCATAAACGCCGCGGTCAATGCGACCGCAGCGTCTATGGGGGAGATTTGTGTTCCCCCGCCGATCGGGCGTCGGGAGGAGGCTGCAGAACGTTGCCTCCTCCCGCCGCTACATCTGATGTGTCCCCCGCCCCCCCCCCTCGTCCCCCGAAACCAGCGGATTGCCGCTATTACCGTTATAGCGGCGATCCGCCGGTAACAGGTATTACCGGCGCCGCCGATTGCTTTCATCTCCCCCCACCGTGAATCCACGGTGGGGGGAGATGAAAATGTATAAATCAGACCCCAGATCAGCTCCCCTAGTGGCCGATTACTAACCCTCCCCTCCCCGGGCGGCCATCAGATCCAAGATGGCCGCCCCCATCCCTGCGAACAAACGATGTTTGTTCGCAGGGATGGAAATGAATAAATGATCAAAGCCCCATGCTCTCCGCCACCGGAGGTAGCGGAGAGCATGGGGCAGTGATCGGTGGTCCCGGAGCAGGCGATCGGCGGTATATACTATATACCGCTGATCGCCTGTTCCCAGTGCAAATAAGCACTTTTTATCCCCTGTCACCATAAATCATTGGTGACAGGGGATAAAAAGTGTCAGTGTGTCACCCCCCAAGTCGCCCCCCACCCCCCCTGTCACCCCCGTCCCCCAGTCACCCCCCCTTCCCCATATACGTTACTTGATCCTGGAGCTCCTTCCTCTTCGGTGTCCTGGCTGGTTATGAAGTGCGCATGCGCTTCACAACCAGCCAGCTCTGAAAATTTGGTCTCTGTCACTGAACTATGATTACTGTGATAGAAAATATCACAGTAATCATAGTAATACAGTGAAAATGAATGTATAAAGTACAAAAAGTGAAAAACATACAAAAAAATAAAACACACTTTTTATTATAGTAATAATTGCAGTTTACTCCCAAATTACCCCTAACCCCCCCAGATTACCCGTCACCATCGCAGGTTGCCCATATCCGCCCCAGGTTGCCCGCAATCATGCCAGATTGCACGTAATCACCGCACGTTGCCCATAACCACCGCACGTCGCCCCTAACCACCGCACATCTCCTCTAACCACCGCACGTTGCCCCTAACCACCGCACGTCGCCCATAACCACCGCACATCGCCCCTAACCACCGCAAGTCGCCCCTAACCACCGCACGTCGCCTCTAACCACCGCACGTTGCCCATAACCTCCGCACATTGCCTGTAACCACATGTTGACCGTAACCACCCCGAATTGTCAGTGACCCCCTCCAGATGGTGCGTAATCAGCCCCGATTGCCCGTAACCCCCCAGATTGCACGTAACCACCGCACGTTGCCTCTGACCACCGCACGTTGCCTCTGACCACCAAACGTTGCCTCTGACCACCGCACGTTGCTTCTGACCACCGCACGTTGCCTCTGACCACCGCATGTTGCCTCTGACCACCGCACGTTGCCTATAACCACCGCACGTTGCCTCTAACCACCCCAAATTGCCAGTGACCCTCTCCAGATTGCCCGTAACCACGCCAGATTGCCTGTAACGACCCCAAATTACAGGTACCCATCCCAGATTACCTATAAGCACTTCAGTTTATCCGTAACCACCCCACGTTGCCCGTTACCACCCCACGTTGCCCGTTACCACCCCACGTTGCCCGTAACCACCCCACGTTGCCCGTAACCACCCCAAGTTGCCCGTAACCACCCCAGATTGTCTGTAACCACCGCAGGTTGCCCATAACCACACCAGGTTGCCCGTGACCACCCCAGCTTGCCCGTGACCACCCCAGCTTGCCCATGACCACCCCAGCTTGCTCGTGACCACCCCACATTACCTGTAATCTCATTTTTTATTGTATTTTAGTAACTGCGCTATTCTAATAACTATTTCTATCTGCCGTTTTGCTCCAGCAAATTGGCGCTCCCTTCCTTCTGAGCCCGGCTGTGTGCCTATACTGTGGTTTATGCCCACATATGGGGTACCGTTTTACTCAGAAGAAGCTGCGTTACAGATTTTGGGGTACGTTTTTTCTCCCATTCCTCGTGAAATTAAGAAATTTTTAACTAAACAAACATATTATTGGAAAAATTCGAGTTTTTCATTTTTACTGTCTTATTTTGAATACTTTCCTCTAATACCTGTGGGGTCAAACCACTCACTGCACCCCAAGATGAATTCTTTCAGGGGTGTACTTTCCTAAATGGGGTGACTTTTGGTGGGGTTCTATTCTGCTGACACTACAGGGGCGCTGCAAACGCACCTGGCGCTCAGAAACTTCTTCGGAAAGATCTGCACTGAAAATGCTAATTGGCGCTCCTTCCCTTCTGAGCCCTGCTGTGTGCCCATACAGTGGTTTTTGCCCACATATGGGGTACCGTTCTACTCAGGAGAACCTGCGTTACAGATTTGGGCATGCAGCTTTTCCCCTGTTCCTAGTGAAATTGAGAAATTTCAAACTAAACGAACATATTATTGGAAAAATTCTAGTTTTTCAATTTTACTGTCTTATTTTGAATACTTTCCTCTAATACCTGTGGGGTCAAAATGGTCACCACACCCCAAGATGTATTCTTTGAGGGGTGTACTTTCCAAAATGGGGTGACTTTTGGGGGGTTTCTCTTCTGCGGACACTACAGGGGCGCTGCAAACGAAACTTCTTCAGCAAAATCTGCATTGAAAAAGCTAATTGGCACTCCTTTTCTTCTGAGCCCTCCTGTGTGCCCACATATGGGGTACCGTTGTATTCAGAACATTCTTTACAAATTTTGGGGTACTTTTTTTCTCTTGTTCCTCGTGAAATTGAGAAATTTCAAACTAAACAAACATATTATTGGAAAAATTTGTGTTTTTCATTTTTACTGTCTAATTTTGAATACTTTCCTCTAATGCATGTGGGGTCAAAATGCTCATCCTACCCAAAGATGAATTCTTTGAGGGGTGTACTTTTGAAAATGGGGTGACTTTTGGGGGGATTCTATTCTGAGGACACTACAGGGGCTCTGCAAATGCACCTGGCACTCAGAAACTTCTTCAGCAAAATCTGCATTAAAAAAGCTAATTGGCGCTCCTTTCCTTCCGAGCCCGGCTGTGTGCCCATACAGTGGTTTACGCCCACATCTGGGGTACCGTTGTATTCAGGAGAACCTGCGTTACAAATTTTGGCATGCTTTTTTTCTCATGTTCCTTTTGAAAATGAGAAACTTTAATCTAAACGTATATATAATTTGAAAATTTAAATTTTTAGATTTTTTTTTTTACGGCCTAATTGTGAATACTTTCCTCCAGCCCCTGTAGGGTTAAAATGCTTATTATACCCCTAGATTAATTCTTTAAGGTGTCTAGTTTCCAAAATGGGGTCACTTATGGGGGTTTCCAGTATACAAGCCTTCTAAATCCATTTAAAAAAAGAACTGGTCCCTAAAAAAAAATCAGTTTTGGAAATTTTCACAAAATGTGATAATTTGCTAATAAATTTCTAAGCCCCATAACACCCTAAAAAAGTAAAATATGTTTCCCAAATTATGCCAGAATAAAGAGGACATATTGGTAATGTGATTTAGTAACTAATTTATGTGCTATGACTTCCTTTTTTAGAAGCAGAGAATTTCAGAAGTTCATAAAATGCTAAATTTTCTAATTTTTCATGATATTTTGATGTTTTTCACAAAAAATACACAAAGTAGTGACCAAATTTTGCTACTAATATAAAGTGTCATATGTGACGAAAAAACAATCTCAGAATCGCTAGCATACGTTAAAGCATCACTGAGCTATAAGCGCAAGTGAGACAGGTCAGATTTTGAAAAATGAGCCTGGTCATTAAGGCCAAAACAGGCTTTAGAGGCAAGGGGTTAAAAACATTTAAAATTCCCAAAAAGGGAAAAACACGGTGGGACCCACACAATAATGGGAACCCACAGGTCAGCAAACGATCATATAGTGTAGCCCTATAGACCCTCAGACAACATGAAGTGAATAAAAAACATAAACATAATTTAAGGTGTCCACATCAAAACAACCAAAGTATGCACGTGTAGTGTGAATGGTGACTAAACTGTAAGATGCTGTACAATAAATGATCAATAATGCATGTCACCAAACATAGAGGGAAAGGAGCGACTCAATGGCGGCCCATGATGCCCCTACGCGTTATGTTTCACCAGAACTTCGTCAGGGAGAAAGAGTACCATGCAGGGATCCTATTTATTCACTGTCAAAGCTAGAGGGACACCTGTTACAAATAATTCATCAAATTACATTAGTCACCAACCTGTAGGCAGCAATTCATCTCTCATGGTGTATGTGGACACAGCAAGATGGCGCCCGTGGCGTGCCGGTACTCCCACTACGCACGTGCAGGACAAGTACTGGCAAAAAGTTACGGCGGAAGTAACATCAAGAGGGCAAACGGCTATCATAGCATGTTAAATAGCATAATATGTGCGGACAAAACAAGATGGCGCCTACGGCGTGCTGGTCCCCGCACTGTGCATGCGCAGGAGAGGTACTGGCTAAAAGTTAGACCGGAAGTTGCATCAAAAGGGCAAACGACAACCTATCATGGCAGTATTAGATTATTATATAGAGCAGCACTGAATAGTACATACTGGTGTGCCCGGCGCATGCGCATAAAACTGTTGACCAGAGTTAAACTCAAGACACTAAATAATACATAACATATAGAATAATCAAAATTCAATCAAAAAAATCAATATCACTTGTATGTCATAGATCTCCCAGATACCATTGTATGCTATTGTCAAATTCGTAATAAACTGTCCGCTTCGTTCCTCCAACGCATGCGCAAATAAGGCACTACCAAGAGTAAGGCGATCGTACTGTACGGCACAAGTATCTAGTCGCCAATCCCACATATAAATATAATATCGGCGATATGTTATAACTAGTATCAACAGTGTAATAAGGTGCTTAAAAATATCCAAACAGAAAAGTATATATGGTATAATAATGTAAATGAACGGCGACACATATATATATATGGGAATGATTCGAATTGCCCATGTTACTGTACCGGTCCTACCATATCTAGACAAATTGTGCGCATACAAACGTCATAAAATAATAAATAACATAGTTATATCGTCCGTGATATCGGCGAATTATGCGCATGCGCGGGAAATCAGAGTATGAATATATGAATATAGGTATATAAAAAAAAAAATATTGTCATGACACTAACATATTGCTATGATGTACAACTCCCAGAAAAATCAAACAATAAATAAGTGCACAACGCCGCAAGCAATTATGCATCCATGCCGTGTCACACACAACCGTGTCACACATTGCCCAAAAATCCTAGGCAGGCTCCACTCTGTGTCAATTAGTCCTAATTCACATGTCCTCACTTTGTACATCAGTAGTGGTCCGCAATTCACCAACCACTCCATTATAAACACTGACCTGTGATGCCAATGAGTGTCCTATTTATTGGCGGCACAGATCACAGACTGTTCATGGTGCCTCAAATATTGGGAATGTAAGAAAAGCCACATTCAAAACTATGTTCCCGAAATTTGCTCAAAATTGTGAATCCGCTATTATTGTCACTTTTGGTGGGATGATCCCAGCCTGATCCAAGAAGTACAATTAACACTTAATATACTGTGGGACAAAAGTCCCAATATACCTAATTTTCCTTGGCGGCTTAAAACATAACTTTTAATATATATTTTTTAAAATACTAATACTAACTCCAAAAACACACCTAAACAAAGACATATACAGTGCATTGGTGATTTAAAAGTGTGGTAGGGTATATATTGCATATACAGATTCTAATTCACCTAGGTGATGGGGTTCGCGATAAAGTCTTATGAATAGTACGGTCAATAAAAGTGTCCTGCATTTACGCCGTTCGCCCTATGGTAAAACTGACTTGTTATACATGTTCCTCAAGTCATTACAATTACAACGATATGTAACATGTATAAATATTCTTGTATCTGATGGCTTGTAAAAAATTCAAACCATTGTTAACAAATATATGTTCCTTAAAATTGCTCCATTCCCAGGCTTATAGCGCTTTTTTCCTTTGGTCTATGGGGCTGTGCGAGGTGTCATTTTGTTGTGCCATGACATGTACTTTCTATCGGTACCTTGATTGCGCATATACGACTTTTTGATCGCTTTATATTACATTTTTTCTGGATTTGATGCAACCAAAAATGCGCAATTTTGCACTTTGGAATTTTTTTGCACTTACGCCGTTTACCGTGCGAGATCAGGAATGTGATTTTACTTAATAGTTCGAGCGATTACGCGCGCGGCGATACTAAATATGTTTATTTGTTTATTTATTTATATTTATAAAATTGGAAAAGGGGGGTGATTTGGACTTTTTTTTATAGGGGAGGGGATTTTTTATTAATAAAAAAACATTTTTACTTTTATTTTTACTTTAACTAGAAGTCCCCCTGGGGGACTTGTATATACCCAGCACTGATCTCTCATAGAGATCAATGCTGTGTATATACACAGCAAAGATCGATCAGATCGGTCATAGATTGCTATGGCCTGCTGCAGGCCATAGCAATCTATTGCTGAGCCGGGATCAGCGTCATTCCGACGCTGAGGCCCGGCACGGGCAGAAGAATGGATCTCCCCACCGCGATCGCATCGTGAGGGGGAGATCCGTCCCACTAGACACCAGGGACAGGGAGAGCACAGCATCTAAGTGCAGCTGTCAGGTTTGACAGCTGCACTTAGAGGCTTAATTAGCCGACACGGCAACGAGACCCGCGCCTGCTAATAGAGGCACTGCCCGGCTGCACGTGTCAGCCGGGATCAGCGCCGTTCAGAGCGGGGTCCCCACTCTGAACACCCCCCGCGGCACCATGACGTATCAGATACGTCATGGGTCGCTAAGGGGTTAAACACACAAGAAAAAAAATAAAATAAATAAAATATATATATATATATGGAAAATTATATCACCATACATGTTCCTGCTGTTCCTGTACTGACCAGTATACCAAGATCAAAAATACCAACAATACCAGTATATAAAGGGCAAATATTATCACCATACATATTACCATCGTACTATAACTGACTGAATCCTTTATACTGATACTACCAATAATACCAGTATACGAGGGACAAATAATACCGCCACACCATGACCACATAGTACCATCACATGAGTAACAAAATAATAAGCGGTTACTATATAATACCATCATGCCGCGACCATTACTACTATCCTGGTACTAAACCCCAGCACACACAGACCATCATTCCCCCATACAGTGAGCACATAGTGGTAGATAGCAGCTGTACACAAGCTCTGTATACCAGATAAGCAACAAGTACCTGTCCCCTAACCAGTTACTTCTCAGCTGTTACCAAACTACAACTAATATCAAGCGTTATCCAGCATTATAGTTGACATAAAATCAGTATAAAAATTAAAGGGCCCAAAAAAAAAAAACTGTGGGTGTCCAACGCGGGGAATGAACCCTAGCTCAATGGGTTGCTAACCCGTTTCCCTTCCTTCTGAGCTATTGGAGCACCCACACAGACATGAGGAGCTTTAGCAGTGTAGTGATTACATAGGCTATGGATGGGCTGCATACACATCTGCCTCCCCCACAGAGCACTCTAACTGCAGAAAAACTGAACAAGTGGGTGTGGTTGATGTCCTTAGAGGAGGGACTTATTCGTCAAATGGGAGGTGCTTAATAGTTAAGGGATGGGGCTTAAAGAGAACCAATAACCACAAATTATACTCAAACAGTTATTTCACAGTAGGGAGGAAGTAAATATAAAGAAAACATAAAACAACCCCCCCCCCCTGGAAGCATTAGGGATGTAACTGTCATTATAAGGTAAGGAAACCAAGGAAACAGCTCACTGGAGCGGCCATCTTGAGGCTGGCAGTTGTACACATAGGCCACACCCCCAGATACCAAACCTGTGTGCCAGGGGCGTAGCTAGGATTCATGGGGCCCCATAGCAAAAAACTGTATGCCCCCCCCCCACAATGCGTCCCAGGGTGGGGGAGGGAGGGAAAGGATCTTTTCAGCGGAGGTGCTGCACTGCAATGGGATATACATAAGGGTATTATATACATATGAGAGGGGTATATATGAGGGTATTATACACATGTTAGAGATACCCATCTAATAAGTATATAATACCCTCATATTTACCCCTCTCAAAGGTTTATAAAATCTTTATATATGAGGATATTACTGTATATACATATGGGAGAGGTATGTATGATGGTATTATATGTATATATGATGGTATTATATGCAAAGATGAGAGTATTATATACACATTAGAGGGGTATAATATATCCTCATATACACCCCTCTAATATGTATATTGTACTTTCATATATGCATATAATACCATCATATATACCTCTCCCATATGTATATACATTCATATTCTCATATATACTGTATATTATATCTGAGGATATTACTGTATATACATATGGGAAAGGTATACATATATACATTTGAGAGGGGTATATATGAGGGTATATTACTCTTCTAATGTGTATATAATACCCTCATATATGCATATATACCTCTCCCATATGTATATACAGTAATATCCTCATATATAATATACAGTATAGGAGAATATTATATACATATGAAAGGGGTGTATGTAAGGGTTAGGGTGGTTAGGCTGCAGGTGATGGGGACCTCAGTGGAGTGTCAGGTCTTTGTATAGGGCCCCACAGCTGCCCTGGGTTACACAGCAGCTAAACACATCAGACCATAGGGAAAGTGACAGTGTACATAAATAATGTATATTGTACCTGCTGGTCCTGACTGCAGTGAGGTGAGAACAGCAGGCCACGTTCCAGGCCGTTTACTAGAAGATGCACACTCCTCAGCGGGCTGAAGGCGGCTGTGTTGGAGGAAGGCAGCAGCAGTGGGCGAGTGACGTGTGCCGCACGGGACGGACAGCAACGCACTACTGTCACAGTACGGGCCGAGGGGGAAGGGGGGCCTTAGGTGGCGGATCGCACTGTGACAGGAGTTCGGTGGGGCCTAGCTAACCACAATGTCACAGTCTATCTAATCCTGTGTATCTAAGTGTATCTAATCCTGTGTGAGTTCAGATACGTCTTAGTGAGCCAGTGTATCTAAACCCATGAATATCTGTGACTTTGCATGTACAGTATGCCTGTCTGTGTGATGGTGTCTGCTCGGCAGGTGGATCTTACCTGTTCTTGTTTCATTCTGCCTATTAGGCTGTGGTCACACATGCACTTTCATACCGTTACTAATTCAATTGCAGTAATAGATAATATAATCGCCATCCAGCCGTCCTTCATTGCTTCACTACAATGACACTCCGTGTGAGAAAATACTCTTTAGTGTATCTAAGCCTATCAGAATTATCATGGGATTAGATACACATTCCCAGTATTGCTCTATAACTGAGGGTTGGCTTATATACACACGCTCAGCCGCACACTATCACTTATAATGAGATTAGATGTTCTGGCAGAACTGTATCCAACATAACAGCCTTAGATACACCAGATCTGCAGGAAGTATTCCACATGTGGTACCTCCCATATACAGTGGTACCCAGGTGCCCATGGCCCCCAAACCCCCCATATTATGAGAGTGGCCCTGTACATACCTCCAGGGTCCACAAGAGGAACGTCTGATGTGCCCTGAGTGATGTGCTGCACTGACGCGCTGTCCCAGGTGAGAGCACTGTTCTATTACATGTTGCCTTTAAGGCGCACACATATTTGACGACTGTCAATGTGACCAGGAGCTTTGTCTCAGACAACGTCTGTAGCGCGCATTGCCTGTGCCGGAGGTCAGATGAGAAAGGATTGTGTTGGGGAGAAGGAGCAGAAGCAGTGGGGGAGCGCGCTGGGGGTTAATTTTTTCTGTTATAATCATAGGGGCCATCTACTAAAAAGAGCAAATGACACAGGGCCATCATGGGAAGGGATAATTTACTATAAGGGGACGATCTACTATATGGGGGATGTGCAGAGAGACCTAATACTATATGGAAGCTGCACAGAGGGACCTAATATTACATTTTCCTAGTCAGGCAGCGCAGGAGATCACTCTAAGGTCCCAGGTCACTATGTCTGCACACTGGGGAGGGGGGTGTCCCAGGTTAGGTGGACAGCCCGGGGCCCAGGGTACATTAAATCCATCCCTGGTGGCACCTCACCTAAAAGCTTCCTACTATTTGATATGAGCGGCAGAATACCCTTGAGAAAGTCCCGTTTGGGGACGGAACGCGTGGAGTTCTGTGGATGCCGACATGGATTCTCTTATCTGGTGATACAAATTCTCCTTTGGCTTTTGCCTGTCATCTGTTTATCATGCGTTATCCTTGCACTTGTGTCTATCTCACTTTATAATTATCTGACCAGTGAGGATCCCCTATACATACTTGTCGGCTTGTCCTTGTGCCGTGCCTACTGTACACGGCACAGTGTCTGGTTCTGTTTGTGTATTTTAATTGTTGTTATCCAGTGTGTCTCACCTGCTTTTTTGTACCAATAAAGTATATTTATCTTCACTTTAAGTGATTTACTTATTTATAAATATCTTTTTTGGAAGCGCCACCGATGCTATTGGCATACTTTCTCTTGTGGTAGTATATTGTATTTCTTCATGCCAATCGGGTTTGAGCACTTCAGGATTTATTGCTCCGGTATACTATTATTACCTTTCATGGTAGTGCCTTGTCTGCATTTGTAGTTCCATATGAGCGGCAGAATACATTTTTAAAACTCACGCGGCTCTGCACTCGGTTCTAAAGTGAGAGCAGTACTGACCTGCCGGAGGCTCCATGGGCTGCACTGTAATACACTTGGGTATATACATACTATGGAGCTTCCCGCAGGCCTGTACTCACTTGCTTTGGAACAGAGAGAAAAGTTAGAATAGGAGTTTTGAAAAGGTATTCTGCCGCTCAAACAAAGTAGTAGGTACCATTTAACTTTCTGAAGGCCAGAAAGAAAACCCTCCCCCCTCCCTATTTGATAACTTTTTTCTTTGTTATCAGATACAGGTATCCTGAGGACTACGTCGGATTCAGTGGACTATGTTGATGATCAGCATTTTTTTGTATATAATGATAAACAAAGGGTGTGGGGATGTTTTTATTTTAATTAAAAAAAAATTATCTGGTGTATTTTGTTGTTTTTTCTTTTCAATTTAGACACTTCCTGATGCTATCTGATATACAATGTCCATTACTAAGCTGGAGCTGTTATCCTATAAAACTGCCAATAGTAACCCCCTAGCTATTTCCCCAGTACCCACCACCACAGGGATACTGGGAAGAGCTGGGTAACAGCAGACCCAGAACACGGCGCTCTGGGTCTAGGCAGTGGCAGGCTGGGAAGAACCAAAATAAATGGCTGCTGCTGTTTGGTTCTTACCTGGCTGGTTATGGTAGAGGGATCCTACACACTATCTTTTTATAAATTGATGTTAAAAAAAAAAAAATGTATGATCCCCCTCTCTACCATAACCAGCCAAGTAAAAACCAAACAGCAGCAGCCTAGTAATACCAGGGTGGGAGAGGACCATTTATTTTGGCCCTCCCCAGCCTAATAATACCGGCCTGCCTGATATCACAACACAATGTTATATTCAGAGCATGTGACCATCTGTCCTGTGTAGAATGGCTGCCACCCTGTGTGATATAATAAGTGGCTGTTACACATGGAATATGACAATGCTGGAATTTGTAGGACCACAAAAATATTTCTGTAGCATTTTAATTATTAAAAATGGATAAACATTGAAGCCAATTCTAATGTCCTGGGCTCCTTGTACATTAAATAAATTAGGGTGAGAACAAAAAAAATTTTGCTGAACCTGACAAGCTCTAGTAGGAGCATTGCATAGCCTATAAGACAACCGTATTTTCTGGCGTATAAGACGACTTTTTAACCCCAAAAAATCGGGGTTAAAGTTGGTGGTCGTCTTATAAGCCGGGTATGGTCGCCCCATATGGTGGGGGCGCTCAAAAATTACCCCATCCCCACCGTATGGGGTGACCACTATAAAAAAAAATAACAAAAAACATTTAACTCACCTAGGGCCGGTTCCCGGCCTCCGTGCACCTCCGGTACCGTTCCTGGCGTAGGCAGTGTGACGTAAACTACCTGCGCCGAAGACGGAGATCGCCGAACCTCTTTCCGGCAGCCGAGCGTCTCATCAGAGAGGCTCGGAGACACTCGGCTGCCGGTGACCAGAGAATGAGAGAGGTTTCGGGAACTTCTGGCGCCTCTCTCATTCTCCCGAAGCTCTCTCCGTCTCTAGCGCAGGTAGTGTACGTCACACTGCCTGCGCCGGGCACGGTACCGAAGGCGCGCGGAGGCCGGGAACGGCCCCTATGTGAGTTAAATGTTTGCTTTTTAATTTAGCTGCAGTTAACCCCTGCCTGACAGCAGCAGGGCTGCGGTGAGGCAGGGGTTAACATTTTCCGACGTATAAGGCGAACCCCTGACAATCTGCTTAAAAGTCAGGGGTCGTCTTATACGCCGGAAAATACAGTACGTATATCAGCTTGGTCTTCTCAAGCAGACACATTATCCCCTCAGCCAAGCTCATAAAACACTGGTAACCGGACTAGGTATACAATGCCATCTCACATTTCCATCAGACCAGACCTGCAGAATACAGACACCAGTATGAGACCCCAGCATAATACAGACCTTAGAATAAGACCCCAGTATGAGACCCCAGCATTATACAGACCCTAGAATAAGACCCCAATATGAGGCCCCAGCTTTATACAGACCCTAAAATAAGACCCCAGTATGAGGCCCCCTGCATAATACAGACCCCACACATACATGGACATGCCCCTAATCCCACCCAAAGACACAACCCCATATCGTGTCCCACTGTATATACACACTCATACAGGAGGATAGTGATAACACACTGCTGTATACCTACACAGAATGGAGATATATACACACTCATACTGGAGGAGGATAATAAGTATATAATACACTGCAGTATACCTATACAAAATGGAGATATATACACACTCATACAGGAGGAGGATAATAAATATATAATACACTGCTGTATACCTACACAGAATGGGGAGTTATATACAAACTCATACAGGAGGATAAAAAGTATATAATACACTACTGTATACCTACACAGAGGAGAGATATATACACACTCATACAGGAGGAGGAAAAGTATATATTACACAGCATGGGGAGATAGATAAGCCAGGTATGCAGCCAGTGTCTGACTGGGGAACCTGGGGCCTACCAGAGGAAATGATCCTTGGGGCCCACCAATGAACAACCAGTAAAACACAACAGACTGACCTCGCTCAGAATCCCGCCTTCCTCATTGACTCAGTGTGATGTCTTGCGCACCTGTGCTCTCCGCTAAAAGAAATGACATGTCAATTCTTTGAGCGGCGGCACGTGAGACATCACATTGAGTCAGTGAGGTAGGAGGGATTCTGAGCAGAGTCCGTGGTATCTATCTATCTATCTATCTATCTATCTATCTATCTATCTATCTATCTATAATCTCTCTCATATGAATCTATTTCCTTTTTTGTTCTATCTATCATTTATCTGATCGATAGGGGATAGATAGATAGATAGATAGATAGATAGATAGATAGATAGATAGATGATAGATAGGGGATAGATAGATAGATAGATAGATAGATAGATAGATAGATAGATAGGAGATAGAACAAAAGAGGAGAAAGACAGACAAAGAGCACAAGTAATCTTACTTACTCAAAGACCAGAGGCACAGGTAGGCATGGAAAGGGCCCCTGGACTTAATTTTCTGCAAAAAAGGGCAAAAAAAATCACAGATTGTTCGAGAAACAATCATAATTGTTAAACACATTCTGCAAATTTTATTTTTGCATCTTTCATTCAGCTATAAGGAATTATGAACACCCCCCCACACACACACCCCGTGTGTTTGCATATGTAAATGGAAGACATGTTGGTCTATATAAGAGGTGCTGAAAAAAGTAATTTCCCTTTAATTCTGAGCCTGAGTTGAGTTGTGGTTATTTGCAGTCATGTCTGCAAATAAAATACGGCAATCTCTGTCCGTGGATAATGTCTCACTAGTGATGAGCAAGCTTACTCCAATGCTGAGCTAATTCGGCTGTCAGTTGTATCTCGGCAAAAATATATTAATTGAACTTTATAGAATTCTATCCTGCAGGGAATATTCCAACAGAATCTACCCAAAATCTAACCTAAAAATATGTCAGACATTTATGCAAAACACATTACAAGTGAAAGCACAGAATACTTCCAATGGGCAGCATGGCAGCCTCATGTCTATGTGTTTAGCATAAAGCTTGTTCATTTTTGGTAATAATTTTGGGATATTTCGTTTAAACATTTGCTAAAGGAACGAAATATCCAAAAACACTTTTACAAAAAATGTAATAGCTTCATGCAAAACACCTTACAAATGAATGTGGTAATACTTGTAAAAGCCGTCAATCCACCTGATTTCAATGTGTTTAGTATCAGGCTATTACATTTTCACATTAAAATTTTTGAGTATTTCGTTACTTCATAAGATGTTTCTATGAAATTTCTAAAATTTGCTCCATAAAAAGTAATAGCTTCATGCTTAACACATACAAACAAGGCCCGGTGGAATGCCCGTTTGCAAGTATTCTATGTGTTTTGCATAAGTTATTAGGTTTTTGGATCTAATGTTTGAATATTTTGTTGTAATCTTCCATGAATGAACAAAAAAATCGAAAATGATAAATTTAGACCTTTTTCTTATGGGTGATGATGGTAAACTGGGTCAATCATTGTTTGGGGGTGGTGTGTAAATAGCAGACCCCCTAGTAAACTGCTTAAGTGTCTCATTGATTTCAGTGTGGCTCATTATTGCAGTGGAACATTCCATCATTGAAAAATTACTTTTATTAGTAGAATTTTTGAAAAAGGTGTAGGTATAAATAGAGATTTAAAACTTTGGGCTTGTATATAGCAGTCTATATTATATTTACAAATGGAGTGGTTGGGTATTATGTAATAAGCCTAAGGTGAACTATAGGTCACTATCAGGGGCGGATTAACTTTACCATAGGCCCGGGGCTGTTCACCAACCCTGGGCCCCCCCACCCCACTGTAACTATGGCAGCACTAGCCTGGCGTTCATAGTACAGGATAGATAATGTCATGATGTCCTGATTTGTGCAAAATTGCCATAAAGAAAACAGTGATTTTTTTGCAAATCATGGCATAAGTGTAGCCAGGAGACAGTACACCACTGAAAGTATAAGTCTTTTTGGGTGGTCATGGGCCCCCCAGGAGCTCAGGGCCCCGGGCTGCCGCCCGAAACGCCCCTATTATAATCCACTACTGGTCACTATTCACAACTGGTCACATGAACTTCTCTGCTGTAATGAATCACTTCAGCTCTAATATTACTTCATATTGCTATGAGCCTGGCTGTAGTAAATTGCCATGTTTGCAAATAATTTGTAATTATTTATTTATTATTATTTATGTGTTTATTTTATTATTATTTTTTTCCTCCATGGATATTTAGTTATTTATTTATTTAGAACCAGAGAAGTATGTCAATAATATCCTGATCCCTTTGGTGGGTCCAACAGATCACGATAAATGGTTGGGGAGGTAACTGAAGGGATCAGGAGAGGTGCAAGTGGCTTCATGAGAATGGGGTCACCGGCCTAGTATGAATGTGGAATTAAGAAAGTGGAGCTGGTTGGTCTGAACGTTCCCAGGTCGGGAGCAGGAGGACCATGGAGGACCACTTAGAAGATCTGTAGGATGGATGAGTTGGTTGTGATTATGGAGAAAGATGCTGGAGATAATGGTAACAATGGCCATAAATCGGTGTGGTTGGGGTGTTGCTTTGCTGTCTGGAGCACGGGCTGGATGTCATGGAGTCATAGATGAAAACCTTATATACTGGGGAGGGATGGAGGAGAGGGGTCTAAGTAGGTTACATAAGTTTAGAGTGAGTTATTGGTGACGGCGCCGGATTGGCAGGTTCTGTTATAAAGCAAGTTAAAAAAAATGGAGAAAAGTAGATCTCTCTTCTTTACTATGGATTGTTGTATTAATTTATCTTGATGAAGGAAAACGATCAGGTAAACAGTATTATGTCATAATTGTAAGAGATTATATTGTTATTGGTATCTTCCTGCCTAATGTTGGTATGATATATGCTTTTCTTTTATATTTTTTATGAAAAAAATAATAAAATTATTAAATTATATAAAGTCGTAGTAATTGGCTCCTAGATTCGTATTCAGCTAACGCTGGATTACTTCATTACAGCTCTTGCTGGACAGACAATGTGGCAGAAGCCGCTCTCGGTTGGACGCTCAGCTCCCAGCTCCTTGGGTTTGACAAGAAAAGTGTTTCTATGTGAGATGGTATATTACAGTATATAGGAGTCAGAGGCTATATGACCGTATCTATATAGCGCTAGTGCAATGCAACGTTGTAACTACTGTGTTTGGCTGTATGCCCAGCTCCTTCACAGCGTCTGCAAACAGGAGGTCATATGATCAGAACTGATTACTCCCACTGATCTCTTACTGGGCAGGTGACATATATACCTCTGCAATAAAGGTGGAGTATTAGTCAATTTACTAACTAGTTGAAATACTTGGGTGCTAGCCACCAAGATACTAGTTAGTCACAGACTATTTAGGATATTCCAGTCTCTAGTCGCCTGGCGTTGGTATAAGTATAGAGGCTGGCCCCTGTCTGCTTACCTCACTATATGTTATTGTGCACTAGTGGGCACTATGCCCCTATCCCAGCATTGCACAATAATCAACTCCAGTACTGTGGACCAGTATTTTAAAGTGACTCTGTACCCACAATCTGACCCCCCCCAAACCACTTGTACCTTCGGATAGCTGCTTTTAATCCAAGATTTGTCCTGGGGTCTGTTCGGCAGGTGATGCAGTTATTGTCCTAAAAAACAACTTTTAAACTGGCAGCCCTGTGCCCAATGGCCGGGGCTTAGATTGTGTATGCATTAGGCTGGCACACCCTCTCTGTCCCTCCTCCTCGCCCTCCTCATCATTAGGAATGCTCCAGGCAGATTGTCTCCTATTCATCAGCTGTGTAAATACTGAACATGGGCTGGATCGTTAAGACACATGTGCAATGTTCAGACAGCAGAAAATGTTCCAGTGGCATTCCTAATGATGAAGAGGGTGAGGAGGAGCGAAGGAGGGATGGTGCAACGTTAGGTCACAGATACTACAAGCCCTGACCGTTGGGCACAGGGTTGCAAGTTTAAAAGTTGTTTTTTAGGACAATAACTGCATCACCTGCAGAACGGACCCCAGGACAGATCTTGGATTAGAAGCAGCTATCCGAAGGTACAAGTGGTTTGGGGGTTCAGATTGTGGGTACAGAGTCGCTTTCAGCTCTATGTTCAGCACCACGGACAGCACATTGATTGTGTCAACTAGCTGTGCATTGCAGTGAACATTACATTTTTTTTGTTTTATATTTTTTGTGCTGATAACTTTGGAAATGAGAGATTGCAAATCAAAGAGCAGTTGATTTTGGAGACAATTCCGGGCCTCTTTGCGATACAACATGGTTTTAAAAATGTTTATACAATTACATACTTAGGGCTTCCTCTCCCATTACCCATCAGTTTTTAATGAAGCATTGCCCAAAAATCCTAGGCAGGCTCCACTCTGTGTGACGTAGTCCTAATTCACATGTCCTCACTTTGTGCATCAGTAGTGGTCCGCAATTCACCAACCACTCCATTATAAACACTGACCTGTGATGCCAATGAGTGTCCTATTTATTGGCGGCACAGATCACAGACTATTTATGGTGCCTCAAAAATTGGGGATGTAAGAAAAGCCACATTCAAAACTATGTTCCCGAAATTTGCTCAAAATTGTGGATCCGCTATTATTGTCACATTCGGTGCTCATGTGAATGAAGCCTGACCCTATTATGTGCTTTTGTGGATTGAAAAAAAGTGGAGCAAAACTGATGGCACATTGATGTTTTCCCAAGGACCTCCCTGATACTCGGACATACCCTACGAAAAAATGGTGAGTGCCTGAGGCGGCAATGAAGAGCACTACAGCTGTGTATTCATAGTTGTCCACAATGGCACAAACATAATCAGAGGTAAATGTACATAAAGGAACAAATTTCTCAAAAACGACGCTGAGGATTAAGGTAAAAAAAGGACCCTCATCCTCAGCGCTCCGTGCTCTATGGGAACATAACAATAGGCTGGATGCTTCTAACCTGCTAATAGTTTCCCTATAACTACTGGTTCTACATTTCATCCACAATCGGTAGTTAGGCCACGTCTGGTTAAAGGTGAAATTTCTGTAAATAAAGATGGCGGCTGCCACCAGACTGGTGTGTGTTTCTACATAATGATGATTAGGAATCTGTTTGGGGACATTACAGCACAATGTTATATTCAGAGCATGTGACCATCTGTCCTGTGTAGAATGGCTGCCACCCTGTGTGATATGGTAAGTGGCTGCTACACATGGAAGAGGGGGTGTGGATTATATGACAATGCTGGAATTTGTAGTACCCCAACAATACATCTCTACCATTTTAAGGTATTATAAAACAAAAGGATTTAAAATTGGGTACGATTCCAATGTCCTGCGCTCTTCGTACATTATATAAATTAAGGTGAGAATAAAAAGGCTTTCACTTAACCTGACAAGCAATAGTGGGAGCATTGCATGGCCTATAAGACTACATATATCAGCTTGGTGGTCTTCTCAAGGAGTCACATTATCCCCTCAGCCAAACTCATAAAACACTGGTAACCGGACTAGGTATACAATGCCATCTCACATTTCCATCAGACCAGACCTGCATAATACAGTATGAGGCCCCAGCATAATACAGACCTTAGAATAAGACCCCAGTATGAGTCCCTCTGCATAATACAGACACTAAATTGATGTCATGTATTGCGCTGCACATCAAAAGGAAATACTGAGCGTCTGCCACTCCATAGGGAACACTACAATTCCTGCTACAATTGGTCTAAGTGTCGGACTGGAGTGGCTCGGGCCACCAGAGGAATTCATTCTTGAGGTCCTTCCTTTAGTCCTGCCCCCTGCAACAGCTTTTATAGAGTATTTATGTTTGTATTTTTAACCCTATTAAACACACAAGAAAAAAAATTAAAAAAAAATAAAATATATATATATATATATATATATGGACAATTATATCACCATACATGTTCCTGCTGTTCCTGTACTGACCAGTATACCGAGATCATAAATACCAACAATACCAGTATATAAAGGGCAAATATTATCACCATACATATTACCATCATACTATAACTGACTGAATCCTTTATACTGATACTACCAATAATACCAGTATACGAGGGACAAATAATACCACCACACCATGACCACATAGTACCATCACATGAGTAACAAAATAATAAGCGGTTACTATATAAAACCTCATGCTGCGACCATTACTACTATCCTGGTACTAAACCCCAGCACACAGAGACCATCATTCCCCCATACAGTGAGCACATAGTGGTAGATAGCAGCTATACACAAGCTCTGTATACCAGATAAGCAACAAATAACTGTCCCCTAACCAGTTACTTCTCAGCTGTTACCAAACTACAACTAATATCAAGCGTTATCCAGCATTATAGTTGACATAAAATCAGCATAAAAATTAAAGGGCGCAAAAAAAAAAAAAAAAAATGTGGGTGTCCAACGCGGGGAATGAACCCTAGCTCAATGGGTTACTAACCCGTTTCCCTTCCTTCTGAGCTATTGGAGCACCCACACAGACATGAGGAGCTTTAGCAGTGTAGTGATTACATAGGCTATGGATGGGCTGTATACACATCTGCCTCCCCCACAGAGCACTCTAACTGCAGAAAAACTGAACAAGGGGGTGGGATTGATGTCCTTAGGGCAGGGACTTATTCATCAAAAGGGAGGTGCTTAATAGTTAAGGGGAGGGGCTTAAAGAGAACCAATAACCACAAATTATACTCAAACACAGTTATTTCACAGTAGGGAGGAAGTAAATATAAAGGAAACATAAAACAACACCCCCATCTTGAGGCTGGCAGTTGTAGACATAGGCCACACCCCCAGATACCAAACCTGTGTGCCAGGGGCGGAGCTAGGATTCATGGGGCCCCATAGCAAAAAACTGTATGCCCCCCCCCCAAATGCGTCCCAGGGTGGGGAAGGGAGGGAAAGGATCATTTCAGCGGAGGTGCTGCACTGCAATGGGATATACATAAGGGTATTATATACATATGAGAGGGGTATATATGAGGGTATTATACACATGTTAGAGATACCCATCTAATAAGTATATAATACCCTCATATTTACCCCTCTCAAAGGTTTATAAAATCTTTATATATGAGGATATTACTGTATATACATATGGGAGAGGTATGTATGATGGTATTATATGTATATATGATGGTATTATATGCAAAGATAAGAGTTTTATATACACATTAGAGGGGTATAATATATCCTCATATATACCCCTCTCATATGTATATTGTACTTTCATATATGCATATAATACCATCATATATACCTCTCCCATATGTACATACATTAATATTCTTATATACTGTATATTATATATGAGGATATTAATGTATATACATATGGGAAAGGTATACATATATACATTTGAGAGGGGTATATATGAGGGTATATTACTCTTCTAATGTGTATATAATACCCTCATATATGCATATATACCTCTCCCATAGGTGGCGGATCACAATGTCACAGTCCGGGGGTGGGGGGGGGGCTCTGTGCTGCAGGACTCCAAGGTTCTGTGCCCCGCAGCCTCAGCCTCTCAGCAGCAGCAGCAGCAGGGTCAGGATTCTGGACTGTAACATTTCTCCAGTGTAATAAACCTGTCATGTGTGATACTGTCTGGGGAAAAGGGGTATCTAACCTACAATATCGGATACTACTGGCTCATTGTATCCAAACATATGGATCTTACCTGTTCTTGTTTCATTCTGTCTATTAGGCTGTGGTCACACATGCACTTTCATACCGTTACTTATTCAATTGCAGTAATAGATAATATAATCGCCATCCAGCCGTCCTTCATTGCTTCACTACAATGACACTCCGTGTGAGAAAATACTCTTTAGTGTATCTAATCCTATCAGAATAATCATGGGATTAGATACACATTCCCAGTATTGCTCTATAACTGAGGGTTGGCTTATATACACACGCTCAGCCGCACACTATCACTTATAATGAGATTAGATGTTCTGGCAGAATTGTATCCAACATAACAGCCTTAGATACACCAGATCTGCAGGAAGTATTCCACATGTGGTACCTCACATATACAGTGGTACCCAGGTGCCCATGGCCCCCAAACCCCCCATATTATGAGAGTGGCCCTGTACATACCTCCAGGGTCCACAAGAGGAACGTCTGATGTGCCCTGAGTGATGTGCTGCACTGACGCGCTGTCCCAGGTGAGAGCACTGTTCTATTACATGTTGCCTTTAAGGCGCACACATATTTGACGACTGTCAAGGCGACCGGGAGCTTTGTCTCAGGCAACGTCTGTAGCGCGCATTGCCTGTGCCGGAGGTCAGATGAGAAGAGGATTGTGTTGGGGAGAAGGAGCAGAAGCAGTGGGGGAGCACGTTGGGGGTTAATTAATTCTGTTATAATCATGGGGGCCATCTACTGAAAAGAGGGAATGACACGGAGCCATCATGGGAAGGGATCATCTACTATAAGGGGACCATCTACTATATGGGGGATGTGCAGAGAGACCTAATACTATATGGAAGCTGTACAGAGGGACCTAATATTACATTTTGCTAGTCAGGCAGCGCAGCAGATCGCTCTAAGGTCCCAGGTCACTATGTCTGCACACTGGGGAGGGGGGTGTCCCAGGTTAGGTGGACAGCCCGGGGCCCAGGGTGCAGTTAATCCATCCCTGGTGGTACCTCTCCTAAAAGCTTCCTACTATTTGTTATGAGCGGCAGAATACATTTTTAAAACTCACGCGGCTCTGCACTCCATTCTAAAGTGAGAGCAGTACTGACCGGACGGAGGCTCCATGGACTGCACTGTAATACACTTGGGTATATACATACTATGGAGCTTCCCGCAGGTCTGTACTCACTTGCTTTGGAACAGAGAGCAGAGTTAGAATAGGAGTTTTGAAAAGTTTTCCTGCCGCTCAAACGAAATGGTAGGTACCATTTAACCCTCTGAAGGCCAGAAAGAAAAGCCTCCCCCTCCCTATTTAATAACTTTTTTTCTTTGATCAGCATTTTTTGTATATAATGGTAAACAAAGGGTGTGGGGGTGTTTTTATATTAATAAAAAAAAATTATCTGGTGTATTTTGTTGTTTTTTCTTTTCAATTTAGACACTTCCTGATGCTATCTGATAGACAATGTCCATTACTAAGCTGGAGCTGTTATCCTGTAAAACGGCCAACACTAACCCCCTAGTTATTTTGTAAGTACTCACCACCACAGGGATACTGGGAAGAGCCGGGTACCAGCAGACCCAGAACAGAGCGCTCTGGGTCTAGGCAGTGGCAGGCTGGCAAGGGCCAAAATAAATGGCTGCTGCTGGCTGGTTATGGTAGAGGGATCCTACACACTATTTTTTTTTAATTTATGTTAAAAAAAACATGTATGATCTCCCTCTCTACCAAACCTGCCAAGTAAAAACCAAACAGCAGCAGCCTAGTAATACCAGGGTGGGAGAGGACCATTTATTTTAGCTCTCCCCAGCCTAATAATACCAGCCTGCCTGACATGACAACACAATGTTATATTCAGAGCGTGTGACCATCTGTCCTGTGTAGAATGGCTGCCACCCTGTGTGATATGGTAAGTGGCTGCTACATATGGAAGAGGTGGTGTAGATTATATGACAATGCTGGAATTCGTAGTACCCCAACAATACTCTAGCATTTTAAGGTCTTTTAAAACTAAAGGATTTAAAAATTGGGTTCGATTCCAATGTCCTGCGCTCTTCGTACATTATATAAATTAGGGTGAGAACAAAAACACTTTCACTGAACCTGACAAGCTCTAGTGGGAGCATTGCATGGCCTATAAGGCTACATATATCAGCTTGGTGGTCTTCTCAAGGAGACACGTTATCCCCTCAGCCTCATAAAATACTGGTAACCGGACTAGGTATACAATGCCATCTCACATTTTAATCCAGATCAGACCTGCAGAATACAGACACCAGTATGAGGCCCCAGCATTATAC
This sequence comes from Dendropsophus ebraccatus, assembly GCF_027789765.1. NCBI lineage: Eukaryota > Metazoa > Chordata > Amphibia > Anura > Hylidae > Dendropsophus > Dendropsophus ebraccatus. Next base: position 104,028,064 of record NC_091461.1, on the reverse strand, counting down.
AGACCCTAGAATAAGACCCCAGTATGAGGCCCTATGTACAATACAGACCCCACACTGCTTTCATCTATTGCACTGCAGACCGATAGGAAATACTGTCATGTAGAGAGCATCTGCCACTCCATAGGGAAAACTACAATTCCTGCTACCATTGTTATCAGTGTCAGACTGGAGTGGCTCGGGCCCAACAGAGGAATTCATTCTTCAGGCCCATCGTTTAGCCCTGCCCCCTGCAACAGCATTTATAGGCTATGTTCACACAATGTATATTTTCTATAAATCACGGCAGTTAAATTGCAACACTGGCTGTGATTAATAGAAAATGTACGTTGCATTGAAGTCAGAGGAATCCCAGCCAGATTCCTAGCGGCCGCAGGAAAAACTGACATGTCTTTTTTTTGCGGCCGCTTTTCATTGAATAGCAGCAGCACAGAAATGTCAGTTCACACAATGGAATGTCTGCATATGTAATTACAAGATATGTTGGTCTATGTATGAGGTTCTGAATAAAGTAATTTCCCTTTAATTCAGGTTGTGGTTATTTGCAGTCGTGTGTTTTTTTTTTAGACTTTTCATACTAAGTAAAATACGGCAATCTCTGTCCGTGGAATAATGTCTCACTAGTGATGAGCAAGCTTACTCCAATGACTATTTCAGTTGTCAGTTGTCGCTCGGCAACTTTTTAGAATTTGTTCCTGCAGAGAATATTCCAATGGAATCTACCAAAAATATAACGTAAATATGTCAGAGATTTATGCAAAACACATTATAAGTGAAGGCACAGAATACTTCCAATGGGCATCATGGCAGCCTCATTTCTATGTGCTTAGCATAAAGTTTGATCATTTTTGGTAATAATTTTGGGATATTTCGTTTAAACATCCGCTAAAGGAACGAAATATCAAAAAAATGTTTACAAAAAATGTAATATCTTTATGCAAAACACCTTACAAATGAATGTGGTAATATTTGTAAAAGCCGGTATTCCACCTGATTTCAATGTGTTTAGTATCAGGCTATTACATTTTCACATTGAACTTTTTGTGTATTTCGTTACTTCAGAGGATGTTTCTACGAAATTTCAAAAATTTACTCCATAAAGAGTAATTGCTTTATGCTAAACACATACAAATGAGGCCGGGAATGCACTTTTGCAAGTATTTAATGTGTTTTGCATAAGATATTATGTTTTTGGCTCTAATGTTGGAATATTTTGTTGTAATATTCCTTGAAGGAACGAAATATCGTAATATATATATTCAGACCTTTTTCTTATGGATGATGATGGTAAACTGGGTCAATCAATATTTGGGGGTGGTATGTAAATAGCAGACCCCCTGGTAAACTGCTTGAGTGTCTCTATGTCTTCAATGTGGCACATTATAGTAGTGGAGAATTCCCTCATTGAAAAATTACTTTTATTAGTCGAATTTTTGAATAAGGTGTTGGTATAAATAGAGCATTAGAACTTGTATAGAGCTTGTATATAGCAGTCTATATTATATTTACGATTTGAGTGGTTGGGTATTATGTAATAAGCCTAAGGTAAACTATAGGTCACTATTCACAACTGCTCACATGAACTTCTCTGGTGTAATGAATTACTTCAGTTCTAATATTACTTCATATTGCTATGAGCCTGGCTGTAGTAAATTGCCATGTTTGCAAAAACATTCACTGTGTATTCACTGGCTTTTATTTTTTCAATTTAAATATGTAGTAATTATTTATTTTATTATTTATGTGTTTATTTTATTTTATTTTTTCCTCCATGGATCTTTATTTCGTTATTTAGAACCAGAGATGTATGTCAATAATATCCTGATCCCTTTGGTGGGTCCAACAGATCACAATAAATGGTTGGGGAGGTAACTGGAGGGATCAGGAGAGGTGCAAGTGGCTTCATGAGAACGGGGTCACCGGCACTAGTATGAATGTGGAATTAAGAGAGTGGAGCTGGTTGGTCTGAACGTTCCCAGGTTGGGAGCAGGAGGACCATGGAGGACCACTTGGGAAATCTGTAGGATGGATGAGTTAGTTGTGATTATGGAGAAAGATGCTGGAGATAATGGTAACAATGGCCATAAAACGGTGTGGTTGGGGTGTTGCTTTGCTGTCTGGAGCACGGGCTGGATGTCATGGAGTCATAGATGAAAACCTTATATACTGGGGAAGGATGGAGGAGAGGAGTCTAAGTAGGTTACATAAGTTTAGAGTGAGTTATTGGTGACGACGCTGGATTGGCAGGTTCTGTGCAAGTTAAAAAAAATGGAGAAAAGTAGATCTCTCTTCTTGATTTTGAATTGTTGTATTAATATAGCTTGATGAATGAAACAGATCGGGTAAACAGTATTATGTCATAATTGTAAGAGATTATACTGTTAATGCTTTTCTTTAAATTTTTTTATGGAGAACATAATAAAATTATTAAATTATATGAATACGTAGTAATTGGCTCCTAGATTTATATTCAGGTAACGCTGGATTACTTCATTACAGCTCTTGTTAGACAGACAATGTGGCAGAAGCCGCTCTCGGTTGGACGCTCAGCTCTCTGCTCCCGGGATTTGACAAGAAAAGTGTTTCTATGTGCGATGGTATATTACAGTATATAGGAGTCAGAGGCTATATGACCGTATCTATATAGTGCTACTGCAATGCAATATTGCAACTACTGTGTTTGTCTGTTAGCCCAGCTCCTTCACTTAGGGCCCTATTCCACCGGACGATTATCGTTCACATTATCATTAAATTGTTCGAATCTAAACGATAATCGTCTGTTTGAATAGCAGTTAACGACTAACGACCGAACGAGAAATCGTTGATTGTTTAATAAGACATGGACCTATTTTTATTGTTGCTTGTTCGCAAATCGTTCGCATTGAATAAGTCGCCGTACGGTCGTTCGCAGTAGTGACGAACGCAATAGCGAAGACAAGACGACCGCAACAATGATCATAAGTAACGATAATCTTTCCATGTAAATGGGCGAACGATTTCAGGTCTTTCGTAATAGCGGTCGTTTGGATCGTTTATCGTTAACAATTATGCGAACGATAATCGTCCGGTGGAATAGGGCCCTTATTCTAACACAAAAGTGTTTATATATAAGCTCTTATTTACAGCGTCTGCAAACAGGAGGTCATATGATCAGAACTGATTACTCCCACTGATCTCTTACTGGACGGGTGACATATGTACCTCTGCAATAATGGTGGAGTGTTAGTCACTTCACTATACTTGGGTCCTAGCCACCAAGATACTAGTCAGTCACAGACTATTTAGGATATTCCAATCTCTAGTCGCCTGGCGTTGGGATAAGTATAGAGGCTGGACCCTGTCTGCTTACCTCACTATATGTTATTGGGCAGTGGTGGGCACTATGCCCCTATCCCAGCATTGAACAATATTCCACTCCAGTACTGTGGACCAGTAGTTAATGCTTGCTCAGTTCTAGTAATCTGGTATAAATTGTGGTCATCTTACACATCTCTGTCCATAAACATCTGTAATTTGCATATCTGTTGCTTGGCTTTCCACTCTGGATGCAGAGTGAATGGCTTTTTCCCAAACATTGTCAAAAACTTGTAGACAAATGACCTGCACACCAAAAATCATACTGATGTGTTACAGTAGCCGAGACACAAAACAATGAGGTGTGGATAAGCCTCCATTTCTCCAGATAAATCTGTGCAAATATGGACTGTGCAATGGTTTGTTTGTTTTATGTTTCTATGCTAAACATTGTTGAAAATGGGAACACTAGAGATGAGCGAGTAGTGAAATATTAGACTTGTGAATATTAGAATGCGAATCGAATAGGCACAGAGATTCGACTATTCAAACGAATAATCGATCCCATTAAAGTCTATGGGAAAAAAATTTTCAGCACTTGGATATCCAAATTGGACCACTTGGAGGTCACCAAGTCCCCCATGAAACCTCCCTAAACAATGCAAACACATCCGGAATGACACTGGGACATTAGGAGGAGCATGCCTGGGTGCACCCAACACCCCCAAATCGCAGTATAATGCCACTCTCTGCAGTTGAGAAGAAAAATTATTTGCCAACGCTTTACGAACGTTTATGGCAATGTTCACACATTTCGTTGGTACTTCTTGCGCAGCCTTACATACATGATTCCAATGTGCGTACGTGCATTCCTGCGTATCACGCATCATGCTGTACGAACGTTACTGGCACAGTACGTATGACATGCCTTTTTCTGGGCTACTGGAACAGTATATATCAGGTGGCCTTAGGGGGCTACTGGAACAATATGTATCACGTACCTTTTACTGGGCTACTGGAACAGTACGTATGACGTGCCTTTTTCTGGGCTACTGGAACAATATGTATCATGTGCCTTTTACTGGCCTACTGGAACAGTATATATCAGGTGCCCTTAGGGGGCTACTGGAACAGTATGTATAACATGCCTTTTACTGGCCTACTGGAACAGTATATATTAGGTGCCCTTAGTGGGCTACTGGAACAGCATGTTTAACGTGCCGTTAGTGGGCTAAACCCGGCACACTATAGGTCACTTGTACACACAGGTTACTGGAATGAATACACTTACTGATGCTGATACTGATGCTGCTGTTATATCATCTGAGAAGTGCTTTGGATGCAAAGATGACTTTTTCGCTGGATCTTAGCCCTGAAAAGGACTTTTGGGTTCTGTAGTAAGCCTGCCTAACCAAAACGCTATTAAACCTATCTCTCCCTGCTGCAAGATCTTTCCCTGACTAGGTTAAAAGCGCATCTGTGGTCGAGAGGCGGGAGCCAAGTATTTAAGATTTGAGGCCATGTGGTTCAGCCATCCAATGAGGGTAGAGGCAGTTTTCGCGCTGCGTACTTACTCCCAGGGTCCCTCACGGCCTCCCTGCATGGTGATTGGATTTTTAAAAAACGGTAACTGTGATGGGAGGGCTTTTGAATGTTTTCCGCATATTCGCTACACTACTCGATTGAATTTAAATCTTTCGAATACCGCAATATTCGATCGAATACCATCTCGATCGAATCATATTCACTCATCTCTAGGGAACACCTATATTCCTAGGAGAATAATACATATTTGGATTGCAAAAAGACACCTGGTACCAAAATCCAACTAACCAAAACCTATATAGACTATGAGGGACATTTATCATTTCCAGCGTTTTTTTATGCCAGGCTTAAAAATGTCCCCACAGCTCCGAGCTCAGGGGATTTATGTAGAGGCGCATTGCCTCTACATAAATCCCGATTGCATAGAGCCTCTCTGTGCAAAGATTTTGAGACCTACGCCATCTCAGAGCTGGCGTAGGTTTCAGTATCATTTTTCGTCGCGAAAAATGATAAATGCAGTGGACCCAGAGTCCGCGCCCCCCGCCCCCTCCCCGCCCCACTGGCGAAGGTGGCGTAAAATGGCCAGATGCAAATATTTTAGTTGCAAAATGGCCATTTGCGAATAAATTAATTCGCATCTGGCCATTTTACGCCAAAAAATACCACTTTTTGCTTGATAACTTTTCCCCCATGTGTCCCAAATAACGATTACAGTCACTGAAAATTCAAATTTAATCACAAAACTTTATTAAATCCATCAAAAAAGAAAAACATAAAAATAAAAGACCTGGGAGGTGGGAGACCCACTACTGGGACAAAAGTAACATGATAGTCATTTAAAGTACATGTGCATATTTGTAAACCTCATAGACAACTCTTTCAGCATAGCATAAATTTTATACTCACCGTAATTTTGCTTTCTTTGAGGCAGAAGGCAGCACAGAAGGGTTAATAGCTCCTCCTCTTATTTCTCTTAGGACCGCCCACCTAAAAAAAACTCTCAAAAGTTTCACCAATAGAGAGCAGACATACATTATATAAGAGCAGCAAACACCCCACTTCCTTGTGTAAAAAATTGAATAGACTCCTTTGATGCTCAATAAATTTATTGGGAGGGTATGTGTGCTGCCTTCTGCCTCAAAGAAAGCAAAATTACGGTGAGTATAAAATTTATGCTTTCTTAGTCGGCATCCGGCAGCACAGAAGGGAGCTATATAGCTTAGAAAGGGAGGGTTCCTCAGACAGCAGCACTCAAGACTCCGGTGCTAAAGGCTGGATCACTGGTACGGATGTCTAGCCTATAATGTTTGATGAATGTCGTACTTGAAGACCATGAAGCAGCGTTGCAGATGTCTTGAAGTGGAATTTGCGCTCTCTCAGCCCAGGTAGTGGCAGTAGATCTGGTGGAGTGCGCTTTTAATGGAAATGGTGGTGATTTTCCCTCTGCTTTGTAGGCCTCATAAATAGTGGATTTCAGCCATCTGGCCAGCGTGTCTTTAGACGCTTTCTTTCCTCTATTACTTCCACTGAATTGAAGAAAGAGATTTTCATCTTGCCGAACACTCTCTACTCTGGACAGATAGCAATGTAAGGCATTTACTACATCCAAGGAATGTAAAGTTTCTTCTTCCTCTGTAGTAGGATTTGGCAAGAAATGGACAAGTAATACTTCACGGTTGATATTGGCTACCGAAGGCACTTTTGGAATGAAAGATGGTACAGTACGCAGAAGCACACCATCTGGTACAAATTTAAGGTAGGGTTCTCTTGCAGACAGTGCTTGCAGCTCCCCAAGCCTTTTTGCTGTTGTAATCGCTACTAGGAAGGCAACTTTATAAGAGAGCCACTTTAGTTCAGCGTCTTGCAGAGGTTCACACGGAGGACCCAGAAGGAATTTTAACACTAGAGATAAGTCCCAAGGTGCTATAGGAGGCTTTATTACAGGTCTTAAGTTCTTTAAGGCTTTGAAAAATCTTCCAATAATCGGATTTCCTGCAAATTTTCCATCTGTAAATGCATTAATTGCAGTAGCATGGACTCTCAGAGTGTTCGCTTTTAATCCCTTTTCAAACCCATTTTGAAGAAATTGTAAAATGAGTGGAAGAGAAACTTCATCACCGCCATTTTCCAACCTCCAAGAAGTGAACTTCCTCCATACTTTTGAATACACCCGATTTGTAGAATTCTTTCTGGCTGATAGGAGTGTACTGATCACATTATCAGAAAGACCTTCTAATCTGTACTTAGATCTTTCAAACGCCACGCAGTCAAGTGGAGTTTCTGCAGATGTGGATGGAATAGGCCTTCTTGGACTAGGAGATCTTCGTTCTGGGGTAACTTCCAGTAGACGCCCCTCGAAAGCTGCAATAATTGAGGGAACCATGCCAGGCGGGGCCAAAATGGGGCTATTAATACTACATCCGGTTTGTCTAGTACAATCTTCTTCAGAACCTTCGGCATTATTATTGGAGGAGGAAAGATGTAAATGAACCGGCCTCTCCAACTGGTTGAGAATGCATCCAAGATTTGGGGTTTGTCTTTCGGATTGAGTGAAGCAAACTGATGTAACTTCTTGTTGCTCCTGGTCGCCATCATGTCCATCTCTGGAACTCCCCACATCCTGACTATCTTGCTGAAGTAAGTCTGGTTCAAGGACCACTCGTTCGGGTTCATTCTCCTCCTGCTCAGACTGTCCGCTTGAATATTGCAGCAACCTTTGATATGCATCGCTGAGATGCTGGCCACTGTAATTTCCGCCCATTTCATAATGCGTTTGCATTCTTTCTGGAGTGCTGGACTTCTGGTGCCTCCTTGTTTGTTCAGATAATACACCGTGACAGCGTTGTCTGACTGTACTATCACTGACCTGTCTTTCAGGAGAGGAGAGAAGTGAATCAATGCCAGACGGACTGCTTTCATCTCTCTGAGATTGGACGAAAGAGCAGCTTCTTGCGCCGACCATCTCTTTTGTACCCAGGCATGTTGAACGTGCGCTCCCCAGCCCGCTTTTGAAGCATCTGTGGTAAGTACTATTGAGTCCACAGGTTTGAAGGTGTTCCCTTTGGAAAGATTGTTTTCCTGAAGCCACCAATAAAGACCTTGTTTCGTATGCAGAGAGATCTTTAAGGAGCGGTGGAGAGACTGAGGGTTCCTGTCCCATACATGCAAGATTTCTTCCTGTAAATCTCTTATGTGTGCTTTCGCCCAGGGTACTGCATCTATGGAAGAAGTCATTGTTCCCAGGATACTCATGGCTCTTCGTAATGTGACCTGTGGAGCTGTTATTACTGTCTGTATCAGTTCTTGGATTTGAGCTACTTTCTCTTGAGGAAGAAATAGTCTCTGCTGGACTGAGTCTATCAGGAACCCAAGAAACCTTTTTCTGGTGTTTGGCATGAGGTCTGATTTTTGATAATTTATGATAAAACCTACATCGTCTAGGAGGTTCTTGGTCAGAGTCAGATGATGCATGAGATGTTCTGATGTGGAGGCGATGATGAGCCAGTCGTCTAAGTAAGGAACTACGTGGACTCCTTGTAATCTTAGATGAGCCACTAACACGATTGCAACCTTTGTGAATATCCTCGGAGCTGGTGACAGACCAAATGGAAGAGCTTGAAACTGAAAGTGACGGACTTCTGACTCTATCTTGACAGCAATTCTGAGAAACTTTCTTGAAGATGGGTGTATAGGCACGTGTAAATATGCGTCCATGAGGTCTATAGTGACCATCTGATCTCCTGGCTGGACAAGATTTAATGCAGACCTGATGGTTTCCATTTTGAATTTTTCCTTTTTTAGATGATGGTTTAAGAAGCGCAGATCGATAATTAAGCGCCACTTCCCCCCTGGCTTGGGCACTGGAAAAATTTGGGAATATACCCCTTTGCCTTGTTCTTGTATAGGAACATCTTGGAGTACCCCTTTTTGTATGAATTCTTGCAAAAGGGAAGAGATTACTGGAGTTTCTGACTGGTTCAGGAGAAACCGCTGTCTTGGTCTGTGAAGGAAATTTAGCTTGTATCCGTTTCTTATAATGCTCAACACCCAGCTGTCGGTTGTAATCTTCTCCCAGGCAGGAAAAAAATTTTGAAGTCTTCCTCCGACTACTGGTAAGGGCCTGGCGTCAGAACTCAGTTTTGTTTTGACCAGACTCCCCTTGCTTGCTTTTTGTGCGAGCTTGATTTTTCCTCTGATATCTTCTGTCATTCCGATCTTGAAATGGTTTGGGACGAAAAGTGTTTCTACCTCTACCCTTGAAGGACTTGAAGGGCTTTTTCTTGACCTCACGAGGAAATGGCTGGCCTTTATCCTTGCTGCCTTTTTCAAGGATTTTTTCCAACTGGGAACCAATCAGATGACCTGGCTCGAATGGTAACGAACAGAAGTTGCTCTTGGAGGCTGCATCTCCAACCCATGGTTTGAGCCATACAGCGCGTCGAACAGAGTTTGTGAGGGCCAGATTTTTAGCGCTTATCTTCACTGTATCAACGGAGAAATCACATAAGTAGTCTGCTACTGATTTAAGGTTCGTAACGTCTTGCAAAAGCTCCTCTCTTGGTGCTTTATCTTCTATATCACGGGTCAATCTGCTTAACCAAACCCTGAGGGCTCTGGCAACAGGCACTGCTGAAAGTCCCGCTTTAGTAAGATCCGCAGTATTGTTGTAGGTTCTTTTTAACAGAACATCAATTTTTCTGTCCATCGGGTCCTTCAATAGGGCTGAATCATCTGATGGTAGTAAGGTACATTTAGAAAGCTTGGCGACTTCTGTGTCTATTTTTCCTGGATTTTCCCAGGCTTCAGTATCAGCTGGATCTAGTCTGTACATATTCTTGAATCTAGATCCTAGCTCAAGCCTTTTGTCAGGCCTTTTCCACTCATGTTCCATGATAGACTTTAGGACCGGATGACCGGGAAAAACACTGGACTTTTTCTTAGGGAAATAATATAAGCTCTCTTTGTCTTCAGCAGCAGGCTTATCTTTTTTCACTTCCATGATTTCTTTGACCGCATTAATTAATTTTTCAGCATGATCCTTTCTGAATAGATAGAAATCTTCAGGGATATGATCCTCAGATGTACCAGAGGTATCGGATTCATTCGCAGAAGAAGAGTAAGAAGACCCTTGCTGATTATCTGGCTTATGTCTTTTAGGTTCAGGAGAAGGAGAACGTCTATGACTCTGGCTGCGAAAGGATGCAAAGAATTGTCTTGCTTCATTCATGAGAGCTTTCATCTCATCAGCTGGTTTAGAGGCAGAGAAGCCTTCTCTGTTACGCTTTCTTTGCTCAGTTCTCGTATCAAAGCAGTAATCACAGATGGAGCCTGATAGATCATCGGGTAATGGTTGATCACAGTCTGCACATAATCTGTGTCTTGTCTTTTCTCTTCTTTTGCGACCGTCCGATCTCCTATGGCTCGACATCTGTAGATACATATATATATGTGTATAAATATACCAGGGAAGCAGATGAAAAGCCAGCAACCCATATATATATATATATATAACGTGGGGTAACCATAGCCCATCCAGACCAACCCACAGCAGCCATAGAGTGATATAAGTCCCATGTTTTCATGTGTGTAAGCGGCCCCTCCGGACCTCACACATATCACACTTACCCCTAAGTAACAGTGAGTCCGGCTGCCCAGTACCAAAAAGCCACCGGACGCCTACATACCTGTTACTTAAATACATGGTGGATGTCCCGGCAGGAGAAAACACGCGCCCGCACTGTTTCCGAGCGACTTCCGGTCCGTGGAACGCAGCGTGGAACGCACGTCTCGCGTCATATGACGCACTTCCGGTCCACTGGACCGCAAACCGGAAGAAGATGGCCGCCTGCCGGGATTCAAGGAGCGCCAGCGTCCTTATGCTTTATGCTTCAGCAGAGGCTGCAGGAATAAGGATACAGGTAGCGACCTGCATCATCCTCAACTGAGCAAGGTACTATTTCAGGGTCCCCCACTGAAAGTTACCTATAGGATACAGGCTGTCTTGACCCAACAGCACAATGGGACCTGTATCCTATATATATACCTGGCCAAGGTAACGTGCTGTGACCAGGGTTTCCCCATAGTCATCCTGAAAAACATGGAAAAAACTATAAGTATACATATATATACATAAAACAATATATATACATATATACCAAAAAAACAGGTGGGCTTAATAAGGAAGGATTCCTTGCAGAGAAAAGGAGGATAGAAAAAAACACAAGGAAGTGGGGTGTTTGCTGCTCTTATATAATGTATGTCTGCTCTCTATTGGTGAAACTTTTGAGAGTTTTTTTTAAGTGGGCGGTCCTAAGAGAAATAAGAGGAGGAGCTATTAACCCTTCTGTGCTGCCGGATGCCGACTAAGAAAAAAGCATATATATAATAAAGTGCGAGTGCTATATCACAATGCTATAGTATGCTGAATAGAGTGTTAGTATAAAGTAAAGTCATGCACATGTAAACAATATGTTACCAAGGGTATCTGGGTCCCAGTCCGCTGGCCTCCCACCTCACTCTAACGCCGTTTCATGTTAAATATCCGCAGATGGCAGCAAGTAATTGGTGAGGGGCCCATCTTTTAGGCTATGCATGGACAATGGCCGCCATCTTGAATGTCACCATATTGGATCAAGAGCAAGTTTGTGTAAAGGGAAGGTGGTCATGTAGCATATCAAAGACAAGAATTGTCTGAAATTTGAAGCTGCTAAAATATTTGCCAGATATCTTGTGTTTCATAAGTTATCATCATTTCCAAAGTTAGCAACAGTTCATAATGATTGGATTCAGCACCTTCAGCTCTGTGTTCAGCACCATGGACAGCACACTGATCATGTCAACTAGCTGTGCATTGCAGTGAACATTATGGGGGAGATTTAGGGTGGTATTACCTGTAAACAAGCAGCGATCTGCTAGATCGTCACTCGTTTACTGGACCTATTACACGGCCCGATAATCGTTAAACAAGGGCTGCAGGGACATTGTTACCGATGTCCTTGCAGCCCTTGCTTAACTATATACATTACCTATTCACGTTCCAGGGCTGCTGCTGAGGTCTTCTTCTCTACGGGTCCCGCGCGCTCTAGCTTCAGAGAAGAAGACCGCAGCAGCAGCCCTGGAACGTGGATAGGTAATGTATATCGTCAGTCGCCGGCCGCGCAACGCTGTTACACGTAGCAACGCGCGGTCGGCGCCCGACGAAAATAGGTCCAAACCTATATCAACGATCAGCCGATGATCGTTGTACTTATTACATGGAGCAATAATCGGCCGAATCGGACCAATTCGGCCGATTATCGTTCCATGTAATAAGACCCTTATCAAAGGGTGTAAAATTTAGACTGGTGCAAACTGGCCACAGCAAGCAATCACTACTCAGCTCTCAGTTCTGATGAAAGGAAAGAGGAGCTGTGATTGGTTGCTGTGGGCAGTTTGCACCAGTCTAAATTTTACACCCTTTGATAAATCTCCCCCTATGTTTTTTGTTTTGTTTTATATTTTCTGTGCTAATATCTTCGGAAACGCATACTGGATACGATTGCAAATCGAATAGCGGCAATTGATTTTGGAGACAATTCTAGGCCTCATTGAGGTTGCAACATAGCCACCTTCCCAGTACAAAAACTTGTCCTTGAGGCAATATGGTGGTTTTTAAAATGTTATTAAAATTTTAGCCTTCGCTTACAATATAGGCTCCCTCATCCAATACCCATCAGTTTTTTAATGAAGCATTGCCCAAAAATCCTAGGCAGGCTCCACTCTGTGTGACGTAGTCCTAATTCACATGTCCTCACTTTGTACATCAGTAGTGGTCCGCTATTCACCAACCACTCCATTATAAACACTGACCTGTGATGCACCTGAGTGTCCTATTTATTGGCGGCACAAATCACAGACTATTCATGGTTCCTCAAAAATTGGGGATGTAAGATCAGCAACATACAGAACTATGTTCCCAAAATTTCCTCAAAATTGTGGATCCGTTATTATTGTCCCATTTGGCGCGCATGTAAATGAGGCCTGACCCTATTATGTGTTTTTGTCAATTAAAAGAAAAACTGGAGCAAAACTGATGGCACATTGATGTTTTCCCAAGGACCTCACTGATACTCGGACATACCCTACAAAAAATGGTGAGTACATGAGGCGGCAATGAAGAGCACTACAGCTGTGTATTCATAGTTGTCCGCAATGGCACAAACATAATCAGAGGTAAATGTACATGAAAGAACAAATTTCTCAAAAACTACGCTGAGGATCAAGGTAAAAAAAAGGACCCTCATCCTCAGCGCTCCGTGCTCTATGGGAAGATAACAATAGGCTGGATGCTTCTAATTTGCTGATGTGTGTTTCTGCATAATGATGACTAGGAAGCTGTTTGGAGACATTACAGCACAATGTTATATTCAGAGCATGTGCCCATCTGTCCTGTGTAGAATGGCTGCCACACTGTGTGATATGGTAAGTGGCTGCTACACATGGAAGAGGTGGTGTAGATTATATGACAATGCTGGAATTTGTAGTACCACAATAATACATCTCTGGCAATTTAAGATTTTATAAAGTGAAAAGATGAAAAACTAAAGCCAATTCCAATGTCCTGGGCTCCTCGTACATTATATAAATTATATAAACACTGGAAACCTGACTAAGTATACAATGCCATCTCACATTTCCATCAGACCAGACCTGCAGAATACAGACACCAGTATGAGGCCCTCTGTATAATACAGACCCTAAATTAATGTCATTTATTGCGCTGCACATCAAAAGGAAATACTGTCATGTAGAGAGCGTCTGCTACTCCATAGGGAACACTACAATTCCTGCTGCTATTGGTCTAAGACTGGAGTGGCTCGGGCCACCAGAGGAATTCATTCTTGAGGTCCTTCCTTTAGTCCTGCCCCCTGCAACAGCTTTATAGAGTATATATGTTTGAATTTTAACCCTATTAAACAAGAAGCAAGAAAAAAAAAAAAAAAATATATATATATATATATATATATATATATATGGAAAATAATATCACAATACATGTTCCTGCTGTTCCTGTACTGACCAGTATACAGAGACCAAAAATACCAACAATACCAGTATACAAGGGGCAAATATTATCACCATACATATTACCATCATACTATAACTGACTGAATCCTTTATACTGATACTACCAATAATACCAGTATACGAGGAACAAATAATACCGCCACACCATGACCACATAGGACCATCACAAGTGTAACAGAATAATAAGCGGTTACTATATAAAACCTCATGCTGTGACCATTACTACTATCCTGGTACTAAACCCCAGCACACACAGACCATCATTCCCCCATACAGTGAGCACATAGTGGTAGATAGCAGCTGTACACAAGCTCTGTATACCAGATAAGCAACAAGTAACTGTCCCCTTCCTCCTCAGCTGTTACCAAACTACAACTAATATCAAGCGTTATCCAGCATTATAGCTGACATAAAATCAGCATAAAAATTAAAGGGAGCAAAAAAAAAAAAAAAAATGATGTGGTGTGCCCAACACGGGAGGCGAACCCTTGCCCAAGGGGTTACTAGTCCGTTGCTCTTCTTTCTGAGCTATTGCAGCACCCACATGGGCAGTTGGAGCTTTAGCAGTGTAGTGATTACATAGGCTATGGATGGGCTGCATACACATCTGTCTCCCCCACAGAGTGTTTTCACTGCAGAAAAACTGAACAAGGGGGTGGGGTTGATGTCCTTAGGGGAGGGACTTATTCATCAAAGGGAGGTCCTTAATAGTCAAGGGGAGGGGCTAAAAGAAAACCAATAGCCAAAAATTGTACTCACGCACAGTTATTTCAGAGTAGGGAGGAAGTAAATATAAGGAAACATAAAACAACCCCCCAACCCTGGAAGCATTAGGGCTGTAACCTCTGTCATTATAAGGTAAGGAAACCAAGGAAACAGCTCACTGGAGCGGCCATCTTGAGGCTGGCAGTTGTACACATAGGCCACACCCCCAGATACCAAACCTGTGTGCTGCAGGACTCCAAGCTTGTGTGCACCGCAGCCTCAGCCTCTCAGCAGCAGCAGCAGCAGGGTCAGGATTCTGGACTGTAACGTTTCTCCAGTGTAATAAACCTGTCATGTGTGATACTGTCTGGGGAAAAGGGGTATCTAACCTACAATATCGGATACTACTGGCTCATTGTATCCAAACATAACAGTTTATAGAGTTCCCTTTGTGCCTTTGCATCTAATCTCAAGATAGTTGGTCCTGTGCTGCTAACCCCGTGTATCTAATCCTGTGGTAGTTCAGATACGTCTTAGTGAGCCAGTGTATCTAAACCCATGAATATCTGTGACTTTGCATGTACAGTATGCCTGTCTGTGTGATGCTGTCTGCTCGGCAGGTGGATCTTACCTGTTCTTGTTTCATTCTGTCTATTAGGCTGTGGTCACACATGCACTTTCATACCGTTACTAATCCAATTGCAGTAATAGATAATATAATCGCCATCCAGCCGTCCTTCATTGCTTCACTACAATGACACTCTGTGTGAGAAAATACTCTTTAGTGTATCTAAGCCTATCAGAATTATCATGGGATTAGATACACATTCCCAGTATTGCTCTATAACTGAGGGTTGGCTTATATACACACGCTCAGCCGCACACTATCACTTGTAATGAGATTAGATGTTCTGGCAGAATTGTATCCAACATAACAGCCTTAGATACACCAGATCTGCAGGAAGTATTCCACATGTGGTACCTCCCATATACAGTGGTACCCAGGAGCCCATGGCCCCCAAACCCCCCATATTATGAGAGTGGCCCTGTACATACCTCCAGGGTCCACAAGAGGAACGTCTGATGTGCCCTGAGTGATGTGCTGCACTGACGCGCTGTCCCAGGTGAGAGCACTGTTCTATTACATGTTGCCTTTAAGGCGCACACATATTTGACGACTGTCAAGGCGACCAGGAGCTTTGTCTCAGGCAACGTCTGTAGCGCGCATTGCCTGTGCCGGAGGTCAGATGAGAAGAGGATTGTGTTGGGGAGAAGGAGCAGAAGCAGTGGGGGAGCGCGCTGGGGGTTAATTTTTTCTGTTATAATCATAGGGGCCATCTACTGAAAAGAGGGAATGACACGGGGCCATCACGGGAAGGGATCATCTACTATAAGGGGACCATCTACTATACGGGGGATGTGCAGAGAGACCTAATACTATATGGAAGCTGCACAGAGGGACCTAATATTACATTTTGCTAGTCAGGCAGCGCAGCAGATCACTCTAAGGTCCCAGGTCACTATGTCTGCACACTGGGGAGGGGGGTGTCCCAGGTTAGGTGGACAGCCCGGGGCCCAGGGTACAGTTAATCCACCCCTGGTGGTACCTCTCCTAAAAGCTTCCTACTATTTGTTATGAGCGGCAGAATACATTTTCAAAACTCACGCGGCTCTGCACTCCGTTCTAAAGTGAGAGCAGTACTGACCTGCCGGAGGCTCCATGGGCTGCGCTGTAATACACTTGGGTATATACATACTATGGAGCTTCCCGCAGGCCTGTACTCACTTTCTTTGGAACAGAGAGCAGAGTTAGAACAGGAGTTTTGAAAAGGTATCCTGCCGCTCAAACAAAATGGTAGGTACCATTTAACCCTCTGAAGGCCAGAAAGAAAACCTTTCCCCCTATCTATTTGATAACTTTTTTCTTTGTTTTTCAGATACAGGTATCCTGAGGACTACGTTGGAGTCGGAGGACTATGTCGATGTCTTGCATTTTTTGTATATAATGATAATTGAAGGGTGTGGGGGTGTTTTTATATTAAAAAAATTCTGGTGTATTTTGTTGTTTTTTTCTTTTCAATTTAAACACTTCCTGATGCTATCTGATAGACAATGTCCATTACTAAGCTGGAGCTGTTATCCTATAAAACTGCCAACAGTAACCCCCTAGCTATTTCCCCAGTACCCACCACCACAGGGATACTGGGAAGAGCCAGGAACCAGCAGACCCAGAACAGGGCGCTCTGGGTCTAGGCAGTGGCAGGCTGGGAAGGGCCAAAATAAATGTCTGCTGCTGTTTGGTTCTTACCTGGCTGGTTATGGTAGAGCGATCATCCTACACACTATATTTTTTTTTATTTATGTTAAAAAAACAAAAAAAACATGTATGATCCCCCTCTCTACCATAACCAGCCAGGTAAAAACCAAACAGCAGCAGCCTAGTAATACCAGGGTGGGAGAGGACCATTTATTTTGGCCCTCCCCAGCCTAATAATCCCAGCCTGCCTGACATCACAACACAATGTTATATTCAGAGCATGTGACCATCTGTCCTGTGTAAAATGGCTGCAACCCTTTGTGATATGGTAAATGGCTGTTACACATGGAATATGACAATGTTGGAATTTGTAGTACCACAACAATATATCTCTAGCATTTTAATTATTAACCCCTAGGCGACCTAGGACGTACTGGTACGTCCTGGACGTCTGTCCCCAGAAGACCCTGGACGTACCGGTATGTCCTGAGCTTTTAAAGCGCGCTCCGGAGCGTAGCGCGCTTCATAGCAGGTGGGGGCCTCCTGCAATCAGCAGCCGGCACTGAAGCGTGACATTAACTCCTTAAACGCCGCAATCGTTTAAGTTTAAGTAACAGGGGGAGTCCCCTGTAACTTACCGATCGGGACCTCCGCAGTCACCGATCGGCGCTCTGGTCACTAAACCTGCACAGGCAGGTTTAATGAGCAGAGCGCCGATAACACTGATCAATGCTATGCCTATGGCATAGCAGTGATCAGTGTGTACAAATCAAACAAATGTATGTAAGAGTCCCCCAAAGGGACTTAAAATGTGTAAAAAAAAGTTAAAAATCACTAACACACTACCCCAAAACCCCTCCCCCAATAAAAGTCTAAATCATCCCCCTTTCCCATTATATAAATAAAACATATAAAAATAAATAAATAAACATATAATATACCGTAGCGTGCGTAATTGTCCGATCTATTAAAAGATATCAAACGTCATTGTGAACGGTGAACGGCATACACGAAAAGAGAGGAAAAAGTGTGCGGATTACCGATTTTATGTTTCATTATATATAAAAAAAAATAATAAAAAGTGATCAAAACGTCCGATCTTCACAAATATGGTATTAATAAAAACTAGAGATCATGTATGGTACATACATAAGCATGGTTAACTCCCTTATCTATCTACTACTATGATGTCTCCACAGTCGACAACGACACCCTTAATCTTAAAAACAGGGCAACATACATGATACATGATGACATGAACAACAATCCGAGACCGATCTTTTTGTATTGACAAGACTGTACTTTTTGTTACTTGTTATTTGTTATGTATCACTTGGTATTTAGTACTTGTTATGTTTAACAAAATGTGTGCTAAGATGAAGCCGAAGATTGTAGGCTTATTGTCTGTATGTAAATATATCTGTAAAAAACTATTGAATAAAAATTTATAATAAAAACAAAACAAAACTAGAGAACATGGTGGAAAAATGACGCCCCATACAGCCCCGTAGGTAAAAAAATAAAACTGTTATAAGCTTCACAATAGGCCCATTTTATTAATATTTAATTGCCAACAAAAAGGATTTCATTAAAAAAATATGTATAACATTAGAGAATCTGTGTAAACCTGCATATGGTTGTGTTCAGACTGACCTATAGAATAGTGGTATCTTGTCGCTTTTACCATATAGTGCATTACGTAGACACAGGAACCCCCCAAACGTTACCATATTGCATTCTTTTTTACGATTTCACCTATTTATATCTTCATAAATAATATATTTGGGATTTCGTCATACATGTTATGGTAAAATGAAAGACGCCATTACAAAGTACAACTATTCCTGTAACAAATAAGCCATTACATGGCCCTGTAGATAAAAAACTGAAAGTGCTAGATCTCTTAGAAGGGGAGGAGGGGAAAACGAAAGCGCAAGGATCAAAATTTGTGCGGTCCACTGGGTCATTTTGGGCCTGGTCCTCAAAGGGTTAAAAATGGATAAAAAATTGAAGCCAATTCCAATGTTCTGGGCTCCTTGTACATTAAATAAATTAGGGTGAGAACAAAAAATTTTTTGCTAAACCTGACAAGCTCTAGTGGGAGCATTGCATGGCCTTTAAGACAACCGTATTTTCCGGCGTATAAGACGACTTTTTAACCCCGAAAAATCGGGGTTAAAGTTGCTGGTCATCTTATACGACGGGTATGGTCGCCCCATACGGTGGAGGCGCTCAAAAATTGCCCCATCCCCACGGTATAGGGTGACCACTATTAAATAAAAAACATTTAACTCACCTAGGGCCTGTTCCCGGCCTCCGTGCGCCTCCGGTACCGTTCCTGGCGCAGGCAGTGTGACGTACACTACCAGCTCCGGAGACGGAGATCGCCGAACCTCTCCCCAGCAGCCGAGCGTCTCATCAGAGAGGCTCGGAGACACTCGGCTGCCCGGGACCTTCGGGAGAATGAGGGAGGCTTCGCGAACTTCCGGCGCCTCTCTCATTCTTTGGGAGGTCTCCCGGCAGCCGGGGAGAGGTTCGGCGATCTCAGTCTCCGACGCAGGTAATTTACGTCACACTGCCTGCGCCGGGAACGGTACCGAAGGCGCGCGGAGGCCGGGAACGGGCCCTAGGTGAGTTAAATGTTTGTTTTTTAATTTAGCTGCAGTTAACCCCTGCCTACAAAAAATGTAATAGCTTTATGCAAAACACCTTACAAATGAATGTGGTAATACTTGTAAAAGCCGGCAATTCACCTGATTTCAATGTGTTTAGTATCAGGCTATTACATTTTCACATTCAAATTTTCGTATTTCGTATTTCATTACTTCATAGGATGTTTCTACGAAATTTCTAAAATTTGCTTTGTAAAAAGTAATAGCTTTATGGTTAACACATACAAATGAGGCCGGGAATGCCCGTTTGTAAGTATTCAATGTGTTTTGCATAAGTTATTAGGTTTTTGGCTCTAATGTTTGAATATTTTGCTGTAATGTTCCATGAAGGAACAAAATATCGAAAATTTATTGGTGATGATGGTAAACTGAGTGAATCAGTGTTTGGGGGTGGTGTGTAAATAGCAGACCCCCTAGTAAACTGCTTAAGTGTCTCATTGATTTCAATGTGGCTCATTATTGCAGTGGAACATTCCATCATTGAAAAATTACTTTTATTAGTAGAATTTTTGAATACGGTGTAGGTATAAATAGAGCATTAAAACTTTGGGCTTGTATATAGCAGTCTATATTATATTTACAAATGGAGTGGTTGGGTATTAGGTAATAAGCCTAAGGTGAACTATAGGTCACTATTCATAACTGCTCACATGAACTTCTCTGCTGTAATGAATTACTTCAGCTCTAATATTACTTCATATTGCTATGAGCCTGGCTGTAGTAAATTGCCATGTTTGCAAAAACATTCACTGTGTATTCACTGGCTTTTACTTTTTCAATTTAAATATGTAGTAATTATTTATTTATTATTATTTATGTGTTTATTTTATTATTAATTTTTTCCTCCATGGATATTTAGTTATTTCGTTATTTAGAACCAGAGAAGTATGTCAATAATATCCTGATCCCTTTGGTGGGTCCAACAGATCACGATAAATGGTTGGGGAGGTAACTGGAGGGATCAGGAGAGGTGCAAGTGGCTTCATGAGAATGGGGTCACCGGCCTAGTATGAATGTGGAATAAAGAAAGTGGAGCTGGTTGGTCTGAACGTTCCCAGGTTGGGAGCAGGAAGACCATGGAGGACCACTTGGAAAATCTGTAGGATGGATGAGTTGGTTGTGATTATGGATAAAGATGCTGGAGATAATGGTAACAATGGCCATAAAACAGTGTGGTTGGGGTGTTGCTTTGCTGTCTGGAGCACGGGCTGGATGTCATGGAGTCATAGATAAAAACCTTATATACTGAGGAAGGATGGAGGAGAGGAGTCTAAGTAGATTACATAAGTTTAGAGTGAGTTATTGGTGACGGCGCTGGATTGGCAGGTTCTGTGCAAGTTAAAAAAAATGGAGAAAAGTAGATCTCTCTTCTTGATTATGAATTGTTGTATTAATTTATGAATGAAACAGATCAGGTAAACAGTTTTATGTCATAAATGTAAGAGATTATATTGTTATTGGTATCTTTCTGCCTAATGTTGGTATGTTATTGTGCACTAGTGGGCACTATGCCCCTATTCCAGCATTGCACAATAATCAACTCCAGTACTGTGGACCAGTATTTTAAAGTGACTCTGTACCCACAATCTGAACCCCCCCCAAAACCACTTGTACCTTCTGATAGCTGCTTTTAATCCAAGATCTGTCCTGGGCTCCGTTCGGCAGGTGATAAAGTTATTGTCCTAAAAAACAACTTTTAAACTGGCAGCCCTGTGCCCAATGGCCGGGGCTTAGATTGTGTATGCATTAGGCTGGCACACCCTCTCTGTCCCTCCTCCTCGCCCTCCTCATCATTAGGAATGCTCCAGGCAGATTGTCTCCTATTCATCAGCTGTGTAAATACTGAACATGGGCTGGATCGTTAAGACACATGTGAAATGTTCAGACGGGAAAAAAGGTTCCAGTGGCATTCCTAATGATGAAGAGGGTGAGGAGGAGCGAAGGAGGGATGGTGCAACGTTAGGGCACAGATAATACAAGCCCTGACCGTTGGGCACGGGGTTGCAAGTTTAACCCTTTAAGGACATGGCCCATTTTCGTTTTTACGTTTTCGGTTTTTCCTCCTTGTGTTTAAAAGGTCATAGCACTTGCATTTTTCCACCTAGAAACCCCCATGACCCCTTATTTTTTGCGTCACTAATTGTACTTTGCAATTACAGGCTGAATTTTTGCATAAAGTACACTGCGAAACCAGAAAAAAATTCGAAGTGTGGTGAAATTGAAAAAAAAAACGCATTTCTTTTATTTGGGGGAAATGTGTTTTTACGCCATTCACCCTGGGGTAAAACTGACTTGTTATGCATGTTCCTCAAGTCGTTACGATTAAAACGATATATAACATGTATAACTTATATTGTATCGGATGGCCTGTAAAAAATTCAAACCGTTGTTAACCAATATACGTTCCTTAAAATCGCTCCATTCCCAGGCTTATAGCGCTTTTATCCTTTGGTCTATGGGGCTGTGCGAGGTGTCATTTTTTGCGCCATGATTTGATCTTTCTATCGGTACCTTGATTGCCCATATACGTCTTTTTGATCGCTTTTTATTACATTTTTTCTGGATTTGATGCGACCAAAAATGCGCAATTTTGCACTTTGGGATTTTTTTGCGCTGACGCCGTTTACCGTACGAGATCAGGAATGTGATTAGTTAATAGTTCGGGCGATTACGCACGCGGCGATAGCAAACATGTTTATTTATTTATTTGTTTACTTTTATTTAAAACCTGGGAAAAGGGGGGTGATTCAGACTTTTATTAGGGGAGGGGGCTTTTTACTATTAACAACACTTTTTTTTTTTTTTTTACACATATACTAGAAGCCCCCATGGGGGACTTCTAGTATATACACTGTGATCTCTCATTGAGATCTCTGCAGCATAGATATGCTGCAGAGATCCATGAGATCGGCACTCGTTTGCTTTCGGCTGCTGCAGCCGGAAGTAAACGAGTGCCGAGCCGAGGACGGCGCCATCTTGGACGCGTCCCCGGCCGGCATCAGTAACGGAGATCGCTCCTCCGGGACAAGGTCCCGGAGGAGCGATCTCCCCCACTAGACACCAGGGAAACGTTGCCTCCGGTAATCGGAGGCAGCTGTCAACTTTGACAGCTGCCTCCGATTAGCTAATTAGCGGGCACGGCGATCAGACCATGCCCGCTAATAGCGGCGGTCCCGGGCTACACGCGGCACCCGGGATCGCGGCACTTCAAAGCGGGGCCGCCGCGCGGCCCCGCTTTGAAGTGCAAGTGAGGACATAGGACGTACCGGTACGTCCTATGTCCTTAAGAGGTTAAAAGTTGTTTTTTAGGACAATACCTGGATCACCTGCTGATCGGACCCCAGGACAGATCTTGGATTAAAAGCAGCTATCCGAAGGTACAAGTGGTTTGGGGGACAGATTGTGGGTACAGAGTCGCTTTCAGCTCTATGTTCAGCACCACGGACAGCACATTGATTGTGTCAACTAGCTGTGCATTGCAGTGAACATTACACTTTTTTTTGTTTTATATTTTCTATGCTGATAACTTTGGAAATGAGAAATTGCAAATCAAAGAGCAATTGGTTTTCGAGACAATTCCGGGCCTCTTTGCGATACAACATGGTTTTAAAAATGTTTATACAATTAAATACTTAGGGCTTCCTCTTCAGGTTTTTTAATATAGCATTGCCCAAAAATCCTAGGCAGGCTCCACTCTGTGTGACGTAGTTCTAATTCACATGTCCTCACTTTGTACATCAGTAGTGGTCCACAATTCACCAACCACTCCATTATAAACACTGACCTGTGATGCCAATGAGTGTCCTATTTATTGGCGGCACAGATCACAGACTATTCATGGTGCCTCAAAAATTGGGGATGTAAGAAAAGCCACATTCAAAACTATGTTCCCGAAATTTGCTCAAAATTGTGGATCCGCTATTATTGTCACATTCGGTGCTCATGTGAATGAGACCTGACCCTATTATGTGCTTTTGTGGATTAAAAAAAAGTGGAGCAAAACTGATGGCACATTGATGTTTTCCCAAGGACCTCCCTGATACTCGGACATACCCTACGAAAAAATGGTGAGTACATGAGGCGGCAATGAAGAGCACTACAGCTGTGTATTCATAGTTGTCCGCAATGGCACGAACATAATCAGAGGTAAATGTACATGAAAGAACAAATTTCTCAAAAACGACGCTGAGGATCAAGGTAATAAAAAGGACCCTCATCCTCAGCGCTCTGTGCTCTATGGGAACATAACAATAGGCTGGATGCTTCTAACCTGCTGATGACAATGCTGGAATTTGTAGTACCCCCAACAATACATCTCTAGCATTTTAAGGTCTTTTAAAACAAAAGGATTTAAAATTGGGTCCGATTCCAATGTCCTGCGCTCTTCGTACATTATATAAATTAGGGTGAGAACAAAAAGGCTTTCACTTAACCTGACAAGCAATAGTGGGAGCATTGCATGGCCTATAAGACTACATATATCAGCTTGGTGGTCTTCTCAAGGAGTCACGTTATCCCCTCAGCCAAACTCATAAAACACTGGTAACCGGACTAGGTATACAATGCCATCTCACATTTCCATCAGACCAGACCTGCAGAATACAGACCCCAGTATGAGGCCCCAGCATAATACAGACACTAAATTGATGTCATGTATTGCGCTGCAGATCAAAATGAAATACTGTCATGTAGATAGCGTCTGCCACTCCATAGGGAACACTACAATTCCTTCGATACTTGGTCTAAGTGTCGGACTGGAGTGGCTCGGGTCACCAGAGGAATTCATTCTTGAGGTCCTTCCTTTAGTCCTGCCCCCTGCAACAGCTTTTATAGAATATTTATGTTTCTATTTTTAACCCTTTTAAACACACAAGAAAAAAAAAAAAAAAATATATATATATATATGGACAATTATATCACCATACATGTTCCTGCTGTTCCTGTACTGACCAGTATACCGAGACCAAAAATACCAACAATACCAGTATATAAAGGGCAAATATTATCACCATACATATTACCATCATACTATAACTGACTGAATCCTTTATACTGATACTACCAATAATACCAGTATACGAGGAACAAATAATACCGCCATACCATAACCACATAGTACCATCACGACGTAACAGAATAATAAGCAGTTACTATATAATACCATCATGCCACGACCATTACTACTATCCTGGTACTAAACCCCAGCACACACAGACCATCATTCCCCCATACAGTGAGCACATAGTGGTAGATAGCAGCTGTACACAAGCTCTGTATACCAGATAAGCAACAAATAACTGTCCCCTAACCAGTTACTTCTCAGCTGTTACCAAACTACAACTAATATCAAACATTATCCAGCATTATAGTTGACATAAAATCAGCATAAAAATTAAAGGGCGCAAAAAAAAAAAAAAAAAATGTGGGTGTCCAACGCGGGGAATGAACCCTAGCTCAATAGGTTACTAACCCGTTTCCCTTCCTTCTGAGCTATTGGAGCACCCACACAGACATGAGGAGCTTTAGCAGTGTAGTGATTACATAGGCTATGGATGGGCTGTATACACATCTGCCTCCCCCACAGAGCGCTCTAACTGCAGAAAAACTGAACAAGGGGGTGGGGTTGAAGTACTTAGGGGAGGAACTTATTCATCAAAAGGGAGGTGCTTACTAGTTAAGGGGAGGGGCTTAAAGAGAACCAATAACCACAAATTATACTCAAACACAGTTATTTCACAGTAGGGAGGAAGTAAATATAAAGGAAACATAAAACAATCCCCCCCCCTGGAAGCATTAGGGATGTAACTTCTGTCATTATAAGGTAAGGAAACCAAGGAAACAGCTCACTGGAGCGGCCATCTTGAGGCTGGCAGTTGTACACATAGGCCACACCCCCAGATACCAAACCTGTGTGCTGCAGGACTCCAAGCTTGTGTGCACCGCAGCCTCAGCCTCTCAGCAGCAGCAGCCGCAGGGTCAGGATTCTGGACTGTAACGTTTCTCCAGTGTAATAAACCTGTCATGTGTGATACTGTCTGGGGAAAAGGGGTATCTAACCTACAATATCGGATACTACTGGCTCATTGTATCCAAACATAATAGTTTATAGAGTTCCCTTTGTGCCTTTGCATCTAATCTCAAGATAATTAGTCCTGTGCTGCTGACCCCATGTATCTAATCCTGTGGTAGTTCAGATACGTCTTAGTGAGCCAGTGTATCTAAACCCATGAATATCTGTGACTTTGCATGTACAGTATGCCTGTCTGTGTGATGCTGTCTGCTCGGCAGGTGGATCTTACCTGTTCTTCTTTCATTCTGTCTATTAGGCTGTGGTCACACATGCACTTTCATACTGTTACTAGAAACATAGAAACATAGAAGATTGTCGGCAGAAAACGACCACTGGGTCCATCTAGTCTGCCCTTTTAGTATTTTCTTTCTTATTATCTTAGGATAGATATATGTCTGTCCCAGGCGTGTTTAAATTCTGTTATTGTAGATTTACCAACCACCTCTGCTGGAAGTTTGTTCCAGGTATCTACTACTCTTTCAGTAAAATAATATTTTCTCACATTGCTTCTGATTTTTCCCCCAAATAACCTCTCACTGTGTCCTCTTGTTCTTGAGCTCAGTTTTTTACTAAAAACACTCCCCTCTTGAACCTTATTTAGTCCCTTAACATACTTAAAGGTTTCAATCATGTCCCCCCTTTCCCGTCTTTCCTCCAGACTATACAGATTCAAATCTTTAAGTCTTTCCTGATATGGTTTATGCCTCACACCCTGCACCATTTTTGTAGCCCGTCTTTGGACCCGTTCTATTTTATCAATGTCCTTTTTTAGGTGAGGTCTCCAGAACTGGACACAGTATTCCAGATGTGACCTCACCAGAGCTCTATACAGCGGGATCACAATCTCTCTCTTCCTACTGGTTATACCTCTAGCTATACACCCCAGCATACGATTTGCTTTCCCCACCGCCTGGTTGCACTGGTGACTCATTATAAGGCTGTTAGAAATCATTACCCCTAAATCCTTCTCTTCTGAAGTCTTTTCCAACACAGTACTGCCAATGTGATACTCGGATAGAGGATTCCTCCTCCCCAAGTGCATTATTTTACATTTGGAAACGTTGAACTTCAATTTCCACTGTTTGGACCACTTATCTAGCAAAGTTAAATCATTTTCCATATTACTGACACCTCCAGGAATATCCACCCTATTGTACACTTTTGTGTCGTCAGCAAACAGACAAACTTTACCTACCAACCCTTCTCCTATGTCACTTACAAACATATTAAAAAGAATAAGACCCAGAACAGACCCTTGTGGCACACCACTTGTAACCAGTCTCTGCTCAGAATATACTTATTCAATTGCAGTAACAGATAATATAATCGCCATCCAGCCGTCCTTCATTGCTTCACTACAATGACACTCCGTGTGAGAAAATACTCTTTAGTGTATCTAAGCCTATCACAATTATTATGGGATTAGATACACATTCCCAGTATTGCTCTATAACTGAGGGTTGGCTTATATACACACGCTCAGCCGCACACTATCACTTATAATGAGATTAGATGTTCTGGCAGAACTGTATCCAACATAACAGCCTTAGATACACCAGATCTGCAGGAAATATTCCACATGTGGTACCTCACATATACAGTGGTACCCAGGTGTCCATGGCCCCCAAACCCCCCATATTATGAGAGTGGCCCTGTACATACCTCCAGGGTCCACAAGAGGAACGTCTGATGTGCCCTGAGTGATGTGCTGCACTGACGCGCTGTCCCAGGTGAGAGCACTGTTCTATTACATGTTGCCTTTAAGGCGCACACATATTTGACGACTGTCAAGGCGACCAGGAGCTTTGTATAAGGCAACGTCTGTAGCGCGCATTGCCTGTGCCGGAGGTCAGATGAGAAGAGGATAGTGTTGGGGGAGAAGGAGCAGAAGCAGTGGGGGAGCACGTTAGGGGTTAATTAATTCTGTTATAATCATGGGGGCCATCTACTAAAAAGAGGGAATGACACGGGGCCATCACGGGAAGGGATCATCTACTATAAGGGGACCATCTACTATATGGGGGATGTATGAGAGACCTAATACTATATGGAAGCTGCACAGAGGGACCTAATATTACATGTTGCAAGTCAGGCAGCGCAGCAGATCGCTCTAAGGTCCCAGGTCACTATGTCTGCACACTGGGGAGGGGGGTGTCCCAGGTTGGGTGGACAGCCCGGGGCCCAGGGTACAGTTAATCCATCCCTGGTGGTACCTCACCTAAAAGCTTCCTACTATTTGTTATGAGCGGCAGAATACATTTTTAAAACTCACGCGGCTCTGCACTCCATTCTAAAGTGAGAGCAGTACTGACCTGCCGGAGGCTCCAAGGGCTGCACTGTAATACACTTGGGTATATACATACTATGGAGCTTCCCGCAGGCCTGTACTCACTTGCTTTGGAACAGAGAGCAGAGTTAGAATAGGAGTTTTGAAAAGTTTTCCTGCCGCTCGAACGAAATGGTAGGTACCATTTAACCCTCTGAAGGCCAGAAAGAAAAGCCTCCCCCTCCCTATTTAATAACTTTTTTTCTTTGATCAGCATTTTTTGTATATAATGGTAAACAAAGTGTGTGGGGGTGTTTTTATATTAATAAAAAAAATTATCTGGTGTATTTTGTTGTTTTTTCTTTTCAATTTAGACACTTCCTGATGCTATCTGATAGACAATGTCCATTACTAAGCTGGAGCTGTTATCCTGTAAAACGGCCAACACTAACTTCCTAGTTATTTTGTAAGTACTCACCACCACAGGGATACTGGGAAGATCCGCGTACCAGCAGACTCAGAACAGAGCGCTCTGGGTCTAGGCAGTGGCAGGCTGGCAAGGGCCAAAATAAATGGCTGCTGCTGGCTGGTTATGGTAGAGGGATCCTACACACTATTTTTTTTTAATTTATGTTAAAAAAAACATGTATGATCTCCCTCTCTACCAAACCTGCCAAGTAAAAACCAAACAGCAGCAGCCTAGTAATACCAGGGTGGGAGAGGACCATTTATTTTAGCTCTCCCCAGCCTAATAATACCAGCCTGCCTGACATGACAACACAATGTTATATTCAGAGCGTGTGACCATCTGTCCTGTGTAGAATGGCTGCCACCCTGTGTGATATGGTAAATGGCTGCTACATATGGAAGAGGTGGTGTAGATTATATGACAATGCTGGAATTTGTAGTACCCCAACAATACATCTCTAGCATTTTAAGGTCTTTTAAAACTAAAGGATTTAAAATTGGGTCCGATTCCAATGTCCTGCGCTCTTCGTACATTATATAAATTAGGGTGAGAACAAAAACACTTTCACTGAACCTGACAAGCTCTAGTGGGAGCATTGCATGGCCTATAAGGCTACATATATCAGCCTCATAAAATACTGGTAACCGAACTAGGTATACAATGCCATCTCACATTTTAATCCAGATCAGACCTGCAGAATATAGACACCAGTATGAGGCCCCAGCATAATACAGACCCTAGAATAAGAGCCCAGTATGAGGCCCTCTGTATAATACAGACCCCACACTGCTTTCATCTATTGCACTGCAGACCGATAGGAAATACTGTCATGTAGAGAGCATC
Source organism: Dendropsophus ebraccatus (assembly GCF_027789765.1). Classification (NCBI taxonomy): domain Eukaryota; kingdom Metazoa; phylum Chordata; class Amphibia; order Anura; family Hylidae; genus Dendropsophus; species Dendropsophus ebraccatus. Next base: position 103,998,880 of record NC_091461.1, on the reverse strand, counting down.
TGCTACTCCATAGGGAAAACTACAATTCCTGCTACCATTGTTATCAGTCTCAGACTGGAGTGGCTCGGGCCCAACAGAGGAATTCATTCTTCAGGCCCATCGTTTAGCCCTGCCCCCTGCAACAGCATTTATAGGCTATGTTCACACAATGTATATTTTCTATAAATCACGGCAGTTAAATTGCAACACTGGCTGTATTTAATAGAAAATGTACGTTGCATTGAAGTCAGAGGAATCCCAGCCAGATTCAAAGCGGCCGCAGGAAAAACTGACATGTCTTTTTTTTGCGGCCGCTTTTCATTGAATAGCAGCAGCACAGAAATGTCAGTTCACACAATGGAATGTCTGCATATGTAATTACAAGATATGTTGGTCTATGTAAGAGGTTCTGAATAAAGTAATTTCCCTTTAATTCAGGTTGTGGTTATTTGCAGTCGTGTGTTTTTTTTTTAGACTTTTCATACTAAGTAAAATACGGCAATCTCTGTCCGTGGAATAATGTCTCACTAGTGATGAGCAAGCTTACTCCAATGACTATTTCAGTTGTCAGTTGTCGCTCGGCAACTTTTTAGAATTTGTTCCTGCAGAGAATATTCCAATGGAATCTACCAAAAATATAATGTAAATATGTCAGAGATTTATGCAAAATACATTATAAGTGAAGGCACAGAATACTTCCAATGGGCAGCATGGCAGCCTCATTTCTATGTGTTTAGCATAAAGTTTGATCATTTTTGGTAATAATTTTGGGATATTTCGTTTAAACATCCGCTAAAGGAACGAAATATCCAAAAAATGTTTCCAAAAAAATGTAATAGCTTTATGCAAAACACCTTACAAATGAATGTGGTAATATTTGTAAAAGCCGGTATTACACCTGATTTCAATGTGATTAGTATCAGGCTATTACATTTTCACATTGAACTTTTTGTGTATTTCGTTACTTCAGAGGATGTTTCTACGAAATTTCAAAAATTTACTCCATAAAAAGTAATTGCTTTATGCTAAACACATACAAATGAGGCCGGGAATGTACTTTTGCAAGTATTTAATGTGTTTTGCATAAGATATTATGTTTCTGGCTCTAATGTTTGAATAATTTGTTGTAATATTCCTTGAAGGAACGAAATATCGTAATATATATATTCAGACCTTTTTCTTATGGGTGATGATGGTAAACTGGGTCAATCAATGTTTGGGGGTGGTGTGTAAATAGCAGACCCCCTGGTAAACTGCTTGAGTGTCTCTATGTCTTCAATGTGGCACATTATAGTAGTGGAGAATTCCCTCATTGAAAAATTACTTTTATTAGTCGAATTTTTGAATAAGGTGTTGGTATAAATAGAGCATTAGAACTTGTATAGAGCTTGTATATAGCAGTCTATATATTTACGATTTGACAGGTTGGGTATTATGTAATAAGCCTAAGGTGAACTATAGGTCACTATTCACAACTGCTCACATGAACTTCTTTGCTGTAATGAATTACTTCAGTTCTAATATTAGTTCATATTGCTATGAGCCTGGCTGTAGTAAATTGCCATGTTTGCAAAAACATTCACTGTGTATTCACTGGCTTTTATTTTTTCAATTTAAATATGTAGTAATTATTTATTTTATTATTTATGTGTTTATTTTATTTTATTTTTTCCTCCATGGATCTTTATTTCGTTATTTAGAACAGAGATGTATGTCAATAATATCCTGATCACTTTGGTGGGTCCAACTGATCATGATAAATGGTTGGGGAGGTCACTGGAGGGATCAGGAGAGATGCAAGTGGCTTCATGAGAACGGGGTCACCGGCCTAGTATGAATGTGGAATTAAGAGAGTGGAGCTGGTTGGTCTGAACGTTCCCAGGTTGGGAGCAGGAGGACCATGGAGGACCACTTGGAAAATCTGTAGGATGGATGAGTTGGTTGTGATTATGGAGAAAGATGCTGGAGATAATGGTAACAATGGCCATAAAACGGTGTGGTTGGGGTGTTGCTTTGCTGTCTGGAGCACGGGCTGGATGTCATGGAGTCATAGATGACAACCTTATATACTGGGGAAGGATGGAGGAGAGGAGTCTAAGTAGGTTACATAAGTTTAGAGTGAGTTATTGGTGACGGCGCCGGATTGGCAGGTTCTGTGCAAGTTAAAAAAAATGGAGAAAAGTAGATCTCTCTTCTTGATTTTGAATTGTTGCATCAATATAACTTGATGAATGAAACAGATCGGGTAAACAGTATTATGTCATAATTGTAAGAGATTATACTGTTAATGCTTTTCTTTAAATTTTTTTATGGAGAACATAATAAAATGATTAAATTATATGAACACGTAGTAATTGGCTCCTAGATTTATATTCAGGTAACGCTGGATTACTTCATTACAGTTCTTGTTAGACAGACAATGTGGCAGAAGCCGCTCTCTGTTGGACGCTCAGCTCTCTGCTCCCGGGATTTGACAAGAAAAGTGTTTCTATGTGAGATGGTATATTACAGTATATGGGAGTCAGAGGCTATATGACCGTATCTATATAGCGCTACTGCAATGCAATGTTGCAACTACTGTGTTTGGCTGTTAGCCCAGCTCCTTCACTTAGGGCCCTATTCCACCGGACGATTATCGTTCACATTATCATTAAATTGTTCAAATCTAAACGATAATCGTCTGTTTGAATAGCAGTTAACGACTAACGACCAACGAGAAATCGTTGATTGCTTAATAACACCTGGACCTATTTTTATTGTTGCTTGTTCGCAAATCGTTCACATTGAATAAGTCGCCGTTCGGTCGTTCGCAGTAGTGACGAACGCAATAGCGAAGACAAGACGACCGCAACAATGATCATAAGTAACGATAATCTTTCCATGTAAATGGGCGAACGATTTCAGGTCTTTCGTAATAGCGGTCGTTTGGATCGTTTATCGTTAACAATTATGCGAACGATTATTGTCCGGTGAAATAGGGCCCTTATTCTAACACAAAAGTGTTTATATATAAGCTCTTATTTACAGCATCTGCAAACAGGAGGTCATCCGATCAGAACTGATTACTCCCACTGATCTCTTACTGGACTGGTGACATATGTACCTCTGCAATAATGGTGGAGTATTAGTCACTTCACTATACTTGGGTGCTAGCCACCAAGATACTAGTCAGTCACAGACTATTTAGGATATTCCAGTCTCTAGTCACCTGGCGTTGGGATAAGTATAGAGGCTGGCCCCTGTCTGCTTACCTCACTATATGTTATTGGGCAGTGGTGGGCACTAAGCCCCTATCCCAGCATTGCACAATACTCCACTCCAGTACTGTGGACCAGTAGTTAATGCTTGCTCAGTTCTGGTAATTTGGTATAAATTGTGGTCATCTTACACATCTCTGTCCATAAGCATCTGTAATTTGCATATCTGTTGCTTGGCTTTCCACTCTGGATGCAAAGTGAATGTTTTTTTCCCAAACATTGTCAAAAACTTGTAGACAAATGACCTGCACACCAAAAATCATACTGATGTGTTACAGTAGCCGAGACACAAAACAATGATGTGTGGATAAGCCTCCATTTCTCCAGATAAATCTGTGCAAATATGGACTGTGCAATGGTTTGTTTGTTTTATGTTTCTGTGCTAAACATTGTTGAAAATGGGAACACTAGAGATGAGCGAGTAGTGAAATATTAGACTTGTGAATATTAGAATGCGAATCGAATAGGCACAGAGGTTCGACTATTCGAACGAATAATCGATCCCATTAAAGTCTATGGGAAAAAAATTTGCAGCACTTGGAAATCCAAATTGGACCACTTGGAGGTCACCAAGTCCCCCATGAAACCTCCCTAAACAATGCAAACACATCCGGAATGACACTGGGACATTAGGGTGAGCATGCCTGGGTGCACCCAACACCCCAAAATCGCAGTATAATGCCACTCTCCGCAGTTGAGAAGGAAAATTATTTGCGAACGCTTTACGAACGTTTATGGCAATGTTTACACATTACGTTGGTATTTCTTGCGCAGCCTTACATACATGATTCCAATGTGCGTACGTGCATTTGCGAGTATCACGCATCATGCTGTACGAACGTTACTGGCACAGTACGTATGACATGCCTTTTTCTGGGCTACTGGAACAGTATATATCAGGTGCCCTTAGTGGGCTACTGGAACAATATGTATCACGTACCTTTTACTGGGCTACTGGAACAGTACGTATGACGTTTCTTTTTCTGGGCTACTGGAACAATATGTATCATGTGCCTTTTACTGGCCTACTGGAACAGTATATATCAGGTGCCCTTAGGAGGCTACTGGAACAGTATGTATAACATGCCTTTTACTGCCCTACTGGAACAGTATATATCAGGTGCCCTTAGGGGGCTACTGGAACAGTATGTATAACATGCCTTTTACTGGGCTACTGGAACAGTATATATCAGGTGCCCTTAGTGGGCTACTGGAACAGTATATATAAGGTGCCCTTAGGGGGCTACTGGAACAGCATGTATAACGTGCCCTTAGTGGGCTAAACCCGGCACACTATAGGTCACTTGTACACACAGGTTACTGGAATGAATACACCTGCTGATGCTGATACTGAGGCTGCTGTTATATTATCTGAGAAGTGCTTTGGATGCAGAGATGACTTTTTCGCTGGATCTTAGCCCTGAAAAGAACTTTTGGGTTCTGTAGTAAGCCTGCCTAACCAAAACTCTATTAAACCTATCTCTCCCTGCTGCAAAATCTTTCCCTGGCTAGGTTGAAAGCGCATCTGTGGTCGAGAAGCGGGAGACAAGTATTTAAGATTCGAGGTCATGTGGTTCAGCCATCCAAGGAGGGTAGATGCCGTTTTCGCACTGCGTACATACTCCCAGGGTCCCTCACGGCCTCCCTGCATGGTGATTGGATTTTAAAAAAACGGTAACTGCGATGGGAGGGCTTTCGAATGTTTTCCGCATATTCGCCACACTACTCTATTGAATTTGAATCTTTTCAATACCGCAATATTCGATCGAATACCATCTCGATCGAATCGTATTCACTCATCTCTAGGGGACACCTATATTCCTATGAGAATAATACATATTTGGATTGCAAAAAGACACCTGGTACCAAAATCCAACTAACCAAAACCTATATAGACTATAAGGGACATTTATCATTTCCAGCGTTTTTTATGCCAGGCTTAAAAATGTCCCCACAGCTCCGAGCTCAGGGGATTTATGTAGAGGCACATTGCCTCTACATAAATCCCGATTGCTTAGAGCCTCTCTGTGCGAAGATTTTGAGACCTACGCCATCTCAGAGCTGGCGTAGGTTTCAGTATCATTTTTCATCGCGAAAAATAATAAATGCAGTGGACCCAGAGTCCGCGCCCCCCGCCCCCTCCCCGCCCCACTGGCGAAGGTGGCGTAAAATGGCCAGATGCAAATATTTTAGTTGCAAAATGGCCATTTGCAAATAAATTAATTTGCATCTGGCCATTTTGCGCCAAAAAATACCACTTTTTGCTTGATAACTTTTCCCCCTTGTGTCCCAAATAATGATTACAGTCACTGAAAATTCAAATTTAATCACAAAACTTTATTAAATCCATCAAAAAAGAAAAACATAAAAATAAAAGACCTGGGAGGTGGGAGACCCACTACTGGGACAAAAGTAACATGATAGTCATTTAAAGTACATTTGCATATTTGTAACCCTCATAGACAACTCTTTCAGCATAAAAGCATATATATAATAAAGTGCGAGTGCTATATCACAATGCTATAGTATGCTGAATAGAGTGTTAGTATTAAGTCATGCACATGTAAACAATATGTTACCAAGGGTATCTGGGTCCCAGTCCGCTGGCCTCCCACCTCACTCTAACGCCGTTTCATGTTAAATATCCGCAGATGGCAGCAAGTAATTGGTGAGGGGCCCATCTTTTAGGCTATGCATGGACAATGGCCGCCATCTTGAATGTCACCATATTGGATCAAGAGCAAGTTTGTGTAAAGGGAAGGTGGTCGTGTAGCATATCAAAGACAAGAATTGTCTCTGAAATTTGAAGCTGCTAAAATATTTGCCAGATATCTTGTGTTTCATAAGTTATCATCATTTCCAAAGTTAGCAACAGTTCATAATGATTGGATTCAGCACCTTCAGCTCTGTGTTCAGCACCATGGACAGCACACTGATCATGTCAACTAGCTGTGCATTGCAGTGAACATTATGGGGGAGATTTAGGGTGGTATTACATGGGCCGATAGGGGCCCGATAATACCTGTAAACGAGCAGCGATCTGCTAGATCGTCGCTCGTTTACTGGACCTATTACACGGCCCGATAATCGTTAAACAAGGGCTGCAGGGACATCGTTACCGATGTCCTTGCAGCCCTTGCTTAACTATATACATTACCTATCCACGTTCCAGGGCTGCTGCTGAGGTCTTCTTCTCTACGGGTCCCGCGCGCTATAGCTTCAGAGAAGAAGACCGCAGCAGCAGCCCTGGAACGTGGATAGGTAATGTATATCGTCAGTCGCCGGCCGCGCAACGCTGTTATACGTAGCAACGCGCGGTCGGCGCCCGACGAAAATAGGTCCAGACCTATATCAACGATCAGCCGATGATCGTTGTCATCGGCTGATCGTTGTACTTATTACATGGAGCGATAATCGGCCGAATCGGACCAATTCGGCCGATTATCGCTCCATGTAATAAGACCCTTATCAAAGGGTGTAAAATTTAGACTGGTGCAAACTGGCCACAGCAAGCAATCACTACTCAGCTCTCAGTTCTGATGAAAGGAAAGAGGAGCTGTGATTGGTTGCTGTGGGCAGTTTGCACCAGTCTACATTTTACACCCTTTGATAAATCTCCCCCTATGTTTTTTGTTTTGTTTTATATTTTCTGTGCTAATATCTTCGGAAACGCATACTGGATACGATTGCAAATCGAATAGCGGCAATTGATTTTGGAGACAATTCTGGGCCTCATTGAGGTTGCAACATAGCCACCTTCCCAGTATAAAAACTTGTCCTTGAGGCAATATGGTGGTTTTTAAAATGTTATTAAAATTTTAGCCTTCGCTTACAATATAGGCTCCCTCATCCAATACCCATCAGTTTTTTAATGAAGCATTGCCCAAAAATCCTAGGCAGGCTCCACTCTGTGTGACGTAGTCCTAATTCACATGTCCTCACTTTGTACATCAGTAGTGGTCCGCTATTCACCAACCACTCCAATATAAACACTGACCTGTGATGCACCTGAGTGTCCTATTTATTGGCGGCACAAATCACAGACTATTCATGGTTCCTCAAAAATTGGGGATGTGTGATCAGCAACATACAGAACTATGTTCCCAAAATTTCCTCAAAATTGTGGATCCGCTATTATTGTCCCATTTGGCGCACATGTAAATGAGGCCTGACACTATTATGTGTTTTTGTCAATTAAAAGAAAAACTGGAGCAAAACTGATGGCACATTGATGTTTTCCCAAGGACCTCACTGATACTCGGACATACCCTACAAAAAATGGTGAGTACATGAGGCGGCAATGAAGAGCACTACAGCTGTGTATTCATAGTTGTCCGCAATGGCACAAACATAATCAGAGGTAAATGTACATGAAAGAACAAATTTCTCAAAAACAGTTCTGAGGATCAAGGTAAAAAAAAAGGACCCTCATCCTCAGCGCTCCGTGCTCTATGGGAAGATAACAATAGGCTGGATGCTTCTAATTTGCTGATGTGTGTTTCTACATAATGATGATTAGGAAGCTGTTTGGAGACATTACAGCACAATGTTATATTCAGAGCATGTGCCCATCTGTCCTGTGTAGAATGGCTGCCACCCTGTGTGATATGGTAAGTGGCTGCTACACATGGAAGAGGTGGTGGAGATTATATGACAATGCTGGAATTTGTAGTACCCCAACAATACATCTCTGGCAATTTAAGATTTTATAAAGTGAAAAGATGAAAAACTAAAGCCAATTCCAATGTCCTGGGCTCCTCGTATATTATATAAATTATATAAACACTGGTAACCGGACTAGGTATACAATGCCATCTCACATTTCCATCAGACCAGACCTGCAGAATACAGACACCAGTATGAGGCCCTCTGTATAATACAGACCCTAAATTAATGTCATTTATTGCGCTGCACATCAAAAGGAAATACTGTCATGTAGAGAGCGTCTGCCACTCCATAGGGAACACTACAATTCCTGCTGCTATTGGTCTAAGACTGGAGTGGCTCGGGCCACCAGAAGAATTCATTCTTGAGGTCCTTCCTTTAGTCCTGCCCCCTGCAACAGCTTTATAGAGTAGATATGTTTGTATTTTAACCCTATTAAACAAGAAGCAAGAAAAAAAAAAAAAAAAAATATATATATATATATATATATATATATATATATATATGGAAAATAATATCACAATACATGTTCCTGCTGTTCCTGTATTGACCAGTATACCGAGACCAAAAATACCAACAATACCAGTATACAAGGGGCAAATATTATCACCATACATATTACCATCATAATATTACTGACCGGATCCTTTATACTAATACTACCAATAATACCAGTATACGAGGGACAAATAATACCGCCACACCATAACCACATAGTACCATCACATGAGTAACAAAACAATAAATGTTAACTACACCATCATGTCACGACCATTACTACTATCCTGGTACTAAACCCCAGCACACACAGACCATCAATCCCCCATACAGTGAGCACATAGTGGTAGATAGCAGCTGTACACAAGCTCTGTATACCAGATAAGCAACAAATAACTGTCCCCTAACCAGTTCCTTCTCAGCTGCTACCAAACTACAACTAATATCAAACATTATCCAGCATTATAGCTGACATAAAATCAGCATAAAAATTAAAGGGAGCAAAAAAAAAAAAAAAAAAAAAAAAGATGTGGTGTGCCCAACACGGGAGGCGAACCCTTGCCCAAGGGGTTACTAGTCCGTTGCTCTTCTTTCTGAGCTATTGCAGCACCCACATGGGCAGTTGGAGCTTTAGCAGTGTAGTGATTACATAGGCTATGGATGGGCTGCATACACATCTGCCTCCCCCACAGAGTGTTTTCACTGCAGAAAAACTGAATAAGGGGGTGGGCTTGATGTACTTAGGGGAGGGGCTTAATCATCAAAGGGAGGTCCTTAATAGTCGAGGGGAGGGGCTAAAAGAAAACCAATAGCCAAAAATTGTACTCACACACAGTTATTTCAGAGTAGGGAGGAAGTAAATATAAGGAAACATAAAACAAATCCCCCCCTGGAAGCATTAGGGATGTAACTTCTGTCATTATAAGGTAAGGAAACCAAGGAAACAGCTCACTGGAGCGGCCATCTTGAGGCTGGCAGTTGTACACATAGGCCACACCCCCAGATACCAAACCTGTGTGCTGCAGGACTCCAAGCTTGTGTGCACCGCAGCCTCAGCCTCTCAGCAGCAGCAGCAGCAGGGTCAGGATTCTGGACTGTAACGTTTCTCCAGTGTAATAAACCTGTCATGTGTGATACTGTCTGGGGAAAAGGGGTATCTAACCTACAATATCGGATACTACTGGCTCATTGTATCCAAACATAACAGTTTATAGAGTTCCCATTGTGCCTTTGCATCTAATCTCAGGATAATAGGTCCTGTGCTGCTGACCCCATGTATCTAATCCTGTGGTAGTTCAGATACGTCTTAGTGAGCCAGTGTATCTAAACCCATGACTATCTGTGACTTTGCATGTACAGTATGCCTGTCTGTGTGATGCTGTCTGCTCGGCAGGTGGATCTTACCTGTTCTTCTTTCATTCTGCCTATTAGGCTGTGGTCACACATGCACTTTCATACCGTTAGTAATCCAATTGCAGTAATAGATAATATAATCGCCATCCGGCCGTCCTTCATTGCTTCACTACAATGACACTCAGTGTGAGAAAATACTCTTTAGTGTATCTAAGCCTATCAGAATAATCATGGGATTAGATACACATTCCCAGTATTGCTCTATAACTGAGGGTTGGCTTATATACACACGCTCAGCCGCACACTATCACTTATAATGAGATTAGATGTTCTGGCAGAACTGTATCCAACATAACAGCCTTAGATACACCAGATCTGCAGGAAGTATTCCACATGTGGTACCTCCCATATACAGTGGTACCCAGGTGCCCATGGCCCCCAAACCCCCCATATTATGAGAGTGGCCCTGTACATACCTCCAGGGCCCACAAGAGGAACGTCTGATGTGCCCTGAGTGATGTGCTGCACTGACGCGCTGTCCCAGGTGAGAGCACTGTTCTATTACATGTTGCCTTTAAGGCGCACACATATTTGACGACTGTCAAGGCGACCAGGAGCTTTGTCTCAGGCAACGTCTGTAGCGCGCATTGCCTGTGCCGGAGGTCAGATGAGAAGAGGATTGTGTTGGGGAGAAGGAGCAGAAGCAGTGGGGGAGCACGTTAGGGGTTAATTTTTTCTGTTATAATCATAGGGGCCATCTACTGAAAAGAGGGAATGACACGGGGCCATCACGGGAAGGGATCATCTACTATAAGGGGACCATCTACTATATGGGGGATGTGCAGAGAGACCTAATACTATATGGAAGCTGCACAGAGGGACCTAATATTACATTTTGCTAGTCAGGCAGCGCAGCAGATCACTCTAAGGTCCCAGGTCACTATGTCTGCACACTGGGGAGGGGGGTGTCCCAGGTTAGGTGGACAGCCCGGGGCTCAGGGTACAGTTAATCCACCCCTGGTGGTCCCTCACCTAAAAGCTTCCTACTATTTGTTATGAGCGGCAGAATACATTTTTAAAACTCACGCGGCTCTGCACTCCTAAAGTTCTAAAGTGAGAGCAGTACTGACCTGCCGGAGGCTCCATGGGCTGCACTGTAATACACTTGGGTATATACATACTATGGAGCTTCCCGCAGGTCTGTACTCACTTGCTTTGGAACAGAGAGCAGAGTTAGAGTAGGAGTTTTGAAAAGGTATCCTGCCGATCGAACAAAATGGTAGGTACCATTTAACCCTCTGAAGGCCAGAAAGAAAACCCTCCCCCTCCCTATTTGATAACTTTTTTAACTATTTTTCTTTGTTTTTCAGATACAGGTATCCTGAGGACTACATTGGATTTGGTGCACTGTCGATGTCTTGCATTTTTTGTATATAATGGTAAACAAAGGGTGTGGGGGTGTTTTTATATTATTTAAAAAAAAATTATCTGGTGTATTTTGTTGTTTTTTCTTTTCAATTTAGACACTTCCTGATGCTATCTGATAGACAATGTCCATTACTAAGCTGGAGCTGTTATCCTATAAAACTGCCAACAGTAACCCCCTAGCTATTTCCCCAGTACCCACCACCACAGGGATACTGGGAAGAGCCAGGTACCAGCAGACCCAGAACAGGGCGCTCTGGGTCTAGGCAGTGGCAGGCTGGGAAGGACCAAAATAAATGGCTGCTGCTGTTTGGTTCTTACCTGGCTGGTTATGGTAGAGGGATCCTAAACACAATCTTTTTTTTAATTTATGTTAAAAAAACAAACAAAACGTGTATGATCCCCCTCTCTACCATAACCAGCCAGGTAAAAACCAAACAGCAGCAGCCTAGTAATACCAGGGTGGGAGAGGACCATTTATTTTAGCTCTCCCCAGCCTAATAATACCGGCCTGCCTGACATCACAACACAATGTTATATTCAGAGCATGTGACCATCTGTCCTGAGTAAAATGGCTGCCACCCTGTGTGATATGGTAAGTGGCTGTAACACATGGAATATGACAATGCTGGAATTTGTAGTACCACAACAATATATCTCTAGCATTTTAATTATTAACCCCTAGGCGACCTAGGACGTACTGGTATGCCCTGGAAGTCTGTCCCCAGAAGACCCTGGACATACCGGTATGTCCTGAGCTTTTAAAGCACACTCCGGAGCGGAGCGCGCTTCATAGCAGGTGAAGCGTGACATTAACTCCTTAAACGCCGCGATTGTTTAAGTTTAAGTGTAAGTGACAGGGGGAGTCCCCTGTCACTTACCGATCGGGACCTCCGCAGTCACCGATCGGCGCTCTGGTCACTAAACCTGCACAGGCAGGTTTAATGAGCAGAGCGCCCATAACACTGATCAATACTATGCCTATGGCATAGCAGTGATCAGTGTGTAAAAATCAAACAAATGTATGTAAGAGTCCCCCAAAGGAACTTAAAATGTGTAAAAAAAAGTTAAAAATCACTAACACACTACCCCAAAACCCCTCCCCCAATAAAAGTCTAAATCATCCCCCTTTCCCATTATATAAATAAAACATATAAAAATAAATAAATAAACATATAATATACCGTAGTGTGCATAATTGTCCGAACTATTCAAATATATCAAAGGTCATTGCAAACGGTGAACGGCATACACGAAAAGAGAGGAAAAAGTGCGTGGATTACCGATTTTATGTTTCATTATATATAAAAAAAATTAATAAAAAGTGATCAAAACGTCCGATCTTCACAAATATGGTATTAATAAAATCTAGAGATCATGTATGGTACATACATAAGCATGGTTAACTCCCTTATCTATCTACTACTATGACGTCTCCACAGTCGACAACGACACCCTTAATCTTAAAAACAGGGCAACATACATGATACATGATGACATGAACACCAATCCGAGACCGATCTTTTTGTATTGACAAGACTGTACTTTTTGTTACTTGTTATTTGTTATGTATCACTTGGTGTTTAGTACTTGTTATGTTTAACAAAATGTGTGCTAAGTTGAAGCCGAAGATTGTAGGCTTATTGTCTGTATGTAAATATATCTGAAAAAAAATATTGAATAAAAATTTATAATAAAAAAAAAAAAACTAGAGAACATGGTGGAAAAATGACGCCCCATACAGCCCCGTAGGTAAAAAAATAAAACTGTTATAAGCTTCACAATAGGCCCATTTTATTAATATTTAATTGCCAACAAAAAGGATTTCATAAAAAAAATATGTATAACATTAGAGAATCTGTGTAAACCTGCATATGGTTGTGTTCAGACTGATCTATAGAATAGTGTTATCTTGTCGCTTTTACCATATAGTGCATTACGTAGACACAGGAACCCCCCAAATGTTACCATATTGTATTCTTTTTTACGATTTCACCTATTTATATCTTCATAAATAATATATTTGGGATTCCGTCATACATGTTATGGTAAAATGAAAGACGCCATTACAAAGTACAACTATTCCTGTAACAAATAAGCCATTACATGGCCCTGTAGATAGAAAACTGAAAGTGCTAGATCTCCTAGAAGGGGAGGAGGGAAAAACGAAAGCGCAAAGATCAAAATTTGTGCGGTCCACTGGGTCATTTTGGGCCTGGTCCTCAAAGGGTTAAAAATGGATAAAAAATTGAAGCCAATTCCAATGTTCTGGGCTCCTTGTACATTAAATAAATTAGGGTGAGAACATAAATTTTTTTGCAGAACCTGACAAGCTCTAGTGGGAGCATTGCATGGCCTATAAGGCAACCGTATTTTCCGGCGTATAAGACGACTTTTTAACCCCGAAAAATCGGGGTTAAAATTGGTGGTCATCTTATACGCCGGGTATGGTCGCCCCATACGGTGGAGGCGCTCAAAAATTGCCCCATCCCCACCGTATAGGGTGACCACTATTAAAAAAAAAAACATTTAACTCACCTAGGGCCTGTTCCCGGCCTCCGTGCGCCTCCGGTACTGTTCCTGGCGCAGGCAGTGTGACGTACACTACCAGCGCCGGAGTCGAAAATCGCATTCGGAGACATTCGGATGCCCGGGACCTTCGGAAGAATGAGGGAGGCTTCGGGAACTTCCGGCGCCTCTCTCATTCTTTCGGAGCTCTCCCGGCAGCCGGGGAGAGGTTCGGCGATCTCAGTCTCTGGCGCAGGTAGTGTACGTCACACTGCCTGCGCCGGGAACGGTACCGAAGGTGCGCGGAGGCCGGGAACGTGCCCTAGGCGAGTTAAATGTTTGTTTTTTAATTTAGCTGCAGTTAACCCCTGCCTGACCGAAGAAGGGCTGCGGTCAGGCAGGGGTTAACATTTTCCGACATAAAAGGCGAACCCCTGACAATATGCTTAAGGGTACAAACCCACTTGACGTATTTGCTGCGTGAATCAGTCTTAAAAATAAGCAGGCAAAACGCAGGTTGGCTTTATACAATTGTTCTGCGTCAAAATACGCAATTGCGTATTTTTGAAGCGTGAAGCTTGTTGTTAGCAAAGCATCAGTTGTTAAAATACGCAATTGCGTATTTTTGAAGCGTGAAGCTACATGCGTTTTTCGCACAGGTTGTTAACAACTGATGCTTTGCTAACAACAAGCTTCACGCTTCAAAAATACGCAATTGCGTATTTTGACGCAGAACAATTGTATAAAGCCAACCTGCGTTTTGCCTGCTTATTTTTAAGACTGATTCACGCAGCAAATACGTCAAGTGGGTTTGTACCCTAAAAGTCAGGGGTCGTCTTATACGCTGGAAAATACAGTACGTATATCAGCTTGGTCTTCTCAAGCAGACACATTATCCCCTCGGCCAAACTCATAAAACACTGGTAACCGGACTAGGTATACAATGCCATCTCACATTTCCATCAGACCAGACCTGCAGAATACAGACACCAGTATAAAACCCCAGCATAATACAGACCCTAGAATAAGACCCCAGTATGAGGCCCCAGCTTTATACAGACCCCACACTCATACATGGACATGGAAACGCCCCTAATCCCACCCAAAAACACGCCCCTAATCGCCCACCATATCACATCCCACTGTATATACACACATACAGGAGGATAATAAGTATATAATACACTGCTGTATACCTACACAAAATGGAGATATATACACACCCATACAGGAGGAGAATAATAAGTATATAATACACTGCTGTATACCTACACAAAATGGAGATATATACACACCCATACAGGAGGAGAATAATAAGTATATAATACACTGCTGTATACCTACACAGAGGAGAGATATATACACACACCCATACAGGAGAAGGATAATAAGTATATAATACACTGCTGTATACCTACACAAAATGGAGATATATACACGCCCATACAGGAGAAGGATAATAAGTATATAATACACTGCTGTATACCTACACAGAGGAGAGATACATACACACCCATACAGGAGGAGGAAAAGTATATATTACACTGCTGATCACTTACACAGCATGGGAAGATAAATAAGCCAGGTATGCAGCCAGTGTCTGACTGGGGAACCTGGGGCCAACCAGAGGAAATGATCCTTGGGGCCCACCAATGAACAACCAGTAAAACACAACAGACTGACCTCTGCTCACAATCCCGCCTATCTCATTGACTCAGTGTGATGTCTTGCGCGCCTGTGCTTTCGGCTAAAAGAAATGACATGTCAATTTTTTGAGCGGCGGCACGAGAGACATCACATTGAGTCAGTGAGGTAGGAGGGATTCTGAGCAGAGTCCGTGGTATCTATCTATCTATCTATCTATCTATCTATCTATCTATCTATAATCTCTCTCATATCTATCTATCTATAATCATCTGATAGATAGGAGATAGATAGGAGATAGGAGATAGAACAAAAGAGGAGAAAGACAGACAAAGAGCACAAGTAATCTTACTTACTCAAAGACCAGGGGCACAGGTAGGCATGGAAAGGGCCCCTAGACTTAATTTTCCAAAAAAAACGGTAACAAAATCGCTGATTGTTCGAGAAACAATCATAATTGTTAAACACATTCTCCATTTTTTTTTATTTTGCATCTTTCATTCAGTTATAAGGAATTATGAACCCCCCTCCCCCGTGTGTTTGCATATGTAAATGGAGGACACGTTGGTCTATATAAGAGGTGCTGAATAAAGTAATTTCCCTTTAATTCTGAGTCTGAGTTGTGGTTATTTGCAGTCATGTCTTTTTAGACTTTTCATACAAAGTAAAATACGGCAATCTCTGTCCGTGGATAATGTCTCACTAGTGATGAGCAAGCTTACTCCAATGCTGAGCTAATTCGGCTGTCAGTTGTATCTCGGCAAAAATATATTAATTGAACTTTATAGTATTCTTTCCTGCAGGAAATATTCCAAATGAATCTACCCAAAATCTAACCTAAAAATATGTCAGACATTTATGCAAAACACATTACAAGTGAAAGCACAGAATACTTCCAATGGGCAGCATGGCAGCCTCATGTCTATGTGTTGAGCATAAAGCTTGTTCATTTTTGGTAATAATTTTGGGATATTTCGTTTAAACATTTGCTAAAGGAACGAAATATCCAAAAACACTTTTGCTTCATGCAAAACACCTTATAAATGAATGTGGTAATACTTGTAAAAGCCGGCAATCCACCTGATTTCAATGTGTTTAGTATCAGGCTATTACATTTTCACATTCAAATTTTTGAGTATTTCGTTACTTCATAGGATGTTTCTACGAAATTTCTAAAATTTGCTTCATAAAAAGTAATAGCTTTATGCTTAACACATACAATCGAGGCCCGGTGGAATGCCCGTTTGCAAGTATTCAATGTGTTTTGCATAAGTTATTAGGTTTTTGGATCTAATGTGTGAATATTTTGCTGTAATGTTCCATGAAGGAACAAAATATCGAAAATTATAAATTTAGACCTTTTTTTATATTGGTGATGATGGTAAACTGAGTGAATCAGTGTTTGGGGGTGGTGTGTAAATAGCAGACCCCCTAGTAAACTGCTTAAGTGTCTCATTGATTTCAATGTGGCTCATTATTGGAGAGGAACATTCCATCATTGAAAAATTACTTTTATTAGTAGAATTTTTGAATAAGGTGTAGGTATAAATAGAGACTTAAAACTTTGGGCTTTAATAAAGCAAGTCTATATTATATTTACAAATAGAGTGGTTGGGTAATATGTAATAAGCCTAAGGTGAACTATAGGTCACTATTCACAACTGCTCACATGAACTTCTCTGCTGTAATGAATTACTTCAGCTCTAATATTACTTCATATTGCTATGAGCCTGGCTGTAGTAAATTGCCATGTTTGCAAAAACATTCACTGTGTATTCACTGGCTTTTACTTTTTCAATTTAAATATGTAGTAATTATTTATTTATTATTATTTATGTGTTTATTTTATTATTTTTTTTTTTCCTCCATGGATATTTAGTTATTTATTTATTTAGAACCAGAGAATTATGTCAATAATATCCTGATCCCTTTGGTGGGTCCAACTGATCATGATAAATGGTTGGGGAGGTAACTGGAGGGATCAGGAGAGGTGCAAGTGGCTTCATGAGAATGGGGTCACCGCCACTAGTATGAATGTGGAATTAAGAAAGTGGAGCTGGTTGGTCTGAACATTCCCAGGTTGGGAGCAGGAGGACCATGGAGGACCACTTGGAAAATCTGTAGGATGGATGAGTTGGTTGTGATTATGGAGAAAGATGCTGGAGATAATGGTAACAATGGCCATAAAACGGTGTGGTTGGGGTGTTGCTTTGCTGTCTGGAGAACGGGCTGGATGTCATGGAGTCATAGATGAAAACCTTATATACTGGGGAAGGATGGAGGAGAGGAGTCTAAGTAGGTTACATAAGTTTAGAGTGAGTTATTGGTGACGGCGCCGGATTGGCAGGTTCTGTTATAAAGCAAGTAAAAAAAAATGGAGAAAAGTGGATCTTTCTTCTTTATTATGGATTGTTGTATTAATTTATCTTGATGAATGAAACAGATCGGGTAAACAGTATTATGTCATAATTGTAAGAGATTATATTGTTATTGGTATCTTTCTGCCTAATGTTGGTATGATATACGCTTTTCTTTTATATTTTTTATGAAAAAAATTATTAAATTATTAAATTATATAAACTCGTAGTAATTAGCTCCTAGATTTGTATTCAGCTAACGCTGGATTACTTCATTACAGCTCTTGCTGGACAGACAATGTAGTAGAAGCTGCTCTCGGTTGGACGCTCAGCTCCCAGCTCCTTGGGTTTGACAAGAAAAGTGTTTCTATGTGAGATGGTATATTACAGTGTATGGGAGTCAGAGGCTATATGACCGTATCTATATAGCGCTAGTGCAATGCAATGTTGTAACTACTGTGTTTGGCGGTATGCCCAGCTCCTTCACTTATTCTAACACAAAAGTGTTTATATATAAGCTCTTATTTACAGCGTCTGCAAACAGGAGGTCATATGATCAGAACTGATTACTCCCACTGATCTCTTACTGAGCAGGTGACACATATACCTCTGCAATAAAGGTGGAGTATTAGTCAATTTACTAACTAGTTGAAATACTTGGGTACTAGCCACCAAGATACTAGTTAATCACAGAGTATTTAGGATATTCCAGTCTGTAGTCGCCTGGCGTTGGTATAAGTATAGAGGCTGGCCCCTGTCTGCTTACCTCACTATATGTTATTGTGCACTAGTGGGCACTATGCCCCTATTCCAACATTGCACAATAATCAACTCCAGTACTGTGGACCAGTATTTTAAAGTGAATCTGTACCCACAATCTGACCCCCCCAAACCACTTGTACCTTCGGATAGCTGCTTTTAATCCAAGATCTGTCCTGGGGTCCGTTTGGCAGGTGATGCAGTTATTGTCCTAAAAAACAACTTTTAAACTGGCAGCTCTGTGCCCAATGGCCGGGGCTTAGATTGTGTACGCATTAGGCTGGCACACCCTCTCTGTCCCTCCTCCTCGCCCTCCTCATCATTAGGAATGCTCCAGGCAGATTGTCTCCTATTCATCAGCTGTGTAAATACTGAACATGGGCTGGATCGTTAAGACACATTTGCAGGAGAAAATGTTCCAGTGGCATTCCTAATGATGAAGAGGGTGAGGAGGAGCAAAGGAGGGGTGATGCAACATTAAAGCACAGATAGCACAAAGTTTAAAAATTGTTTTTTTAGGACAATAACTGCATCACCTGCCGAACAGACCCCAGGACAGATCGTGGATTAAAAGCAGCTATCCAAAGGTACATGTGGTTTGGGGGGAACCGATTGTGGGTACAGAGTCGCTTTCAGCTCTATGTTCAGCACCACGGACAGCACATTGATTGTGTCAACTAGCTGTGCATTGCAGTGACCATTACACTTTTTTATTTTATATTTCCTATGCTGATAACTTTGGAAATGAGAGATTGCAAATCAAAGAGCAATTGATTTTGGAGACAATTCCGGGCCTCTTTGCGATACAACATGGTTTTAAAAATGTTTATACAATTACATACTTAGGGCTTCCTCTCCCATTACCCATCAGTTTTTTAATGAAGCATTGCCCAAAAAGCCTAGGCAGGCTCCACTCTGTGTGACGTAGTCCTAATTCACATGTCCTCACTTTGTACATCAGTAGTGGTCCGCAATTCACCAACCACTCCATTATAAACACTGACCTGTGATGCCAATGAGTGTCCTATTTATTGGCGGCACAGATCACAGACTATTCATGGTGCCTCAAAAATTGGGGATGTAAGAAAAGCCACATTCAAAACTATGTTCCCGAAATTTGCTCAAAATTGTGGATCCGCTATTATTGTCACATTCGGTGCTCATGTGAATGAAGCCCGACCCTATTATGTGCTTTTGTGGATTAAAAAAAAGTGGAGCGAAACTGATGGCACATTGATGTTTTCCCAAGGACCTCCCTGATACTCGGACATACCCTACGAAAAAATGGTGAGTACATGAGTCGGCAATAAAGAGCACTACAGCTGGGGGGGGTGGAGCCTGGCAGCGCTCGAGGCAGGACGAGCGTCTTGGAGCTCCTGCCTGCCTACTATGCCAAGATCCCAGTTTCTAAGTGCTACCCAGCCATCTTAGCCTGGCAATGGGCATACCTGTGCCAGGACGAGCTGCCAAGTGAGCGGGGTTTCATTCCAGGAGCTCCGGACCGCTGTTCCGGCCTGCGGCCTACTCTGCCTCTGAGACCGGGGCCTCGATTTCGCCCGTTGACCCGCCCGGAACATCGGGGCGGCGGATCGCGGTGACTGAGGTGCGTGCTTGCGGCCGGTGCCTCTCTGTGCACTGATCGCCTGCCTGAAGAGCCAGGTGAGGTGAGGGAGGCCCGAGAGAGAATGACAGCTGGGCCCGCAGAGAGGCTGCAGGGGGACAGTTACAGGGGAGCTGCAAAAAGTAGATCCGGCACTCCACTACTGGCAGTGGCGCCATCTTCCCTCCACCAATAGCACTGCCAGGCACAAACACCGAAGCAGGCACTGAGGGGTGCAGTTTATGAAACTGGGGACACTGCACATTGTCCGCTGCTGCTCTTTATGACAAGTCTCCACAAACCTCCCCCTCCTCCAGAGACCTAAACTAAGTGAATTCTGTGACGTCCAAACCCTGTTCTGGGACATTCTATTACAATTAGCCCCTGGCGTACTGGTGGCCTACAACCAGTTTAACAGGCACTTACAATAAAGGTTCCATCTTACACTCCAGAGAATCCATCCAGGAGAAGAAGTCACACTTATAACTTGAAAGAAACTGGTTAGTGGTGAATATATAAAGTTGCTTTTCAGAGAATTCACACGGGAGTAGAAGTCACACTTATAACTTGAAAGAGATTGCCCATTACTGCCTCCAAGTGGTAGCTGTATAAAGTTGCCTATCAGAGAATTCACACAGGAGAAGTCACACTTATAACTTGAAAGAAACTGTCCATTACTGCCGCCTAGTGGCAAATATATAAAGTTGCCTAACAGAGAATCCACAAAGGAGAAGAAGTCACGCCTATAACTTGAAAGAAATTGTCCAATACTGCCACCAAGAGGCGATTACATGCAGTTTCTTATCAGAGAATTCATACAGGAGGAGAAGTTAAGATTCCTAATCTGAACTAAACTGCTCTAGCTCTGCATTTTAATGGACAATCTATAAAACTGCGGTTGTTTTAGTTCGCGGTAAGATTTTTGGGCTTCCGGTTCCGGCGCCATGTAAGCAGGCCATGCCGTCATCTCGCTCTAGTGAGCTCCCCGACAGCACGCCCGATCACCCGCAGTCTATCACTCACCTCTCTCCTCGGTGCCGACTACACCAGCAGGAGATATGGATCGTTTTATCCAAAAGGGCAAACTGTCTCAGTCCAAGGGCCGTGGCAAGTCCAGCAAGACGAAAAGCAGAAGCACCAACAGGGCGGCATCTCCCGCTTCCTCACGAGCTACATCCCCAGAGAGGTCTGAGCGAGATTCTTCAGCAGGGGAAGAAGACACCGAGTCCTTTGTGATGGATTACGCTGCCATTGCAACAGAAGTGGCGAAAAGGATTACCCCCGGTCTACAGGACTCGGTCACAGCAGCAGTGACAAGCGCCTTAAGGCAAGTACAGAAGGAGGTGGCAGCCCAAGGTGCGGTGGAAGAGAGAGTGGGCGTGCTAGAAGATGGGGCAAACACCGTGCCCGCCAGGATGCAGACTATAGAGAAGGAAAATAGACGCCTGTGGGACAGAGTGGAAGACCTGGAAAATAGGTCCAGGAGGAACAACCTCCGTATTATCGGGGTTCCTGAGTCATTCCTGCAAAGACTTATTGAAACTATGTGAATATACGCTCCCATCATTGCTAGGTATACAACAATTGTGCAAGGTGGAAAGGGCCCACAGGCTCGGCCCAGACCTACGTCCTGCTGCAGAGAGGGGGATACCTGCAGGCTTGTCTCAGAGAGAACGCCCTAGACAGGTCATAGTGAAATACCTTGACTTTACCGACAAAGTGACCATACAAAGAGCATTCAGGGCCAGAAAAGACGCCTTGGAGCTGGACGGTCATAGGATTCTAATCTTTGGCGACTTTTCTGTGGAGGTAACGAAACGCTGCAAGCTATTTTCTCCCATCTGCACAGCACTTTATAAACAGCAAGTACGCTTTGCCCTGATATACCCAGCTATCCTGAAAGTTTTTTACCCGGACGGGTCCTTTTCCACCTTTACTAACGCTGTGGAAGCGGCGGCATCTCTTCAAGACTATCTTGCCAACAGGTCCCCACGCCTGTCCGCAACTGCTGAGGATTTTACTCCATTCCAAGCTAGGAAACGCATGGCGTCAGTACAAGAGGAGGATCCTAATGCTGTTGTCCCCCCTGTCTCTGTTAGCCAGGGTTTACCTCCCAAGGAACAAAGGATCCGGCAATCTACCTCGGTTTCTGTCCGATCAAATGATGCGCTTGGAAGCTCAGGGACAGTTTCAGGGATGGATTGAATGGTGTCAAACATTTGCTTGGATTTCTGCACTTCTCAAGCTTGCTTTTGCTAAGAATGCAGCACCTTTCCGGTGTCTTTAAAATGTTCCTGCGGATGGCTGCCTGTAGTCCATACTACCTCTCCTTGCTGTGGATCATTTTTCTGGTTTATCCCATTATTTAGCTCCATATGACTATTATGTTTGCTTATATTCTGGTCTTGTTGCTGGCCCTTCTCCAACCCAAGTTTTATAACTTCCCTTTTTTCCCTCCTTTTCCTCTCCCCTTCCCCCATCATTCCCCCCTTCCCCCATCACACGGTAATTTTTCACCCCTTCCCCTCCTAACTCCCCCCCTCCCTTCCCCCCCCTCCCTCCACCCCTCCTCTCTTCCATCCCCCTCCCTCCCCCCTCCCTTCCCCTCCCCCTCTCTTCCATCCCCCTCCCTTCCCCTCCCCTCCTCCCTTCCCCCCTCCCCTCTTCCCTTAAAGTTTTGCCCAAACCAGGGAAAGACCTCACTTCCCCAGGAGGATATAGGCTTATCTCATTAATAAACGTTGACATGATACACAGATACTGCCTAGACTAATTTCTCACAACCAGGTGGGCTTTGTTCAGGGCAGAGCGGCAGTGACCAACCTCAGAAAGGTCATAGGAGTGTTGGACGAGGTCCACTTGAGACCGGAACTACACCCCTCCCCCGCCATATTATCTATTGACGCAGAAAAAGCCTTTGATAATGTGCGGTGGGAGTGGGTGTGGAATGTAATGGAGAGGATGGGATTCCATGGGGAGTTTATGGCCTATTTACACTCCCTCTATACGTCCCCGCAGGGCACCAGACAGAGAAGGGCACCAGACAGGGATGCCCCCTTTCGCCCTTTTTATTCAATATAGCCATAGAACTGTTGTCACGGATCTTGGATCAGTGTTCAGTGTTTGAGGGTATAGCGGTTGGAGGCATTGCCTTATTCGCGGATTATCTCCTTATATTTTTAGAACACCCGAGCAGGGATTTACCAGCTGTATTTAATTGTCTACACGATTTCGGACTCAAATCTGGCTTCAGGGTCAATGTCTCTAAAAGCACACTGCTGGAGTTACGGGCTAGCTCCTCTCGATTATCACAACAATTGTTGGGGGTCCCGGTATCCCTCACTCGCACTAATATGAAATATCTGGGGGTATTGGTGGGGTAAAGTCCTGGCACCTTGTATGGTCTAAACTTTCCTCCCCTCATCCAGTCCATCATAGCATCCCTGGAAAGATGGGCGAATCTGCCCTTACCCTTGCTTGGCAGATGTCATCTGGTGAAAATGATGGCCTTCTCTAGGTTATTATACCCAATGCAGACCATCCCCGTCCTATTTCCCGGATGTTAGACGCTACAACTTGGCGAGTCTTTTGCGCCATGGAGTGGATTGGATGAGGGGAGGTGGCCTGTACTCCAATATCCGCCTGGAGGGTGCTCTAGCCTTTCCCTTCGCTCCTTTACACTAGATTTCCTGCTATCCCTCCAGCTATCAAACGGAGCCTCCTTCTACGGGACACAATTATAGTGTGGAAGTCTGGTTTAAAGGATGCGGGGTTGCCATTTGCCATCAGTAGGCATATGCCCATATGGCATCATCCTGAGGCACAAGAGTTATCTACTAACAAGCTATATCACAAATGGAAAGAGAAGGGTATCACCCATGTCAAACACTTTCTTCACGAGTCGGAACACAGATATCTGACTTTGAAGGGGACTCTAATAAAATATGGGTTAACCTCGGACCACTTTCTGATTTATTTGCAGGTGGTGGCCTTTCTAAAATCTAGGCTTCGTAATCTCAAACCACTGCTCCAGTCATCTTTTTTTGATGACATCATTCAAACAGAAACTCATATTCATTCACTGTCTTATCTGGCATTGGCGTTGAGACGGCAAGCCTCGAGCCAATCGGATTTGGGTGTTTTCAAACACTGGGAACTTTATTTCAACAGGGAAGATCTTACCAAACCAATTCTGGATGGCTATACGTCTGTGAGAAAGGCCATTGTAAATGAAACTTGGCGGGAAACACAATTTAAGTTAATCCATAATGCCACGTATGGCTTTACCCTGCCTAAAACCGTTGACAGGCCTGATCGGATTGAGGCTTGCCCGAATTGTAATGCCCGAGGCACGGATCTGGTACATGGCCTAGTCACTTGTCCTCTGACAAGACATTTCTGGGTACAACTGCAGAATCTCCTTATAGCTAAACTGCATATTATTCTGTCGTTAGATCCACTGGAGCTTTTGTTTCATATTCCGCATTCAGAGGGTGTGTTGACCCAACTTACCCATGTCTTTCTCCTAGTAGCAAAGAGATGTCTCTTAGCCAAGTGGTTGGTAGCGCGTATGCCAACGATAGATGATGTGTTGCTTCAGGTAAAGCGATACCTTTACCATGATCAACTGGAGGTGCTTAGGGACAAGGAAAAATCCACTAATAGGTTTTCTAAGAAATGGAAAACCTTCATTTGTTGTTTTCTTTTCCATTCTGAAATTAGACAGCTAATGTTGCCATTCGTAGATACCCTGTGGTACCTGAAAAAGGATGTTGCTGGAACTTTAGGAAAACTTAAGGTGACATCTTGAGGTTATGGTTCCTTAAGGTAATAGCACCAGATGCGTACACGTAGCCATGTGATTACTTCGAGACCGTATGGGGTATGGGGAGAGAGTTTCTCCTATTACTTACTCGGTTTTATCTTCTATATTGTATCATTGTTTTTTTTACATATATGTGGTAACTATTGTATAGATCTTTTGGCGGGAGTGTTTTTCCGCTGTTGTGACAGATATTTGTAAAATGTTTTTGGTTAAAAAACAATAAAAATGATTTTTTTTTTTTTTTTAAAAGAGCACTACAGCTGTGTATTCATAGTTGTCTGCAATGGCACAAACATAACCAGAGGTAAATGTACATGAATTAATAAATTTCTCAAAAACGACGCTCAGGATCAAGGTAAAAAAAAGGACCCTCATCCTCAGCGCTCCGTGCTCTATGGGAACATAACAATAGGCTGGATGCTTCTAACCTGCTGATAGTTTCCCTATAATTACTGGTTCTACGTTTCATCCACAATCGGTAGTTAGGCCACGTCTGGTTAAAGGTGAAATTTCTGTAAATAAAGATGGCGGCTGCCACCAGACTGATGTGTGTTTCTACATAATGATGATTAGGAAGCTGTTTGGAGACATTACAGCACAATGTTATATTCAGAGCGTGTGACCATCTGTCCTGTGTAGAATGGCTGCCACCCTGTGTGATATGGTAAGTGGCTGCTACACATGGAAGAGGTGGTGTGGATTATATGACAATGCTGGGATTCTGGACTCCTCGTACATTATATAAATTAGGGTGAGAACAAAAAGGCTTTCACTTAACCTGACAAGCAATAGTGGGAGCATTGCATGGCCTATAAGACTACATATATCAGCTTGGTGGTCTTCTCTAGGAGTCACGTTGTCCCCTCAGCCAAACTCATAAAACACTGGTAACCAGACTAGGTATACAATGCCATCTCACATTTCCATCAGACCAGACCTGCAGAATACAGACCACAGTATGAGACCCCAGCATAATACAGACCCTAGAATGAGACCCCAGTATGAGGCCCTCTGCATAATACAGACACTAAATTGATGTCATGTATTGCGCTGCACATCATAGGGAACACTACAATTCCTGCTATACTTGGTCTAACCGTCACACTGGAGTGGCTCGGGCCACCAGAGGAATTCATTCTTGAGGTCCTTCCTTTAGTCCTGCCCCCTGCAACAGCTTTTATAGAGTATACAGTATATGTTTGTATTTTTAACCCTATTAAACACACAAGAAAAAAATAAATAAATATATATATATATATATATATATAAATATATATGGACAATTATATCACCATACAGTACATGTTCCTGCTGTTCCTGTACTGACCAGTATACCGAGACCAAAAATACCAACAATACCAGTATATAAAGGGCAAATATTATCACCATACATATTACCATCATACTATAACTGACTGAATCCTTTATACTGATACTACCAATAATACCAGTATACGAGGGACAAATAATACCGCCACACCATGACCACATAGTACCATCACATGAGTAACAGAATAATAAGCGGTTACTATATAAAACCTCATGCTGTGACCATTACTACTATCCTGGTACTAAACCCCAGCACACACAGACCATCATTCCCCCATACAGTGAGCACATAGTGGTAGATAGCAGCTGTACACAAGCTCTGTATACCAGATAAGCAACAAATAACTGTCCCCTAACCAGTTGCTTCTCAGCTGTTACCAAACTACAACTAATATCAAGCGTTATCCAGCATTATAGTTGACATAAAATCAGAATAAAAATTAAAGGGCGCAAAAAAAAAAAAAATGTGGGTGTCCAACGCGGGGAATGAACCCTAGCTCAATGGGTTACTAACCCGTTTCCCTTCCTTCTGAGCTATTGGAGCACCCACACAGACATGAGGAGCTTTAGCAGTGTAGTGATTACATAGGCTATGGATGGGCTGTATACACATCTGCCTCCCCCACAGAGCGCTCTAACTGCAAAAAAACTGAACAAGTGGGTGGGGTTAATGTACTTAGGGGAGGGGTGTATTCATCAAAAGGGAGGTGCTTAATAGTTAAGGGGAGGGGCTTAAAGAGAACCAATAACCACAAATTATACTCAAACAGTTATTTCACAGTAGGGAGGAAGTAAATATAAAGGAAACATAAAACAACCCCCACCCCCCCCCACCCCGGAAGCATTAGGGATGTAACTTCTGTCATTATAAGGTAAGGAAACCAAGGAAACAGCTCACTGGAGCGGCCATCTTGAGGCTGGCAGTTGTACACATAGGCCACACCCCCAGATACCAAACCTGTGTGCCAGGAGCGTAGCTAGGAATCATGGGGCCCCATAGCAAAAAACTGTATGCCCCCCCCCCCCCAAATGCGTCCCAGGGTGGGGGAGGGAGGGAAAGGATCTTTTCAGCGGAGGTGCTGCAATGCAATGAGATATACATATGGGTATTATATACATATGAGAGGGGTATATATGAGGGTATTATACACATGTTAGAGATACCCATCTAATAAGTATATAATACCCTCAAATTTACCCCTCTCAAAGGTTTATGAAATCTTTACATATGAGGATATTACTGTATATACATATGGGAGAGGTATGTATGATGGTATTATATGTATATATGATGGTATTATATGGAAAGATGAGAGTTTTATATACACATTAGAGGGGTATAATATATCCTCATATATACCTCTCTAATATGTATATTGTACTTTCATATATGCATATAATACAATCATATATGCCTCTCCCATATGTATACACATTCAGATTCTCATATATACTGTATATTATATATGAGGATATTACTGTATATACATATGGGAAAGGTATACATATATACATTTGAGAGGGGTATATATGAGGGTATATTACTCTTCTAATGTGTATATAATACCCTCATATATGCATATATACCTCTCCCATAGGTGGCGGATCACAATGTCACAGTCCGGGGGTGGGGGGGGGCTCTGTGCTGCAGGACTCCAAGCTTGTGTGCACCGCAGCCTCAGCCTCTCAGCAGCAGCAGCAGCAGCAGGGTCAGGGTTTATTCTCCAGTGTAATAAACCTGTCATGTGTGATACTGTCTGGGGAAAAGGGGTATCTAACCTACAATATCGGATACTACTGGCTCATTGTATCCAAACATACCAGTTTATAGAGTTCCCTTTGTGCCTTTGCATCTAATCTCAAGATAGTTGGTCCTGTGCTGCTGACCCCGTGTATCTAATCCTGTGGTAGTTCAGATATGTCTTAGTGAGCCAGTGTATCTAAACCCATGAATATCTTTGACTTTGCATGTACAGTATGCCTGTCTGTGTGATGCTGTCTGCTCGGCAGGTGGATCTTACCTGTTCTTGTTTCATTCTGTCTATTAGGCTGTGGTCACACATGCACTTTCATACCGTTACTAATTCAATTGCAGTAACAGATAATATAATCGCCATCCAGCCGTCCTTCATTGCTTCACTACAATGACACTCCGTGTGAGAAAATACTCTTTAGTGTATCTAAGCCTATCAGAATTATCATGGGATTAGATACACATTCTCAGTATTGCTCTATAACTGAGGGTTGGCTTATATACACACGCTCAGCCGCACACTATCACTTATAATGAGATTAGATGTTCTGGCAGAATTGTATCCAACATAACAGCCTTAGATACACCAGATCTGCAGGAAGTATTCCACATGTGGTACCTCCCATATACAGTGGTACCCAGGTGCCCATGGCCCCCAAACCCACCATATTATGAGAGTGGCCCTGTACATACCTCCAGGGTCCACAAGAGGAACGTCTGATGTGCCCTGAGTGATGTGCTGCACTGACGCTCTGTCCCAGGTGAGAGCACTGTTCTATTACATGTTGCCTTTAAGGCGCACACATAATTGCCGACTGTCAAGGCGACCAGGAGCTTTGTCTCAGGCAACGTCTGTAGGGCGCATTGCCTGTGCCGGAGGTCAGATGAGAAGGGGATCGTGTTGGGGGAGAAGGATCAGAAGCAGTGGGGGAGCACGTTAGGGGTTAATTTTTTCTGTTATTATCATAGGGGCCATCTACTAAAAAGAGCAAATGACACAGGGCCATCACGGGAAGGGATCATCTACTATAAGGGGACCATCTACTATATGGGGGATGTATGAGAGACCTAATACTATATGGAAGCTGCACAGAGGGACCTAATATTACATTTTGCTAGTCAGGCAGCGCAGCAGATCACTCTAAGGTCCCAGGTCACTATGTCTGCACACTGGGGAGGGGGGTGTCCCAGGTTAGGTGGACAGCCCGGGGCCCAGGGTAAATTAAATCCATCCCTGGTGGCACCTCACCTAAAAGCTTCCTACTATTTGTTATGAGCGGCAGAATACATTTTCAAAACTCACGCGGCTCTGCACTCCGTTGTAAAGTGAGAGCAGTACTGACCTGCCGGAGG
Source organism: Dendropsophus ebraccatus (assembly GCF_027789765.1). Classification (NCBI taxonomy): domain Eukaryota; kingdom Metazoa; phylum Chordata; class Amphibia; order Anura; family Hylidae; genus Dendropsophus; species Dendropsophus ebraccatus. The sequence continues at coordinate 103,969,575 of NC_091461.1, read as the reverse complement.
CTCCATGGGCTGCACTGTAATACACTTGGGTATATACATACTATGGAGCTTCCCGCAGGTCTGTACTTACTTGCTTTGGAACAGAGAGCAGAGTTAGAAGTTTTCCTGCTGCAAGAACAAAATGGTAGGTACCATTTAACCCTCTGAAGGTCAAAAAGAAAACCCTCCCCCCCCCCCTCCCTATTTAATAACTTTTTTCTTTGTTTTTCAGATACAGGTATCCTGAGGACTACATTGGAATTGGTGCACCATGTTGATGAACAGCATTTTTTGTATATAATGGTAAACAAAGTGTGTGGGGGTGTTTTTTCATTAATTAAAAAAAATTATCTGGTGTATTTTGTCGTTTTTTCTTTTCAATTTAGACACTTTCTGATGCTATCAGAAAGACAATGTCCATTACTAAGCTGGAGCTGTTATCCTGTAAAACGGCCAACACTAACCCCCTAGTAATTTTGTAAGTACTCACCACCACAGGGATACTGGGAAGAGCCGGGTACCAGCAGACCCAGAACAGAGCGTCTGGGTCTAGGCAGTGGCAGGCTGGGAAGGACCAAAAAAATGGCTGCTGCTGGCTGGTTATGGTAGAGGGATCCTACACACTATTTTTTTTTCATTTATGTTAAAAAAAACATGTATGATCCCCCTCTCTACCATAACCAGCCAAGTAAAAACCAAACAGCAGCAGCCTAGTAATACCAGGGTGGGAGAGGACCATTTATTTTGGCCCTCCCCAGCCTAATAATACCAGCCTGCCTGACATGACAACACAATGTTATATTCAGAGCGTGTGACCATCTGTCCTATGTAGAATGGCTGCCACCCTGTGTGATATGGTAAGTGGCTGCTACATATGGAAGAGGTGGTGTAGATTATATGACAATACATCTCTCATTTTAATTATTAAAAATGGATTAAAAATTGAAGCCAAATCACATGTCCTGGGCTCCTTGTACATTATATAAATTAGGGTGAGAACAAAAACACTTTCGCTGAACCTGACAAGCTCTAGTGGGAGCATTGCATGGCCTATAAGGCTACATATATCAGCTTGGTGGTCTTCTCAAGGAGACACGTTATCCCCTCAGCCTCATAAAATACTGGCCCCAGCATAATACAGACCCTAGAATAAGACCCCAGTATGAGGCCCTCTGCATAATACAGACCCCACACTGCTTTCATCTATTGCACTGCAGACCAATAGGAAATACTGTCATGTAAAGAGCATTTGCTACCCCATAGGGAAAATTACAATTCCTGCTACCATTGTTATCAGTCTCAGACTGGAGTGGCTCGGGCCCAACAGAGGAATTCATTCTTCAGGCCCATCGTTTAGCCCTGCCCCCTGCAACAGCTTTTATAGGCTATGTTCACACAATGTATATTTTCTATAAATCACGGCAGTTAAATTGCAACACTGGCTGTAATTAATAGAAAATGTACGTTGCATTGAAGTCAGAGGAATCCCAGCCAGATTCTTAGCAGCCGCAGGAAAAACTGACATGTCAGTTTTTTGCGGCAGCTATTCATTGAATAGCAGCAGCACAGAAATGTCAGTTCACACAATGGAATGTCTGCATATGTAATTACAAGATATGTTGGTCTATGTAAGAGGTTCTGAATAAAGTAATTTCCCTTTAATTCAGGTTGTGGTTATTTGCAGTCGTGTGTTTTTTTTTTAGACTTTTCATACTAAGTAAAATACGGTAAGCTCTGTCCGTGGAATAAAGTCTCACTAGTGATGAGCAAGCTTACTCCAATGACTATTTCAGTTGTCAGTTGTCGCTCGGCAACTTTTTAGAATTTGTTCCTGCAGAGAATATTCCAATGGAATCTACCAAAAATATAATGTAAATATGTCAGAGATTTATGCAAAACACATTCTAAGTGAAGGCACAGAATACTTCCAATGGGCAGCATGGCAGCCTCATTTCTATGTGTTTAGCATAAAGTTTGATAATTTTTGGAAATAATTTTGGAATATTTCGTTTAAATATCGGCTAAAGGAACGAAATATCCAAAAAATGTTTACAAAAAATGTAATAGCTTTATGCAAAACACCTTACAAATAAATGTGGTAATATTTGTAAAAGCCGGTATTCCACCTGATTTCAATGTGTTTAGTATCAGGCTATAACATTTTCACATTGAACTTTTTGTGTATTTCGTTACTTCAGAGGATGTTTCTACGAAATAAAAAAAAATTACTCAATAAAGAGTAATTGCCTTATGCTAAACACATACAAATGAGGCCGGGAATGCACTTTTGCAAGTATTTAATGTGTTTTGCATAAGATATTATGTTTTTGGCTCTAATGTTTGAACAATTTGTTGTAATATTCCTTGAAGGAACGAAATATCGTAATATATATATTCAGACCTTTTTCTTATGGGTGATGATGGTAAACTGGGTCAATCAATGTTTGGGGGTGGTGTGTAAATAGCAGACCCCCTGGTAAACTGCTTGAGTGTCTCTATGTCTTCAATGTGGCTCATTATAGTAGTGGAGAATTCCCTCATTGAAAAATTACTTTTATTAGTAGAATTTTTGAATAAGGTGTTGGTATAAATAGAGCATTAGAACTTTGGGCTTGTATATAGCAGTCTATATTATATTTATGATTTGAGTGGTTGGGTATTATGTAATAAGCCTAAGGTGAACTATAGGTCACTATTCACAACTGCTCACATGAACTTCTTTGCTGTAATGAATTACTTCAGCTCTAATATTACTTAGTAAATTGCCATGTTTGCAAAAACATTCACTGTGTATTCACTGGCTTTTACTTTTTCAATTTAAATATGTAGTAATTATTTTATTTTATTTTTTCCTCCATGGATGTTTATTTCGTTATTTAGAACCAGAGATGTATGTCAATAATATCCTGATCCCTTTGGTTGGTCCAACAGATCACGATAAATGGTTGGGGAGGTAACTGGAGGGATCAGGAGAGGTGCAAGTGGCTTCATGAGAATGGGGTCACCGCCACTAGTATGAATGTGGAATTAAGAAAGTGGAGCTGGTTGGTCTGAACGTTCCCAGGTTGGGAGCAGGAGGACCATGGAGGACCACTTGGAAAATCTGTAGGATGGATGAGTTAGTTGTGATTATGGAGAAAGATGCTGGAGATAATGGTAACAATGGCCATAAAACGGTGTGGTTGGGGTGTTGCTTTGCTGTCTGGAGCACGGGCTGGATGTCATGGAGCCATAGATAAAAAGCTTATATACTAGGGAAGGATAGAGGAGAGGAATCTAAGTAGGTTACATAAGTTTAGAGTGAGTTATTGGTGACGGCGCTGGATTGGCAGGTTCTGTGCAAGTTAAAAAAAAATGGAGAAAAGTAGATCTCTCTTCTTGATTATGAATTGTTGTATTAATTTAGCTTGATGAATGCAACAGATCGGGCAAACACTATTATGTTATTGGTATCTTTCTGCCTAATGTTGGTATGATATATGATTTTCTTTTAATTTTTTATGGAGAACATAATAAAATGATTAAATTATATGAACACGTAGTAATTGGCTCCTAGATTTATATTCAGGTAACGCTGGATTACTTCATTACAGCTCTTGTTAGACAGACAATGTGGCAGAAGCCGCTCTCGGTTGGACGCTCAGCTCTCTGCTCCCGGGATTTGACAAGAAAAGTGTTTCTATGTGAGATGGTATATTACAGTATATGGGAGTCAGAGGCTATATGACCGTATCTATATAGCGCTACTGCAATGCAATATTGCAACTACTGTGTTTGGCTGTTAGCCCAGCTCCTTCACTTAGGGCCCTATTCCACCGGACGATTATCGTTCAGATTATCATTAAATTGTTCGAATCTAAACGATAATCGTTTGTTTGAATAGCAGTTAACGACTAACGACCGAACGAGAAATCGTTGATTGTTTAATAAGACCTGGACCTATTTTTATTGTTGCTTGTTCGCAAATCGTTCGCATTGAATAAGTCGCCGTTCGGTCGTTCGCAGTAGCGACGAACGCAATAGCGACGACAAGACGACCGCAACAATGATCATGAGTAACGATAATCTTTCCATGTAAATGGGCGAACGATTTCAGGTTTTTCGTAATAGCGGTCGTTTGGACCGTTTATCGTTAACAATTATGCGAACGATTATTGTCCGGTGGAATAGGGCCCTTATTCTAACACAAAAGTGTTTATATATAAGCTCTTATTTACAGCGTCTGCAGACAGGAGGTCATATGATCAGAACTGATTACTCCCACTGATCTCTTACTGGACGGGTGACATATATACCTCTGCAATAATGGTGGAGTATTAGTCACTTCACTATACTTGGGTGCTAGCCACCAAGATACTAGTCAGTCACAGACTATTTAGGATATTCCAGTCTCTAGTCACCTGGCGTTGGTATAAGTATAGAGGCTGGCCCCTGTCTGCTTACCTCACTATATGTTATTGGGCAGTGGTGGGCACTATGCCCCTATCCCAGCATTGAAGAATACTCCACTCCAGTACTGTGGACCAGTATTTAATGCTTGCTCAGTTCTAGTAATCTGGTATAAATTGTGGTCATCTTACACATCTCTGTCCATAAGCATCTGTAATTTGCATATCTGTTGCTTGGCTTTACTCACTGGATGCAGAGTGAATGGTTTTTCCCCAAACATTGTCAAAAACTTGTAGACAAATGACCTGCACACCAAAAATCATACTGATGTGTTACAGTAGCCGAGACACAAAACAATGATGTGTGGATAAGTCTCCATTTCTCCAGATAAATCTGTGCAAATATGGACTGTGCAATGGTTTGTTTGTTTTATGTTTCTATGCTAAACATTGTTGAAAATGGGAACACTAGAGATGAGCGAGTAGTGAAATATTAGACTTGTAAATATTAGAATGCGAATCAAATAGGCACAGAGATTCGACTATTCGAACGAATAATCAATCCCATTAAAGTCTATAGGAAAAAAATTTGCAGCACTTGGATATACAAATTGGACCACTTGGAGGTCACCAAGTCCCCCATTAAACCTCCCTAAACAATGCAAACACATCCGGAATGACACTGGGACATTAGGGTGAGCATGCCTGGGTGCACCCAACACCCCAAAATCGCAGTATAATGCCACTCTCCGCAGTTGAGAAGGAAAATTATTTGCGAACGCTTTACAAACGTGTATGGCAATGTTCTTGCGCAGCCTTACATACATGATTCCAATGTGCGTACGTGTATTCGTGCGTATCACGCATCATGCTGTACGAACGTTACTGGCACAGTACGTATGACATGCCTTTTTCTGGGCTACTGGAACAGTATGTATGATGTGCCTTTTTCTGGGCTACTGGAACAGTATATATCAGGTGCCCTTAGTGGGCTACTGGAACAATATGTATCACGTACCTTTTACTGGGCTACTGGAACAGTATGTATGACGTGCCTTTTTCTGGGCTACTGGAACAATATGTATCATGTGCCTTTTACTGGCCTACTGGAACAGTATATATCAGGTGCCCTTAGGGGGCTAATGGAAAAGTATGTATAACATGCCTTTTACTGGGCTACTGGAACAGTATATATCAGGTGCCCTTAGTGTGCTACTGGAACAGCATGTATAACGTGCCCTTAGTGGGCTACTGGAACAGTATATATCAGGTGCCCTTAGTGTGCTACTGGAACAGCATGTATAACGTGCCCTTAGTGGGCTAAACCCGGCACACTATAGGTCACTTGTACACACAGGTTACTGGAATGAATACACCTGCTGATGCTGATACTGAGGCTGCTGTTATATCATCTGAGAAGTGCTTTGGATGCAGAGATGACTTTTTCGCTGGATCTTAGCCCTGAAAAGAACTTTTGGGTTCTGTAGTAAGCCTGCCTAACCAAAACGCTATTAAACCTATCTCTCCCTGCTGCAAGATCTTTCCCTGGCTAGGTTGAAAGCGCATCGGTGGTCGAGAGGCGGGAGCCAAGTATTTAAGATTCGAGGTCATGTGGTTCAGCCATCCAATGAGGGTAGATGCAGTTTTCGCGCTGCGTACGTACTCCCAGGGTCCCTCACGGCCTCCCTGCATGGTGATTGGATTTTTAAAAAAACGTTAACTGCGATGGGAGGGCTTTCGAATGTTTTCCGCATATTCGCTACACTACTAGATTGAATTTGAATCTTTCGAATACCGCAATATTCGATCGAATACCATCTCGATCGAATCGTATTCACTCATCTCTAGGGGACACCTATATTCCTAGGAGAATAATACATATTTGGATTGCAAGAAGACACCTGGTACCAAAATCCAAGTAACCAAAACCTATATAGACTATGAGGGACATTTATCATTTCCGGCGTTTTTTATGCCAGGCTTAAAAATGTCCCCGCAGCTCCGAGCTCAGGGGATTTATGTAGAGGCGCATTGCCTCTACATAAATCCCGATTGCTTAGAGCCTCTCCGTGTGAAGATTTTGAGACCTACGCCATCTCAGAGCTGGCGTAGGTTTCAGTATAATTTTTCGTCGCAAAAAATGATAAATGCAGTGGACCCAGAGTCCGCGCCCCCCGCCCCACTGGCGAAGGTGGCGTAAAATGGCCAGATGCAAATGTTTTAGTTGCAAAATGGCCATTTGCGAATAAATTAATTCGCATCTGGCCATTTTACGCCAAAAAATACCACTTTTTGCTTGATAACTTTTCCCCTATGTGTCCCAAATAATGATTACAGTCACTGAAAATTCAAATTTAATCACAAAACTTTATTAAATCCATCAAAAAAGAAAAACATAAAAATAAAAGACCTGGGAGGTGGGAGACCCACTACTGGGACAAGTACGTCATGGTGCCGCGGGGGGTGTTCAGAGTGGGGTCCCGTAGGGACCCCGCTCTGAACGGCACCGATCCCGGCTGCAATCTGCAGTCGGGCAGTGCCTCTATTAGCCGGCGCGGGTCCCGTTGCGCGCCGGCTAATTAAGCACTTCAATGCAGCTGTCAAACCTGACAGCTGCATTGAAGTGCTTTGTACTGCATGTCCCTGGTGTCTAGTGGCACGGATCATGGGGGGAGATCCATTCTTCTGGCCGGCCCGGGTCTCAGCGTCGGAATGACGCTGATCCCGACTCGGCAATAGATTGCTCTGGCCTGCAGCAGGCCATAGCAATCTATCACCGATTACAATGATCTTTGCTGTGTATATACACAGCATTGATCTCTATGAGAGATCAGTGCTGTCTATATACAAGTCCCTCAGGGGGGCTTCTAGTTTATGTAAAAAAAAAAAGTAAAAATGTGTTTTAATTAATAAAAAATCCCCTCCCCTAATAAAAGTCCAAATCACCCCCCTTTTCCCATTTTATAAATATAAATTAATAAATAAACAAATAAATAAACATATTTGGTATCGCCACGCACGTAATCGCCCGAACTATTAATCACATTTCTGATCTCGCACGGTAAACGGCGTCAGCGCAAAAAAATTCCAAAGTGCAAAATTGCGCATTTTTGGTCGCATCAAATCCCCCAAAAAATGTAATAAAAAGCGATCAAAAAGTCGTATTTGCGCAATCAAGGTACCAATAGAAAGAACGCATCATGGCGCAAAAAATGACACCTGACACAGCCCCATAGACCAAAGGATAAAAGCGCTATAAGCCTGGGAATGGAGCGATTTTAAGTAACATATATTTGTTAACAATGGTTTGAATTTTTTACAGGCCATCACATAATATAAAAGTTATACATGTTACATATCATTGTAATCGTCAGGGCCGTATTTGCCACTAGGCACCCGTGGTCCGGTGCCTAGGGCGGCGCCCTGCGGGGGGCGGCACCCGCAGGGAACACCTTTTTTTATTATTAAAAAAAAAACTCCGTAGGCACCGGCCCACGGGTGTCTAGTCCGCGCTGGGAGGGACGGAGCGGCCGGGAGAAGGATGGGCAGGCAGGCTGGTTCCCTCCCCCCATGCAGCGCCGGGGTCCGGGGCAGGTGTTGAGCTTCCGGCACACACAGTCTGACAGAGGCCGGAAGCTCCCAGCTGCAGCCCCGCGTTCCCAGATCTTCTCTTCTGCTCGGCGATGACGTCACATCACGTGAGCGCCGCCGAGCGGGAGAGAAGATCCGGGACCGCGGGGCTGCAGCTGGGAGCTTCCGGCCTCTGTCACACTGTGTGTGCCGGAAGCTCAACACCTGCCCCGGACCCCGGTACTGCATGGGGGGAGGGAACCAGCCTGCCTGCCCATCCTTCTCCCGCCCGCCCGCCCCGTCACCCCCAGCCTCTCTTCTCTGCCCACCCCCGGCCCCCCTGCATCCTCAGCTGCTCCCCTGCTGGGGGGCAGCCTCTCCCCCTACCCCCAGCCTCTCCCCCTGCCCCCCCCCAGCCTCTCCCCTGCCCCCCCCAGCCTCTCCCCTTCCCCCCCAGCCTCTCCCCTGACCCCAGACTCTCCCCCTGCCCCCCAGCCTCTCCCCCTGCCCCCCCAGCCTCTCCCCTGCCCCCCCAGCCTCTCCCCTGCCCCCCCCAGCCTCTCCCCTGCCCCCCCAGCCTCTCCCCTGCCCCCAGCCTCTCCCCCTAACCCTCAGCCTCTCTACCTAACCCTAAGCCTCTCCCCCTAACCCTCAGCCTCTCCCCTGCCCCACAGCCTCTCCACCTAACCCCCAGCCTCTCCCCTGCCCCCCCCACTCTCTCTTCTGCCCCCACCCAGCCTCTCCCCTGCCCCCCAGCCTCTCCCCCTAACCCTCAGCCTCTCCCCTGCCCCCCAGCCTCTCCCCCTAACCCTCAGCCTCTCCCCTGCCCCCCAGCATCTCCCCTGACCCCAGACTCTCCCCCTGCCCCCCAGACTCTCCCCCTGAACCCCCAGCCTCTCCCCGGCCCCCCAGCAACTTTCCTGACCCCAGCGTCTCCCCTGCCCCCCCAACCTCTCCACCTAACCCTCAGCCTCTCCCCTGCCCCCCCCCAGCCTCTCCCCTGACCCCAGCCTCTCCCCCTGCATTCACAGCCTCTCCCCTGGCCCCCCAGCCTCTCCCCTGACCCCCAGCCTCTTCCCCTGCCCCCCCAGCCTCTCCCCTGACCCCCCAGCCTCTCCCCTGCCCCCCCAGCCTCTCCCCTGCCCCCCCAGCCTCTTCCCCTTCCCCCCCCCAGCCTCTTCCCCTTCCCCCCTGCCTCTTCCCCTTCCCCCCAGCCTCTTCCCCTTCCCCCCAGCCTCTTCCCCTTCCCCCCCAGCCTCTCCCCCCTGCATTCTCAGCTGCTCCCCTGCCTCCCAGCCCCTCCCTCTGACCCCTAGCTTCTCCCTCTGACCCCCAGCCTCTCCCCCTGCCCCCAGCCTCTCCCCCTGAATCCCAGCTTCTCCACTGCCTCCCTACCGCTCCCCCTGAACCCCAACCTCTCCCCCTGAACCCCAGCTTCTCCCCTCCCACCCTAGCTGCCCCTCCCTGCTGCTCCCCTGCCCCCCAGCTGCTCTCCCTTTCCCCCAGCTGCTCTCCCTGGCTCCCCCAGCTGCTCCCCCTGTCACCCCCAGCTGCCTCCCTTCCCCAGTCACCCCCAGCTGCCTCCCTTCCTCAGTCCCCCCCCCCAGCTGCCTCCCTTCCTCAGTCCCCCCCCAGCTGCCTCCCTTCCTCAGTCCCCCCCCAGCTGCCTCCCTTCCCCATTCCCCCCCAGCTGCCTCCCTTCCCCTGTCACCCCCAGCTGCCTCCCTTCCCCAGTCACCCCCAGCTGCCTCCCTTCCTCAGTCTCCCCCCAGCTGCCTCCCTTCCACAGCTGCCTCCCTTCCCCAGTCACCCCCAGCTGCCTCCCTTCCCCAGTCACCCCCAGCTGCCTCCCTTCCCTAGTCACCCCCAGCTGCCCTCCTGCCCCAGTCACCCCCAGCTGCCCGCCTGCAGACGAGTTATGGTCAGAGAAGTCTTCATGATGCTGCGCCAGATGGAGAACAAAGCAAAAAGTTAGCGACAGCAATTCGAGAAGACGTCACCTGTGAGTCATTAGTAACTGCACTGTAATCACTTCTATAGTGTGCAGAGCCTGTGTACCATTGAGGTCTCAATGGGTCAGTGTATTGTTTGCGGTAGTGTACTGACACAGCCCTGCGGTCAATACAGTACACTAACCCAAACTTTTAAACTAGGACCCAACTACAAGAGCTGCAGGCACTACAACTCCCAGCATATCCTGAGGGCTGTAGACTGTCAGTAAATGCTGGGAGTTGTAGTGCCTGCAGCTGTTGTAGTTGGGTCCTAGGTGCATTATACACTGGAGGCTTTGTGGGAGATCAGAATACAGAGATCTGTGGGGGCTCAGTGTGTGGAAGTGACCCCAGAACATCACTAATAGGGATAGGGGGAGATGTTTTTGTTCTATCCTCTATTAGTGATGTTCTGGGGTCACTTCCCTGCACTGAGCCCCCACAGATCTATGTATTCTTATGTGCCACAAAGCATTCAGTGTATGATGCACCTAGGATCCAACTACAACAGCTGCAGGCACTACAACTCCCAGCATGTACTGACAGTCTGCAGCCCTCAGGATATGCTGGGAGTTGTAGTAAAGTACAATCCTATGATAACTGCGGCTGTAGACAGATGTGTTGCTGGACCTTCAGGGCTGATGGTTGTCACCCACAGATTGCAGCCACCAGGAGACTCTTCACACAGTGATTTATTAAAGGGTTGTCCGCTCAGAGACTACAACTCCCAGCATACCCTGAGAGCTGTATAAATGGAGGGTGTTCTGAGATTTGTCACAGATACAGATGAATTCAGGAAAGAAGCGGGTCAGCATGTCGTGTCTCACTGGTTGTATATTGGTGAGCCCCAGGTCCCCCAGTCCAACACTGGACAGAAGCGGCCCCCAAACTAAGACGTTCCTGGCCTCCTTCCTTCCTCCATCACGTCTGTTTGATGAGAACAGCGGGCATCAAGCAGAGCGGCACCCAAGTGCCAGGGTATATACCATGCATGTACAGCAACGTGGGGGGCGCCTCAGTGTGCAAAGTGCCTAGGGCAGCATGAACTCTAAATACAGGCCTGGTAATCGTAACAACTTGAGGAACATGCATAACAAGTTAGTTTTACCATAGGGCGAACGGCGTAAATGCAAAACTCCCCAAAATCAAAACAAATTCGTTTTTTTTTTCAATTTGACAGCGCAAATGTTTTTTTTCTGGTTTCGCAGCATATTTTATGGAAAAATAATGCCTGTCATTACAAAGTAAAATTGGTTTCGCAAAAAATAAGCACTCATATAAGTCTCTAGGTGAAAAAATGCAAGCGCTATGGACTTTTAAACATAAAATGGAAAAAGCAAAAGCGTAAAAATGAGCTCTTTGAGCATAAAAGCATATATATAGTAAAGTGCAAGTGCTATATCACAATGCTATAGTATGCTGAATAGAGTGTTAGTATAAAGTAAAGTAATGCACATGTAAACAATATGTTACCAAGGGTATCTGGGTCCCAGTCCGCTGGCCTCCCACCTCACTCTAACGCCGTTTCATGTTAAATATCCGCAGATGGCAGCAAGTAATTGGTGAGGGGCCCATCTTTTAGGCTATGCATGGACAATGGCCGCCATCTTGAATGTCACCATATTGGATCAAGAGCAAGTTTGTGTAAAGGGAAGGTGGTCATGTAGTATATCAAAGACAAGAATTGTCTCTGAAATTTGAAGCTGCTAAAATATTTGCCAGATATCTTGTGTTTCATAAGTTATCATCATTTCCAAAGTTAGCAACAGTTCATAATGATTGGATTCAGCACCTTCAGCTCTGTGTTCAGCACCATGGACAGCACACTGATCATGTCAACTAGCTGTGCATTGCAGTGAACATTATGGGGGAGATTTAGGGTGGTATTACACGCCAATAGGGGCCCGATGATACCTGTAAACGCTCATTTACTGGACCTATTACACGGCCCGATAATTGTTAAACAAGGGCTGCAGGGACATCGTTACCGATGTCCTTGCAGCCCTTGCTTAACTATATAAATTACCTATCCACATTCCAGGGCTGCTGCTGAGGTCTTCTTCTCTACGGGTCCCGCGCGCTCTAGCTTCAGAGAAGAAGACCGCAGCAGCAGCCCTGGAACGTGGATAGGTAATGTATATCGTCAGTCGCCGGCCGCGCAACGCTATTACATGTAGCAACGCGCGGTCGGCGTCCGACGAAAATAGGTCCAAACCTATATCAACGATCAGCCGATGATCGTTGTCATCGGCTGATCGTTGTACTTATTACATGGAGCGATAATCGGCCGAATCGGACCAATTCGGCCGATTATCGTTCCATGTAATAAGACCCTTATAAAAGGGTGTAACATTTAGACTGGTGCAAACTGGCCACAGCAAGCAATCACTACTCAGCTTTCAGTTCTGATGAAAGGAAAGAGGAGCTGTGATTGGTTGCTGTGGGCAGTTTTCACCAGTCTAAACTTTATACCCTTTGATAAATCTCCCCCTATGTTTTTTTATTTGTTTTATTATTTCTGTGCTGATATCTTCGGAAACGCATACTGGATACGATTGCAAATCGAAGAGCGGCAATTGATTTTGGAGACAATTCTGGGCCTCATTGAGGTTGCAACATAGCCACCTTCCTAGTATAAAAACTTGTCCTTGATGCAATATGGTGGTTTTTAAAATGTTATTAAAATTTTAGCCTTCGCTTACAATATAGGCTCCCTCATCCAATACCCATCAGTTTTTTAATGAAGCATTGCCCAAAAATCCTAGGCAGGCTCCACTCTGTGTGACGTAGTCCTAATTCACATGTCCTCACTTTGTACATCAGTAGTGGTCCGCTATTCACCAACCACTCCAATATAAACACTGAACTGTGATGCCAATGAGTGTTTATTGGCGGCACAGATCACAGACTATTCATGGTTCCTCAAAAATTGGCGATGTGTGATCAGCAACATACAGAACTATGTTCCCAAAATTTTCTCAAAATTGTGGATGCGCTATTATTGTAACATTTGGCGCGCGTGTAAATGAGGCCTGACCCTATTATGTGTTTTTGTCAATTAAAAAAAAAACTGGAGCAAAACTGATGGCACATTGATGTTTTCCCAAGGACCTCACTGATACTCGGACATACCCTACAAAAAATGGTGAGTACATGAGGCGGCAATGAAGAGCACTACAGCTGTGTATTCATAGTTGTCCGCAATGGCACAAACATAATCAGAGGTAAATGTACATGAAAGAACAAATTTCTCAAAAACTACGCTGAGGATCAAGGTAAAAAAAAAGGACCCACATCCTCATCGCTCCGTGCTCTATGGGAAGATAACAATAGACTGGATGCTTCTAATTTGCTGATGTGTGTTTCTACATAATGATGATTAGGAAGCTGTTTGGAGACATTACAGCCCAATGTTATATTCAGAGCATGTGACCATCTGTCCTGTGTAGAATGGCTGCCACCCTGTGTGATATGGTAAGTGGCTGCTACATATGGAAGAGGTGGTGGAGATTATATGACAATGCTGGAATTTGTAGTACCACAATAAATCTCTAGCATTTTAAGATTTTATAAAGTGAAAAGATGAAAAACTAAAGCCAATTCCAATGTCCTGGGCTCCTCGTACATTATATAAATTAGGGTGAGAACAAAAAGACTTTCACTTAACCTGACAAGCAATAGTGGGAGCATTGCATGGCCTATAAGACTACATATATCAGCTTGGTGGTCTTCTCATTATCCCCTCAGCCAAACTCATAAAACACTGGTAACCTGACTAGGTATACAATGCCATCTCACATTTCCATCAGACCAGACCTGCACAATACAGACCCCAGTATGAGACCCCAGCATAATACAGACCCTAGAATAAGACCCCAGTATGAGGCCCTTTGTATAATACAGACCCTAGAATGAGACCCCAGTATGAGGCCCTCTGTATAATACAGACCCTAGAATGAGACCCCAGTATGAGGCCCTCTGTATAATACAGACCCTAGAATAAGACCCCAGTATGAGGCCCTCTGTATAATACAGACCCTAGAATGAGACCCCAGTATGAGGCCCTCTGTATAATACAGACCCTAAATTGATGTCATGTATTGCGCTGCACATCAAAAGGAAATACTGTCATGTAGAGAGCGTCTGCCACTCCATAGGGAACACTACAATTCCTGCTATACTTGGTCTAAGTGTCGGACTGGAGTGGCTCGGGCCACCAGAGGAATTCATTCTTGAGGTCCTTCCTTTAGTCCTGCCCCCTGCAACAGCTTTATAGAGTATTTATGTTTCTATTTTAACCCTATTAAACAAGAAGGAAGAAAAATAAAAAATTAAAAAATATATATATGGAAAATAATATCACCATACATGTTCCTGCTGTTCCTGTACTGACCAGTATACAGAGATCAAAAATACCAACAATACCAGTATACAAGGGGCAAATATTATCACCATACATATTACCATCATAATATTACTGACCGAATCCTTTATACTAATATTACCAATAATACCAGTATACGAGGAACAAATAATACCGCCACACCATGACCACATAGTACCATCACAGAGTAACAAAACAATAAATGTTTACTATATAATACCATAATGCCGCGACCATTACTACTATCCTGGTACTAAACCCCAGCACACACAGACCATCATTCCCCCATACAGTGAGCACATAGTGGTAGATAGCAGCTGTACACAAGCTCTGTATACCAGATAAGCAACAAATAACTGTCCCCTAACCAGTTACTTCTCAGCTGTTACCAAACTACAACTAATATCAAGTGTTATCCAGCATTATAGCTGACATAAAATCAGCATGAAAATTAAAGGGCGCAAAAAAAAAAAAAAAAAAAAAAAAAAGATGTGGTGTGCCCAACACGGGAGGCGAACCCTTACCCAAGGGGTTACTAGTCCGTTGCTCTTCTTTCTGAGCTATTGCAGCACCCACACAGACATGAGGAGCTTTAGCAGTGTAGTGATTACATAGGCTATGGATGAACTGAATACACATCTGCCTCCACCACAGAGTGTTTTTACTGCAGAAAAACTGAACAAGGGGGGTGGGCTTGATATACTTAGGGGCGGGGCTTAATCGTCAAAGGGAGGTGCCTAATAGTCGAGGGGAGGGGCTAAAAGAAAACCAATAGCCAAAAATTGTACTCACACACAGATATTTCAGAGTAGGGAGGAAGTAAATATAAAGGAAACATAAAACAAATCCCCCCCTGGAAGCATTAGGGATGTAACTTCTGTCATTATAAGGTAAGGAAACCAAGGAAACAGCTCACTGGAGCGGCCATCTTGAGGCTGGCAGTTGTACACATAGGCCACACCCCCAGATACCAAACCTGTGTGCTGCAGGACTCCAAGCTTGTGTGCACCGCAGCCTCAGCCTCTCAGCAGCAGCAGCAGCAGGGTCAGGATTCTGGACTGTAACGTTTCTCCAGTGTAATAAACCTGTCATGTGTGATACTGTCTGGGGAAAAGGGGTATCTAACCTACAATATCGGATACTACTGGCTCATTGTATCCAAACATAATAGTTTATAGAGTTCCCTTTGTGCCTTTGCATCTAATCTCCAGATAATTAGTCCTGTGCTGCTGACCCCGTGTATCTAATCCTGTGGTAGTTCAGATACGTCTTAGTGAGCCAGTGTATCTAAACCCATGAAAATCTCTGACTTTGCATGTACAGTATGCCTGTCTGTGTGATGCTGTCTGCTCGGCAGGTGGATCTTACCTGTTCTTGTTTCATTCTGTCTATTAGGCTGTGGTCACACATGCACTTTCATACCGTTACTAATTCAATTGCAGTAATAGATAATATAATCGCCATCCAGCCGTCCTTCATTGCTTCACTACAATGACACTCCGTTTGCGAAAATACTCTTTAGTGTATCTAAGCCTATCAGAATTATCATGGGATTAGATACACATTCCCAGTATTGCTCTATAACTGAGAGTTGGCTTATATACACACGCTCAGCCGCACACTATCACTTATAATGAGATTAGATGTTCTGGCAGATGTTCTGCCAACATAACAGCCTTAGATACACCAGATCTGCAGGAAGTATTCCACATGTGGTACCTCACATATACAGTGGTACCCAGGTGCCCATGGCCCCCAAACCCCCCATATTATGAGAGTGGCCCTGTACATACCTCCAGGGTCCACAAGAGGAACGTCTGATGTGCCCTGAGTGATGTGCTGCACTGACGCGCTGTCCCAGGTGAGAGCACTGTTCTATTACATGTTGCCTTTAAGGCGCACACATATTTGACGACTGTCAATGTGACCAGGAGCTTTGTCTCAGGCAACGTCTGTAGCGCGCATTGCCTGTGCCGGAGGTCAGATGAGAAGAGGATCGTGTTGGGGAGAAGGAGCAGAAGTAGTAGGGGAGCGCGCTGGGGGTTAATTTTTTCTGTTATAATCATAGGGGCCATCTACTGAAAAGAGGGAATGACACAGGGCCATCATGGGAAGGGATCATCTACTATAAGGGGACCATCTACTATATGGGGGATGTGCAGAGAGACCTAATACTATATGGAAGCTGCACAGAGGGACCTAATATTACATTTTGCTAGTCAGGCAGCGCAGCAGATCGCTCTAAGGTCCCAGGTCACTATGTCTGCACACTGGGGAGGGGGGTGTCCCAGGTTGGGTGGACAGCCCGGGGCCCAGGGTACAGTTAATCCATCCCTTGTGGTACCTCACCTAAAAACTTCCTACTATTTATTATGAGCGGCAGAATACATTTTCAAAACTCACGCGGCTCTGCACTCCGTTGTAAAGTGAGAGCAGTACTGACCTGCCGGAGGCTCCATGGGCTGCGCTGTAATACACTTGGGTATATACATACTATGGAGCTTCCCGCAGGCCTGTACTCACTTGCTTTGGAACAGAGAGCAGAGTTAGAACAGGAGTTTTGAAAAGTTTTCCTGCCGCTCAAACAAAATGGTAGGTACCATTTCACCCTCTGAAGGCCAGAAAGAAAATCCTCCCCCCCCTACCTATTTAATAACTTTTTTCTTTGTTTTTCAGATACAGGTATCCTGAGGACTACGTCGGATTCGGTGGACTATGTCGATGTCTTGCATTTTTTGTATTTAATGATAATTGAAGGGTGTGGGGGGTGTTTTTATATTAATAAAAAAAAATTATCTGCTGTATTTTGTTGTTTTTTCTTTTCAATTTAAACACTTCCTGATGCTATCTGATAGACAATGTCCATTACTAAGCTGGAGTTGTTATCCTGTAAAACGGCCAACAGTAACCCCCTAGCTATTTCCCCAGTACCCACCACCACAGGGATACTGGGAAGAGCCAGGAACCAGCAGACCCAGAACAGGGCGCTCTGGGTCTAGGCAGTGGCAGGCTGGGAAGGACCAAACTAAATGGCTGCTGCTGTTTGGTTCTTACCTGGCTGGTTATGGTAGAGCGATCATCCTACACACTATATTTTTTTTATTTATGTTAAAAAAACAAACAAAACATGTATGATCCCCCGTCTCTACCATAACCAGCCAGGTAAAAACCAAACAGCAGCAGCCTAGTAATACCAGGGTGGGAGAGGACCATTTATTTTGGCCCTCCCCAGCCTAATAATACCGGCCTGCCTGACATCACAACACAATGTTATATTCAGAGCATGTGACCATCTGTCCTGTGTAAAATGGCTGCAACCCTTTGTGATATGGTAAATGGCTGTTACACATGGAATATGACAATGTTGGAATTTGTAGTACCACAACAATATATCTCTAGCATTTTAATTATTAACCCCAAGGCGACCTAGGACGTACTGGTACGTCCTGGAAGTCTTTCCCCAGAAGACCCTGGACGTACCGGTATGTCCTGAGCTTTTAAAGCGCGCTCCGGAGCGGAGCGCGCTTCATTGCAGGTGGGGGCCTCCTGCAATCAGCAGCCGGCACTGAAGCGTGACATTAACTCCTTAAGCGCCGCGATCGTTTAAGTTTAAGTGACAGGGGGAGTCCCCTGTAACTTACCGATCGGGACCTCCGCAGTCACCGATCGGCGCTCTGGTCACTAAACCTGCACAGGCAGGTTTAATGAGCAGAGCGCCGATAACACTGATCAATGCTATGCCTATGGCATAGCAGTGATCAGTGTGTAAAAATCAAACAAATGTATGTAAGAGTCCCCCAAAGGGACTTAAAATGTGTAAAAAAAAGTTAAAAATCACTAACACACTACCCCAAAACCCCTCCCTCAATAAAAGTCTAAATCACCCCCCTTTCCCATTATATAAATAAAACATATAAAAATAAATAAATAAACATATAATATACCGTAGCGTGCATAATTGTCCGATCTATTAAAAGATATCAAACGTCATTGTGAACGGTGAACGGCATACACGAAAAGAGAGGAAAAAGTGCGTGGATTACCGATTTTATGTTTCATTATATATAAAAAAAATTAATAAAAAGTGATCTAAACGTCCGATCTTCACAAATATGGTAATAATAAAAACTAGAGATCATGTATGGTACATACATAAGCATGGTTAACTCCCTTATCTATCTACTACTATGACGTCTCCACAGTCGACAACGACACCCTTAATCTTAAAAACAGGGCAACATACATGATACATGATGACATGAACACCAATCCGAGACCGATCTTTTTGTATTGACAAGACTGTACTTTTTGTTACTTGTTATTTGTTATGTATCACTTGGTGTTTAGTACTTGTTATGTTTAACAAAATGTGTGCTAAGATGAAGCCGAAGATTGTAGGCTTATTGTCTGTATGTAAATATATCTGAAAAAAACTATTGAATAAAAATTTATAATAAAAAAAAACAAACAAACTAGAGAACATGGTGGAAAAATGACGCCCCATACAGCCCCGTAGGTAAAAAAATAAAACTGTTATAAGCTTCACAATAGGCCCATTTTATTAATATTTAATTGCCAACAAAAAAGGGTTTCATAAAAAAAATATGTATAACATTAGAGAATCTGTGTAAACCTGCATATGGTTGTGTTCAGACTGACCTATAGAATAGTGTTATCTTGTCGCTTTTACCATATAGTGCATTACGTAGACACAGGAACCCCCCAAATGTTACCATATTGTATTCTTTTTTACGATTTCACCTATTTATATCTTCATAAATAATATATTTGGGATTCCGTCATACATGTTATGGTAAAATGAAAGATGCCATTACAAAGTACAACTATTCCAGTAACAAATAAGCCATTACATGGCCCTGTAGATAGAAAACTGAAAGTGCTAAATCTCCTAGAAGGGGAGGAGGGAAAAACGAAAGCGCAAAGATCAAAATTTGTGCGGTCCACTGGGTCATTTTGGGCCTGGTCCTCAAAGGGTTAAAAATGGATAAAAAATTGAAGCCAATTCCAATGTTCTGGGCTCCTTGTACATTAAATAAATTAGGGTGAGAACATAAATTTTTTTGCAGAACCTGACAAGCTCTAGTGGGAGCATTGCATGGCCTATAAGACAACCGTATTTTCCGGCGTATAAGACGACTTTTTAACCCCGAAAAATCGGGGTTAAAATTGGTGGTCATTTTATACGCCGGGTATGGTCGCCCCATACGGTGGAGGCGCTCAAAAATTGCCCCATCCCCACCGTATAGGGTGACCACTATTAAAAAAAAAACATTTAACTCACCTAGGGCCTGTTCCCGGCCTCCGTGCGCCTCCGGTACTGTTCCTGGCGCAGGCAGTGTGACGTACACTACCAGCGCCGGAGTCGAAAATCGCATTCGGAGACATTCGGATGCCCGGGACCTTCGGAAGAATGAGGGAGGCTTCGGGAACTTCCGGCGCCTCTCTCATTCTTTCGGAGCTCTCCCGGCAGCCGGGGAGAGGTTCGGCGATCTCAGTCTCTGGCGCAGGTAGTGTACGTCACACTGCCTGCGCCGGGAACGGTACCGAAGGCGCGCGGAGGCCGGGAACGTGCCCTAGGCGAGTTAAATGTTTGTTTTTTAATTTAGCTGCAGTTAACCCCTGCCTGACCGAAGAAGGGCTGCGGTCAGGCAGGGGTTAACATTTTCCGACATAAAAGGCGAACCCCTGACAATATGCTTAAGGGTACAAACCCACTTGACGTATTTGCTGCGTAAATCAGTCTTAAAAATAAGCAGGCAAAACGCAGGTTGGCTTTATACAATTGTTCTGCGTTAAAATACGCAATTGCGTATTTTTGAAGCGTGAAGCTTGTTGTTAGCAAAGCATCAGTTGTTAAAATACGCAATTGCGTATTTTTGAAGCGTGAAGCTACATGCGTTTTTCGCACAGGTTGTTAACAACTGATGCTTTGCTAACAACAAGCTTCACGCTTCAAAAATACGCAATTGCGTATTTTGACGCAGAACAATTGTATAAAGCCAACCTGCGTTTTGCCTGCTTATTTTTAAGACTGATTCACGCAGAAAATACGTCAAGTGGGTTTGTACCCTAAAAGTCAGGGGTCGTCTTATACGCTGGAAAATACAGTACGTATATCAGCTTGGTCTTCTCAAGCAGACACATTATCCCCTCAGCCAAACTCATAAAACACTGGTAACCGGACTAGGTATACAATGCCATCTCACATTTCCATCAGACCAGACCTACAGAATACAGACACCAGTATGAAACCCCAGCATAATACAGACCCTAGAATAAGACCCCAGTATGAGGCCCCAGCTTTATACAGACCCCACACTCATACATGGACATGGAAACGCCCCTAATCCCACCCAAAAACACGCCCCTAATCGCCCACCATATCACATCCCACTGTATATACACACATACAGGAGGATAATAAGTATATAATACACTGCTGTATACCTACACAAAAGGGAGATATATACACACCCATACAGGAGGAGGATAATAAGTATATAATACACTGCTGTATACCTACACAAAATGGAGATATATACACACATACAGGAGGAGAATAATAAGTATATAATACACTGCTGTATACCTACACAAAATGGAGATATATACACGCCCATACAGGAGAAGGATAATAAGTATATAATACACTGCTGTATACCTACACAGAGGAGAGATATATACACACTCATACAGGAGTAGGAAAAGTATATATTACACTGCTGATCACTTACACAGCATGGGGAGATAAATAAGCCAGGTATGCAGCCAGTGTCTGACTGGGGAACCTGGGGCCCACCAGCGGAAATGATCCTTGGGGCCCACCAATGAACAACCAGTAAAACACAACAGACTGACCTCCGCTCACAATCCCGCCTTCCTCATTGACTCAGTGTAATGTCTTGCGCGTCTGTGCTCTCGGCTAAAAGAAATGACGTGAGACATCACATTGAGTCAGTGAGGTAGGAGGGATTCTGAGAAGAGTCCGTGGTATCTATCTATCTATCTATCTATCTATCTATCTATCTATCTATAATCTCTCTCATATCTATCTATCTATAATCATCTGATAGATAGGAAATAGATAGGAAATAGGAGATAGAACAAAAGAGGAGAAAGACAGACAAAGAGCACAAGTAATCTTACTTACTCAAAGACCAGGGGCACAGGTAGGCATGGAAAGGGCCCCTGGACTTAATTTTCCAAAAAAAACGGTAACAAAATCGCTGATTGTTCGAGAAACAATCATAATTGTTAAACACATTCTCCATTTTTTTTTTATTTTGCATCTTTCATTCAGTTATAAGGAATTATGAACCCCCCTCCCCCGTGTGTTTGCATATGTAAATGGAGGACATGTTGGTCTATATAAGAGGTGCTGAATAAAGTAATTTTCCTTTAATTCTGAGTCTGAGTTGTGGTTATTTGCAGTCATGCCTTTTTAGACTTTTCATACAAAGTAAAATACGGCAATCTCTGTCCGTGGATAATGTCTCACTAGTGATCAGCAAGCTTACTCCAATGCTGAGCTAATTCGGCTGTCAGTTGTATCTCGGCAAAAATATATTAACCCCTTCAAGACCGAGGCTATTTGCACCTAAAAGACCAGGCTCATTTTTCAAAATCTGACCTGTCTCACTTTATGCACTTATAGCTCAGTGATGCTTTAACGTATGCTAGCGATTCTGAGATTGTTTTTTCGTCACATATGGCACTTTATATTAGTGGCAAAATTTGGTCACTACTTTGTGTGTTTTTTGTGAAAAAACATCAAAATATCATGAAAAATTGAAAAAAGTAGCATTTTATGAACTTTGAAATTCTCTGCTTCTAAAAAAAGAAAGTTGTATTACATAAATTAGTTACTAAGTCACATTACCGATATGTCCTCTTTATTCTGGCTTCATTTCATAAACATATTTTACTTTTTTAGGGTGTTACGGGGGTTAGAAATGTATCAGCAAATTACCACATTTTCGTGAAAGTTTCCAAAACTGATTTTTTTGGGGACCAGTTCTTATTTTTAGTTGATTTAGGAGGTTTGTATACTGGAAACCCCCATAAGTGACCCCATTTTGGAAACTAGACACCTTAAAGAATTAATCTAGGGGTATAATGAGCATTTTAACCCTACAGGGGCTGGAGGAAAGTATTCACCATTAGGCTGTAAAAAAATGAAAAATTAAAATTTTCCAATAATATATACATTTAGATTAAAGTTTCTCATTTTCAAAAGGAACATGAGAGAAAAAGCACCCCAAAATTTGTAACACATGTTCTCTTGAGTACTACGGTACCCCATATGTGGGCGTAAACCACTGCATGGGCACACAGCGGGGCTCAGAAGGGAAGGAGCGCCAATTAGCTTTTCCATTGCAGATTTTGCTGAAGAAGTTTCCGAGCGCCAGGTGCATTTGCAGTGCCCCTGTAGTGTCAGCAGAGAGAAAAAACCCCATAAGTCACCCCATTTTGGAAAGTACACCCCTCAAAGAATTCATCTTGGGGTAGGATGAGCAATTTGACCCCACAGGTGTTAGAGGAAAGTATTCAAAATTAGACAGTAAAAATGAAAAACTCAAATTTTTTCCAATAATATGTTCGTTTAGTTTGAAATTTCTCAATTTCACGAGGAACAAGAGAAAAAAAGTACCCCAAAATTTGTAACGCAGGTTCTCATGAGTAAAAAGGTACCTCATATGTCGGTATAAACCACTGTATGGGCACACATCAGGGCTCAGAAGGGAAGGAGCGCCAATTAGCTTTTTCAATGCAGATTTTGCTGAAGAAGTTTCTGAGCGCCAGGTGTGTTTGCAGAGCCCCTGTAGTGCCAGCGGAGTAAAATCTCGCCATAAGTCACCCCATTTTGGAAAGTGCACCCCTCAAAGAATTCATCTTGGTGTGTGGTGAGCATTTTGAACCCACAGGTATTAGAGGAAAGTATTCAAAAGTAGACAGTAAAAATGAAAAACTCGAATTTTTCCAATAATATGTTCCTTTAGTTGGAAATTTCTCAATTTCACGAGGAACAGGAGAGAAAATTCACCCCAAAATCTGTAACGCAGGGTCTCCTGAGTAGAACGGTACCCCATATGTGGGCATAAACCACTGTATGGGCACACAGCCGGGCTCAGAAGGGAAGGAGCGCCAATTAGCATTTTCTCTGCAGATTTTTCTGAAGAAATTTCTGAGCACCAGGTGCATTTGCAGCGCCCCTGTAGTGTCTACAGAATAGAATCCCCCCAAAAGTCACCCCATTTTGGAAAGTACACCCCTCAAAGAATTCATATTGGGGTAGGATGAGCATTTTAGCCCCACAGGTATTAGAGGAAAGTATTCAAAATTGGCCAGTAAAAATGAAAAACTTGAATTTTTCCAATAATATGTTGGTTTAGTTTGAAATTTCTAAATTTCACAAGGAACAGGAGAAAAAATGTACCCCAAAATCTGTAACGCAGGTTCTCCTGAGTACAACGGTACCCCATATGTGGGCATAAACCACTGTATGGGCACACAGCAGGGCTCAGAAGGGAAGAAGCGCCAATTTGCTGGAGCAAAACCGCAGCTAGTAACAGTTATTAGAATAGCGCAGTTACTAAAATACAGTAAAAAAAATTAGATTACAGGTAATGTGGGGTGGTTACGGGTAATCTGGGGTGGTTACGGGTAATCTAGAGGTGGTTTCGGGCAGTCTGAGGTGGTTACGGGCAGTCTGGGGTGGTTACGGGCAGTCTGGGGTGGTTACGGGCAGTCTGGGGTGGTTACGGGAAGTCTGGGGTGGTTACAGGCAGTCTGGGGTGGTTACGGGTAATCTGGGGTGGTTACGGTTAATCTGGGGTGGATACGGTCAACATGGGGTGGTCACAGGCAACCTGCTGTGGTTAGAGGCAACCTGGGGTGGTTACAGGCAACCTGGTGTGGTTAGAGGCAACCTGGGGTGGTTAGAGGCAACCAGGGGTGGTTATGGGCAACGTGGGGTGAATACGGACAACCTGCTGTGGTTACAGACAATCTGGTATGGTTACAGGCAACCTGCTGTGGTTACGGACAATCTGGGGTGGTTGCGGACAATCTGGGGTGGTTACAGGCAACCTGCTGTGGTTACGGATAAACTGAAGTGCTAATAGGTAATCTGAGGTGGGTACCTGTAATCTGGCGTGGTTACGGGCAATCTGGAGGGGGTCACTGGCAATTTGGGGTGGTTAGAGGCAACGTGCGGTGTTCAGAGGCAAGGTGCGGTGGTCAGATGCAAGGTGCGGTGGTCATAGGCGAAGTGCGGTGGTCATAGGCGACGTGCGGTGGTCATAGGCAACGTGCGGTGGTCATAGGCGACGTGCGGTGGTCATAGGCGACGTGCGGTGGTCAGAGGCGACGTGCGGTGGTCAGAGGCGACGTGCGGTGGTCAGAGGCGACGTACGGTGGTCAGAGGCGACGTGCGGTGGTCAGAGGCAACCTGCGGTGGTTGCGTGCAATCTGGGGGGTTACATGTAATCTGGCATGATTATGGGCAATCTGCGGTGGTTATGCCCAACCTGCGGTGGTTAGGGGCAACCTGGAGGGGTTACAGACAATCTAGAATTGTTACGGATAGAGTGAAGTGCTTATAGCTAATCTGGGGTGGTTACATGTAATTTGTGGTGGTTACAGGCAATCTGGGGTGATTACGGACAATCTGGAGGGGGTCACTGGCAACGTGCGGTGGTTACGGGCAACGTGCGGTGGTTACGGGCAACGTGCGGTGGTTACGGGCAACGTGGGGTGGTTACGGGTAATCTGGGGGGTTACGTGCAATCTGACGTGATTACGGACAACCTGGGGTGGTTACGGGCAACGTGCGGTGGTTACGGGTAATCTGGGGGGGGGGTTAGGGGTAATTTGGGAGTAAACTGTAATTATTACTATAATAAAAAGTGTGTGTTTTATTTTTTTGTATGTTTGTCACTTTTTGTACTTTACATATTCATTTTCACTGTATTACTATGATTACTGTGATATTTTCTATCACAGTAATCATAGTTCAGTGACAGAGACCAAATTGGTCTCTGTCACTTTAAATTTTCAGAGCTTGGCTGGTTGTGGAGCGCATGCGCACTTCATAACCAGCCAGGACGTCGAGGAGGAAGGAGCTCCGTGGATCCGGTGAGTATATGGGGAAGGGAGGGTGACTCGGGGACGGGGGTGACAGGGGGGGTGGGGGGCGACTTGGGGGGTGGGGGGACATCACTTCTTATCCCCTGTCACCAATCATTCATGGTGACAGGGGATAAAAAGTGCCGGCGGCACATGGTACAAGCGATCAGCGGTATATAGTATATACCGCTGATCGCTTGTACCGGGACCCCACAGGGGGGGTCCCGATGACTGCCCCATGCTCTCCGCTACCTCCGGTGGCGGAGAGCATGGGGCTTTCATTCATTTTTCTTGCTTGATCACTGTGAACAGACATTAGTCTGTTCACAGTGATCGCGGCGGCCATCTTGGATCCGATGGCCGCCGCGGGAGGGGGGGTTAGTGACTGGGGCACTAGGGGGCTGATCTGGGGTCTGATTTTTACTTATTTCATCTCCCCCCACCGTGGATTCACGGTGGGGGGAGATGAAATACAGCGGCGGCACCGGCCCATTAGTGACCGCCGTTTCGGCAGTCACTAACGGGTTAATGGGGGTCAGCTGCGGGATCGCAGCTGATCCTCATTATCTCCGGTGCTGTACACAGATGAGAGCGGGATCGCTGTCCCTGCAGCGATCCCGTTCTCATCACAAAGCCCCTGTCAGTCAGGAACGTATATGTACATTCCTACTGCACGGGGCATGTGCAATAGGAACGTATATATACAGATGGCTGACGTGAAGGGGTTAATTGATCTTTATAGAATTCTTTCCTGCAGGGAATATTCCAAATGAATCTACCCAAAATCTAACCTAAAAATATGTCAGACATTTATGCAAAACACATTACAAGTGAAGGCACAGAATACTTCCAATGGGCAGCATGGCAGCCTCATGTCTATGTGTTTAGCATAAAGCTTGTTCATTTTTGGTAATAATTTTGGGATATTTCGTTTAAACATTTGCTAAAGGAACGAAATATCCAAAAACACTTTTGCTTCATGCAAAACACCTTACAAATGAATGTGGTAATACTTGTAAAAGCCGGCAATCCACCTGATTTCAATGTGTTTAGTATCAGGCTATTACATTTTCACATTCAAATTTTTGAGTATTTCGTTACTTCATAGGATGTTTCTACGAAATTTCTAAAATTTGCTTCATAAAAAGTAATAGCTTTATGCTTAACACATACAAACGAGGCCCGGTGGATTGCCCGTTTGCAAGTATTCAATGTGTTTTGCATAAGTTATTAGGTTTTTGGATCTAATGTGTGAATATTTTGCTGTAATGTTCTATGAAGGAACAAAATATCGAAAATTATAAATTTAGACCTTTTTTTATATTGGTAATGATGGTAAACTGAGTGAATCAGTGTTTGGGGGTGGTGTGTAAATAGCAGACCCCCTAGTAAACTGCTTAAAGGGGTTGTCCGGCGAAAAAAAATTATTCACAGAATAACACACATTACAAAGTTATACAACTTTGTAATGTATGTTATGTCTGTGAATGGCCCCCTTCCCCGTGTCCCACCACCCCCACCCGTGTACCCGGAAGTGTGGTGCGCTATACATTACCTGTCGCGTGCCGACCACGGTCTCCGATCGTCAGCAGTGACGTCTTCTTCGGGAGCTTGGCGGATCTTCCCGAGTGCCGGCCGCCCTCTGCAGCGTCATCCGAAGCTCAGCCGCGATTGGCTGAGCATAACTGTGCTCAGCCAATCGCGGCTGAGCGGCTGATGACGCGGCCACGTCATCAGCTGCTCAGCCGCGATTGGCTGAGCACAGTTATGCTCAGCCAATCGCGGCTGAGCTTCGGATGACGCTGCAGAGGGCGGCCGGCACTCGGGAAGATCCGCCAAGCTCCCGAAGAAGACGTCACTGCTGACGATCGGAGACCGTGGACGACACGACATGCGGTGAGTATAATGCACCACACTTCCGGGTCTAGCGTGGGTGGGGGGAAACACGGGGAAGGGGGCCATTCACAGACATAACATACATTACAAAGTTGTATAACTTTGTAATGTGTGTTATTCTGTGAATAATTTTTTTTCGCCGGACAACCCCTTTAAGTGTCTCATTGATTTCAATGTGGCTCATTATTGGAGTGGAACATTCCATCATTGAAAAATTACTTTTATTAGTAGAATTTTTGAATAAGGTGTAGGTATAAATAGAGCATTAAAACTTTGGGCTTTAATAAAGCAGTCTATATTATATTTACAAATGGAGTGGTTGGGTATTATGTAATAAGCCTAAGGTGAACTATAGGTCACTATTCACAACTGCTCACATGAACTTCTCTGCTGTAATGAATTACTTCAGCTCTAATATTACTTCATATTGCTATGAGCCTGGCTGTAGTAAATTGCCATGTTTGCAAAAACATTCACTGTGTATTCACTGGCTTTTACTTTTTCAATTTAAATATGTAGTAATTATTTATTTATTATTATTTATGTGTTTATTTTATTATTATTTTTTTTCCTCCATGGATATTTAGTTATTTATTTATTTAGAACCAGAGAATTATGTCAATAATATACTGATCCCTTTGGTGGGTCCAACTGATCATGATAAATGGTTGGGGAGGTCACTGGAGGGATCAGGAGAGGTGCAAGTGGCTTCATGAGAATGGGGTCATCGCCACTAGTATGAATGTGGAATTAAGAAAGTGGAGCTGGTTGGTCTGAACGTCCCCAGGTTGGGAGCAGGAGGACCATGGAGGACCACTTGGAAAATCTGTAGGATGGATGAGTTGGTTGTGATTATGGATAAAGATGCTGGAGATAATGGTAACAATGGCCATAAAACGGTGTGGTTGGGGTGTTGCTTTGCTGTCTGGAGAACGGGCTGGATGTCATGGAGTCATAGATGAAAACCTTATATACTGGGAAAGGATGGAGGAGAGGAGTCTAAGTAGGTTACATAAGTTTAGAGTGAGTTATTGGTGACGGCGCCGGATTGGCAGGTTCTGTTATAAAGCAAGTAAAAAAAAAATGGAGAAAAGTGGATCTCTCTTCTTTATTATGGATTGTTGTATTAATTTATCTTGATGAAGGAAAATGATCCGGTAAACAGTATTATGTCATAATTGTAAGAGATTATATTGTTATTGTTATCTTTCTGCCTAATGTTGGTATGATATACGCTTTTCTTTTATATTTTTTATGAAAAAAATTATTAAATTATTAAATTATATAAACTCGTAGTAATTAGCTCCTAGATTTGTATTCAGCTAACGCTGGATTACTTCATTACAGCTCTTGCTGGACAGACAATGTGGCAGAAGCCGCTCTCGGTTGGACGCTCAGCTCCCAGCTCCTTGGGTTTGACAAGAAAAGTGTTTCTATGTGAGATATTTTACAGTATATAGGAGTCAGAGGCTATATGACCATATCATAGCGCTAGTGCAATGCAATGTTGTAACTACTGTGTTTGGCTGTATGCCCAGCTCCTTCACTTATTCTAACACAAAAGTGTTTATATATAAGCTCTTATTTACAGCGTCTGCAAACAGGAGGTCATATGATCAGAACTGATTACTCCCACTGATCTCTTACTGGGCAGGTGACACATATATCTGCAATAAAGGTGGAGTATTAGTCAATTTAATAACTAGTTGAAATACTTGGGTACTAGCCACCAAGATACTAGTTAGTCACAGACTATTTAGGATATTCCAGTCTCTAGTCGCCTGGCGCTGGTATAAGTATAGAGGCTGGCCCCTGTCTGCTTACCTCACTATATGTTATTGTGCACTAGTGGGCACTATGCCCCTATTCCAGCATTGCACAATAATCAACTCCAGTACTGTGGACCAGTATTTTAAAGTGAATCTGTACCCACAATCTGACCCCCCCAAACCACTTGTACCTTCAGATAGCTGCTTTTAATCCAAGATCTGTCCTGGGGTCCGTTTGGCAGGTGATGCAGTTATTGTCCTAAAAAACAACTTTTAAACTGGCAGCTCTGTGCCCAATGGCCGGGGCTTAGATTGTGTATGCATTAGGCTGGCACACCCTCTCTGTCCCTCCTCCTCGCCCTCCTCATCATTAGGAATGCTCCAGGCAGATTGTCTCCTATTCATCAGCTGTGTAAATACTGAACATGGGCTGGATCATTAAGACACATTTGCAGGAGAAAATGTTCCAGTGGCATTCCTAATGATGAAGAGGGTGAGGAGGAGCAAAGGAGGGGTGATGTAACATTAAAGCACAGATACTACAAGCCCTGACCGTTGGGCACAGGGTTGCAAGTTTAAAAATTGTTTTTTTAGGACAATAACTGCATCACCTGCCGAACAGACCCCAGGACAGATCTTGGATTAAAAGCAGCTATCCAAAGGTACAAGTGGTTTGGGTGGAACAGATTGTGGGTACAGAGTCGCTTTCAGCTCTATGTTCAGCACCACGGACAGCACATTGATTGTGTCAACTAGCTGTGCATTGCAGTGAACATTACATTTTTTTATTTTATATTTCCTATGCTGATAACTTTGGAAATGAGAGATTGCAAATCAAAGAGCAATTGATTTTGGAGACAATTCCGGGCCTCTTTGCGATACAACATGGTTTTAAAAATGTTTATACAATTACATACTTAGGGCTTCCTCTCCCATTACCCATCAGTTTTTTAATGAAGCATTGCCCAAAAAGCCTAGGCAGGCTCCACTCTGTGTGACGTAGTCCTAATTCACATGTCCTCACTTTGTGCATCAGTAGTGGTCCGCAATTCACCAACCACTCCATTATAAACACTGACCTAAGATGCCAATGAGTGTCCTATTTATTGGCGGCACAGATCACAGACTATTCATGGTGCCTCAAAAATTGGGGATGTAAGAAAAGCCACATTCAAAACTATGTTCCCGAAATTTGCTCAAAATTGTGGATCCGCTATTATTGTCACATTCGGTGCTCATGTGAATGAAGCCCGACCCTATTATGTGCTTTTGTGGATTAAAAAAAAGTGGAGCGAAACTGATGGCACATTGATGTTTTCCCAAGGACCTCCCTGATACTCGGACATACCCTACGAAAAATGCTGAGTACATGAGTCGGCAATAAAGAGCACTACAGCTGGGGGGGGGGGGGGTGGAGCCTGGCAGCGCTCGAGGCAGGATGCGCGTCTTGGAGCTCCTGCCTGCCTACTATGCCAAGATCCCAGTTTCTAAGTGCTACCCAGCCATCTTAGCCTGGCAATGGGCATACCTGTGCCAGGACGAGCTGCCAAGTGAGCGGGGTTTCATTCCCGGAGCTACGGACCGCTGTTCCGGCCTGCGGCCTACTCTGCCTCTGAGACCGGGGCCTCGATTTCGCCCGTGGACCCCCCCCGGAACATCGGGGCGGCGGATCGCGGTGACTGAGGTGCGTGCTTGCGGCCGGTGCCTCTCTGTGCACTGATCGCCTGCCTGAAGAGCCAGGTGAGGTGAGGGAGGCCCGAGAGAGAATGACAGCTGGGCCCGCAGAGAGGCTGCAGAAGGACAGTTACAGGGGAGCTGCAAAAAATAGATCCGGCACTCCACTACTGGCAGTGGCGCCATCTTCCCTCCACCAATAGCACTGCCAGGCACAAACACCGAAGCAGGCACTGAGGGGTGCCGTTTATGAAACTGGGGACACTGCACATTGTCCGCTGCTGCTCTTTATGACAAGTCTCCACAAACCTCCCCCTCCTCCAGAGACCTCAACTAAGTGAATTCTGTGACGTCCAAACCCTGTTCTTGGACATTCTATTACAATTAGCCCCTGGCGTACTGGTGGCCTACAACCAGTTTAACAGGCCCTTACAATAAAGGTTCCATCTTACACTCCAGAGAATCCATCCAGGAGAAGAAGTCACACTTATAACTTGAAAGAAACTGGTCAGTGGTGAATATATAAAGTTGCTTTTCAGAGAATTCACACGGGAGTAGAAGTCACACTTATAACTTGAAAGAGATTGCCCATTACTGCCTCCAAGTGGTAGCTGTATAAAGTTGCCTATCAGAGAATTCACACAGGAGAAGTCACACTTATAACTTGAAAGAAACTGTCCATTACTGCCGCCTAGTGGCAAATATATAAAGTTGCCTAACAGAGAATCCACAAAGGAGAAGAAGTCACGCCTATAACTTGAAAGAAATTGTCCAATACTGCCACCAAGAGGCGATTACATGCAGTTTCTTATCAGAGAATTCATACAGGAGGAGAAGTTAAGATTCCTAATCTGAACTAAACTGCTCTAGCTCTGCATTTTAATGGACAATCTATAAAACTGCGGTTGTTTTAGTTCGCGGTAAGATTTTTGGGCTTCCGGTTCCGGCGCCATGTAAGCAGGCCATGCCGTCATCTCGCTCTAGTGAGCTCCCCGACAGCACGCCCGATCACCCGCAGTCTATCACTCACCTCTCTCCTCGGTGCCGACTACACCAGCAGGAGATATGGATCGTTTTATCCAAAAGGGCAAGCTGTCTCAGTCCAAGGGCCGTGGCAAGTCCAGCAAGACGAAAAGCAGAAGCACCAACAGGGCGGCATCTCCCGCTTCCTCACGAGCTACATCCCCAGAGAGGTCTGAGCGAGATTCTTCAGCAGGGGAAGAAGACACCGAGTCCTTTGTGATGGATTACGCTGCCATTGCAACAGAAGTGGCGAAAAGGATTACCCCCGGTCTACAGGACTCGGTCACAGCAGCAGTGACAAGCGCCTTAAGGCAAGTACAGAAGGAGGTGGCAGCCCAAGGTGCGGTGGAAGAGAGAGTGGGCGTGCTAGAAGATGGGGCAAACACCGTGCCCGCCAGGATGCAGACTATAGAGATGGAAAATAGACGCCTGTGGGACAGAGTGGAAGACCTGGAAAATAGGTCCAGGAGGAACAACCTCCGTATTATCGGGGTTCCTGAGTCATTCCTGCAAAGACTTATTGAAACTATGTGAATATACGCTCCCATCATTGCTAGGTATAAAACAATTGTGCAAGGTGGAAAGGGCCCACAGGCTCGGCCCAGACCTACGTCCTGCTGCAGAGAGGGGGATACCTGCAGGCTTGTCTCAGAGAGAACGCCCTAGACAGGTCATAGTGAAATACCTTGACTTTACCGACAAAGTGACCATACAAAGAGCATTCAGGGCCAGAAAAGACGCCTTGGAGCTGGACGGTCATAGGATTCTAATCTTTGGCGACTTTTAGGTGGAGGTAACGAAACGCTGCAAGCTATTTTCTCCCATCTGCACAGCACTTTATAAACAGCAAGTACGCTTTGCCCTGATATACCCAGCTATCCTGAAAGTTTTTTACCCGGACGGGTCCTTTTCCACCTTTACTAACGCTGTGGAAGCGGCGGCATCTCTTCAAGACTATCTTGCCAACAGGTCCCCACGCCTGTCCGCAACTGCTGAGGATTTTACTCCATTCCAAGCTAGGAAACGCATGGCGTCACTACAAGAGGAGGATCCTAATGCTGTTGTCCCCCCTGTCTCTGTTAGCCAGGGTTTACCTCCCAAGGAACAAAGGATCCGGCAATCTACCTCGGTTTCTGTCCGATCAAATGATGCGCTTGGAAGCTCAGGGACAGTTTCAGGGATGGATTGAATGGTGTCAAACATTTGCTTGGATTTCTGCACTTCTCAAGCTTGCTTTTGCTAAGAATGCAGCATCTTTCCGGTGTCTTTAAAATGTTCCTGCGGATGGCTGCCTGTAGTCCATACTACCTCTCCTTGCTGTGGATCATTTTTCTGGTTTATCCCATTATTTAGCTCCATATGACTATTATGTTTGCTTATATTCTGGTCTTGTTGCTGGCCCTTCTCCAACCCAAGTTTTATAACTTCCCTTTTTTCCCTCCTTTTCCTCTCCCCTTCCCCCATCATTCCCCCCTTCCCCCATCACACGGTAATTTTTCACCCCTTCCCCTCCTAACTCCCCCCCTCCCTTCCCCCCCCTCCCTCCACCCCTCCTCTCTTCCATCCCCCTCCCTCCCCCCTCCCTTCCCCTCCCCCTCTCTTCCATCCCCCTCCCTTCCCCTCCCCTCCTCCCTTCCCCCCTCCCCTCTTCCCTTAAAGTTTTGCCCAAACCAGGGAAAGACCTCACTTCCCCAGGAGGATATAGGCTTATCTCATTAATAAACGTTGACATGATACACAGATACTGCCTAGACTAATTTCTCACAACCAGGTGGGCTTTGTTCAGGGCAGAGCGGCAGTGACCAACCTCAGAAAGGTCATAGGAGTGTTGGACGAGGTCCACTTGAGACCGGAACTACACCCCTCCCCCGCCATATTATCTATTGACGCAGAAAAAGCCTTTGATAATGTGCGGTGGGAGTGGGTGTGGAATGTAATGGAGAGGATGGGATTCCATGGGGAGTTTATGGCCTATTTACACTCCCTCTATACGTCCCCGCAGGGCACCAGACAGAGAAGGGCACCAGACAGGGATGCCCCCTTTCGCCCTTTTTATTCAATATAGCCATAGAACTGTTGTCACGGATCTTGGATCAGTGTTCAGTGTTTGAGGGTATAGCGGTTGGAGGCATTGCCTTATTCGCGGATTATCTCCTTATATTTTTAGAACACCCGAGCAGGGATTTACCAGCTGTATTTAATTGTCTACACGATTTCGGACTCAAATCTGGCTTCAGGGTCAATGTCTCTAAAAGCACACTGCTGGAGTTACGGGCTAGCTCCTCTCGATTATCACAACAATTGTTGGGGGTCCCGGTATCCCTCACTCGCACTAATATGAAATATCTGGGGGTATTGGTGGGGTAAAGTCCTGGCACCTTGTATGGTCTAAACTTTCCTCCCCTCATCCAGTCCATCATAGCATCCCTGGAAAGATGGGCGAATCTGCCCTTACCCTTGCTTGGCAGATGTCATCTGGTGAAAATGATGGCCTTCTCTAGGTTATTATACCCAATGCAGACCATCCCCGTCCTATTTCCCGGATGTTAGACGCTACAACTTGGCGAGTCTTTTGCGCCATGGAGTGGATTGGATGAGGGGAGGTGGCCTGTACTCCAATATCCGCCTGGAGGGTGCTCTAGCCTTTCCCTTCGCTCCTTTACACTAGATTTCCTGCTATCCCTCCAGCTATCAAACGGAGCCTCCTTCTACGGGACACAATTATAGTGTGGAAGTCTGGTTTAAAGGATGCAGGGTTGCCATTTGCCATCAGTAGGCATATGCCCATATGGCATCATCCTGAGGCACAAGAGTTATCTACTAACAAGCTATATCACAAATGGAAAGAGAAGGGTATCACCCATGTCAAACACTTTCTTCACGAGTCGGAACACAGATATCTGACTTTGAAGGGGACTCTAATAAAATATGGGTTAACCTCGGACCACTTTCTGATTTATTCGCAGGTGGTGGCCTTTCTAAAATCTAGGCTTCGTAATCTCAAACCACTGCTCCAGTCATCTTTTTTTGATGACATCATTCAAACAGAAACTCATATTCATTCACTGTCTTATCTGGCATTGGCGTTGAGACGGCAAGCCTCGAGCCAATCGGATTTGGGTGTTTTCAAACACTGGGAACTTTATTTCAACAGGGAAGATCTTACCAAACCAATTCTGGATGGCTATACGTCTGTGAGAAAGGCCATTGTAAATGAAACTTGGCGGGAAACACAATTTAAGTTAATCCATAATGCCACGTATGGCTTTACCCTGCCTAAAACCGTTGACAGGCCTGATCGGATTGAGGCTTGCCCGAATTGTAATGCCCGAGGCACGGATCTGGTACATGGCCTAGTCACTTGTCCTCTGACAAGACATTTCTGGGTACAACTGCAGAATCTCCTTATAGCTAAACTGCATATTATTCTGTCGTTAGATCCACTGGAGCTTTTGTTTCATATTCCGCATTCAGAGGGTGTGTTGACCCAACTTACCCATGTCTTTCTCCTAGTAGCAAAGAGATGTCTCTTAGCCAAGTGGTTGGTAGCGCGTATGCCAACGATAGATGATGTGTTGCTTCAGGTAAAGCGATACCTTTACCATGATCAACTGGAGGTGCTTAGGGACAAGGAAAAATCCACTAATAGGTTTTCTAAGAAATGGAAAACCTTCATTTGTTGTTTTCTTTTCCATTCTGAAATTAGACAGCTAATGTTGCCATTCGTAGATACCCTGTGGTACCTGAAAAAGGATGTTGCTGGAACTTTAGGAAAACTTAAGGTGACATCTTGAGGTTATGGTTCCTTAAGGTAATAGCACCAGATGCGTATACGTAGCCATGTGATTACTTCGAGACCGTATGGGGTATGGGGAGAGAGTTTCTCCTATTACTTACTCGGTTTTATCTTCTATATTGTATCATTGTTTTTTTTACATATATGTGGTAACTATTGTATAGATCTTTTGGCGGGAGTGTTTTTCCGCTGTTGTGACAGATATTTGTAAAATGTTTTTGGTTAAAAAACAATAAAAATGATTTTATTTTTTTTTTTAAAAGAGCACTACAGCTGTGTATTCATAGTTGTCTGCAATGGCACAAACATAACCAGAGGTAAATGTACATGAATTAATAAATTTCTCAAAAACGACGCTCAGGATCAAGGTAAAAAAAAGGACCCTCATCCTCAGCGCTCCGTGCTCTATGGGAACATAACAATAGGCTGGATGCTTCTAACCTGCTGATAGTTTCCCTATAATTACTGGTTCTACGTTTCATCCACAATCGGTAGTTAGGCCACATCTGGTAAAAGGTGAAATTTCTGTAAATAAAGATGGCGGCTGCCACCAGACTGATGTGTGTTTCTACATAATGATGATTAGGAAGCTGTTTGGAGACATTACAGCACAATGTTATATTCAGAGCGTGTGACCATCTGTCCTGTGTAGAATGGCTGCCACCCTGTGTGATATGGTAAGTGGCTGCTACACATGGAAGAGGTGGTGTGGATTATATGACAATGCTGGGATTCTGGACTCCTCGTACATTATATAAATTAGGGTGAGAACAAAAAGGCTTTCACTTAACCTGACAAGCAATAGTGGGAGCATTGCATGGCCTATAAGACTACATATATCAGCTTGGTGGTCTTCTCTAGGAGTCACGTTGTCCCCTCAGCCAAACTCATAAAACACTGGTAACCAGACTAGGTATACAATGCCATCTCACATTTCCATCAGACCAGACCTGCAGAATACAGACCACAGTATGAGACCCCAGCATAATACAGACCCTAGAATGAGACCCCAGTATGAGGCCCTCTGCATAATACAGACACTAAATTGATGTCATGTATTGCGCTGCACATCATAGGGAACACTACAATTCCTTCTATACTTGGTCTAACCGTCACACTGGAGTGGCTCGGGCCACCAGAGGAATTCATTCTTGAGGTCCTTCCTTTAGTCCTGCCCCCTGCAACAGCTTTTATAGAGTATACAGTATATGTTTGTATTTTTAACCCTATTAAACACACAAGAAAAAAATAAATATATATATATATATATAAATATATATGGACAATTATATCACCATACAGTACATGTTCCTGCTGTTCCTGTACTGACCAGTATACCGAGACCAAAAATACCAACAATACCAGTATATAAAGGGCAAATATTATCACCATACATATTACCATCATACTATAACTGACTGAATCCTTTATACTGATACTACCAATAATACCAGTATACGAGGGACAAATAATACCGGCACACCATGACCGCATAGTGCCATCACATGAGTAACAGAATAATAAGCGGTTACTATATAAAACCTCATGCCGCGACCATTACTACTATCCTGGTACTAAACCCCAGCACACACAGACCATCATTCCCCCATACAGTGAGCACATAGTGGTAGATAGCAGCTGTACACAAGCTCTGTATACCAGATAAGCAACAAATAACTGTCCCCTAACCAGTTGCTTCTCAGCTGTTACCAAACTACAACTAATATCAAACATTATCCAGCATTATAGCTGACATAAAATCAGAATAAAAATTAAAGGGCGCAAAAAAAAAAAAAATGTGGGTGTCCAACGCGGGGAATGAACCCTAGCTCAATGGGTTACTAACCCGTTTCCCTTCCTTCTGAGCTATTGGAGCACCCACACAGACATGAGGAGCTTTAGCAGTGTAGTGATTACATAGGCTATGGATGGGCTGTATACACATCTGCCTCCCCCACAGAGCGCTCTAACTGCAAAAAAACTGAACAAGTGGGTGGGGTTAATGTACTTAGGGGAGGGGTGTATTCATCAAAAGGGAGGTGCTTAATAGTTAAGGGGAGGGGCTTAAAGAGAACCAATAACCACAAATTATACTCAAACAGTTATTTCACAGTAGGGAGGAAGTAAATATAAAGAAAACATAAAACAAATCCCCCCTTGAAGCATTAGGGATGTAACTTCTGTCATTATAAGGTAAGGAAACCAAGGAAACAGCTCACTGGAGCGGCCATCTTGAGGCTGGCAGTTGTACACATAGGCCACACCCCCAGATACCAAACCTGTGTGCCAGGAGCGTAGCTAGGAATCATGGGGCCCCATAGCAAAAAACTGTATGCCCCCCCCCCCCCAAATGCGTCCCAGGGTGGGGGAGGGAGGGAAAGGATCTTTTCAGCGGAGGTGCTGCAATGCAATGAGATATACATATGGGTATTATATACATATGAGAGGGGTATATATGAGGGTATTATACACATGTTAGAGATACCCATCTAATAAGTATATAATACCCTCAAATTTACCCCTCTCAAAGGTTTATGAAATCTTTACATATGAGGATATTACTGTATATACATATGGGAGAGGTATGTATGATGGTATTATATGTATATATAATGGTATTATATGGAAAGATGAGAGTTTTATATACACATTAGAGGGGTATAATATATCCTCATATATACCTCTCTAATATGTATATTGTACTTTCATATATGCATATAATACAATCATATATGCCTCTCCCATATGTATACACATTCAGATTCTCATATATACTGTATATTATATATGAGGATATTACTGTATATACATATGGGAAAGGTATACATATATACATTTGAGAGGGGTATATATGAGGGTATATTACTCTTCTAATGTGTATATAATACCCTCATATATGCATATATACCTCTCCCATAGGTGGCGGATCACAATGTCACAGTCCGGGGGTGGGGGGGGGGCTCTGTGCTGCAGGACTCCAAGCTTGTGTGCACCGCAGCCTCAGCCTCTCAGCAGCAGCAGCAGGGTCAGGATTCTGGACTGTAACGTTTCTCCAGTGTAATAAACCTGTCATGTGTGATACTGTCTGGGGAAAAGGGGTATCTAACCTACAATATCGGATACTACTGGCTCATTGTATCCAAACATACCAGTTTATAGAGTTCCCTTTGTGCCTTTGCATCTAATCTTAAGATAGTTGGTCCTGTGCTGCTGACCCCGTGTATCTAATCCTGTGGTAGTTCAGATATGTCTTAGTGAGCCAGTGTATCTAAACCCATGAATATCTTTGACTTTGCATGTACAGTATGCCTGTCTGTGTGATGCTGTC
Organism: Dendropsophus ebraccatus; assembly: GCF_027789765.1. Taxonomy (NCBI): domain Eukaryota; kingdom Metazoa; phylum Chordata; class Amphibia; order Anura; family Hylidae; genus Dendropsophus; species Dendropsophus ebraccatus. The sequence continues at coordinate 103,930,629 of NC_091461.1, read as the reverse complement.
TGCTCGGCAGGTGAATCTTACCTGTTCTTCTTTCATTCTGTCTATTAGGCTGTGGTCACACATGCACTTTAAGGCTGGGTTCACACTATGTATATTTGAGGCTGTATTTGGTCCTCATGTCAGGTCCTCATAGCAACCAAAACCAGGAGTGGATTGAAAACACAGAAAGGATCTGTTCACACAATGTTGAAATTGAGTGGATGGCTGCCATATAACAGTAAATAACGGCCATTATTTCAATACCACAGCCGTTGTTTTAAAATAACAGCAAATATTTGCCATTAAATGATGGCCATCCACTCAATTACAACATTATGTGAACAGAGCCTTTCTGTGTTTTCAATCCATTCCTGGTTTTGGTTGCTATACAGCCTCACAAATACAGCCTCAAATATACATAGTGTGAACCCAGCCTCATACCGTTACTAATTCAATTGCAGTAATAGATAATATAATCGCCATCCAGCCGTCCTTCATTGCTTCACTACAATGACACTCCGTGTGCGAAAATACTCTTTAGTGTATCAGAATTATCATGGGAACTGAGGGTTGGCTTATATACACACGCTCAGCCGCACACTATCACTTATAATGAGATTAGATGTTCTGGCAGAATTGTATCCAACATAACAGCCTTAGATACACCAGATCTGCAGGAAGTATTCCACATGTGGTACCTCCCATATACAGTGGTACCCAGGTGCCCATGGCCCCCAAACAAACCATATTATGAGAGTGGCCCTGTACATACCTCCAGGGTCCACAAGAGGAACGTCTGATGTGCCCTGAGTGATGTGCTGCACTGACGCGCTGTCCCAGGTGAGAGCACTGTTCTATTACATGTCTGCCTTTAAGGCGCACACATAATTGCCGACTGTCAAGGCGACCAGGAGCTTTGTCTCAGGCAACGTCTGTAGGGCGCATTGCCTGTGCCGGAGGTCAGATGAGAAGGGGATCGTGTTGGGGGAGAAGGAGCAGAAGCAGTGGGGGAGCACGTTAGGGGTTAATTTTTTCTGTTATTATCATAGGGGCCATCTACTAAAAAGAGCAAATGACACAGGGCCCTCACGGGAAGGGATCATCTACTATAAGGGGACCATCTACTATATGGGGGATGTGCAGAGAGACCTAATACTATATGGAAGCTGCACAGAGGGACCTAATATTACATTTTGCTAGTCAGGCAGCGCAGCAGATCGCTCTAAGGTCCCAGGTCACTATGTCTGCACACTGGGGAGGGGGGTGTCCCAGGTTAGGTGGACAGCCCGGGGCCCAGGGTACATTAAATCCATCCCTGGTGGCACCTCACCTAAAAGCTTCCTACTATTTGTTATGAGCGGCAGAATACATTTTCAAAACTCACGCGGCTCTGCACTCCTAAAGTTCTAAAGTGAGAGCAGTACTGACCTGCCGGAAGCTCCATGGGCTGCACTGTAATACACTTGGGTATATACATACTATGGAGCTTCCCGCAGGTCTGTACTTACTTGCTTTGGAACAGAGAGCAGAGTTAGAAGTTTTCCTGCTGCAAGAACTAAATGGTAGGTACCATTTAACCCTCTGAAGGCCAAAAAGAAAACCCTCCCCCCCCTCCCTATTTAATAACTTTTTTCTTTGTTTTTCAGATACTGGTATCCTGAGGACTACATTGGAATTGGTGCACCATGTTGATGATCAGCATTTTTTGTATATAATGGTAAACAAAGTGTGTGGGGGTGTTTTTATATTAATTAAAAAAAATTATCTGGTGTATTTTGTCGTTTTTTCTTTTCAATTTAGACAATTCCTGATGCTATCAGAAAGACAATGTCCATTACTAAGCTGGAGCTGTTATCCTGTAAAACGGCCAACACTAACCCCCTAGTAATTTTGTAAGTACTCACCACCACAGGGATACTGGGAAGAGCCGGGTACCAGCAGACCCAGAACAGAGCGTCTGGGTCTAGGCAGTGGCAGGCTGGGAAGGGCCAAAATAAATGGCTGCTGCTGGCTGGTTATGGTAGAGGGATCCTACACACTATTTTTTTTTTAATTTAAAAAAAACATGTATGATCTCCCTCTCTACCATAACCAGCCAAGTAAAAACCAAACAGCAGCAGCCTAGTAATACCAGGGTGGGAGAGGACCATTTATTTTGTCCCTCCCCAGCCTAATAATACCGGCGTGCCTGACATCACAACACAATGTTATATTCAGAGCATGTGACCATCTCTCCTGTGTAGAATGGCTGCCACCCTGTGTGATATGGTAAGTGGCTGCTACTTATGGAAGAGGTGGTGTAGATTATATGACAATACATCTCTAGCATTTTAATTATTAAAAATGGATTAAAAATTGAAGCCAAATCACATGTCCTGGGCTCCTTGTACATTATATAAATTAGGGTGAGAACAAAAACACTTTCGCTGAACCTGACAAGCTCTAGTGGGAGCATTGCATGGCCTATAAGGCTACATATATCAGCTTGGTGGTCTTCTCAAGGAGACACGTTATCCCCTCAGCCTCATAAAATACTGGCCCCAGCATAACACAGACCCTAGAATAAGACCCCAGTATGAGGCCCTCTGCATAATACAGACCCCACACTGCTTTCATCTATTGCACTGCAGACCAATAGGAAATACTGTCATGTAAAGAGCATTTGCTACCCCATAGGGAAAATTACAATTCCTGCTACCATTGTTATCAGTCTCAGACTGGAGTTGCTCGGGCCCAACAGAGGAATTCATTCTTCAGGCCCATCGTTTAGCCCTGCCCCCTGCAACAGCATTTATAGGCTATGTTCACACAATGTATATTTTCTATAAATCACGGCAGTTAAATTGCAACACTGGCTGTAATTAATAGAAAATGTACGTTGCATTGAAGTCAGAGGAATCCCAGCCAGATTCCCAGCGGCCGCAGGAAAAACTGACATGTCTTTTTTTTGCGGCCGCTATTCATTGAATAGCAGCAGCACAGAAATGTCAGTTCACACAATGGAATGTCTGCATATGTAATTACAAGATATGTTGGTCTATGTAAGAGGTTCTGAATAAAGTAATTTCTCTTTAATTCAGGTTGTGGTTATTTGCAGTTGTGTGGTTTTTTTTAGACTTTTCATACTAAGTAAAATACAGCAAGCTCTGTCCGTGGAATAATGTCTCACTAGTGATGAGCAAGCTTACTCCAATGACTATTTCAGTTGTCAGTTGTCGCTCGGCAACTTTTTAGAATTTGTTCCTGCAGAAAATATTCCAATGGAATCTACCAAAAATATAATGTAAATATGTCAGAGATTTATGCAAAACACATTATAAGTGAAGGCACAGAATACTTCCAATGGGCAGCATGGCAGCCTCATGTCTATGTGTTTAGCATAAAGTTTGATAATTTTTGGTAATAATTTTGGGATATTTCGTTTAAATATCGGCTAAAGGAACGAAATATCCAAAAAATGTTTACAAAAAATGTAATAGCTTTATGCAAAACACCTTACAAATAAATGTGGTAATATTTGTAAAAGCCGGTATTCCACCTGATTTCAATGTGTTTAGTATCAGGCTATAACATTTTCACATTGAACTTTTTGTGTATTTCGTTACTTCAGAGGATGTTTCTACGAAATAAAAAAAAATTACTCAATAAAGAGTAATTGCTTTATACTAAACACATACAAATGAGGCCGGGAATGCACTTTTGCAAGTATTTAATGTGTTTTGCATAAGATATTATGTTTTTGGCTCTAATGTTTGAATAATTTGTTGTAATATTCCTTGAAGGAACGAAATATCGTAATATATATATTCAGACCTTTTTCTTATGGGTGATGATGGTAAACTGGGTCAATCAATATTTGGGGGTGGTGTGTAAATAGCAGACCCCCTGGTAAACTGCTTGAGTGTCTCTATGTCTTCAATGTGGCTCATTATAGTAGTGGAGAATTCCCTCATTGAAAAATTACTTTTATTAGTAGAATTTCTGAATAAGGTGTTGGTATAAATAGAGCATTAAAACTTTGGGCTTGTATATAGCAGTCTATATTATATTAACAAATGTAGTGGTTGGGTATTATGTAATAAGCCTAAGGTGAACTATAGGTCACTATTCACAACTGGTCACATGAACTTCTCTGCTGTAATGAATTACTTCAGCTCTAATATTACTTCATATTGCTATGAGCCTGGGGCTGTAGTAAATTGCCATGTTTGCAAAAACATTCACTGTGTATTCACTGGCTTTTATTTTTTCAATTTAAATATGTAGTAATTATTTATTTTATTATTTATGTGTTTATTTTATTTTATTTTTTCCTCCATGGATCTTTATTTCGTTATTTAGAACCAGAGAAGTATGTCAATAATATCCTGATCCCTTTGGTGGGTCCAACTGATCACGATAAATGGTTGGGGAGGTCACTGCAGGGATCAGGAGAGGTGCAAGTGGCTTCATGAGAATGGGGTCACCGGCCTAGTATGAATGTGGAATCAAGAAAGTGGAGCTGGTTGGTCTGAACGTTCCCAGGTTGGGAGCAGGAGGATCATGGAGTTGGTTCTGTTTAGTTTTGATTATGGATAAAGATGCTGGAGATAATGGTAACAATGGCCATAAAATGGTGTGGTTGGGGTGTTGCTTTGCTGTCTGGAGCACGGGCTGGATGTCATGGAGTCATAGATGAAAACCTTATATACTGGGGAAGGATATAGGAGAGGGGTCTAAGTAGGTTACATAAGTTTAGAATGAGTTATTGGTGACGGCGCTGGATTGGCAGGTTCTGTGCAAGTTAAAAAAAATGGAGAAAAGTAGATCTCTCTTCTTAATTATGAATTGTTGTATTAATATAGATTGATGAATGAAACAGATCGGGTAAACAGTATTATGTCATAATTGTAAGAGATTATATTGTTATTGGTATCTTTCTGCCTAATGTTGGTATGATATATGCTTTTCTTTTAATTTTTTATGGAGAACATAATAAAATGATTAAATTATATGAATACGTAGTAATTAGCTCCTAGATTTATATTCAGGTAACGCTGAATTACTTCATTACAGCTCTTGTTAGACAGACAATATTGCAGAAGCCGCTCTCGGTTGGACGCTCAGCTCTCTGCTCCCGGGCTTTGACAAGAAAAGTGTTTCTATGTGAGATGGTATATTACAGTATATGGGAGTCAGAGGCTATATGACCGTATCTATATAGCGCTACTGCAATGCAATATTGCAACTACTGTGTTTGGCTGTTAGCCCAGCTCCTTCACTTAGGGCCCTATTCCACCGGACGATTATCGTTCAGATTATCATTAAATTGTTCGAATCTAAACGATAATCGTTTGTTTGAATAGCAGTTAATGACTAACGACCGAACGAGAAATCGTTGATTGTTTGATAAGACCTGGACCTATTTTTATTGTTGCTTGTTCGCAAGTCGCCGTTCGGTCGTTCGCAGTAGTGACAAACGCAATAGCGACAACAAGACGACCGCAACAATGATCATAAGTAACGATAATCTTTCCATGTAAATGGGCAAACGATTTCAGGCCTTTCGTAATAGCGGTCGTTTGGATCGTTTATCGTTAACAATTATGCGAACGATTATTGTCCGGTGGAATAGGGCCCTTATTCTAACACAAAAGTGTTTATATATAAGCTCTTATTTACAGCGTCTGCAGACAGGAGGTCATATGATCAGAACTGATTACTCCCACTGATCTCTTACTGGGCAGGTGACATATATACCTCTGCAATAATGGTGGAGTATTAGTCACTTCACTATACTTGGGTCCTAGCCACCAAGATACTAATCAGTCACAGACTATTTAGGATATTCCAGTCTCTAGTCGCCTGGCGTTGGGATAAGTATAGAGGCTGGCCCCTGTCTGCTTACCTCACTATATGTTATTGGGCAGTGGTGGGCACTTTGCCCCTATCCCAGCATTGCACAATACTCCACTCCAGTACTGTGGACCAGTAGTTAATGCTTGCTCAGTTCTAGTAATCTGGTATAAATTGTGGTCATCTTACACATCTCTGTCCATAAACATCTGTAATTTGCATATCTGTTGCTTGGCTTTCAAATCTGGATGCAAAGTGAATGGCTTTTTCCCAAACATTGACAAATACTTGCAGACAAATGACCTGCACACCAAAAATCATACTGATGTGTTACAGTAGCCGAGACACAAAACAATGAGGTGTGGATAAGCCTCCATTTCTCTAGATAAATCTGTGCAAATATGGACTGTGCAATGGTTTGTTTGTTTTATGTTTCTATGCTAAACATTGTTGAAAATGGGAACACTAGAGATGAGCGAGTAGTGAAATATTAGACTTGTGAATATTAGAATGCGAATCGAATAGGCACAGAGATTCCCATTAAAGTCTATGGGAAAAAAATTTGCAGCACTTGGATATCCAAATTGGACCACTTGGAGGTCACCAAGTCCCCCATGAAACCTCCCTAAACAATGCAAACACATCCGGAATGACACTGGGACATTAGGGGGAGCATGCCTGGGTGCACCCAACACCCCAAAATCGCAGTATAATGCCACTCTCCGCAGTTGAGAAGGAAAATTATTTGCAAACGCTTTACGGACGTTTATGGCAATGTTCACACATTTCGTTGGTATTTCTTGCGCAGCCTTACATACATGATTCCAATGTGCGTACGTGCATTTGCGCATATCACGCATCATGCTGTACGAACGTTACTGGCACAGTACGTATGACATGCCTTTTTCTGGGCTACTGGAACAGTATATATCAGGTGCCCTTAGTGTGCTACTGGAACAATATGTATCACGGCCTTTTACTGGGCTACTGGAACAGTACGTATGACGTGCCTTTTTCTGAGCTACTGGAACAATATGTATCATGTGCCTTTTACTGGCCTACTGGAACAGTATATATTAGGTGCCCTTAGGGGGCTACTGGAACAGTATGTATAACATGCCTTTTACTGGGCTACTGGAACAGTATATATAAGGTGCCCTTAGTGTGCTACTGGAACAGCATGTATAACGTGCCCTTAGTGGGCTAAACCCGGCACACTATAGGTCACTTGTACACACAGGTTACTGGAATGAATACACCTGCTGATGCTGATACTGATGCTGCTGTTATATTATCTGAGAAGTGCTTTGGATGCAGTAATGACTTTTTTGCTGGATCTTAGCCCTGAAAAGAACTTTTGGGTTCTGTAGTAAGCCTGTCTAACCAAAACGCTATTAAACCTATCTCTCCCTGCTGCAAAATCTTTCCCTGGCTAGGTTGAAAGCGCATCGGATGTCGAGAGGCGGGAGCCAAGTATTTAAGATTCGAGGTCATGTGGTTCAGCCATCCAATGAGGGTAGATGCAGTTTTCGCGCTGCGTACATACTCCCAGGGTCCCTCACGGCCTCCCTGCATGGTGATTGGATTTTTAAAAAAAACGTTAACTGCGATGGGAGGGCTTTCGAATGTTTTCCGCATATTCGCTACACTACTCGATTGAATTTGAATCTTTCAAATACCGCAATATTCGATCGAATACAATCTCGATCGAATCGTATTCACTCATCTCTAGGGGACACCTATATTCCTAGGAGAATAATACATATTTGGATTGCAAAAAGACACCTGGTACCAAAATCCAACTAACCAAAACCTATATAGACTATGAGGGACATTTATCATTTCCGGCGTTTTTTATGCCAGGCTTAAAAATGTCCCCGCAGCTCCGAGCTCAGGGGATTTATGTAGAGGCACATTGCCTCTACATAAATCCCGATTGCTTAGAGCCTCTCTGTGCGAAGATTTTGAGACCTACGCCATCTCAGAGCTGGCGTAGGTTTCAGTATAATTTTTCGTAGCAAAAAATGATAAATGCAGTGGACCCAGAGTCCGCGCCCCCCGCCCCCTCCCCGCCCCACTGGCGAAGGTGGCGTAAAATGGCCAGATGCAAATGTTTTAGTTGCAAAATGGCCATTTGCGAATAAATTAATTCGCATCTGGCCATTTTAAGCCAAAAAATACCACTTTTTGCTTGATAACTTTTCCCCTATGTGTCCCAAATAATGATTACAGTCACTGAAAATTCAATTTTAATCACAAAACTTTATTAAATCCATCAAAAAAGAAAAACATAAAAATAAAAGACCTGGGAGGTGGGAGACCCACTACTGGGACAAGTACGTCATGGTGCCGCGGTAGGTGCTCTCAACGGCACCAATCCCGGCTGCAATCTGCAGCCGGGCAGTGCCTCTATTAGCCGGCGCGGGTCCCGTTGCGCGCCGGCTAATTAAGCACTTCAATGCAGCTGTCAAACCTGACAGCTGCATTGAAGTGCTTTGTACTGCACGTCCCTGGTGTCTAGTGGCACGGATCACTGGGGGAGATCCATTCTTCTGGCCGGCCCGGGTCTCAGCGTCGGAATGACGCTGATCCCGACTCGGCAATAGATTGCTCTGGCCTGCAGCAGGCCATAGCAATCTATCACCGATTACAGTGATCTTTGCTGTGTATATACACAGCATTGATCTCTATGAGAGATCAGTGCTGTCTATATACAAGTCCCCCAGGGGGGCTTCTAGTTTATGTAAAAAAAAAAAGTAAAAATATGTTTTAATTAATAAAAAATCCCCTCCCCTAATAAAAGTCCAAATCACCCCCCTTTTCCCATTTTATAAATATAAATTAATAAATAAACAAATACATAAACATATTTGGTATCGCCGCGCACGTAATCGCCCGAACTATTAATTAATCACATTTCTGATCTCGCACGGTAAACGGCGTCAGCGCAAAAAAATTCTAAAGTGCAAAATTGGGCATTTTTGGTCGCATCAAATCCAAAAAAAATGTAATAAAAAGCGATCAAAAAGTCGTATTTGCGCAATCAAGGTACCAATAGAAAGAACGCATCATGGCGCAAAAAATGACACCTGACACAGCCCCATAGACCAAAGGATAAAAGCGCTATAAGCCTGGGAATGGAGCGATTTTAAGGAACATATATTTGTTAACAATGGTTTGAATTTTTTACAGGCCATCACATAATATAAAAGTTATACATGTTACATATCATTGTAATCGTAACAACTTTAGGAACATGCATAACAAGTCAGTTTTACCATAGGGCGAACGGCGTAAATGCAAAACTCCCCAAAATCAAAACAAATTCGTTGTTTTTTTTCAATTTGACAGCGCAAATGATTTTTTTCCGGTTTCGTAGCATGTTTTATGGAAAAATAATGCCTGTCATTACAAAGTACAATTGGTTTCGCAAAAAATAAGCACTCATATAAGTCTCTAGGTGAAAAAATGCAAGCGCTATGGACTTTTAAACATAAAATGGAAAAAGCAAAAGCGCAAAAAACGAAAATTGGCTTTGACCTATAATAAAGTGCGAGTGCTATATCACAATGCTATAGTATGCTGAATAGAGTGTTAGTATAAAGTAAAGTAATGCACATGTAAACAATATGTTACCAAGGGTATCTGGGTCCCAGTCCGCTGGCCTCCCACCTCACTCTAACGCCGTTTCATGTTAAATATCCGCAGATGGCAGCAAGTAATTGGTGAGGGGCCCATCTTTTAGGCTATGCATGGACAATGGCCGCCATCTTGAATGTCACCATATTGGATCAAGAGCAAGTTTGTGTAAAGGGAAGGTAGTCATGTAGCATATCAAAGACAAGAAGTGTCTCTGAAATTTGAAGCTACTAAAATATTTGCCAGATATCTTGTGTTTCATAAGTTATCATTATTTCCAAAGTTAGCAACAGTTCATAATGATTGGATTCAGCACCTTCAGCTCTGTGTTCAGCACCATGGACAGCACACTGATCATGTCAACTAGCTGTGCATTGCAGTGAACATTATGGGGGAGATTTAGGGTGGTATTACACGGGCCGATAGGGGCCCGATAATACCTGTAAACGAGCAGCGATCTGCTAGATCGACGCTCGTTTACTGGACCTATTACACGGCCCGATAAACGTTAAACAAGGGCTGCAGGGACATCGTTACCGATGTCCTTGCAGCCCTTGCTTAACTATATACATTACCTATCCACGTTCCAGGGCTGCTGCTGAGGTCTTCTTCTCTACGGGTCCCACGCGCTCTAGCTTCAGAGAAGAAGACCGCAGCAGCAGCCCTGGAACGTGGATAGGTAATGTATATCGTTAGTCGCCGGCCGCGCAACGCTATTACATGTAGCAACGCGCGGTCGGCGTCCGACGAAAATAGGTCCAAACCTATATCAACGATCAGCCGATGATCGTTGTCATAGGCTGATCGTTGTACTTATTACATGGAGCGATAATCGGCCGAATCGGACCAATTCGTCCGATTATCGTTCCATGTAATAAGACCCTTATCAAAGGGTGTAAAATTTAGACTGGTGCAAACTGGCCACAGCAAGCAATCACTACTCAGCTCTCAGTTCTGATGAAAGGAAAGAGGAGCTGTGATTGGTTGCTGTGGGCAGTTTGCACCAGTCTAAATTTTATACCCTTTGATAAATCTCCCCCTATGTTTTTTGTTTTGTTTTATATTTTCTGTGCTAATATCTTCGGAAACGCATACTGGATACGATTGCAAATCGAAGAGCGGCAATTGATTTTGGAGACAATTCTGGGCCTCATTGAGGTTGCAACATAGCCACCTTCCCAGTACAAAAACTTGTCCTTGATGCAATATGGTGGTTTTTAAAATGTTATTAAAATTTTAGCCTTCGCTTACAATATAGGCTCCCTCATCCAATACCCATCAGTTTTTTAATGAAGCATTGCCCAAAAATCCTAGGCAGGCTCCACTCTGTGTGACGTAGTCCTAATTCACATTTCCTCACTTTGTACATCAGTAGTGGTCCGCTATTCACCAACCACTCCAATATAAACACTGACCTGTGATGCACCTGAGTGTCCTATTTATTGGCGGCACAGATCACAGACTATTCATGGTTCCTCAAAAATTGGCGATGTGTGATCAGCAACATACAGAACTATGTTCCCAAAATTTTCTCAAAATTGTGGATCCGCTATTATTGTAACATTTGGCGCGCGTGTAAATGAGGCCTGACCCTATTATGTGTTTTTGTCAATTAAAAAAAAAACTGGAGCAAAACTGATGGCACATTGATGTTTTCCCAAGGACCTCACTGATACTCGGACATACCCTACGAAAAATGGTGAGTACATGAGGCGGCAATGAAGAGCACTACAGCTGTGTATTCATAGTTGTCCGCAATGGCACAAACATAATCAGAGGTAAATGTACATGAAAGAATAAATTTCTCAAAAACTACGCTGAGGATCAAGGTAAAAAAAAAGGACCCTCATCCTCAGCGCTCCGTGCTCTATGGGAAGATAACAATAGGCTGGATGCTTCTAATTTGCTGATGTGTGTTTCTACATAATGATGATTAGGAAGCTGTTTGGAGACATTACAGCCCAATGTTATATTCAGAGCATGTGACCATCTGTCCTGTGTAGAATGGCTGCCACCCTGTGTGATATGGTAAGTGGCTGCTACACATGGAAGAGGTGGTGTGGATTATATGACAATGCTGGAATTTGTAGTACCACAATAATACATCTCTGGCAATTTAAGATTTTATAAAGTGAAAAGATGAAAAACTAAAGCCAATTCCAATGTCCTGGGCTCCTCGTACATTATATAAATTAGGGTGAGAACAAAAAGACTTTCACTTAACCTGACAAGCAATAGTGGGAGCATTGCATGGCCTATAAGACTACATATATCAGCTTGGTGGTCTTCTCAAGGAGTCACATTATCCCCTCAGCCAAACTCATAAAACACTGGTAACCTGACTAGGTATACAATGCCATCTCACATTTCCATCAGACCAGACCTGCAGAATACAGACCCCAGTATGAGGCCCTCTGTATAATACAGACCCTAGAATGAGACCCCAGTATGAGGCCCTCTGTATAATACAGACCCTAGAATGAGACCCCAGTATGAGGCCCTCTGTATAATACAGACCCTAAATTGATGTCATGTATTGCGCTGCACATCAAAAGGAAATACTGTCATGTAGAGAGCATCTGCCACTCCATAGGGAACACTACAATTCCTGCTATACTTGGTCTAAGTATCAGACTGGAGTGGCTCGGGCCACCAGAGGAATTCATTCTTGAGGTCCTTCCTTTATTCCTGCCCCCTGCAACCGCTTTATAGAGTATTTATGTTTCTATTTTAACCCTATTAAACAAGAAGCAAGAAAAATAAAAAATTAAAAAATATATATATGGAAAATAATATCACCATACATGTTCCTGCTGTTCCTGTACTGACCAGTATACAGAGATCAAAAATACCAACAATACCAGTATACATGGGGCAAATATTATCACCATACATATTACCATCATAATATTACTGACCGAATCCTTTATACTAATATTACCAATAATACCAGTATACGAGGAACAAATAAATGTTTACTATATAATACCATAATGCCGCCACCATTACTACTATCCTGGTACTAAACCCCAGCACACACAGACCATCATTCCCCCATACAGTGAGCACATAGTGGTAGATAGCAGCTGTACACAAGCTCTGTATATCAGATAAGCAACAAATAACTGTCCCCTAACCAGTTACTTCTCAGCTGTTACCAAACTGCAACTAATATCAAACATTATCCAGCATTATAGTTAACATAAAATCAGCATAAAAATTAAACGGCGCAAAAAAAAAAAAAAAAAGATGTGGTGTGCCCAACACGGGAGGCGAACCCTTACCCAAGGGGTTACTAGTCCGTTGCCCTTCTTTCTGAGCTATTGCAGCACCCACATGGGCAGTTGGAGCTTTAGCAGTGTAGTGATTACATAGGCTATGGATGGGCTGCATACACATCTGCCTCCACCACAGAGTGTTTTTACTGCAGAAAAACTGAACAAGGGGGTGGGCTTGATGTACTTAGGGGAGGGGCTTAATCATCAAAGGGAGATGCTTAATAGTCGAGGGGAGGGGCTAAAAGAAAACCAATAGCCAAAAATTGTACTCACACACAGATATTTCAGAGTAGGGAGGAAGTAAATATAAGGAAACATAAAACAACCCCCCCCCCTGGAAGCATTAGGGATGTAACCTCTGTCATTATAAGGTAAGGAAACCAAGGAAACAGCTCACTGGAGCGGCCATCTTGAGGCTGGCAGTTGTACACATAGGCCACACCCCCAGATACCAAACCTGTGTGCTGCAGGACTCCAAGCTTGTGTGCACCGCAGCCTCAGCCTCTCAGCAGCAGCAGCAGCAGGGTCAGGATTCTGGACTGTAACGTTTCTCCAGTGTAATAAACCTGTCATGTGTGATACTGTCTGGGGAAAAGGGGTATCTAACCTACAATATCGGATACTACTGGCTCATTGTATCCAAACATAATAGTTTATAGAGTTCCCTTTGTGCCTTTGCATCTAATCTCAAGATAATTGGTCCTGTGCTGCTGACCCCGTGTATCTAATCCTGTGGTAGTTCAGATACGTCTTAGTGAGCCAGTGTATCTAAACCCATGAATATCTCTGACTTTGCATGTACAGTATGCCTGTCTGTGTGATGCTGTCTGCTCGGCAGGTGGATCTTACCTGTTCTTGTTTCATTCTGTCTATTAGGCTGTGGTCACACATACACTTTCATACCGTTAATAATTCAATTGCAGTAACAGATAATATAATCGCCATCCAGCCGTCCTTCATTGCTTCACTACAATGACACTCAGTTCGCGAAAATACTCTTTAGTGTATCTAAGCCTATCAGAATAATCATGGGATTAGATACACATTCCCAGTATTGCTCTATAACTGAGGGTTGGCTTATATACACACGCTCAGCCGCACACTATCACTTATAATGAGATTAGATGTTCTGGCAGAATTGTATCCAACATAACAGCCTTAGATACACCAGATCTGCAGGAAGTATTCCACATGTGGTACCTCACATATACAGTGGTACCCAGGAGCCCATGGCCCCCAAACCACCCATATTATGAGAGTGGCCCTGTACATACCTCCAGGGTCCACAAGAGGAACGTCTGATGTGCCCTGAGTGATGTGCTGCCCTGAGGCGCTGTCCCAGGTGAGAGCACTGTTCTATTACATGTTGCCTTTAAGGTGCACACATATTTGACGACTGTCAATGTGACCAGGAGCTTTGTCTCAGGCAACGTCTGTAGCGCGCATTGCCTGTGCCGGAGGTCAGATGAGAAGGATGTTGGGGAGAAGGAGCAGAAGCAGCGAGGGAGCGCGCTGGGGGTTAATTTTTTCTGTTATTATCATAGGGGCCATCTACTAAAAAGAGCAAATGACACGGGGCCATCACGGGAAGGGATCATCTACTATAAGGGGACCATCTACTATATGGGGGATGTGCAGAGAGACCTAATACTATATGGAAGCTGCACAGAGGGACCTAATATTACATTTTGCTAGTCAGGCAGTGCAGCAGATCACTCTAAGGTCCCAGGTCACTATGTCTGCACACTGGGGAGGGGGGTGTCCCAGGTTAGGTGGACAGCCCAGGACCCGGGGTACAGTTAATCCACCCCTGATGGTACCTCACCTAAAAGCTTCCTACTATTTGTTATGAGCGGCAGAATACATTTTCAAAACTCACGCGGCTCTGCACTCCTAAAGTTCTAAAGTGAGAGCAGTACTGACCTGCCGGAGGCTCCATGGGCTGCACTGTAATACACTTGGGTATATACATACTATGGAGCTTCCTGTAGGTCTGTACTCACTTGCTTTGGAACAGAGAGCAGAGTTAGAACAGGAGTTTTGAAAAGTTTTCCTGCCGCTCAAACAAAATGGTAGGTACCATTTAACCCTCTGAAGGCCAGAAAGAAAAGCCTCCCCCCTCCCTATTTGATAACTTTTTTCTTTGGTCCTTAGGATACATGTATCCTGAGGACTACGTCGGATTCGGTGGACTATGTCGATGTCTGGCATTTTTTGTATATAATGATAAACAAAGGGTGTGGGGGGTGTTTTTATATTAATAGAAAAAATTATCTGGTGTTTTTTGTTGTTTTTTCTTTTCAATTTAGACACTTCCTGATGCTATCTGATAGACAATGTCCATTACTAAGCTGGAGCTGTTATCCTATTAAACCGCCAACAGTAACCCCCTAGCTATTTCCCCAGTACCCACCACCACAGGGATACTGGGAAGAGCCAGGAACCAGCAGACCCAGAACAGGGCGCTCTGGGTCTAGGCAGTGGCAGGCTGGGAAGGACCAAAATAAATGTCTGCTGCTGTTTGGTTCTTACCTGGCTGGTTATGGTAGAGGGATCATACACACTATATTATTTTTAATTTATGTTAAAAAAACAAAAGGAAACGTGTATGATCCCCCTTTCTACCATAACCAGCCAGGTAAAAACCAAACAGCAGCAGCCTAGTAATACCAGGGTGGGAGAGGACCATTTATTTTGGCCCTCCCCAGCCTAATAATACCGGCCTGCCTGACATCACAACACAATGTTATATTCAGAGCATGTGACAATCTGTCCTGTGTAGAATGGCTGCCACCCTGTGTTATATGGTAAATGGCTGTTACACATGGAATATGACAATGCTGGAATTTGTAGTACCACAACAATATTTCTCTAGCATTTTAATTATTAAAAATGGATAAAAAAATTTAAGCCAATTCCAATGTCCTGTGCTCTTTGTAAATTAAATAAATTAGGGTGAGAACAAAAGAAATTTCGCTGAGCCTGACAAGCTCTAGTGGGACTGAAAATAAAGACAAAAAGAGGCACAGGCGCCTCGTGTGATACCAGAGGTAAACGTGGAGAGTGTAGGGGTGGTATTGTGCTCACCTTAAAGCCACTTGGGCTAGTAGCGTATCACCCTAATTAGGGTATATATCCAAGTCGGGGTCTCTCGCTTGCTAGCTGGATTCACAGGACTGCAAAAGCTGGTGGTACCTCTAAACGGATGCTCCCAGGGGGGGGCCCGTGTGTAAACAAGAGTAAAAAGAAAAATCCAAAAAAATGGTATCATTACCAGCGCTGTCACTGCCAGAAAATCCAATTCACCAGGCGAATGAAGAAAAACTTGTTTATTTGGTTGCACAAAGCTCTAGTGGGAGCATTGCATGGCCTATAAGACAACCATATATTCCGGCGTATAAGACAACTTTTTAACCCCGAAAAATCAGGGTTAAAGTTGGTGGTCGTCTTATACGCCGGGAATGGTCAACCCATACGGTGGGGGCGCTCAAAAATTGCCCCATCCCCACCGTATGAGATGACCACTATAAAAAAAAAAAAACATTTGACTCACCTAGGGCCTGTTCCTCCGGTACCGTTCCTGGCGCAGGCAGTGTGACATACACTACCGGAGTCAGAGATCGACGAACCTCTCCCCGGCAGTCGAGCGTCTCATCAGAGAGGCTCGGAGACACTCGGCTGTCGGGGACCTTCGGGAGAATGAGAGAGGCTTCGGGAACTTCCGGTGCCTCTCTCATTCTCCCGAAGCTCTCCTGGCAGCCGGGGAGAGTTTCGGCGATCTCCGTTTCTAGCGCAGGTAGTGTACGTCACACTGCCTGCGCCGGGAACGGTACCGGAGGCGCGCGGAGGCCGGACGCAGACACGTTATCCCCTCAGCCAAACTCATAAAATACTGGTAACCGGACTAGGTATACAATGCCATCTCACATTTCCATCAGACCAGACCTGCAGAATACAGACCCCAGTATGAGACCCCAGCATAATACAGACCCTAGAATAAGACCCCAGTATGAGACCCCAGCATAATACAGACCCTAGAATAAGACCCCAGTATGAGACCCCCTGCATAATACAGACCCCACACTCATACATGGACACGTCCCTAATCTCCCCCCATATCGTGTCCCACTGTATATACACAATCATACAGGAGGATAATAAGTATATAATACACTGCTGTAGACCTACACTAAATGGAGATATATACACACCCATACAGGAGGAGGATAATAAGTATATAATACACTGCTGTATACCTACACAGAATGGAGATATATACACACATACAGGAAGAGGATAATAAGTATATAATACACTGCTGTATACCTACACAGAATGGGGAGACATATACACACCCATACAGGAGAAGGATAATAAGTATATAATACACTGCTGTATACCTACACAGAGGAGAGATATATACACACTCATACAGGAGTAGGAAAAGTATATATTACACTGCTGATCACTTACACAGCATGGGGAGAATGATAAGCCAGGTATGCAGCCAGTGTCTGACTGGGGAACCTGGGGCCCACCAGAGGAAATGATCCTTGGGGCCCACCAATGAACAACCAGTAAGACACAACAGACTGACCTCCGCTCACAATCCCGCCTATCTCATTGACTTAGTGTGATGTCTTGCGCGCCTGTGCTCTCCGCTAAAAGAAATGACATGTCAATTCTTTGAGCGGCGGCACATGAGACATCACATTGAGTCAGTGAGGTAGGCGGGATTCTGAGCAGAGTCTGTGGTACTACCTCGGCACTACCATATGAGACCGGACATCTGTCTGTGGGGATCGTAAGTGGCTCGTTGGAGCCCGGTTTTATTATGGCACTGGTTGGTCGATTGTGACACTTTCTAAGCATAACTTATATATTATTTATTGAGTGAAAGTTTACAGTGCCCTTGCAATACCATCCCTTATTGTCCTTATGGACACGGGATATAGTGGCAACATATTTTTGTTGTCATTTGAGTTTACAGGTTTGGTCTCCTGATGATCCCGGAGGGGAGAAACGCGTTGAGACCGGGGTGGTAGATTGATGCCACTATACTGTATATTTATGCAGCGATTAGGGTGTAGTGTGGGAATAGATGAATAAATAGACACACTACCTCTATATTATTTTGTTTAGTGCGGCATCATTCACTAAGTTTTTTCTATGTTTGGTGATATATTTTGTTCTTTCTTTGGACCACGTTTTTAATGTATATCCAATAAAATCTGTTAGAAGTTTTAAACCTACATGTTTTTCAGTGATAGCAGAGTCTGTGGTATCTATCTATCTATAATCTCTCTCATATCTATCTATCATCTATCTGATAGATAGGAGATAGAACAAAATAGGAGAAAGACAGACAAAGAGCACAAGTAATCTTACTTACTAAAAGACCAGGGGCACAGGTAGGCATGGAAAGGGCCCCTGGACTTAATTGTCCCAATAAAACGGCAACAAAATCGCAGATTGTTCGAGAAACAATCATAAATGTTAAACACATTCTCCATTTTTTTTATTTTGCACCTTGCATTCAGCTATAAGGAATTATGACCCCCCCCCCCCTCCCCCGTGTGTTTGCATATGTAAATGAAGGACATGTTGGTCTATATGAGAGGTGCTAAATAAAGTAATTTCCCTTTAATTCTGAGTCTGAGTTGTGGTTATTTGCAGTCATGTCTTTTTAGACTTTTCATACTAAGTAAAATACGGCAATCTCTGTCCGTGGATAATGTCTCACTAGTGATGAGCAAGCTTACTCCAATGCTGAGCTAATTCGGCTGTCAGTTGTATCTCGGCAAAAATATATTAATTGATCTTTATAGAATTTTTCCTGCAGGGAATATTCCAACAGAATCTACCCAAAATCTAACCTAAAAATATGTCAGACATTTATGCAAAACACATTACAAGTGAAGGCACAGAATACTTCCAATGGGCAGCATGGCAGCCTCATGTCTATGTGTTTAGCATAAAGCTTGTTCATTTTTGGTAATAATTTTGGGATATTTCGTTTAAACATTTGCTAAAGGAACGAAATATCCAAAAACACTTTTGCTTCATGCAAAACACCTTATAAATGAATGTGGTAATACTTGTAAAAGCCGGCAATCCACCTGATTTCAATGTGTTTAGTATCAGGCTATTACATTTTCACATTCAAATTTTTGAGTATTTCGTTACTTCATAGGATGTTTCTACGAAATTTCTAAAATTTGCTTCATAAAAAGTAATAGCTTTATGCTTAACACATACAAACGAGGCCCGGTGGAATGCCCGTTTGCAAGTATTCAATGTGTTTTGCATAAGTTAGGCTGGGTTTACATATATAAGTTGGCATCAGTTGCGTTTTTTGCCTAAAAACTGACCACAACTGATGTCACAACTGATGCCAAAAATGCATCAGTTGTGATCAGTTTTTCTATCCGTCTTTTCATTAAAAACCATCAGTTGCCATCAGTTTCCATCAGTTGTCATCAGTTCCCATCAGTTGTCACAAGTTGCGCTCATCAGTTGACATTTTTTTCCCCAGTATGTTTTCCTGTCATTTTCAATGGGATTTGCGGGGGAGCGCACGGGGGCTATATACTAATTGGGGGATCTCACAGGGGGGCTATATACTACAAGGGGAGAGCGCACAGGGGGGCTATATGGGAGGGGGAGAGCGCACAGGGGGGCTATATGGGAGGGGGAGAGCGCACATGGGGGGCTATATACTAATGGGGGAGAGCGCACAGCAATGCTGTATACTAATTGGGGGAGAGCACACAGGGAAGCTAAATATTACTGGGGGGGCAACAGGGGGGCTATATACTACTGGAGGAGAAACAGGGGGGGTGATATACTACTGGGGGACCAAGGGGGGACTATAGGGGAGGGGGAGAGCACACAGGGGGAGATATATGTTTATTTTGTGCTACTATTTGCCTGAACGCCGGATGCCAGAGCCGAATGGCATGCGTCCTGCCCGGCGAGGCATCAGGCGCTCTATTCGATTGAATTGGTGCGGCGCCGCATCACCGGAGCGGCGGTCCGCCAGGATGCTGCAAGATGCATCCTAACGCACCGACGGTCTGGCGATGCGGCGGCCACTAGTTCACCGCCGCACATTTTGAACGATCCCATTGAAAACAATGGGATCAGTTCAAAGATGCGTTTCCCTCCGGCGCTTTTCTCCTGCGCCGGAGGGAAACGCCACCGCACCGCCGGACATATGTAAACCCGGCCTTATTAGGTTTTTGGATCTAATGTGTGAATATTTTGCTGTAATGTTCCATGAAGGAACAAAATATCGAAAATTATAAATTTAGACCTTTTTTTATATTGGTGATGATGGTAAACTGAGTGAATCAGTGTTTGGGGGTGGTGTGTAAATAGCAGACCCCCTAGTAAACTGCTTAAGTGTCTCATTGATTTCAATGTGGCTCATTATTGGAGTGGAACATTCCATCATTGAAAAATTACTTTTATTAGTAGAATTTTTGAATAAGGTGTAGGTATAAATAGAGACTTAAAACTTTGGGCTTTAATAAAGCAGTCTATATTATATTTACAAATGGAGTGGTTGGGTATTAGGTAATAAGCCTAAGGTGAACTATAGGTCACTATTCATAACTGCTCACATGAACTTCTCTGCTGTAATGAATTACTTCAGCTCTAATATTACTTCATATTGCTATGAACCTGGCTGTATTAAATTGCCATGTTTGCAAAAACATTCACTGTGTATTCACTGGCTTTTATTTTTTTAATTTAAATATGTTGTAATTATTTATTTATTATTATTTATGTGTTTATTTTATTATTAATTTTTTTCCTCCATGGATATTTAGTTATTTATTTATTTAGAACCAGAGATGTATGTCAATAATATCCTGATCCCTTTGGTGGGTCCAACTGATCATGATAAATGGTTGGGGAGGTAACTGGAGGGATCAGGAGAGATGCAAGTGGCTTCATGAGAATGGGGTCACCGGCCTAGTATGAATGTGGAATTAAGAAAGGGGAGCTGGTTGGTCTGAACGTTCCCAGGTTGGGAGCAGGAGGACCATGGAGGACCACTTGGAAAATCTGTAGGGTGGATGAGTTGGTTGTGATTATGGATAAAGATGCTGGAGATAATGGTAACAATGGCCATAAATCGGTGTGGTTGGGGTGTTGCTTTGCTGTCTGGAGCACGGGCTGGATGTCATGGAGCCATAGATGAAAACCTTATATACTGGGGAAGGATGGAGGAGAGGAGTCTAAGTAGGTTACATAAGTTTAGAGTGAGTTATTGGTGACGGCGCCGGACTGGCAGGTTCTGTTATAAAGCAAGTTAAGAAAAAATGGAGAAAAGTAGATCTCTCTTCTTTATTATGGATTGTTGTATTAATTTATCTTGAAGAAGGAAAACGATCAGGTAAACAGGTAATTATGTCATAATTGTAAGAGATTATATTGTTATTGGTATCTTTCTGCCTAATGTTGGTATGATATATGCTTTTCTTTTATATTTTTTATGAAAAAAATTATTAAATTATTAAATTATATAAAATCGTAGTAATTGGCTCCTAGATTTGTATTCAGCTAACGCTGGATTACTTCATTACGGCTCTTTCTGGACAGACAATGTGGCAGAAGCCGCTCTCGGTTGGACGCTCAGCTCCCAGCTCCTTTGGTTTGACAAGAAAAGTGTTTCTATGTGAGATGGTATATTACAGTGTATGGGAGTCAGAGGCTATATGACCGTATCTATATAGCGCTAGTGCAATGCAATGTTGTAACTACTGTGTTTGGCTGTATGCCCAGCTCCTTCACTTATTCTAGCACAAAAGTCTTTATATATAAGCTCTTATTTACAGCGTCTGCAAACAGGAGGTCATATGATCAGAACTGATTACTCCCACTGATCTCTTACTGGGCAGGTGACATTTATACCTCTGCAATAAAGGTGGAGTATTAGTCAATTTACTAACTAGTTGAAATACTTGGGTGCTAGCCACCAAGATACTAGTCAGTCACAGACTATTTAGGATATTCCAGTCTCTAGTCACCTGGCATTGGTACAAGTATAGAGGCTGGCCCCTGTCTGCTTACCTCACTATATGTTATTGTGCACTAGTGGGCACTATGCCCCTATTCCAGCATTGCACAATAATCAACTCCAGTACTGTGGACTAGTATTTTAAAGTGACTCTGTACCCACAATCTGACCCCCCCAAACCACTTGTACCTTCGGATAGCTGCTTTTAACCCCTTAGCGACCCATGACGTACCCGCCGGGACCCTGCTCTGAACGGCACCGATCCCGGCTGCAATCTGCAGCCGGGCAGTGCCTCTATTAGCCGGCGCGGGTCCTGTTGCCGCGCCGGCTAATTAAGCACTTCAATGCAGCTGTCAAACCTGACAGCTGCATTGAAGTGCTTTGTATTGCACATCCCTGGTGTCTAGTGGCACGGATCTCTCCCCCCCCCCCCCGCGCGCGATGCGATCGCGGGGGAAAGGGGGGGGGGAGAGATCCGTTCTTCTGGCCGGCCCGGGCCTCAGCATCGGAATGACGCTGATCCCGGCTAGGCAATAGATTGCTATGGCCTGCAGCAGGCCATAGCAATCTATCACCGATATGATGGATCATTGCTGTGTATATACAAGTCCCCCAGGGGGGCTTCTAGTTTATGTAAAAATAAAAGTAAAAAAGTGTTTTTATTAATAAAAAATCCCCTCCCCTAATAAAAGTCCAAATCACCCCCCTTTTCCCATTTTATAAATATAAATTATTAAATAAATAAATAAATAAACATGTTTGCTATCGCTGCTCACATAATCGCCTGAACTATTAATTAATCACATTCCTGATCTCGCACGGTAAATGGCGTAAGCGCAAAAAAATTCCAAAGTGCAAAATTGAGCAATTTAGGTCGCATCAAATCCAGAAAAAATGTAATAAAAAGTGATCAAAAAGTCGTATATGCGCAATCAAGGTACCGATAGAAAGAACACATCATGGCGCAAAAAATGACACCTCACACAGCCCCAAAGACCAAAGGATAAAAGCGTTATAAGCCTGGGAATAGAGCAATTTTAAGGAACGTATGTTTGTTAACAATGGTTTGAATTTTTTTAAAAGCCATCAGATACAATAAAAGTTATACATGTTACATATCGTTGTAATCGTAACGACTTGAGGAACATGCATAACAAGTCAGTTTTACCATAGGGCGAACGGCGTAAATGAAAAAACTCCCCAAAATCAAAACAAATTCTTTTTTTTTTAATTTGACAGCGCACATGATTTTTTTCCGCTTTTGCTGCATATTTTGGAAAAATAATGCCTGTCATTGCAAAGTACAATTGGTTTCACAAAAATTAAGCACTCAAATAAGTCTCTAGGTGAAAAAATGCAAGCGCTATGGACTTTTAAACATAAAATGGAAAAAGCAAAAGTGCAAAAACAAAAATTGGCTTTGACCTTAAGGGGTTAATCCAAGATTTGTCCTGGGGTCTGTTCGGCAGGTGATGCAGTTATTGTCCTAAAAAACAACTTTTAAACTGGCAGCCCTGTGCCCAATGGCCGGGGCTTAGATTGTGTATGCATTAGTCTGGCACACCCTCTCTGTCCCTCCTCCTCGCCCTCCTCATCATTAGGAATGCTCCAGGCAGATTGTCTCCTATTCATCAGCTGTGTAAATACTGAACATGGGCTGGATCGTTAAGACACATGTGCAATGTTCAGACAGCAGAAAAATGTTCCAGTGGCATTCCTAATGATGAAGAGGGTGAGGAGGAGCGAAGGAGGGGTGGTGCAACGTTAAAGCACAGATACTACAAGCCCTGACCGTTGGGCACAGGGTTGCAAGTTTAAAAGTTGTTTTTTAGGACAATAACTGCATCACCTGCCGAATGGACCCCAGGACAGATCTTGGATTAAAAGCAGCTATCCGAAGGTACAAGTGGTTTGGGGGGAACAGATTGTGGGTACAGAGTCGCTTTCAGCTCTATGTTCAGCACCACGGACAGCACATTGATTGTGTCAACTAGCTGTGCATTGCAGTGAACATTACACTTTTTTTGTTTTATATTTTCTATGCTGATAACTTTGGAAATGAGAGATTGCAAATCAAAGAGCAATTGATTTTGGAGACAATTCCGGGCCTCTTTGCGATACAACATGGTTTTAAAAATGTTTATACAATTAAATACTTAGGGCTTCCTCTCCCATTACCCATCAGTTTTTTAATGAAGCATTGCCCAAAAAGCCTAGGCAGGCTCCACTCTGTGTGACGTAGTCCTAATTCACATGTCCTCACTTTGTGCATCAGTAGTGGTCCGCAATTCACCAACCACTCCATTATAAACACTGACCTGTGATGCCAATGAGTGTCCTATTTATTGGCGGCACAGATCACAGACTATTCATGGTGCCTCAAAAATTGGGGATGTAAAAAAAGCCACATTCAAAACTATGTTCCCGAAATTTGCTCAAAATTGTGGATCCGCTATTATTGTCACATTCGGTGCTCATGTGAATGAGGCCTTACCCTATTATGTGTTTTTGTGGATTGAAAAAAAGTGGAGCAAAACTGATGGCACATTGATGTTTTCCCAAGGACCTCCCTGATACTCGGACATACCCTACGAAAAAATGGTGAGTGCATGAGGCGGCAATGAAGAGCACTACAGCTGTGTATTCATAGTTGTCCGCAATGGCATGAACATAATCAGAGGTAAATGTACATAAAGGAACAAAATTTCTCAAAAACGACGCTGAGGATTAAGGTAAAAAAAGGGACCCTCATCCTCAGCGCTCCGTGCTCTATGGGAACATAACAATAGGCTGGATGCTTCTAACCTGCTAATAGTTTCCCTATAACTACTGGTTCTACATTTCATCCACAATCGGTAGTTAGGCCACGTCTGGTTAAAGGTGAAATTTCTGTAAATAAAGATGGCGGCTGCCACCAGACTGGTGTGTGTTTCTACATAATGATGATTAGGAAGCTGTTTGGAGACATTACAGCACAATGTTATATTCAGAGCATGTGACCATCTGTCCTATGTAGAATGGCTGCCACCCTGTGTGATATGGTAAGTAGCTGCTACATATGGAAGAGGTGGTGTGGATTATATGACAATGCTGGAATTTGTAGTACCCCAACAATACATCTCTAGCATTTTAAGGTCTTATAAAACAAAAGGATTTAAAATTGGGTCCGATTCCAATGTCCTGCGCTCTTCGTACATTATATAAATTAGGGTGAGAACAAAAAGGCTTTCACTTAACCTGACAAGCAATAGTGGGAGCATTGCATGGCATATAAGACTACATATATCAGCTTGGTCTTCTCAAGGAGTCACGTTATCCCCTCAGCCAAACTCATAAAACACTGGTAACCGGACTAAGTATACAATGCCATCTCACATTTCCATTAGACCAGACCTGCAGAATACAGTATGAGGCCCCAGCATAATACAGACCCTAGAATGAGACCCCAGTATGAGGCCCTCTGCATAATACAGACACTAAATTGATGTCATGTATTGCGCTGCACATCAAAAGGAAAAACTGTCATGTAGAGAGCGTCTGCCACTCCATAGGGAACACTACAATTCCTGCTATACTTGGTCTAAGTGTCAGACTGGAGTGGCTCGGGCAACCAGAGGAATTCAATCTTGAGGTCCTTCCTTTAGTCCTGCCCCCTGCAACAGCTTTTATAGAGTATATATGTTTCTATTTTTAACCCTCTTAAACACACAAGAAATAAATATATATATATATATATATATATATATATGGACAATTATATCACCATACATGTTCCTGCTGTTCCTGTACTGACCAGTATACCGAGACCAAAAATACCAACAATACCAGTATATAAAGGGCAAATATTATCACCATACATATTACCATCGTACTATAACTGACTGAATCCTTTATACTGATACTACCAATAATACCAGTATACGAAAGACAAATAATACCGCCACACCATGACCACATAGTACCATCACATGAGTAACAGAATAATAAGCGGTTACTATATAAAACCTCATGCTGCGACCATTACTACTATCCTGGTACTAAACCCCAGCACACACAGACCATCATTCCCCCATACAGTGAGCACATAGTGGTAGATAGCAGCTGTACACAAGCTCTGTATACCAGATAAGCAACAAATAACTGTCCCCTAACCAGTTCCTCCTCAGCTGTTACCAAACTACAACTAATATCAAACATTATCCAGCATTATAGCTGACATAAAATCAGCATAAAAATTAAAGGGCGCAAAAAAAAAATAAAAAAAATATGTGGGTGTCCAACGCGGGGAATGAACCCTAGCTCAATGGGTTACTAACCCGTTTCCCTTCCTTCTGAGCTATTGGAGCACCCACACAGACATGAGGAGCTTTAGCAGTGTAGTGATTACATAGGGTATGGATGGGCTGCATACACATCTGCCTCCCCCACAGAGCGCTCTAACTGCAGAAAAACTGAACAAGGGGGTGGGGTTGATGTCCTTAGGGGAGGGACTTATTCATCAAAAGGGAGGTGCTTAATAGTTAAGGGGAGGGGCTTAAAGAGAACCAATAACCACAAATTATACTCAAACACAGTTATTTCACAGTAGGGAGGAAGTAAATATAAAGGAAACATAAAACAACCCCCCCCCCCCCACCCGGAAGCATTAGGGATGTAACTTCTGTCATTATAAGGTAAGGAAACCAAGGAAACAGCTCACTGGAGCGGCCATCTTGAGGCTGGCAGTTGTACACATAGGCCACACCCCCAGATACCAAACCTGTGTGCCAGGGGCGTAGCTAGGATTCATGGGGCCCCATAGCAAAAAACTGTATGCCCCCCCCCCCAAATGCGTCCCAGGGTGGGGGAGGGAGGGAAAGGATCTTTTCAGCGGAGGTGCTGCAATGCAATGGGATATACATAACGGTATTATATACATATGAGAGGAGTATATATGTGGATATTATACACATGTTAGAGATATTCCCATCTAATAAGTATATAATACCCTCATATTTACCCCTCTCAAAGGTTTATAAAATCTTTATATATGAGGATATTACTGTATATACATATGGGAGAGGTATGTCAGGGCTCCAGATGGCGACCAAAATGGTCGCCAATGCGACTGACATTTTGCAAATGGCGCCCAGATTTATTAATCTGGGCGCCATTTGCGACTGGCCCCGGCGGCAGCGCGCTGTCTCTTTAAGATGCACGGCTGATGCGCGGCTGCCGGGGGTGTCCCATCCTATCCCCGGCAGCGCGGCGCATCAGTGAGCTGCCTGGGGCCCTGACTTCCGGCACAGGAAGCGCGCGTCAGAGACGCTTCCTGTGTCAGAAGTCACAGCCCCGGCGTACAGGGAGCTCACTGATGCGCCGCGCTGCCGGGGATAGGACGGGACACCCCCGGCAGCCGCACATCAGCCGGGGACAGCGTCCGAAGAAGAAGAGGATCGCCGGGGGAGCGGGTTGTCAGGTGAGTTTGTGTGTTTGTTTTTTTTAAATATTGCTTAGCATAGAGGAAAGGGGGGGCTTTATAATGGGGGGAAGAGAAGGGGGGCATCTATAATGGGGGGAGAAGAGGGGCCATCTTCAAGGGGGGGAGAGGGGGCCATCTATAAGGGGAGGGGGTATCTATAAGGGGGGGAGAAGAGGGGGCATCTATAATGGGGGGGAGAGGGGGCATCTATAAGGGGAGGGGGTATCTATAAGGGGGGGAGAAGAGGGGGCATCTATAATGGGGGGGAGGAGGGGGCATCTATAATGGGGGGGGAGAGGGGGCATCTATAAGGGGAGGGGGTATCTATAATGGGGTGGAGGAGGGGGCATCTATAATGGGGGTAGAGGGGGTCATCTATAAGGGGAGGGGGCCATCTATAAGTGTAGGGCAAACTGGCTGCAGACACTGGGAGATAGATATATGCACAATTATTATTATCAGGGCCCCTCAGGTGTCTGTATTGTAGGGGGTCACTTGCATTAGTCACTAGGTGAGAGATATATCTATCTATATACACATCTTGTGGGGGGTCACTATGGCTGCAGTCAGAAGTCTAGCTCAGTATGTATAGACTGTTGCAAGCTTTTAAAGGGAACCTGTAACCCCCGGTGCCGGGGTGACAGGCTCCCAACCCCCCGTTAGAGCCCCCTATACTCACCTCATCTTCACCCCGCTTCTGAAGATGGTCGGGTCACGGATATCTCAGCCGCTGCAGCCTGACGCGCACACTGAGAGATGAGTCCAACACTCATAGAGAATGACGGAGCACTGGACTCTCCCGTCAGTCTCTATGAGCGTTGGACTCATCTCTCAGCGCACTCCGGGCTGCAGCGGCTGAGATCTCCGTGACCCCGACCATCTTCAGAAGCGGGACCCGGCGCGATGAGGTGAGTATAGGGGGCTCTAACGGGGGGTTGGGAGCCTGTCACCCCGGCACGGGGGTCGACAGGTTCCCTTTAAGTTCAAGTTCAGAAGAGTAAGCCTCATTAAAAGGCTAGCCAAGTGAAGCTGAAGTACTGAGTCAGACTGTATATGGTTGTCAAGTTGCAAGTTTCCATGTTGAACGTTTTCAAACTAAGAAAAGAAAGGATCTAAAGGAGGAGGAGGCTGCCGTGGCCTCTGCACACAGTAAGTCCCATGTAACATAACATTAATTTTACATGGTTTAAAATGTTGGCGACCAAATATTCTATTTGGCGCCTAAATTTTTCAGGTTAGGAGCCAATGGCTCCTAGGTAAATTTTTTAGTCTGTATTATATGTATATATGATGGTATTATATGCAAAGATGAGAGTATTATATACACCTTAGAGGGGTATAATATATCCTCATATATACCCCTCTCATATGTATATTGTACTTTCATATATGCATATAATACCATCATATATACCTCTCCCATATGTATATACATTCATATTCTCATATATACTGTATATTATATATGAGGATAATATACATTCATATTCTCATATATACTGTATATTATATATGAGGATATTACTGTATATACATAAGGGAAAGGTATACATATATACATTTGAGAGGGGTATATATGAGGGTATATTACTCTTCTAATGTGTATATAATACCCTCATATATGCATATATACCTCTCCCATAGGTGGCGGATCACACTGTGACAGTCCGGGGGGGGGGGGGGGGGGGGGGGGGCTCTGTGCTGTAGGACTCCAAGCTTGTGTGCACCGCAGCCTCTCAGCAGCAGCAGCAGCAGGGTCAGGATTCTGGACTGTAACGTTTCTCCAGTGTAATAAACCTGTCATGTGTGATACTGTCTGGGGAAAAGGGGTATCTAACCTACAATATCGGATACTACTGGCTCATTGTATCCAAACATAATAGTTTATAGAGTTCCCTTTGTGCCTTTGCATCTAATCTCAGGATAATAGGTCCTGTGCTGCTGACCATGTGTATCTAATCCTGTGGTAGTTCAGATACGTCTTAGTGAGCCAGTGTATCTAAACCCATGACTATCTGTGACTTTGCATGTACAGTATGCCTGTCTGTGTGATGCTGTCTGCTCGGCAGGTGGATCTTACCTGTTCTTGTTTCATTCTGTCTATTAGGCTGTGGTCACACATGCACTTTCATACCGTTACTAGAAACATAGAAACATAGAAGATTGTCGGCAGAAAAAGACCACTGGGTCCATCTAGTCTGCCCTTTTAGTATTTTCATTACAAGTAAAGGCACAGAATACTTCCAATAGGCATCATGGCAGCCTCATTTCTAAATGTTTAGCATAAAGTTTGATCATTTTTGGTAATAATTTTGGGATATTTCGTTTAAACATCCGCTAAAGGAACGAAATATCCAAAAAATGTTTACAAAAAATGTAATATCTTTATGCAAAACACCTTACAAATGAATGTGGTAATATTTGTAAAAGCCGGTATTCCACCTGATTTCAATGTGTTTACTATCAGGCTATAACATTTTCACATTGAACTTTTTGTGTATTTCTTTACTTCAGAGGATGTTTCTACGAAATTTCAAAAATTTACTCCATAAAGAGTAATTGCTTTATGCTAAACACATACAAATGAGGCCGGGAATGCACTTTTGCAAGTATTTAATGTGTTTTGCATAAGATATTATGTTTTTGGCTCTAATGTTTGAATAATTTGTTGTAATATTCCTTGAAGGAACGAAATATCGTAATATATATATTCAGACCTTTTCATATGGGTGATGATGGTAAACTGGGTCAATCAATGTTTGGGGGTGGTGTGTAAATAGCAGACCCCCTGGTAAACTGCTTGAGTGTCTCTATGTCTTCAATGTGGCTCATTATAGTAGTGGAGAATTCCCTCATTGAAAAATTACTTTTATTGAATTTTTGAATAAGGTGTAGGTATAAATAGAGCATTAGAACTTGTATACAGCTTGTATATAGCAGTCTATATTATATTTATGATTTGAGTGGTTGGGTATTATGTAATAAGCCTAAGGTGAACTATAGGTCACTATTCACAACTGCTCACATGAACTTCTTTGCTGTAATGAATTACTTCAGCTCTAATATTACTTAGTAAATTGCCATGTTTGCAAAAACATTCACTGTGTATTCACTGGCTTTTATTTTTTCAATTTAAATATGTAGTAATTATTTATTTTATTATTTATGTGTTTATTTTATTTTATTTTTTCCTCCATGGATCTTTATTTCGTTATTTAGAACCAGAGATGTATGTCAATAATATCCTGATCCCTTTGGTGGGTCCAACTGATCACGATAAATGGTTGGGGAGGTCACTGGAGGGATCAGGAGAGATGCAAGTGGCTTCATGAGAACGGGGTCACCGGCCTAGTATGAATGTGGAATTAAGAAACTGGAGCTGGTTGGTCTGAACGTTCCCAGGTTGGGAGCAGGAGGACCATGGAGGACCACTTGGAAAATCTATAGGATGGATAAGTTAGTTGTGATTATGGAGAAAGATGCTGGAGATAATGGTAACAATGGCCATAAAACGGTGTGGTTGGGGTGTTGCTTTGCTGTCTGGAGCACGGGCTGGATGTCATGGAGTCATAGATGAAAACCTTATACACTGGGGAAGGATAGAGGAGAGGAGTCTAAGTAGGTTACATAAGTTTAGAGTGAGTTATTGGTGACGGCGCTGGATTGGCAGGTTCTGTGCAAGTTAAAAAAAATGGAGAAAAGTAGATCTCTCTTCTTGATTATGAATTGTTGTATTAATTTAGTTTGATGAATGCAACAGATCGGGCAAACACTATTATGTTATTGGTATCTTTCTGCCTAATGTTGGTATGATATATGATTTTCTTTTAATTTTTTTATGGAGAACATAATAAAATGATTAAATTATATGAATACGTAGTAATTAGCTCCTAGATTTATATTCAGGTAACACTGGATTACTTCATTACAGCTCTTGTTAGACAGACAATGTGGCAGAAGCTGCTCTCGGTTGGACGCTCAGCTCTCTGCTCCCGGGATTTGACAAGAAAAGTGTTTCTATGTGAGATGGTATATTACAGTATATGGGAGTCAGAGGCTATATGACCGTATCTATATAGCGCTACTGCAATGCAATGTTGCAACTACTGTGTTTGGCTGTTAGCCCAGCTCCTTCACTTAGGGCCCTATTCCACCGGACGATTATCGTTCAGATTATCATTAAATTGTTCGAATCTAAACGATAATCGTTTGTTTGAATAGCAGTTAACGACTAACGACCAAACGAGAAATCGTTGATTGTTTAATAAGACCTGGACCTATTTTTATTGTTGCTTGTTCTCAAATCGTTCGCATTGAATAAGTCGCCGTTCGGTCGTTCGCAGTAGTGACGAACGCAATAGCGAAGACAAGACGACCGCAACAATGATCATAAGTAACGATAATCTTTCCATGTAAATGGTCAAACGATTTCAGGTCTTTCGTAATAGCGGTCGTTTGGATCGTTTATCGTTAACAATTATGCGAACGATTATTGTCCGGTGAAATAGGGCCCTTATTCTAACACAAAAGTGTTTATATATAAGCTCTTATTTACAGCGTCTGCAAACAGGAGGTCATATGATCAGAACTGATTACTCCCAGTGATCTCTTACTGGACGGGTGACATATATACCTCTGCAATAATGGTGGAGTATTAGTCACTTCACTATACTTGGGTGCTAGCCACCAAGATACTAGTCAGTCACAGACTATTTAGGATATTCCAGTCTCTAGTCACCTGGCATTGGTATAAGTATAGAGGCTGGCCCCTGTCTGCTTACCTCACTATATGTTATTGGGCAGTGGTGGGCACTTTGCCCCTATCCCAGCATTGCACAATACTCCACTCCAGTACTGTGGACCAGTAGTTAATGCTTGCTCAGTTCTAGTAATCTGGTATAAATTGTGGTCATCTTACACATCTCTGTCCATAAGCATCTGTAATTTGCATATCTGTTGCTTGGCTTTCAAATCTGGATGCAAAGTGAATGTTTTTTTCCCAAACATTGTCAAAAACTTGTAGACAAATGACCCGCACACCAAAAATGATACTGATGTGTTACAGTAGCCGAGACACAAAACAATGAGGTGTGGATAAGCCTCCATTTCTCCAGATAAATCTGTGCAAATATGGACTGTGCAATGGTTTGTTTGTTTTATGTTTCTATGCTAAACATTGTTGAAAATGGGAACACTAGAGATGAGCGAGTAGTGAAATATTAGACTTGTGAATATTAGAATGCGAATCAAATAGGCACAGAGATTCGACTATTCGAACGAATAATCGATCCCATTAAAGTCTATGGGAAAAAAATTTGCAGCACTTGGAAATCCAAATTGGACCACTTGGAGGTCACCAAGTCCCCCATGAAACCTCCCTAAACAATGCAAACACATCCGGAATGACACTGGGACATTAGGGGGAGCATGCCTGGGTGCACCCAACACCCCAAAATCGCAGTATAATGCCACTCTCTGCAGTTGAGAAGGAAAATTATTTGCGAACGCTTTACGAACGTTTATGGCAATGTTTACACATTACGTTGATATTTCTTGCGCAGCCTTACATACATGATTCCAATGTGCGTACGTGCATTTGCGAGTATCACGCATCATGCTGTACGAACGTTACTGGCACAGTACGTATGACGTGCCTTTTTCTGGGCTACTGGAACAGTATATATCAGGTGCCCTTAGTGTGCTACTGGAACAATATGTATCACGTACCTTTTACTGGGCTACTGGAACAGTACGTATGACGTGCCTTTTTCTGGCCTACTGGAACAGTATATATCAGGTGCCCTTAGGGGGCTACTGGAACAGTATATATCAGGTGCCCTTAGTGTGCTACTGGAACAATATGTATCACGTACCTTTTACTGGGCTACTGGAACAGTACGTATGACGTGCCTTTTTCTGGGCTACTGGAACAGTATATATCAGGTGCCCTTAGTGTGCTACTGGAACAGCATGTATAACGTGCCCTTAGTGGGCTAAACCCGGCACACTATAGGTCACTTGTACACACAGGTTACTGGAATGAATACACCTGCTGATGCTGATACTGATGCTGCTGTTATATCATCTGAGAAGTGCTTTGGATGCAGAGATGACTTTTTCGCTGGATCTTAGCCCTGAAAAGAACTTTTTGGGTTCTGTAGTAAGCCTGCTTAACCAAAACTCTATTAAACCTATCTCTCCCTGCTGCAAAATCTTTCCCTGGCTAGGTTGAAAGCGCATCGGTGGTCGAGAGGCGGGAGCCAAGTATTTAAGATTCGAGGTCATGTGGTTCAGCCATCCAAGGAGGGTAGATGCCGTTTTCGCACTGCGTACGTACTCCCAGGGTCCCTCACGGCCTCCCTGCATGGTGATTGGATTTAAAAAAAACGGTAACTGCGATGGGAGGGCTTTCGAATGTTTTCCGCATATTCGCCACACTAGTCGATTGAATTTGAATCTTTTGAATACTGCAATATTCGATCGAATCGAATCATATTCACTCATCTCTAGGGAACACCTATATTCCTAGGAGAATGATACATATTTTGATTGCAAAAAGACACCTGGTACCAAAATCCAACTAACCAAAACCTATATAGACTATGAGGGACATTTATCATTTCCAGCGTTTTTTATGCCAGGCTTAAAAATGTCCCCACAGCTCCGAGCTAAGGGGATTTATGTAGAGGCACATTGCCTCTACATAAATCCCGATTGCATAGAGCCTCTCTGTGTGAAGATTTTGAGACCTACGCCATCTCAGAGCTGGCGTAGGTTTCAGTATCATTTTTCGTCGCGAAAAATAATAAATGCAGTGGACCCAGAGTCCGCGCCCCCCGCCCCCTCCCCGCCCCACTGGCGAAGGTGGCGTAAAATGGCCAGATGCAAATATTTTAGTTGCAAAATGGCCATTTGCGAATAAATTAATTCGCATCTGGCCATTTTACGCCAAAAAATACCACTTTTTGCTTGATAACTTTTCCCCCATGTGTCCCAAATAATGATTACAGTCACTGAAAATTCAAATTTAATCACAAAACTTTATTAAATCCATCAAAAAAGAAAAACATAAAAATAAAAGACCTGGGAGGTGGGAGACCCACTACTGGGCCAAAAGTAACATGATAGTCATTTAAAGTACATGTGCATATTTGTAAACCTCATAGACAACTCTTTCAGCATAAAAGCATATATATAATAAAGTGCAAGTGCTATATCACAATGCTATAGTATGCTGAATAGAGTGTTAGTATAAAGTAAAGTAATGCACATGTAAACAATATGTTACCAAGGGTATCTGGGTCCCAGTCCGCTGGCCTCCCACCTCACTCTAACGCCGTTTCATGTTAAATATCCGCAGATGGCAGCAAGTAATTGGTGAGGGGCCCATCTTTTAGGCTATGCATGGACAATGGCCGCCATCTTGAATGTCACCATATTGGATCAAGAGCAAGTTTGTGTAAAGGGAAGGTGGTCGTGTAGCATATCATAGACAAGAATTGTCTCTGAAATTTGAAGCTGCTAAAATATTTGCCAGATATCTTGTGTTTCATAAGTTATCATCATTTCCAAAGTTAGCAACAGTTCATAATGATTGGATTCAGCACCTTCAGCTCTGTGTTCAGCACCATGGACAGCACACTGATCATGTCAACTAGCTGTGCATTGCAGTGAACATTATGGGGGAGATTTAGGGCGGTATTACATGGGCCGATAGGGGCCCGATAATACCTGTAAACAAGCAGCGATCTGCTAGATCGCCGCTCGTTTACTGGACCTATTACACGGCCCGATAATCGTTAAACAAGGGCTGCAGGGACATCGTTACCGATGTCCTTGCAGCCCTTGCTTAACTATATACATTACCTATCCACGTTCCAGGGCTGCTGCTGAGGTCTTCTTCTCTACGGGTCCCGCGCGCTATAGCTTCAGAGAAGAAGACCGCAGCAGCAGCCCTGGAACGTGGATAGGTAATGTATATCGTCAGTCGCCGGCCGCGCAACGCTGTTACACGTAGCAACGCGCGGTCGGCGCCCGGCAAAAATAGGTCCAAACCTATATCAACGATCAGCCGATGATCGTTGTCATCGGCTGATCGTTGTACTTATTACATGGAGCGATAATCGGCCGAATCGGACCAATTCCGTCGATTATCGTTCCATGTAATAAGACCCTTATCAAAGGGTGTAAAATTTAGACTGGTGCAAACTGGCCACAGCAAGCAATCACTACTCAGCTCTCAGTTCTGATGAAAGGAAAGAGGAGCTGTGATTGGTTGCTGTGGGCAGTTTGCACCAGTCTAAATTTTACACCCTTTGATAAATCTCCCCCTATGTTTTTTGTTTTGTTTTATATTTTCTGTGCTAATATCTTCGGAAACGCATACTGGATACGATTGCAAATCGAATAGCGGCAATTGATTTTGGAGACAATTCTGGGCCTCATTGAGGTTGCAACATAGCCACCTTCCCAGTATAAAAACTTGTCCTTGAGGCAATATGGTGGTTTTTAAAATGTTATTAAAATTTTAGCCTTCGCTTACAATAGAGGCTCCCTCATCCAATACCCATCAGTTTTTTAATGAAGCATTGCCCAAAAATCCTAGGCAGGCTCCACTCTGTGTCAATTAGTCCTAATTCACATGTCCTCACTTTGTGCATCAGTAGTGGTCCGTTATTCACCAACCACTCCATTATAAACACTGACCTGTGATGCCAATGAGTGTTTATTGCTGGCACAGATCACAGACTATTCATGGTTCCTCAAAAATTTGGGATGTGTGATCAGCAACATACAGAACTATGTTCCCAAAATTTCCTCAAAATTGTGGATCCGCTATTATTGTCCCATTTGGCGCGCATGTAAATGAGGCCTGACCCTATTATGTGTTTTTGTCAATTAAAAGAAAAACTGGAGCAAAACTGATGGCACATTGATGTTTTCCCAAGGACCTCACTGATACTCGGACATACCCTACAAAAAATGGTGAGTACATGAGGCGGCAATGAAGAGCACTACAGCTGTGTATTCATAGTTGTCCGCAATGGCACAAACATAATCAGAGGTAAATGTACATGAAAGAACAAATTTCTCAAAAACAGTTCTGAGGATCAAGGTAAAAAAAAGGACCCTCATCCTCAGCGCTCCGTGCTCTATGGGAAGATAACAATAGGCTGGATGCTTCTAATTTGCTGATGTGTGTTTCTACATAATGATGATTAGGAAGCTGTTTGGAGACATTACAGCACAATGTTCTATTCAGAGCATGTGACCATCTGTCCTGTGTAGAATGGCTGCCACCCTGTGTGATATGGTAAGTGGCGCTACATATGGAAGAGGTGGTGGAGATTATATGACAATGCTGGAATTTGTAGTACCACAATAATACATCTCTGGCAATTTAAGATTTTATAAAGTGAAAAGATGAAAAACTAAAGCCAATTCCAATGTCCTGGGCTCCTCGTACATTATATAAATTATATAAACACTGGCAACCTGACTAGGTATACAATGCCATCTCACATCTTTCCATCAGACCAGACCTGCAGAATACAGACCCCAGTATGAGACCCCAGCATAATACAGACCCTAAATTAATGTCATTTATTGCGCTGCACATCAAAAGGAAATACTGTCATGTAGAGAGCGTCTGCCACTCCATAGGGAACACTACAATTCCTGCTGCTATTGGTCTAAGACTGGAGTGGCTCGGGCCACCAGAGGAATTCATTCTTGAGGTCCTTCCTTTAGTCCTGCCCCCTGCAACAGCTTTATAGAGTAGATATGTTTGTATTTTAAATCTATTAAACAAGAAGCAAGAAAAAAAAAAAAAAAAAAAAAAAAATATATATATATATATATATATATATATATGGAAAATAATATCACAATACATGTTCCTGCAGTTCCTGTACTGACCAGTATACAGAGACCAAAAATACCAACAATACCAGTATACAAGGGGCAAATATTATCACCATACATATTACCATCATAATATTACTGACCGGATCCTTTATACTAATACTACCAATAATACCAGTATACGAGGGACAAATAATACTGCCACGCCATAACCACATAGTACCATCACATGAGTAACAAAACAATAAATGTTAACTACACCATTATGTCACGACCATTACTACTATCCTGGTACTAAACCCCAGCACACACAGACCATCATTCCCCCATACAGTGAGCACATAGTGGTAGATAGCAGCTGTACACAAGCTCTGTATATCAGATAAGCAACAAATAACTGTCCCCTAACCAGTTACTTCTCAGCTGTTACCAAACTACAACTAATATCAAACATTATCCAGCATTATAGCTGACATAAAATCAGCATAAAAATTAAAGGGAGCAAAAAAAAAAAAAAAAAAAAAAAAAAAGATGTGGTGTGCCCAACACGGGATGCGAACCCTTACCCAAGGGGTTACTAGTCCGTTGCCCTTCCTTCTGAGCTATTGCAGCACCCACATGGGCAGTTGGAGCTTTAGCAGTGTAGTGATTACATAGGCTATGGATGGGCTGAATACACATCTGCCTCCCCCAGAGAGTGTTTTCACTGCAGAAAAACTGAACAAGGGGGTGGGGTTGATGTACTTAGGGGAGGGGCTTAATCATCAAAGGGAGGTCCTTAATAGTCGAGGGGAGGGGCTAAAAGAAAACCAATAGCCAAAAATTGTACTCATACAGTTATTTCACAGTAGGGAGAAAGTAAATATTAAGGAAACATAAAACAGCCCCCCCCCCCCGGAAGCATTAGGGATGTAATTTCTGTCATTATAAGGTAAGGAAACCAAGGAAACGGCTCACTGGAGCGGCCATCTTGAGGCTGGCAGTTGTACACATAGGCCACACACCCAGATACCAAACCTGTGTGCTGCAGGACTCCAAGCTTGTGTGCACCGCAGCCTCAGCCTCTCAGCAGCAGCAGCAGCAGGGTCAGGATTCTGGACTGTAACGTTTCTCCAGTGTAATAAACCTGTCATGTGTGATACTGTCTGGGGAAAAGGGGTATCTAACCTAAGTGCTGTGGTCACACATGCACTTTCATACCGTTAGTAATCCAATTGCAGTAATAGATAATATAATAGATAATATAATACATAACAGCCTTAGATACACCAGATCTGCAGGAAGTATTCCACATGTGGTACCTCACATATACAGTGGTACCCAGGTGCCCATGGCCCCCAAACCCCCCATATTATGAGAGTGGCCCTGTACATACCTCCAGGGTCCACAAGAGGATTGTCTGATGTGCCCTGAGTGATGTGCTGCACTGACGCGCTGTCCCAGGTGAGAGCACTGTTCTATTACATGTTGCCTTTAAGGCGCACACATAATTGACGACTGTCAAGGCGACCAGGAGCTTTGTCTCAGGCAACGTCTGTAGCGCGCATTGCCTGTGCCGGAGGTCAGATGAGAAGAGGATTGTGTTGGGGGAGGAGGAGCAGAAGCAGTGGGGGAGCGCGCTGGGGGTTAATTTTTTCTGTTATAATCATAGGGGCCATCGACTAAAAAGAGCAAATGACACAGGGGCCATCACGGGAAGGGATCATCTACTATAAGGGGACCATCTACTATATGGGGGATGTGCAGAGAGACCTAATACTATATGGAAGCTGCACAGAGGGACCTAATATTGCATTTTGTTAGTCAGGCAGCGCAGCAGATCACTCTAAGGTCCCAGGTCACTATGTCTGCACACTGGGGAGGGGGGTGTCCCAGGTTAGGGGGACAGCCCGGGCCCAGGGTACAGTTAATCCACCCCTGGTGGTACCTCACCTAAAAGCTTCCTACTATTTGTTATGAGCAGCAGAATACATTTTTAAAACTCACGCGGCTCTGCACTCGGTTCTAAAGTGAGAGCAGTACTGACCTGCCGGAGGCTCCATGGGCTGCACTGTAATACACTTGGGTATATACATACTATGGAGCTTCCCGCAGGTCTGTACTCACTTGCTTTGGAACAGAGAGCATAGTTAGAGTAGGAGTTTTGAAAAGGCATCCTGCCAAACAAAATGGTAGGTACCATTTAACCCTCTGAAGGCCAGAAAGAAAACCCTCCCCCTTCCCTATTTGATAACTTTTTTAACTATTTTTCTTTGTTTTTCAGATACAGGTATCCTGAGGACTACATTGGATTTGGTGCACTGTCGATGTCTTGCATTTTTTGTATATAATGGTAAACAAAGGGTGTGGGGGTGTTTTTATATTATTAAAAAAAAATTATCTGGTGTATTTTGTTGTTTTTTCTTTGCAATTTAGACACTTCCTGATGCTATCTGATAGACAATGTCCATTACTAAGCTGGAGCTTTTATCCTATAAAACTGCCAACACTAACCCCCTAGCTATTTCCCCAGTACCCACCACCACAGGCATACTGGGAAGAGCCAGGTACCAGCAGACCCAGAACAGGGCGCTCTGGGTCTAGGCAGTGGCAGGCTGGGAAGGACCAAAATAAATGGCTGCTGCTGTTGGGTTCTTACCTGGCTGGTTATGGTAGAGGGATCCTACACACTATATTTTTTTTAATTTATGTTAAAAAAACAAACAAAACGTGTATGATCCCCCTCTCTACCATAACCAGCCAGGTAAAAACCAAACAGCAGCAGCCTAGTAATACCAGGGTGGGAGAGGACCATTTATTTTAGCTCTCCCCAGCCTAATAATACCAGCCTGCCTGATATCACAACACAATGTTATATTCAGAGCATGTGACCATCTGTCCTGTGTAGAATGGCTGCCACCCTGTGTTATATGGTAAGTGGCTGTAACACATGGAATATGACAATGCTGGAATTTGTAGTACCACAACAATATATCTCTAGCATTTTAATTATTAACCCCTAGGCGACCTAGGACGTACTGGTACGCCCTGGAAGTCTGTCCCCAGAAGACCCTGGACATACCGGTATGTCCTGAGCTTTTAAAGCACGCTCCGGAGCGGAGCGCGCTTCATAGCAGGTGAAGCGTGACATTAACTCCTTAAACGCCGCAATTGTTTAAGTTTAAGTGTAAGTGACAGGGGGAGTCCCCTGTCACTTACCGATCGGGACCTCCGCAGTCAGCGATCGGCGCTCTGGTCACTAAACCTGCACAGGCAGGTTTAATGAGCAGAGCGCCCATCACACTGATCAATACTATGCCTATGGCATAGCAGTGATCAGTGTGTAAAAATCAAACAAATGTATGTAAGAGTCCCCCAAAAAGTTAAAAATCACTAACACACTACCCCAAAACCCCTCCCCCAATAAAAGTCTAAATCATCCCCCTTTCCCATTATATAAATAAAACATATAAAAATAAATAAATAAACATATAATATACCGTAGCGTGCATAATTGTCCGATCTATTAAAAGATATCAAACGTCATTGCGAACGGTGAACGGCATACACGAAAAGAGAGGAAAAAGTGCGTGGATTACCGATTTTATGTTTCATTATATATAAAAAAAATTAATAAAAAGTGATCTAAACGTCCGATCTTCACAAATATGGTATTAATAAAAACTAGAGATCATGTATGGTACATACATAAGCATGGTTAACTCCCTTATCTATCTACTACTATGACGTCTCCACAGTCGACAACGACACCCTTAATCTTAAAAACAGGGCAACATACATGATACATGATGACATGAACACCAATCCGAGACCGATCTTTTTGTATTGACAAGACTGTACTTTTTGTTACTTGTTATTTGTTATGTATCACTTGGTGTTTAGTACTTGTTATGTTTAACAAAATGTGTGCTAAAATGAAGCCGAAGATTGTAGGCTTATTGTCTGTATGTAAATATATCTGAAAAAAACTATTGAATAAAAATTTATAATAAAAAAAAACAAAAACTAGAGAACATGGTGGAAAAATGACGCCCCATACAGCTCCGTAGGTAAAAAAATAAAACTGTTATAAGCTTCACAATAGACCCATTTTATTAATATTTAATTGCCAACAAAAAGGATTTCATTAAAAAAATATGTATAACATTAGAGAATCTGTGTAAACCTGCATATGGTTGTGTTCAGACTGACCTATAGAATAGTGGTATCTTGTCGCTTTTACCATATAGTGCATTACGTAGACACAGGAACCCCCCAAATGTTACCATATTGTATTCTTTTTTACGATTTCACCTATTTATATCTGTATAAATAATATATTTGGGATTCCGTCATACATGTTATGGTAAAATGAAAGATGCCATAACAAAGTACAACTATTCCTGTAACAAATAAGCCATTACATGGCCCTGTAGATAGAAAACTGAAAGTGCTAGATCTCTTAGAAGGGGAGGAGGGAAAAACGAAAGCGCAAAGATCAAAATTTGTGCGGTACACTGGGTCATTTGGGGCCTGGTCCTCAAAGGGTTAAAAATGGATAAAAAATTGAAGCCAATTCCAATGTTCTGGGCTCCTTGTACATTAAATAAATTAGGGTGAGAACAAAAAAAATTATGCTGAACCTGACAAGCTCTAGTGGGAGTATTGCATGGCCTTTAAAACAACCGTATTTTCCGGCGTATAAGACGACTTTTTAACCCCGAAAAATCGGGGTTAAAGTTGGTGGTCGTCTTATACGCCGGGTATGGTCGCCCCATACGGTGGAGGCGCTCAAAAATTGCCCCATCCATCCCCACCGTATAGGGTGACCACTATTAAAAAAAAAAAAAACATTTAACTCACCTAGGGCCTGTTCCCGGCCTCCGTGCACCTCCGGTACCGTTCCTGGTGCAGGCAGTGTGACGTACACTACCAGCGCCGGAGACGGAGATCGCCGAACCTCCCCCCGGCAGCCGAGCGTCTCATCAGAGAGGCTCGGAGACACTCGGCTGCCCGGGACCTTCGGGAGAATGAGGGAGGCTTCGGGAACTTCTGGCGCCTCTCTCATTCTTTCGGAGGTCTCCCAGCAGCCGGGGAGAGGTTCGGCGATCTCAGTCTCCGACGCAGGTAGTGTACGTAACACTGCCTGCGCCGGGAACGGTACCGAAGGTGCGCGGAGGCCAGAAACTGGCCCTAGGTGAGTTAAATGTTTGTTTTTTAATTTAGCTGCAGTTAACCACTGCCTGACCGAAGCAGGGCTGCGGTCAGGCAGGGGTTAACATTTTCCGGCGTAAAAGGCGAACCCCTGACAATCTGTTTAAAAGTCAGGGGTCGTCTTATACGCTGGAAAATACAGTACGTATATCAGCTTGGTATTCTCAAGAACACATGTTATCCCCTCGGCCAAACTCATAAAACACTGGTAGCTGGACTAGGTATACAATGCCATCTCACATTTCCATCAAACCAGACCTGCAGAATACAGACACCAGTATGAAACCCCAGCATAATACACACCCTGGAATAAGACCCCAGTATGAGGCCCCAGCTTTATACAGACCCCACACTCATACATGGACATGGACACTGCCCTAATCCCACCCAAAAACACGCCCCTAATCGCCCACCATATCGCATCCCACTGTATATACACACATACAGGAGAATAATAAGTATATAATACACTGCTGTATACCTACACAAAATGGAGATATATACACACCCATACAGGAGGAGAATAATAAGTATATAATACACTGCTGTATACCTACACAGAGGAGAGATATATACATACACCCATACAGAAGGAGGAAAAGTATATATTACACTGCTGATCACTAACACAGCATGGGGAGATAGATAAGCCAGGTATGCAGCCAGTGTCTGACTGGGGAACCTGGGGCCCACCAGAGGAAATGATCCTTGGGGCCCACCAATGAACAACCAGTAAGACACAACAGACTGACCTCCGCTCACAATCCCGCCTTCCTTATTGACTCAGTGTGATGTCTTGCGCGTCTGTGCTCTCCGCTAAAAGAAATGACATGTCAATTCTTTGAGCGGCGGCACGTGAGACATCACATTGAGTCAGTGAGGTAGGAGGGATTCTAAACAGAGTCCGTGGTATCTATTTATCTATAATCTATCTCATATCTATCTATCTATTTATAATCTCTCTCATATCTATCTATCATCTATCTGATAGATAGGAGATAGAACAAAAGAGGAGAAAGACAGACAAAGAGCACAAGTAATCTTACTTACTCAAAGACCAGGGGCACAGGTAGGCATGGAAAGGGCCCCTGGACTTAATTTTCCAAAAAAAACGGTAACAAAATCTCAGATTGTTCGAGAAACATTCATAATTGTTAAACACATTCTCCATTTTTTTTTATTTTGCATCTTTCATTCAGCTATAAGGAATTATGAATCCCCCCCCCTCCCCCGTGTGTTTGCATATGTAAATGGAAGACACGTTGGTCTATATAAGAGGTGCTGAATAAAGTAATTTCCCTTTAATTCTGAGCCTGA
This sequence comes from Dendropsophus ebraccatus, assembly GCF_027789765.1. Lineage (NCBI taxonomy): Eukaryota > Metazoa > Chordata > Amphibia > Anura > Hylidae > Dendropsophus > Dendropsophus ebraccatus. The sequence goes on along the minus strand of NC_091461.1, from coordinate 103,887,035 downwards.
GTTGTGGTTATTTGCAGTCATGTCTTTATAGACTTTTCATACAAAGTAAAATACGGCAATCTCTGTCCGTGGATAATGTCTCACTAGTGATGAGCAAGCTTACTCCAATGCTGAGCTAATTCGGCTGTCAGTTGTATCTCGGCAAAAATATATTAATTGATCTTTATAGAATTCTTTCCTGCAGGGAATATTCCAACAGAATCTACCCAAAATCTAACCTAAAAATATGTCAGAGATTTATGCAAAACACATTACAAGTGAAGGCACAGAATACTTCCAATGGGCAGCATGGCAGCCTCATGTCTATGTATTTAGCATAAAGCTTGTTCATTTTTGGTAATAATTTTGGGATATTTCGTTTAAACATTTGCTAAAGGAACGAAATATCCAAAAACACTTTTACAAAAAATGTAATAGCTTCATGCAAAACACCTTGCAAATGAATGTGGTAATACTTGTAAAAGCCGGTATTCCACCTGATTTCAATTTTTAATACATTTTCACATTCAAATTTTTGAGTATTTCGTTACTTCATAGGATGTTTCTACGAAATTTCTAAAATTTGCATCATAAAAAGTAATAGCTTTATGCTTAACACATACAAACAAGGCCCGGTGGAATGCCCGTTTGCAAGTATTCTATGTGTTTTGCATAAGATATTAGGTTTTTGGCTCTAATATTTGAATATTTTGCTGTAATGTTCCATGAAGGAACAAAATATCGAAAATTATAAATTTAGACCTTTTTTTTTATTGGTGATGATGGTAAACTGAGTGAATCAATGTTTGGGGGTGGTGTGTAAATAGCAGACCCCCTAGTAAACTGCTTAAGTGTCTCATTGATTTCAATGTGGCTCATTATTGTAGTGGAACATTCCATCATTGAAAAATTACTTTTATTAGTAGAATTTTTGAATAAGGTGTTGGTATAAATAGAGACTTAAAACTTTGGGCTTTAATAAAGCAGACTATATTATATTTACAAATGGAGTGGTTGGGTATTATGTAATAAGCCTAAGGTGAACTATAGGTCACTATTCATAACTGCTCACATGAACTTCTCTGCTGTAATGAATTACATCAGCTCTAATATTACTTCATATTGCTATGAGCCTGGCTGTAGTAAATTGCCATGTTTGCAAAAACATTCACTGTGTATTCACTGGCTTTTACTTTTTCAATTTAAATATGTAGTAATTATTTATTTCATTATTATTATTTATGTGTTTATTTTATTATTATTATTTTTTTCCTCCATAAATATTTAGTTATTTATTTATTTAGAACCAGAGAAGTATGTCAATAATATCCTGATCCCTTTGGTGGGTCCAACTGATCACGATAAATGGTTGGGGAGGTCACTGGAGGGATCAGGAGAGGTGCAAGTGGCTTCATGAGAATGGGGTCACCGGCCTAGTATGAATGTGGAATTAAGAAAGTGGAGCTGGTTGGTCTGAACGTTCCCAGGTTGGGAGCAGGAGGACCATGGAGGACCACTTGGAAAATCTGTAGGATGGATGAGTTGGTTGTGATTATGGATAAAGATGCTGGAGATAATGGTAACAATGGCCATAAATCGGTGTGGTTGGGGTGTTGCTTTGCTGTCTGGAGCACGGGCTGGATGTCATGGAGTCATAGATGAAAACCTTATATACTGGGGAAGGATGGAGGAGAGGAGTCTAAGTAGGTTACATAAGTTTAGAGTGAGTTATTGGTGACGGCGGATTGGCAGGTTCTGTTATAAAGCAAGTAAAAAAAAATGGAGAAAAGTAGATCTCTCTTCTTTATTATGAATTGTTGTATTAATTTATGAATGAAACAGATCAGGTAAACAGTATTATGTCATAATTGTAAGAGATTTTACTGTTATTGGTATCTTTCTGCCTAATGTTGGTATGATATATGCTTTTCTTTTATATTTTTTATGAAAAAAATTATAAAATTATTAAATTATATAATTAGCTCCTAGATTTGTATTCAGCTAACGCTGGATTACTTCATTACAGCTCTTGCTGGACAGACAATGTGGCAGAAGCCGCTCTCGGTTGGACTCTCAGCTCCCAGCTCCTTGGGTTTGACAAGAAAAGTGTTTCTATGTGAGATGGTATATTACAGTATATAGGAGTCAGAGGCTATATGACCGTATCTATATAGCGCTAGTGCAATGCAATGTTGTAACTACTGTGTTTGGCGGTATGCCCAGCTCCTTTACTTATTCTAACACAAAAGTGTTTATATATAAGCTCTTATTTACAGCGTCTGCAAACAGGAGGTCATATGATCAGAACTGATTCCTCCCACTGATCTCTTACTGGGCAGGTGACACATATATCTCTGCAATAAAGGTGGAGTATTAGTCAATTTACTAACTAGTTGAAATACTTGGGTGCTAGCCACCAAGATACTAGTCAGTCACAGACTATTTAGGATATTCCAGTCTCTAGTCGCCTGGCGCTGGTATAAGTATAGAGTCTGGCCCCTGTCTGCTTACCTCACTATATGTTATTGGGCAGTGGTGGGCACTATGCCCCTATTCCAGCATTGCACAATAATCAACTCCAGTACTGTAGTCCAGTATTTTAAAGTGACTCTGTACCCACAATCTGAACCCCCAAACCACTTGTACCTTCGGATAGCTGCTTTTAATCCAAGATCTGTCCTGGGGTCCGTTCGGCAGGTGATGCAGTTATTGTCCTAAAAAGCAACTTTTAAACTGGCAGCCCTGTGCCCAATGGCCGGGGCTTAAGATTGTATATGCATTAGTCTGGCACACCCTCTCTGTCCCTCCTCCTCGCCCTCCTCATCATTAAGAATGCTCCAGGCAGATTGTCTCTTATTCATCAGCTGTGTAAATACTGAACATGGGCTGGATCGTTAAGACACATGGGCAATGTTCAGACAGCAGAAAATGTTCCAGTGGCATTCCTAATGATGAAGAGGGTGAGAAGGAGCGAAGGAGGGGTGATGCAACGATAAAGCACAGATACTACAAGCCCCGACCGTTGGGCACAGGGTTGCAAGTTTAAAAGTTGTTTTTTAGGACAATAACTGCATCACCTGCAGAACGGACCCCAGGACAGATCTTGGATTAAAAGCAGCTATCCGAAAGTACAAGTGGTTTGGGGGACAGATTGTGGGTACAGATTCGCTTTCAGCTCTATGTTTAGCACCACGGACAGCACATTGATTGTGTCAACTAGCTGTGCATTGCAGTGAACATTACATTTTTTTTGTTTTATATTTTCTATGCTGATAACTTTGGAAATGAGAGATTGCAAATCAAAGAGCAATTGATTTTGGAGACAATTGCGATACAACATGGTTTTAAAAATGTTTATACAATTACATACTTAGGGCTTCCTCTCCCATTACCCATCAGTTTTTTAATGAAGCATTGCCCAAAAAGCCTAGGCAGGCTCCACTCTGTGTGACGTAGTCCTAATTCACATGTCCTCACTTTGTGCATCAGTAGTGGTCCGCAATTCACCAACCACTCCATTATAAACACTGACCTGTGATGCCAATGAGTGTCCTATTTATTGGCGGCACAGATCACAGACTATTCATGGTGCCTCAAAAATTGGGGATGTGAGAAAAGCCACATTCAAAACTATGTTCCCGAAATTTGCTCAAAATTGTGGATCCGCTATTATTGTCACATTCGGTGCTCATGTGAATGAGGCCTTACCCTATTATGTGCTTTTGTGAATTAAAAAAAAGTGGAGCAAAACTGATGGCACATTAATGTTTTCCCAAGGACTTCCCTGATACTCGGACATACCCTACGAAAAAATGGTGAGTACATGAGGCGGCAATGAAGAGCACTACAGCTTTATATTTATAGTTGTCCGCAATGGCACAAACATAACCAGAGGTAAATGTACATGAATGAACAAATTTCTCAAAAACGACGCTGAGGATCAAGGTAATAAAAGGACCCTCATCCTCAGCGCTCCATGCTCTATGGGAAGATAACAATAGGCTGGATGCTTCTAACCTGCTGATAGTTTCCCTATAACTACTAGTTCTACATTTCATCCACAATCGGTAGTTAGGCCACGTCTGGTTAAAGGTGAAATTTCTGTAAATAAAGATGGCGGCTGCCACCAGACTGGTGTGTGTTTCTACATAATGATGATTAGGAAGCTGTTTGGAGACATTACAGCAGAATGTTATATTCAGAGCATGTGACCATCTGTCCTGTGTAGAATGGCTGCCACCCTGTGTGATATGGTAAGTGGCTGCTACACATGGAAGAGGTGGTGGAGATTATATGACAATGCTGGAATTTGTAGTACCCCATCAATACATCTCTAGCATTTTAAGGTCTTATAAAACTAAAGGATTGGGACTTCCGGTTCCGGCACGGAGATGTGAGGACGCGCAGGACAGAGCTCCCTCACAACGCCCCAACCTACCCGCATTTAACTCTGCAAGCTGTCTCCGGACGAGGTCTCCCGGTATTGCCAGCAATCCCCTGAGTCTCCACAGAGACAAATTCTGTATGGACCGCTTCGTGACTCGGATCCCAACTACTATAGCCGGGACTACGCCATCACACGAGGCCGTCCTGCTGCAAGGCCAATCCAAGATGGCGGGCGCAACAGGGAGAGCCGAAGCAATGGCGAATTTACAGGTACCGTCTGAACCACCGCGAGCAGAGCACTGCTCACAGGCAAATGAACTGCCCGAGGATATTATTCTTTTATCCCAAAGCTCCCAGTTTTCATCCTCGTTGGAATGTGCAGAGACTGCTGACTCAGGGGCGGCCTCGCCAGCTATGGTGATACCTATAAATTACAAGCAGCTGGCCATAGCGGTTGCTGAAAGACTGGCTCCTGATCTAAAAGAGACTATGGTCACTACACTGTCGGCCTCTATGCAAGCATTGCAGTTAGAAGTAGCCCGTAACACGTCTCGCATAGGTGAATTGGAACAGCGCACAGTACAAGTGGAAGAAACTACTTCTAGGGTAACTATTCAACTGCGCAACATGCAAATTGAAACCGCCATGCTTAAGGAAAAGATGGAGGATCAGGAATATAGAGCTAGGCGCAACAACTTACGTCTAGTAGGATTGCCTGAAACAGTAAAGGCCCAGCAGCTTAAACAAATCTGCGAGCATGACCTACCAGAGGCCTTAGGCTTATCGCCCGCACGGAAAGTTGAGAGGGCGCACCGCCTGGGACCTAACCTGAGGGCGCCAGACGTATCTCCGGAGCTTAACATGAGACCACGGCAAGTCATAATGCAGTACTTAGATTTTAATGATAGAGAGGATATTCTCAAGACATTCAGGGCAAGAAATACTCCTTTACTTTTGCACGGAGCCAAAATACTTCTATTTGCGGACTATTCCGCAGAAACCACGAAAAAGAGGCGCGCGTTCCATATGGTATGCTCTACTCTGCATAAGGATGGCATAAAATTCAGATTACAATATCCCGCTACACTAAAAATTATACACACAGATGGTTCAACTCGGTCATTCACCTCACCGAGAGAGGCAGCGGTTTACATCGATGAATACCACCATGGAGACCAGCTGGAGGTTATGGAACACACGTCTATGGGAGCCCCGGGTCCATCTGACGTACCTAGCCCGGAGAAGAAGAGGCGACGTCCTGCGCAGAGGTCGGATACTCTGGCAATGTAAAAGGGACATGGACTCTACAGACGGACGATAACCACCGACTGGATGTGTCCATGATCACCTGCAATTACGATAGCTGTGGACACCTATAAGTGAAGTCATTGGGAATTGACTCCTATTTAGAGGACAAGATCTTATATTCATGATCTGCAAATGTCTCTCCCTCCTTCCCCAGTCTCCCCCCCCCTTTTTTTTTTTTTTCTCCCTTTCCTTTCCTCTTTCGCCCCTTCTCTCTCCCCACTACCCTCCCCTTCCCACCCTTTCCCTCATCCCCCATGTCCTGTCCCCTCCCCCCCTTTTTCTCCTTCCTTTATCCGGACTTTAGCTAATTCTACAACTGGGTGCGCATTGTGAGGGTTAGTTCTCCCTCCGAAATAAGTGAAGTCACGAGCGCTAGCATGTATGGGTACGGTATCCTGCACCAACCCCCGAGCTATCTACTGGCGCTTTGTTTGTTTGTCTTTGGTTACTTTTGTTTTTCAGTTATTACTGTCTCCTCTGACCTACAGGTAAGTCTTCCCATGACCGGGTATACACTTTTCAAATACAAACCTACCACTGCTATATCTCTAATCATCAGATTTCCATACTGCTCTCCACTGCGATCGACTCACTGGTATGCTAACCCTATGATGGGTCTTATAAATCACTGGCTCATTAGTCCATGCAAGTACTATCCTGGAATGTGAAGGGCCTGCGCTCCCCCCAAAAGCGCATGCTTATACTACGTCACCTTAAAAAATATAAACCTGACATAGCCCTCCTTCAGGAGTCCCACTTAGATTCGAGCGATTACTTCAGGATGAAAAAGTTGTGGGTTAAAGATGTCTTGGGCTCACCCTCCATAGGTCGTAAAGCTGGGGTAATGATTCTCCTGCATAGAAATTTTCAATATTCCATCGTTAGCTCTGACCACGACTCTGAAGGTCGGCTATGTCATGTTGTGCTAGACACTCCTTCTGACATCATAAGTGTATATAATGTATATGCGCCTAATGGCGATAACTCTGTGTATTTTTCTGCATTGGAAACATCACTTCTGGCGGATGTTAATGTAAAAAAAATCGTGGGTGGGGATTTTAACTCTACTTTACATCCCCAAGAGGATAGATCCCGAGGTACGCTACACCTCTCCCATAACTCCTTTTCATCACGGGAAAGAGTACTCCCCTTATTGTTGGAACACGCCTCACTAATTGACCCTTGGAGGGCTCTTAATCCTGCTGAGAGGGCATACATGTTCTATTCAGCCACACAAATGTCTTGGTCACGTATAGACTACATCCTGCTTAGTCAGGAACTGTATTCCCAGCTCCTGCATGCTCAGATTGAACAATTAGTTATTTCTGATCATGCCCAGGTTACAGTGACGCTTAGAGACACTCACCCTAAGGGCACAGATTGGTTGTGGCGCTTTCCAACATCACTGTCCACGGACGGAAATTTCATATCATTACTAAAAGCATGGTGGCTAGAATATGTATGGGCTAATACAGAACATATTCAAAATCCCTCAATATATTGGGATGCCGCAAAAGCGGTTCTTAGAGGCCGTATAATTTCCCATGTCGCAGGCAAAAAAAAGGAAACAATGAAGGCGTATGTCACAGCTAGTGATAAATTGCGTGATGCATATACCTTGTTTTTGCAGAATCCTTCACCAAGCTCTAGCACGGCCTGGAAGAGCGCTAAGAAAGAATTTGATGATTGGGCGACACAGAGGGAGGTGTTCTACAGGTCTGAAATTGACGCCACATTGCATCGCTATGGGAACAAAGCTGGTAGGCTACTAGCAAACTTAGCCAAAGGGCGTAACCCAATTCACCACATTCCTGCCCTTTATGATGATAGGCGGAAATGCCTTCTCACTGACCCAAAGAGCATCAGCGATTGCTTGGGATCCTATTTTTCCAATCTTTATGCTGATTCTGCTGATCCACTTCCCCGCATGACCCTGTTAGATAAAGTCCAACTCCCCCGGATGACACCAGAACAATTGGAGAGTCTCAATGCCCCCGTTACCCCCCAAATAGTTTCAGCGACCATCAAAACATTGAGAAATAATAAGGCCCCGGGGCCTGATGGTTTTGGTGGGGAGTTTTACAAAATTCTTAACGACCAAATCAGTGACACGCTATCCAATCTGTATAATATGGCCATGCAAGGCTTGCAGCTTCCAATCTCAGCTGATACTTCCTATATTAAACTCCTCCCCAAACAAAATAAGAACTTATTAGACCCGGGGTCCTATCGCCCTATATCGCTAATAAACGCGGACATGAAAATATTATCCAAGATCATGGCAGATAGACTTTCAAATATAATGCCACACCTTATAGCCAAAGAACAAGTCGGATTCATCAAACAAAGGTCAGCTGTCACAAATATACGAACAGTGATCGCAGTGCTGGACAGAGTATGCCTCTCTCCACGCCCTGGGGAATACCCTACTATAATCACCCTTGACACAGAAAAGGCTTTTGATAGCCTAAGGTGGCCGTGGATGAATAGAGTCCTGGATGCATTTGGGGTCGCGGGGGCATTTAGATCTCTACTATCCCTTCTATACTCCTCCCCGAAGGCCAGAGTATACTTGCCTGGCTTTCTGTCTCCTGTTATCCCGCTCCAAAGAGGAACCAGACAGGGTTGCCCGTTGTCGCCATTACTTTTTGACCTAGCGTTGGAACCTTTGGCAAGGTATCTTAACTCCGGTGATATATTCGCAGGTATAAACATTGGTGAAATAGCGACACGGACAGCCCTGTTTGCTGACGATGTTATTATTTTTTCTGATAACCCGTGGAAAGACATCCCTAAAATCATACAGACGCTTAATGAATTTGGACTATACTCTGGCTTCAAAATAAACAAAACAAAATCTGAAATACTGCCTTTAACTACCCTAACACAATCACAATACGCCGACCTTAAACAATTAGGATTAGCGATAGCCACCTCCCATATTACTTATTTAGGTATAAAAGTAGGTAGGTCTCCCCACTCCTTGTACTCCTTAAATTTCCCATCCCTAATACATAAGATCCAAACTGAGCTCTATAGATGGAACTCCCTTCCAATATCACTATTAGCGAGATTTCACTTAATTAAAATGTCAAGTTTCCCGAAACTCCTGTACCCCCTACAAACAATTCCACTGCTCCTTAAGCGATCAGACATAAACACCCTCACTTCTACATTTACTAAGTTTATTTGGGCCGGTGGGAAGGCAAGAATCGCTCTATCCAAACTTATCTTACCTAAGGAAAAGGGAGGAATTAACTTTCCAGATGTAAGGAGCTACAATGTGGCGTGCCTTTTCAGACATGTATTGGACTGGAAACATGACACCTGTGTCCACTCTAATACTCCCTTAGAAAGACAACTAGTGACCCCATGGAACCTTATGGCTATTGTACATGGTCCCTTACCCACTCTGCCGCCAGTCATCAAACACTCCCTCACCCTGAGAGATAGTATACTGGCCTGGAAAATCATGCGCTTGAAGTATGGATTATCTGTAAAATGTTCCAAACATTTTCCCTTATGGAATGTACCAGATTTCTCTCCTGGATATGAAAACTCCTTGTTCAGATCTTGGAGAAATGCGGGGATTGCTGTATTAGGTGATTTATTACATAGAGTGGAAAAGAGATGGTTGACCCTACCCGAATTAGTTGATCTATATAACATCCCGCCTACGAGCGTCTTACCATATTCACAAATTGTGTCCTACTTTTCCAAAAGGTTGGCTAATATATCCAAGGAGGCGTCGGAAACTGATTTTGATTGCCTTTTTCAAATGCCATCTATTAATTCTATCTCTAGTCTCTATAAGGTTGTGGGACCGATATTTCGCCACTCCCATACAACCCAAATAGGGAAAAAGTGGGCCTTGGCACTTAATTCCCCACATATCCTTGCTCATATCCCTACTAGTATACGTGATTTTAGGAAACACATTGTAAATGAGAAATGGAGAGAGACCCAACTCAAATTGTTACACCACGCTATATATGCTTTTGAACTCCCACCATCCCCAAAATTGCCTCATAGGAAAGCAGAGTGCCCTAAATGTGGAGCGCCTAAGACAGACTTACTACATGGCATTTGGCAATGTCCTCGCTTAACGCGATATTGGGCGGATACTTTGAATATTATAAAAGAGACCTCTACCTTCGCTGCACCACTGACTCCAGTGGAAATTGTCTTTCACATTACTTTAGATGACACTGATCCAGGGGAATCATGTAATCACCTCTCAGCAATCACACACACTGTGTTAATGGTAGCCAAACTGCAAATTTTACAACAGTGGCTATCTAGTTCTTCTCCAACAGCCGCAGACATTTTAGCTGCCCTTACTTCTCTTTTTCATACCGAGCGTCGTTTGGCGTTACGTGACAAGGAACTTTCCACTGGACCTCTGTTCCGGAAGTGGAGATCATTTTTATGTCAATTTATGTCGGTGACCGATCTGAGAGATGTTATGACTCCTTTCCGCCAAACGACATGGTATCTGGAGGAGGACCTGAGGGGCACCTTAGGCCCCCTTAAGGTTACATGATCCCCCTGACTGGGGAATGTTAGCACGCAAATGATACACATATTGAAATTGTCTTTTATCTATCGTGGTGGGGAAGGTGAACCACACTTTCCCAATTTGCAGTGGAAACTATGCTTACGGTCATGGGAAGACTCCTAACTTTTTCACTTTTATTTCTTTAACGGGAGAGAGACAGACTTTATTTTAATATTTAGATGGTTTTTGGTTGTTAAGTTTATTTTGTGTACAGTCACAGTTAATTCAAATTGTGAGATTTCCAGGCGCTTGTCTAATAACAGGACGTATGTATAACTAAGATATAAGAATGCAGCCGAAACAAGACGTCCGCCGAATGCTATAGCCTTATCATCACTTCTTTCTTGGATATATATAGGGTAAGGGAAGTATTCCTCTCTAGGTTCTCGAGGCTCTGACTCGCGAACAGATGGCTGACACTTCCTTTGGTGATGGACCCCTGATGTACAAGCATGTAAATATGTGTACTGTGACTTTCGTTAAATAAAAATTATATATTAAAAAAAAACAAAAAACTAAAGGATTTAAAATTGGGGCCGATTCCAATGTCCTGCGCTCTTCGTACATTATATAAATTAGGGTGAGAACAAAAAGGCTTTCACTTAACCTGACAAGCAATAGTGGGAGCATTGCATGGCCTATAAGACTACATATATCAGCTTGGTGGTCTTCCCAAGGAGTCACGTTATCTCCTCAGCCAAACTCATAAAACACTGGTAACCGGACTAGGTATACAATGCCATCTCACATTTCCATTAGACCAGACCTGCAGAATACAGACCCCAGTATGAGACCCCAGCATAATACAGACCCTAGAATGAGACCCCAGTATGAGGCCCCAGCATAATACAAACCCTAAATTGATGTCATGTATTGCGCTGCACATCAAAAGGAAATACTGTCATGTAGAGAGTAGTGATGTCACGATACCAGAATTTTGAGTTCGATACCAACACCAACTTTTTTTTTTCAATGCTCGATACCAATTTGATACTGAATAAATTACATAAAAAACCCCACAAGAATAGAAATTGAAGACATGTAACACTAGCTAGCTGGGGATGATGGGGGCTGTAGTCATGTAACACACAGACATAACAGCTATCAGGGGGGATGATGGGGGCTGTAGTCATGTAACACACACACACACTTCAGCTACCAGGGGGATGGTGGGGGGTGTAGTCATGTAACACACACTTTAGCTACCAGGGGGATGGTGGGGGGTGTAGTCATGTAACACACACTTCAGCTACCAGGGGGATGGTGGGGGGTGTAGTCATGTAACACACACTTCAGCTACCAGGGGGATGGTGGGGGGCTGTAGTCATGTAACACACACTTCAGCTACCAGGAGGATGGTGGGGGCTGTAGTCATGTAACACACACTTTAGCTACCAGGGGGATGGTGGGGGGTGTAGTCATGTAACACACACTTCAGCTACCAGGGGGATGGTGGGGGGTGTAGTCATGTAACACACACTTCAGCTACCAGGGGGATGGTGGGGGGGTGTAGTCATGTAACACACACTTCAGCTACCAGGAGGATGGTGGGGGCTGTAGTCATGTAACACACACTTCAGCTACCAGGGGGATGGTGGGGGGTGTAGTCATGTAACACACACTTCAGCTACCAGGAGGATGGTGGGGGCTGTAGTCATGTAACACACACACTTTAGCTACCAGGAGGATGGTGGGGGCTGTAGTCATGTAACACACACACTTCAGCTACCAGGGGGATGGTGGGGGGTGTAGTCATGTAACACACACACACACACACTTCAGCTACCAGGGGGATTGTGGGGGCTGTAGTCATGTAACACACACACTTCAGCTACCAGGAGGATGGTGGGGGCTGTAGTCATGTAGCACACACTTTAGCTACCAGGAGGATGGTGGGGGGTGTAGTCATGTAACACACACTTTAGCTACCAGAAGGATGGTGGGGGCTGTAGTCATGTAACACACACTTCAGCTACCAGGGGGATGGTGGGGGGTGTAGTCATGTAACACACACTTCAGCTACCAGGGGGATGGTGGGGGGTGTAGTCATGTAACACACACTTCAGCTACCAGGGGGATGGTGGGGGGTGTAGTCATGTAACACACACTTCAGCTACCAGGGGGATGGTGGGGGGTGTAGTCATGTAACACACACTTTAGCTACCAGGGGGATGGTGGGGGCTGTAGTCATGTAAAACACACACACACACTTCAGCTACCAGGGGGATGGTGGGGGCTGTAGTCATGTAACACACACACTTCAGCTACCAGGAGGATGGTGGGGGCTGTAGTCATGTAGCACACACTTTAGCTATCAGGAGGATGGTGGGGGCTGTAGTCATGTACACACACACACACTTCAGCTACCAGGAGGATGGTGGGGGCTGTAGTCATGTAACACACACACTTCAGCTACCAGGAGGATGGTGGGGGCTGTAGTCATGTAATACACAGTTCAGCTACAAGGAGGATGGTGGGCGCTGTAGTCATGTAACACACACAGTTCAGCTACCAGGAGGATGGTGGGGGCTGTAGTCATCTAACACACTTCATCTACCAGGAGGATGGCGGGGGCTGTAGTCATGTAACACACACACTTTAGCTACCAGGTGGATGGTGGGGGCTGTAGTCATGTAGCACACACACTTCAGCTACCAGGAGGATGGTGGGGGCTGTAGTCATCTAACACACTTCAGCTACCAGGAGGATGGTGGGGGCTGTAGTCATGTAACACACACACTTTAGCTACCAGGGGGATGGTAGGGGCTGTAGTCATGTAGCACACACACTTCAGCTACCAGGAGGATGGTGGGGGGTGTAGTCATGTAACACACACTTCAGCTACCAGGAGGATGGTGGGGGCTGTAGTCATGTAACAGACACACTTCAGCTACCAGGGGGATGGTGGGGGCTGTAGTCATGTAACACACACACTTTAGCTACCAGGGGGATGGTGGGGGCTGTAGTCATGTAGCACACACACTTCAGCTACCAGGAGGATGGTGGGGGGTGTAGTCATGTAACACACACTTCAGCTACCAGGAGGATGGTGGGGGCTGTAGTCATGTAACAGACACACTTCAGCTACCAGGAGGATGGTGGGGCTGTAGTCATGTAGCACACACACTTCAGCTACCAGGGGGATGGTGGGGGCTGTAGTCATGTAGCACACACTTCAGCTACCAGGAGGATGGTGGGGGCTGTAGTCATGTAACACACACTTCAGCTACCAGGAGGATGGTGGGGGCTGTAGTCATGTAACACACTTCAGCTACCAGGAGGATGCTGGGGGCTGTAGTCATGTAACACACACACACACACTTCAGCTATTGGGATGATGAGGGTTGTAGTTGCACTTTTTCTTCTTTCAGGGCATAGTGACCAGGATGTGGGCGGCAGGGTAATCTGCAGGTTACAGCCCCCCTCCCCCGTCAGAGCACGGCCGACCTCCTGGTCATCCCCCACTGATGTCTGCCCGGGAGTTATCTGAGGGCCCCGGCCGCTCCTCCTCACAGTCCTGTGGCCCCCACCTTACAGTGCAGCCAGATGGAGTGGCCGCATCTCCTCCTCACCTCCAGCCTTCTCCTCCGTCCTCCTCTCCCCGACCCCGCTCTCTCCCTCTTCAGCCTCCTCACCTCCTCTCCCTTCTCCTCACTCCCGGACCGCCGACTCTCCCTCTTCAGCCTCCTCACCTCCAGCCCTCTCTGTCCTCCTCTTCCTGACCCCGCTCTTCGTCTTTAGCTTCCTCACCTTCAGCCTTCACTGTCCTCCACTCCCGGACCTCCCGCTCTCCTCCGTGCCACATGCCACATAAATCATCCATCTCCCTGATAACAGAGTCTGGCTGAGCCGGATCCTATTATCAGACAGACACCGGCAGTGGGGGTCTGCTACACACAGAAGCCGACCCCTGCTGCATACGGAGTGGCTCAGGAGGGGTTAATGCCGCTGTCAGTGTGACAGCGGCATCAACACAGTTACATAGCCGGCACAAGCAACTGCTATGTGCCGGCTATTTGAAATTGGCGCCGCCGGGAACGTAGGGAGAGAGAGCGCGGAGGAAGTGACAGGTGGGAGCAGGGAGAGGCATACAGAGAACACGGCCGGCACTCAGATAGCCGCCGGCCGTGTTCTGTGCTCTATACTTTATGTTAAACTGCGCTATTATGCAAATTAACATAAAGTATCGATACCAGGAAATTCTGGTATCGAACCGTTTTTCTGCCCGAAATATCCATAGTAGTATCGATATTTCGGTGCATCATGCATCCCTAGTAGAGAACGTCTGCCACTCCATAGGGAACACTACAATCCCTTCTATACTTGGTCTAAGTATCAGACTGGAGTGGCTCGGGCCATCAGAGGAATTCATTCTTGAGGTCCTTCCTTTAGTCCTGCAACAGCTTTTATAGAGTATATATGTTTCTATTTTTAACCCTATTAAACACACAAGAAGAAATTAATAAATATATATATATATATATATATATATATATATATATATATATGGACAATTATATCACCATACATGTTCCTGCTGTTCCTGTACTGACCAGTATACCGAGACCATAAATACCAACAATACCAGTATATAAAGGGCAAATATTATCACCATACATATTACCATCATAATATTACTGACTGAATCCTTTATACTGATACTACCAATAATACCATAATACGAAAGACAAATAATACCGCCACACCATGACCACATAGTACCATCACAAGAGTAACAGAATAATAAGCGGTTACTATATAATACCTCATGCTGTGACCATTACTACTATCCTGGTACTAAACCCCAGCACACACAGACCATCATTCCCCCATACAGTGAGCACATAGTGGTAGATAGCAGCTGTACACAAGCTCTGTATACCAGATAAGCAACAAATAACTGTCCCCTAACCAGTTACTTCTCAGCTGTTACCAAACTACAACTAATATCAGACATTATCCAGCATTATAGCTGACATAAAATCAGCATAAAAATTAAAGGGCGCAAAAAAAAAAAAAAAACTTGTGGGTGTCCAACACGGGGAATGAACCCTAGCTCAATGGGTTGCTAACCGGTTTCCCTTCCTTCTGAGCTATTGGAGCACCCACACAGACATGAGGAGCTTTAGCAGTGTAGTGATTACATAGGCTATGGATGGGCTGCATACACATCTGTCTCCCCCACAGAGCACTCTAACTGCAGAAAAACTGAACAAGGGGGTGGGGTTGATGTCCTTAGGGGAGGGACTTATTCGTCAAAAGGGAGGTGCTTAATAGTTAAGGGGAGGGGCTTAAAGAGAAACAATAACCACAAATTATACTCAAACACAGTTATTTCACAGTAGGGAGGAAGTAAATAAAGGAAACATAAAACAACCCCCCCCCCCCCCCCCGGAAGCATTAGGGATGTAACTTCTGTCATTATAAGGTAAGGAAACCAAGGAAACAGCTCACTGGAGCGGCCATCTTGAGGCTGGCAGTTGTAGACATAGGCCACACCCCCAGATACCAAACCTGTGTGCCAGGGGCGTAGCTAGGATTCATGGGGCCCCATAGCAAAAAACTGTATGCCCCCCCCCCCCCCCCCCCCCAAATGCGTCCCAGGGTGGGGGAGGGAGGGAAAGGATCTTTTCAGCGGAGGTGCTGCACTGCAATGGGATATACATAAGGGTATTATATACATATGAGAGGGGTATATATGAGGGTATTATACACATGTTAGA
The DNA here is from genome assembly GCF_027789765.1 of Dendropsophus ebraccatus. Lineage (NCBI taxonomy): Eukaryota > Metazoa > Chordata > Amphibia > Anura > Hylidae > Dendropsophus > Dendropsophus ebraccatus. The sequence goes on along the minus strand of NC_091461.1, from coordinate 103,871,081 downwards.
GATACCCATCAAATAAGTATATAATACCCTCATATTTACCCCTCTCAAAGGTTTATAAAATCTTTATATATGAGGATATTACTGTATATACATATGGGAGAGGTATGTATGATGGTATTATATGTATATATGATGGTATTATATGCAAAGATGAGAGTATTATATACACATTAGAGGGGTATAATATATCCTCATATACACCCCTCTAATATGTATATTGTACTTTCATATATGCATATAATACAATCATATATACCTCTCCCATATGTATATACATTAATATTCTTATATACTGTATATTATATATGAGGATATTACTGTATATACAAATGGGAAAAGTATACATGTATAAATTTGAGAGGGTAATATATGAGGGTATATTACTCTTCTAATGTGTATATAATACCCTCATATATGCATATATACCTCTCCCATAGGTGGCGGATCACACTGTGAAAGTCCGGGGGGGGCTCTGTGCTGCAGGACTCCAAGCTTGTGTGCACAGCAGCCTCAGCCTCTCAGCAGCAGCAGCAGCAGGGTCAGGATTCTGGACTGTAACGTTTCTCCAGTGTAATAAACCTGTCATGTGTGATACTGTCTGGGGAAAAGGGGTATCTAACCTACAATATCGGATACTACTGGCTCATTGTATCCAAACATAACAGTTTATAGAGTTCCCTTTGTGCCTTTGCATCTAATCTCAAGATAGTTGGTCCTGTGCTGCTGACCCCGTGTATCTAATCCTGTGGTAGTTCAGATACGTCTTAGTGAGCCAGTGTATCTAAACCCATGAATATCTCTGACTTTGCATGTACAGTATGCCTGTCTGTGTGATGCTGTCTGCTCGGCAGGTGGATCTTACCTGTTCTTGTTTCATTCTGTCTATTAGGCTGTGGTCACACATGCACTTTCATACCGTTACTAATTCAATTGCAGTAACAGATAATATAATCGCCATCCAGCCGTCCTTCATTGCTTCACTACAATGACACTCCGTGTGAGAAAATACTCTTTAGGCTACAAACACACTTGCCGGATCTGCAGCGAGTCTCCTTGCTGAGTTTTTGCAGCGAGACTCGCTGCAGATCCCAGCCCTATGCTTTCATTAGCAGAGAAAGTCGCAGCAGGGATGTACATCCCTGCTACGATTTTGTCTGCAGCCCTCCCCATTAACCCCCTAGCCGCCGGACATTATACATTACCGGGTCCCCTGCTTGCTTCGGAGCTCCCGGTGTCTTCACGGCCCGCCCAGCCAATCAGTGCGCTGCGGCGGGGCAGGGCACTGATTGGCCGGGCGGAACGTGCCTGGAGCCGCCGAAGCAAGCAGGAACGGGGATCAGGTAATGTATATCCCGTCCGCCCCCCTGCATCCCCGATCGCCCCCAGCCTCTGGCCGCACGATCGCCCCCCGCAGCCCCCAGCCGCACGATCGGCCCCCGCAGCCCCCGACCGCACGATCGCACCGCCCTGCGATCGATGCTGCAGGGGAGCAATCAGTGCTGGGGAGGGGAAGATGGCGATCGTGCGGCCGGGGGCTGCGGAGGGCTATCATGCGGCCGGGGGGTGCGGGGGGCGATCATGCGGCCGGGGGTGCGGGGGGGGGGGGGGCGATCATGCGGCCGGGGGTGCGGGGGGGGGGCGATCATGCGGCCGGGGGGTGCGGGGGGGGCGATCATGCGGCCGGGGGCTGGGGGCGATCGGGCTGCAGGGGGGGGGCGGGCAAGATATACATTACCTGATCCCCGTTCCTGCTCGCTTCGCTGCACTATAACTGAGAGTTGGCTTATATACACACGCTCAGCCGCACACTATCACTTATAATGAGATTAGATGTTCTGGCAGAACTGTATCCAACATAACAGCCTTAGATACACCAGATCTGCAGGAAGTATTCCACATGTGGTACCTCACATATACAGTGGTACCCAGGTGCCCGTGGCCCCCAAACCACCCATATTATGAGAGTGGCCCTGTACATACCTCCAGGGTCCACAAGAGGAACGTCTGATGTGCCCTGAGTGATGTGCTGCACTGAGGCGCTGTCCCAGGTGAGAGCACTGTTCTATTACATGTTGCCTTTAAGGTGCACACATATTTGACGACTGTTAAGGCGACCAGGAGCTTTGTCTCAGGCAACGTCTGTAGCGCGCATTGCCTGTGCCGGAGGTCAGATGAGAAGAGGATTGTGTTGGGGGAGAAGGAGCAGAAGCAGTGGGGGAGCACGTTGGGGGTTAATTTTTTCTGTTATAATCATGGGGGCCATCTACTAAAAAGAGGGAATGACACAGGGCCATCATGGGAAGGGATAATTTACTATAAGGGGACGATCTACTATATGGGGGATGTGCAGAGAGACCTAATACTATATGGAAGCTGCACAGAGGGACCTAATATTACATTTTGCTAGTCAGGCAGCGCAGCAGATCGCTCTAAGGTCCCAGGTCACTATGTCTGCACACTGGGGAGGGGGGTGTCCCAGGTTAGGTGGACAGCCCGGGCCCAGGGTACAGTTAATCCATCCCTGGTAGTACCTCACCTAAAAGCTTCCTACTATTTGTTATGAGCAGCAGAATACATTTTTAAAACTCAGGCGGCTCTGCACTCAGTTCTAAAGTGAGAGCAGTACTGACCTGCCGGAGGCTCCATGGGCTGCGCTGTAATACACTTGGGTATATACATATTATGGAGCTTCCCGCAGGTCTGTACTCACTTGCTTTGGAACAGAGAGCAGAGTTAGAATAGCAGTTTTAAAAAGTTTTCCTGCCGCTCGAACGAAATGGTAGGTACCATTTAACCCTCTGAAGGCCAAAAAGAAAACCCTCCCCCTCCCTATTTAATTTAACTTTTTTTCTTTGATCAGCATTTTTTGTATATAATGGTAAACAAAGTGTGTGGGGGTGTTTTTATATTAATAAAAAAAAATTATCTGCTGTATTTTGTTGTTTTTTCTTTTCAATTTAGACACTTCCTGATGCTATCTGATAGACAATGTCCATTACTAAGCTGGAGCTGTTATCCTGTAAAACGGCCAACACTAACCCCCTAGTAATTTTGTAAGTACTCACCACCACAGGGATACTGGGAAGAGCCGGGTACCAGCAGACCCAGAACAGAGCGCTCTGGGTCTAGGCAGTGGCAGGCTGGGAAGGGCCAAAATAAATGGCTGCTGCTGGCTGGTTATGGTAGAGGGATCCGACACACTATTTTAAAAAAAAAAAATGGTAGAGGGATCCTACACACTATTTAAAAAAAAAAAAAAACATGTATGATCTCCCTCTCTACCAAACCTGCCAAGTAAAAACCAAACAGCAGCAGCCTAGTAATACCAGGGTGGGAGAGGACCATTTATTTTAGCTCTCCCCAGCCTAATAATACCAGCCTGCCTGACATGACAACACAATGTTATATTCAGAGCGTGTGACCATCTGTCCTGTGTAGAATGGCTGCCACCCTGTGTGATATGGTAAGTGGCTGCTACATATGGAAGAGGTGGTGGAGATTATATGACAATGCTGGAATTTGTAGTACCCCAACAATACATCTCTAGCATTTTAAGGTCTTTTAAAACTAAAGGATTTATAATTGGGTCCGATTTCAATGTCCTGCGCTCTTCGTACATTATATAAATTAGGGTGAGAACAAAAACACTTTCACTGAACCTGACAAGCTCTAGTGGGAGCATTGCATGGCCTATAAGGCTACATATATCAGCTTTGTGGTCTTCTCAAGGAGACACGTTATCCCCTCAGCCTCATAAAATACTGGTAACCGGACTAGGTATACAATGCCATCTCACATTTTAATCCAGATCAGACCTGCAGAATACAGACACCAGTATGAGGCCCCAGCATAATACAGACCCTAGAATAAGACCCCAGTATGAGGCCCTATGTACAATACAGACCCCACACTGCTTTAATCTATTGCACTGCAGACCGATAGGAAATACTGTCATGTAGAGAGCATCTGCTACTCCATAGGGAACACTACAATTCCTGCTACCATTGTTATCAGTCTCAGACTGGAGTGGCTCGGGCCCAACAGAGGAATTCATTCTTCAGGCCCATCGTTTAGCCCTGCCCCCTGCAACAGCATTTATAGGCTATAATCACACAATGTATATTTTCTATAAATCACGGCAGTTAAATTGCAACACTGGCTGTAATTAATAGAAAATGTACGTTGCATTGAAGTCAGAGGAATCCCAGCCAGATTCCTAGCGGCCGCAGGAAAAACTGACATGTCTTTTTTTTGCGGCCGCTTTTCATTGAATAGCAGCAGCACAGAAATGTCAGTTCACACAATGGAATGTCTGCATATGTAATTACAAGACATGTTGGTCTATGTATGAGGTTCTGAATAAAGTAATTTCCCTTTAATTCAGGTTGTGGTTATTTGCAGTTGTGTTTTTTTTTTTAGACTTTTCATACTAAGTAAAATACGGCAATCTCTCTCCGTGGAATAATGTCTCACTAGTGATGAGCAAGCTTACTCCAATGACTATTTCAGTTGTCAGTTGTCGCTCGGCAACTTTTTAGAATTTGTTCCTGCAGAGAATATTCCAATGGAATCTACCAAAAATATAATGTAAATATGTCAGAGATTTATGCAAAACACATTATAAGTGAAGGCACAGAATACTTCCAATGGGCAGCATGGCAGCCTCATTTCTATGTGTTTAGCATAAAGTTTGATCATTTTTGGTAATAATTTTGGGATATTTCGTTTAAACATCTGCTAAAGGAACGAAATATCCAAAAAATGTTTACAAAAAAATGTAATAGCTTTATGCAAAACACCTTACAAATGAATGTGGTAATATTTGTAAAAGCAGGTATTCCACCTAATTTCAATGTGTTTAGTATCAGGCTATAACATTTTCACATTGAACTTTTTGTGTATTTCGTTACTTCAGAGGATGTTTCTACGAAATTTCAAAAATTTACTCCATAACGAGTATTTGCTTTATGCTAAACACATACAAATGAGGCCGGGAATGCACTTTTGCAAGTATTTAATGTGTTTTGCATAAGATATTATGTTTTTGGCTCTAATGTTGGAATATTTTGTTGTAATATTCCTTGAAGAAACGAAATATCTTAATATATATATTCAGACCTTTTTCTTATGGGTGATGATGGTAAACTGGGTCAATCAATGTTTGGTGGTGGTGTGTAACTAGCAGACCCCCTGGTAAACTGCTTGAGTGTCTCTATGTCTTCAATGTGGCTCATTATAGTGGTGGAGAATTCCCTCATTGAAAAATTACTTTTATTAGTCGAATTTTTGAATAAGGTGTAGGTATAAATAGAGCATTAGAACTTGTATAGAGCTTGTATATAGCAGTCTATATTATATTTACGATTTGAGTGGTTGGGTATTATGTAATAAGCCTAAGGTGAACTATAGGTCACTATTCACAACTGCTCACATGAACTTCTTTGCTGGAATGAATTACTTCAGTTCTAATATTAGTTCATATTGCTATGAACCTGGCTGTAGTAAATTGCCATGTTTGCAAAAACATTCACTGTGTATTCACTGGCTTTTATTTTTTCAATTTAAATATGTAGTAATTATTTATTTTATTATTTATGTGTTTATTTTATTTTATTTTTTCCTCCATGGATCTTTATTTCGTTATTTAGAACCAGAGATGTATGTCAATAATATCCTGATCCCTTTGGTGGGTCCAACTGATCACAATAAATGGTTGGGGAGGTCACTGGAGGGATCAGGAGAGGTGCAAGTGGCTTCATGAGAATGGGGTCACCGGCCTAGTATGAATGTGGAATAAAGAAAGTGGAGCTGGTTGGTCTGAACGTTCCCAGGTTGGGAGCAGGAGGACCATGGAGGACCACTTGGAAAATCTGTAGGATGGATGAGTTGGTTGTGATTATGGATAAAGATGCTGGAGATAATGGTAACAATGGCCATAAAACAGTGTGGTTGGGGTGTTGCTTTGCTGTCTGGAGCACGGGCTGGATGTCATGGAGTCATAGATGAAAACCTTATATACTGGGGAAGGATGGAGGAGAGGAGTCTAAGTAGGTTACATAAGTTTAGAGTGAGTTATTGGTGACGGCGCTGGATTGGCAGGTTCTGTGCAAGTTAAAAAAAATTGGAGAAAAAAGTAGATCTCTCTTCTTGATTTTGAATTGTTGTATCAATATAGCTTGATGAATGAAACAGATCGGGTAAACAGTATTATGTCATAAATGTAAGAGATTATACTGTTAATGCTTTTCTTTAAAAATTTTTATGGAGAACATAATAAAATGATTAAATTATATGAACACGTAGTAATTAGCTCCTAGATTTATATTCAGGTAACGCTGGATTACTTCATTACAGCTCTTGTTAGACAGACAATGTGGCAGAAGCCGCTCTCGGTTGGACGCTCAGCTCTCTGCTCCCGGGATTTGACAAGAAAAGTGTTTCTATGTGAGATGGTATATTACAGTATATGGGAGTCAGAGGCTATGTGACCGTATCTATATAGTGCTACTGCAATGCAATATTGCAACTACTGTGTTTGTCTGTTAGCCCAGCTCCTTCGCCGTCGCCGTTCGGTCGTTCGCAGTAGTGACGAACGCAATAGCGAAGACAAGACGACCGCAACAATGATCATAAGTAACGATAATCTTTCCATGTAAATGGGCAAACGATTTCAGGTCTTTCGTAATAGCGGTCGTTTGGATCGTTTATCGTTAACAAATATGCAAACGATTATTGTCCGGTGAAATAGGGCCCTTATTCTAACACAAAAGTGTTTATATATAAGCTCTTATTTACAGCGTCTGCAAACAGGAGGTCATATGATCAGAACTGATTACTCCCATTGATCTCTTACTGGACGGGTGACATATGGACCAGTAGTTAATGCTTGCTCAGTTCTAGTAATTTGGTATAAATTGTGGTCATCTTACACATCTCTGTCCATAAGCATCTGTAATTTGCATATCTGTTGCTTGGCTTTCCACTCTGGATGCAGAGTGAATGTTTTTTTCCCAAACATTGTCAAAAACTTGTAGACAAATGACCTGCACAGCAAAAATGATACTGATGTGTTACAGTAGCCGAGACACAAAACAATGATGTGTGGATAAGCCTCCATTTCTCCAGATAAATCTGTGCAAATATGGACTGTGCAATGGTTTGTTTGTTTTATGTTTCTATGCTAAACATTGTTGAAAATGGGAACACTAGAGATGAGCGAGTAGTGAAATATTAGACTTGTGAATATTAGAATGCGAATCGAATAGGCACAGAGATTCGACTATTTGAACGAATAATCGATCCCATTAAAGTCTATGGGAAAAAAATTTGCAGCACTTGGATATCCAAATTAGACCACTTGGAGGTCACCAAGTCCCCCATGAAACCTCCCTAAACAATGCAAACACATCCGGAATGACACTGGGACATTAGGGTGAGCATGCCTGGGTGCACCCAACACCCCAAAATCGCAGTATAATGCCACTCTCCGCAGTTGAGAAGGAAAATTATTTGCGAACGCTTTACGAACATTTATGGCAATGTTCACACATTTCGTTGGTATTTCTTGCGCAGCGTTACATACATGATTCCAATGTGCGTACGTGCATTCGCGCGTATCGCGCATCATGCTGTACGAACGTTACTGGCACAGTACGTATGACATGCCTTTTTCTGGGCTACTGGAACAGTATATATCAGGTGCCCTTAGTGGGCTACTGGAACAATATGTATCACGTACCTTTTACTGGGCTACTGGAACAGTACGTATGACGTGCCTTTTTCTGGGCTACTGGAACAATATGTATCATGTGCCTTTTACTGGCCTACTGGAACAGTATATATCAGGTGCCCTTAGTGGGCTACTGGAACAGCATGTTCAACGTGCCGTTAGTGGGCTAAACCCGGCACACTATAGGTCACTTGTACACACAGGTTACTGGAATGAATACACCTGCTGATGCTGATACTGAGGCTGCTGTTATATCATCTGAGAAGAGCTTTGGATGCAAAGATGACTTTTTCGCTGGTTCTTAGCCCTGAAGATCTTTTGGGTTCTGTAGTAAGCTTGCCTAACCAAAACGCTATTAAATCTATCTCTCCCTGCTGCAAGATTTTTCCCTGGCTAGGTTGAAAGCGCATCTGTGGTCGATGGGAGCCAAGTATTTAAGATTCGAGGTCATGTAGTTCAGCCATCCAATGAGGGTAGATGCCGTTTTCGCGCTGCGTACATACACCCAGGGTCCCTCACGGCCTCCCTGCATGGTGATTGGATTTAAAAAAAACGGTAACTGCGATGGGAGGGCTTTTGAATGTTTTCCGCATATTCACCACACTACTCGATTGAATTTGAATCTTTTCAATACCGCAATATTCGATCGAATACCATCTCGATCGAATCGTATTCACTCATCTCTAGGGAACACCTATATTCCTAGGAGAATGATACATAATTGGATTGCAAAAAGACACCTGGTACCAAAATCCAACTAACCAAAACCTACATAGACTATGAGGGACATTTATCATTTCCGGCATTTTTTATGCCAGGCTTAAAAATGTCCCCGCAGCTCCGAGCTCAGGGGATTTATGTAGAGGCGCATTGCCTCTACATAAATCCCGATTGCATAGAGCCTCTCTGTGCAAAGATTTTGAGACCTACGCCATCTCAGAGCTGGCGTAGGTTTCAGTATCATTTTTCGTCGCGAAAAATGATAAATGCAGTGGACCCAGAGTCCGCATCCCCCGCCCCGCCCCACTGGCAAAGGTGGCGTAAAATGGCCAGATGCAAATATTTTAGTTGCAAAATGGCCATTTGCGAATAAATTAATTCGCATCTGGCCATTTTACGCCAAATAATAAATTCCCCCATGTGTCCCAAATAATGATTACAGTCACTGAAAATTCCAATTTAATCACAAAACTTTATTAAATCCATCAAAAAAGAAAAACATAAAAATTAAGACCTGGGAGGTGGGAGACCCACTACTGGGACAAAAGTAACATGATAGTCATTTAAAGTACATTTGCATATTTGTAAACCTCATAGACAACTCTTTCAGCATAAAAGCATATATATAATAAAGTGCGAGTGCTATATCACAATGCTATAGTATGCTGAATAGAGTGTTAGTATAAAGTAAAGTCATGCACATGTAAACAATATGTTACCAAGGGTATCTGGGTCCCAGTCCGCTGGCCTCCCACCTCACTCTAACGCCGTTTCATGTTAAATATCCGCAGATGGCAGCAAGTAATTAGTGAGGGGCCCATCTTTTAGGCTATGCATGGACAATGGCCGCCATCTTGAATGTCACCATATTGGATCAAGAGCAAGTTTGTGTAAAGGGAAGGTGGTCGTGTAGCATATCAAAGACAAGAATTGTCTCTGAAATTTGAAGCTGCTAAAATATTTGCCAGATATCTTGTGTTTCATAAGTTATCATCATTTCCAAAGTTAGCAACAGTTCATAATGATTGGATTCAGCACCTTCAGCTCTGTGTTCAGCACCATGGACAGCACACTGATCATGTCAACTAGCTGTGCATTGCAGTGAACATTATGGGGGAGATTTAGGGTGGTATTACACGCCGATAGGGGCCCGATGATACCTGTAAACGCTCGATTACTGGACCTATTACACGGCCCGATAATCGTTAAACAAGGGCTGCAGGGACATCGTTACCGATGTCCTTGCAGCCCTTGCTTAACTATATAAATTACCTATCCACATTCCAGGGCTGCTGCTGAGGTCTTCTTCTCTACGGGTCCCCCGCGTTCTAGCTTCATAGAAAAAGACCGCAGCAGCAGCCCTGGAACGTGGATAGGTAATGTATATCGTCAGTCGCCGGCAGCGGAACGCTATTACACGTAGCAATGCACGGTCGGCGCCCGACGAAAATAGGTCCAAACCTATATCAACGATCAGCCGATGATCGTCGTCATCGGCTGATCGTTGTACTTATTGCATGGAGCGATAATTGGCCGAATCGGACCAATTCGGTCGATTATCGTTCCATGTAATAAGACCCTTATCAAAGGGTGTAAAATTTAGACTGGTGCAAACTGGCCACAGCAACCAATCACTACTCAGCTCTCAGTTCTGATGTAAGGAAAGGGGAGCTGTGATTGGTTGCTGTGGGCAGTTTGCACCAGTCTAAACTTTATACCCTTTGATAAATCTCCCCCTATGTTTTTTGTTTTGTTTTATATTTTCTGTGCTAATATCTTCGGAAACGCATACTGGATACAATTGCAAATCGAATAGCGGCAATTAATTTTGGAGACAATTCTGGGCCTCATTGAGGTTTCAACATAGCCACCTTCCCAGTATAAAAACTTGTCCTTGATGCAATATGGTGGTTTTTAAAATGTTATTAAAATTTTAGCCTTCGCTTACAATATAGGCTCCCTCATCCAATACCCATCAGTTTTTTAATGAAGCATTGCCCAAAAATCCTAGGCAGGCTCCACTCTGTGTCAATTAGTCGTAATTCACATGTCCTCACTTTGTACATCAGTAGTGGTCCGCTATTCACCAACCACTCCAATATAAACACTGACCTGTGATGCCAATGAGTGTTTATTGGTGGCACAGATCACAGACTATTTATGGTTCCTCAAAAATTGGGGATGTGTGATCAGCAACATACAGAACTATGTTCCCAAAATTTCCTCAAAATTGTGGATGCGCTATTATTGTTGCATTTGGAGCACGTGTGAATGAGGCCTGACCCTATTATGTGTTTTTGTCAATTTGCCAAAAAATGAAGCAAAACTGATGGCACATTCATGTTTTCCCAAGGACCTCCCTGATACTCGGACATACCCTACAAAAAATGGTGAGTACATGAGGCGGCAATGAAGAGCACTACAGCTGTGTATTCATAGTTTTCCGCAATGGCACAAACATAATCAGAGGTAAATGTACATGAAAGAACAAATTTCTCAAAAACAGTTCTGATGATCAAGGTAAAAAAAAAGGACCCTCATCCTCAGCGCTCCGTGCTCTATGGGAAGATAACAATAGGCTGGATGCTTCTAATTTGCTGATGTGTGTTTCTACATAATGATGATTAGGAAGCTGTTTGGAGACATTACAGCACAATGTTATATTCAGAGCATGTGACCATCTGTCCTGTGTAGAATGGCTGCCACCCTGTGTGATATGGTAAGTGGCTGCTACACATGGAAGAGGTGGTGGAGATTATATGACAATGCTGGAATTTGTAGTACCCCAACAATACATTTCTGGCAATTTAAGATTTTATAAAGTGAAAAGATGAAAAACTAAAGCCAATTCCAATGTCCTGGGCTCCTCGTACATTATATAAATTATATAAACACTGGCAACCTGACTAGGTATACAATGCCATCTCACATCTTTCCATCAGACCAGACCTGCAAAATACAGACCCCAGTATGAGACCCCAGCATAATACAGACCCTAGACTGAGACCCCAGTATGAGGCCCTCTGCATAATACAGACACTAAATTGATGTCATGTATTGCGCTGCAGATCAAAAGGAAATACTGTCATGTAGAGAGCGTCTGCCACTCCATAGGGAACACTACAATTCCTGCTGCTATTGGTCTAAGACTGGAATGGCTCAGGCCACCAGAGGAATTCATTCTTGAGGTCCTTCCTTTAGTCCTGCCCCCTGCAACACCTTTTATAGAGCATATATGTTTGTATTTTTAACCCTATTAAACACACAAGAAAAAAAAAAAAAGAAAAAAAAAAAAAAAAATTATATATATATATATATATATATATATATATTTTTTTTTTTTATGGAAAATAATATCACCATACATGTTCCTGCTGTTCCTGTACTGACCAGTATACGAAGATCAAAAATACCAGTATATAAAGGGCAAATATTATCACCATACATATTACCATCATACTATAACTGACTGAATCCTTTATACTGATACTACCAATAATACCAGTATACGAGGGACAAATAATACCGCCACACCATGACCACATAGTACCATCACAGTGTAACAGAATAATAAGCGGTTACTATATAAAACCTCATGCTGCGACCATTACTACTATCCTGGTACTAAACCCCAGCACACACAGACCATCATTCCCCCATACAGTGAGCACATAGTGGTAGATAGCAGCTGTACACAAGCTCTATATACCACATAAGCAACAAGTACCTGTCCCCTAACCAGTTGCTTCTCAGCTGTTACCAAACTACAACTAATATCAAACATTATCCAGCATTATAAATGACATAAAATCAGCATAAAAATTAAAGGGCGCAAAAAAAAAAAAAAAAAATGTGGGTGTCCAACGCGGGGAATGAACCCTAGCTCAATGGGTTACTAACACGTTTCCCTTCCTTCTGAGCTATTGGAGCACCCACACAGACATGAGGAGCTTTAGCAGTGTAGTGATTACATAGGCTATGGATGGGCTGTATACACATCTGCCTCCCCCACAGAGCACTCTAACTGCAGAAAAACTGAACAAGTGGGTGGGGTTGAAGTACTTAGGGTAGGGGTGTATTCATCAAAAGGGAGGTGCTTAATAGTTAAGGGGAGGGGCTTAAAGAGAACCAATAACCACAAATTATACTCAAACAGTTATTTAAGAGTAGGGAGGAAGTAAATATAAAGGAAACATAAAACAAATCCCCCCTTGAAGCTTTAGGGATGTAACTTCTGTCATTATAAGGTAAGGAAACAGCTCACTGGAGCGGCCATCTTGAGTTGTACACATAGGCCACACCCCCAGATACCAAACCTGTGTGCTGCAGGACTCCAAGCTTGTGTGCACCGCAGCCTCAGCCTCTCAGCAGCAGCAGCCGCAGGGTCAGGATTCTGGACTGTAACGTTTCTCCAGTGTAATAAACCTGTCATGTGTGATACTATCTGGGGAAAAGGGGTATCTAACCTACAATATCGGATACTACTGGCTCATTGTATCCAAACATAATAGTTTATAGAGTTCCCTTTGTGCCTTTGCATCTAATCTCAGGATAATAGGTCCTGTGCTGCTGACCCCGTGTATCTAATCCTGTGGTAGTTCAGATACGTCTTAGTGAGCCAGTGTATCTAAACCCATGAATATCTGTGACTTTGCATGTACAGTATGCCTGTCTGTGTGATGCTGTCTGCTCGGCAGGTGGATCTTACCTGTTCTTGTTTCATTCTGTCTATTAGGCTGTGGTCACACATGCACTTTCATACCGTTAGTAATCTAATTGCAGTAATAGATAATATAATCGCCATCCAGCATTTCAACCATGAAAGTCTGGTAGGGTAGCCTAACTGGGACACAATAAAACCAAAACACGGAAGCATGAAAACAGCACGGGCGTTGAAGCCGGAGAAATGGCAAGCAGAGCAGACCCCCGCCCCCACGAGAAAGGGTCAGGAGGTTCTAGGCTAGAAAACGAAGGGGGGGGGGGGTAGGTGTGTCAGTGAATTCCAGCCATTGTATCCACACCTTGTAGTGTCGGTCCGCGGTCTCTTTTGTATCTAACACCAATTCTTCCATACGGAAAAGGTAGAGGATCTCTTTAAATCATTCTGTAATGGTGGGTGCCCTGCCGGATTTCCACAAGCGAGGGATCACGGATCTTGCGGCCAGTAGCAGGAACCTCATAAGGCCTGTGGCCAGGGCCTTCAGTTTACCCGGAATCATGGATAAGAGAAGAGGGGCTGGATCATTCGCACAACCCAACCAAATGTGCACCATCGTGCCTCTCGCCTCTCCGCATCTCCAGCACAGGTCAGGGACAGTGGGGTACAGTTTCTGCAGAAGAGTGGGGACCCTGTACCATTGTTTCCTGTGCCCGGCTGGAGATGGAGAATTTGTGACAGAGGGATATCTGGCATTTTTTGTATATAATGGTAAACAAAGGGTGTGGGGGTGGCTTTATTTTAACCCTTAGGGGACACAGCCAGTTTTCATTTTTGCGTTTTCGTTTTTCCCTCCTCGTGTATATAAGGCCATAGCGCCTGCATTTTTCCACCTAGAGACCCAAGTGAGCCCTTATTTTTTGCGCAACTAATTGTACTTTGCTATGGCAGATGTAATTTTTGCCTAAAATGTGCCGGGAAACCAGAAAAAAATTCAAAGTGTGGTGAAATTGAAAAAAAAACGCATTTCTTTCATTTGGGGGAAATGTGTTTTTACGCCATTCACCCTGGGGTAAAACTGACTTGTTATGCATGTTCCTCAAGTTGTTACGATTAAAACGATATGTAACATGTATAACTTATATTGTATCTGATGGCCTGTAAAAAATTCAAACCGTTGTTAACAAATATACGTCACTTAAAATGGCTCCATTCCCAGGCTTATAGCGCTTTTATCCTTTGGTCTATGGGTCTGTGTGAGGTGTCATTTTTTGCGCCATGATGTGATCTTTCTATCGGTACCTTGATTGCGCATATATGACTTTTTGATCGCTTTTTATTACAATTATTCTGGATTTGATGCGACAGAAATTGCGCAATTTTGCACTTTGGGATTTTTTTTGCGCTGACGCCGTTTACAGTGTGAGATCAGGAATGTGATTAATTAATAGTTTGGGCGATTACGTACGCGGCGATAGCAAACATGTTTGTTTATTAATTAATTAATTTATTTTTATTTATAAAATGGGGAAAGGGGGGTGATTCAGACTTTTATTAGGGGAGGGGATTTTGTGTTATTAAAAATACATTTTTCTTTTACTTTACACATATACTAGAAGCCCCCCTGGGGGACTTCTAGTATATGCACTTTGATCTCTCATAGAGATCCATGCAGTATAGTTATACTGCATGAATCCATGAGATCGGTGTTCTATTACTTTTGGCTGCTGCAGCCAAAAGCAATAGAATGCCGAGCCGGGATCAGCGCCATTACGGAGCAGACCCCGGCCCGGTATGGATGCAGGGATCGCCCCCCCGCAATCGCGCCGCAGGGGGGCGATCCCCCCACTAGACCACCAGGGATGCATATCAGTAAGTATTTAGAAGCAGCTGTCAACTTTGACAGCTGCTTCTAAGTACTTAATTAGCGGGCACGGCGATCGGACCGTGCCCGCTAATAGCCGCGATCCCGGGCTACACGCGGCACCCGGGATCGCGGCAGTTCAGAGGGTGGTCGCCGCGCGACCCCCCTCTGAACTCCCATAGCGGCACGAGGACGTTCAATAACGTCCTGGTGCAGCTATGGGTTAATATATAAAATTATCAGGTGTATTTTGTTGTTTTTTTCTTTTCAATTTAGACACTTACTGATGCTATATGATAGACAATGTCCATATGTCCATTACTAAGCTGGGGCTTAATGTTATCCTGTAAAATGGCCAACAGTAACCCCCTAGTTATTTCCCCAGTACCCACTGCCACAGAGATACTGGGAAGAGCCAGGTACCAGCAGACCCAGAATGGAGCGCTCTGGGTCTAAGCAGTGGCAGACGGGGAAGGACCAAAATAAATGGCTGCTACTGTTTGGTTCTTACCTGGCTGGTTGTGGTAGAGGGATCCTACACACTTTTTTCTTTTACATATATTTAAAAAAGACAAAGACATGTATGATCCCCCTCTTTACCATAACCGGTCAAGTAAAAAACAAACAGCAGCAGCCTAGTAATACCAGGGGGGGAGAGGATCAATAATTCCGGCCTGCCTGACATTACAGCTCAATGTTATATTCAGTTCATGTGACCATCTGTCCTGTGTAGAATGGATGCCACCCCGTGTGATATGGTAAGTGGCTGTTACACATGGGAGAGGTGGTGTAGATCAGTGGTTCTCAACCTGCAGTACGTTTACCCCAGGGGGTACGTGCCGCAGGTTGAGGGGGTACGCCAAAGGGGGGAAAAATAAACTTTTGCATTAGGTGCCGGGACACTGCTATCACCCAGCAATGTCCCGACACCTGTCACTGCCGAAGCTCTCTCCTTCTTTCCCCCAGCAGTAGCTCAGCAGCGTGCTGCTAGGGAAAGGAAGGAGACATCACAGGGTGCAGCCAGCTATCCCTCCTGCCCCAGAACCCGCACCAACAGGGGGCGCCAGCAGCTATCCCGGAACCCGTGCGGACCCTCGATGCCCCAGCTACAGCCCCCCCACCCCCCGGAACCTGCGCTGACACGGGGCACCACGCCAGCAGAACCTGCGCGGACCCCTGGCGGCAGATACAGCCCCCACACCCCAGAACCCGTGCAAACCCCAGTTACAAGCCCCCCCAAACCCGTAACAGCAGAGGGATGCGGAAGCCACAGGCGCCCCTCCTGAACCCACGCCACAAATCCGCCTCCCCTCGGATCTCACTGCCGGGCTGACTGGCTGGAGAAAAGAGGTGAGTATAAAGGTTGTTTTGTTTTTGTTTGGCTAAGCACGGGACATTACTGTGGGGACAATACTGTGGGGACATTACTATGGGGGCATTACAGGGGACATAACTATGGGGACATTACTATGTGCGAATTACAGGGGACATAACTATGGGGGCATTACTATGTGGGAATTACACTAGACATTACTATGTCCTACACACAGGGGGTAACCCACATTTCTGCTCACTTTACTGGGCATGATACCAAGCAGCAGAATTACTACTGTATGGGAGCCTATAGGAGGGAATAAGGGAAGGAAGGGAGGGGAGGTATCTGACTACATGGGGGAGATATCTGACTACATGGGGGAGGTATCTGACTACATGGGGGAGATATCTGGCTACATGGGGGAGGTAGCTGACTACATGGGGGAGGTACACTGACTACATGGGGGAGGTATCTGGCTACTTGGAGGATTTATCTGGCTACATGGAGAGATATCTGGCGACATGGGGGGGTGGTATCTGGCTACATGGGGGGGTGGTATCTGGCTACATGGGGGGAGGTATCTGACTACATGGGGAGGTATCTGAATACATGAGGAGGTATCTGACTACATGAGGAGGTATCTGACTACATGAGGAGGTATCTGACTTCATGGGAAGGTATCTGACTACATGAGGAGGTATCTGACTACATGGGGAGGTATTTGACTACATGGTGTAGGTATAAGCTATAAGGAAGGATCTGGCTACATAACGAGATATTTGACTACATGGGAAAGTATCTGGCTATGATGGAGGAGGTATCTGGCTGCAGGGGAACACATTTAGCTCCATGGGACATATCTGGCTGCAAGAGACTTACCTAGCTGAAAGAGGCATATGTGGCTGCAGGGGATCTGGCTCCAGGGCCATATCTACTGTAGCTGAAAGGGGCAGATGTAACTGCAAGTGGTGTATCTGACTGCAGGGGGCATATCAGGTTACAGGAGGCAGTGCAGCCAGCTACAGGTTGGGCATTATTACTGTCCACAGGGGGCATTATTATTGTAGAAGAGGGCATTATTATATGACTTTACTTAAGCATTATTACTTGGTCCTACAGATCAGTCACGTTGTTATGGGGGGATCTTATCTGTGAATCAATTGCTAACAGAAAATTTATCCAGAGCCTATGGCTGCAGTGTGATCATGTCCTAATTAAGGGTAGATTCACATGTACAGATCCCACATTGGTTATATCTATTGCACTTCAGACCAAAAGGAAGTACTGTGATGTAGCGAGCGTCTGCCACTCCATAGGGAACACTACAATTCCTGCTACTATTGTTGTTAGTGTCAGACTGGAGTGGCTCGGGCCCACCAGAGGACTTCAGTCTTCAGGCCCATTGTTAAGCCCTGCCCCCTGCAACAGCATTTATAGGCTATGTTCACCCCACGCACCCCCCACCCCCAGTGGACAATGACCAGGGACCCCGCAACACCAACCAGCTTGGTCCTTACATCAGGGGTTTCTTTGATGTCACATTTAATTGCAAAAAGAATACAACATTCTATTCGTGTCATCAAAACGAAAGCCCCAAAAAAACTCATTATAAGCAGATTTAGCACAGCATTATGGCTTATACTTGGAAGCCATAGTGCAGATGTGAAATACAAAAAACACAATTGATCAGCCCCTCCATATACAGTAATATGAATAAAATCCACAGGTGCACACTACCATAACTGCAACGCCAGTGCAAGCGTACAAAGAACACAGCAGCACACTGCAAACTCTAAGACATGTGACTTGCACTTCTGGTATATTACATTTAAACTTGAGGCTCTTAGCATATGTTTTTATTGAGTTGTGTGTGCCTAGTAATGCAGGTGTGAACAGAGACATATATTTTGGTGCCTGCACCTGATATAGTACAGAATCCCCCTTATATTGAGGACCCCGGCAGCACAAAAACTACACGCAACCCCTGAGGACACTAACAACGGGACCCCGAAACACCAACTCCCCATCCCTCAGCAATCCGAACCCCCCCCACCTAGACACTGACCCGGGAACAAGAACACCACCCGTAGACACTGACCCGGCAGCGCACCACCACACGCAAACTCCACTCGCCCCCTCGTGGACACTGACCCGAGATCCAGCACACCCCTCGCCCCTTGTCGGACACTCACCAGACGCCAGCACTACAGCAGCTGCCAAGCTCCACAGTGACACACACGTGTCCCCCACGGCGATGTGGGAGGCAGGAGGAGCGGTGTCCAGACAGCTGCATGGTACGTGGAAGATATGGGCTCGGGTGAGTGAGCGCGTGGGGTCTTGGGGCTGTGTCCGCCTGGGGTGCTGGGCCTGTGTCCATGTGCTGCCCTGCTTTACTGGAGTTATATACTAGGGGCGGAAGAAGGAAGTGGCACAGAGAGAACATGACAGGTGCTCTTGTAGCCATCTGTCATGTTCTCTATGTTAGGCTACACTATTTTAAGTATCGAATACCAGAAAGTCCTTGTACCAAACCATTTTTTTGCCCCGAAAATCAATTGTAGTATCGATTTTGTGGTGCATCGTGCTTCCCTATGAGCAAGTATACTCCAATGCTGCTCTAATTCGGCTGTCAGTTGTAGCTCGGTAAGAATATATTTATTGATCTTTTTAGAATTCGTTCAGGGGATATTCCAATGGAATCTACCAAAAATATAATATAAAAATGTCAGAGATTTATGCAAAACACATTACAAGTGAAGGCACAGAATACTTCCAATGGGCAGCATGGCAGCCTCATTTCTATGTGTTTAGCATAAAGCTTGTTCATTTTTAATAATAATTTTAGGATATTTTGTTTAAACACGCGCTAAAGGAATGAAATATCCCAAAATATTTTACAAACAATATACAAGCTTTATGCAAAACACCTTACAAATGAATGTGGTAATACTTGTTAAAGCCGGCAATCCACCTGATTTCAATGTGTTTAGTATCAGGCTATTACATTTTTACATTAAAATTTTGGGGTATTTAGTTCCTTCTAAGGAGATTTTTACGAAATTTCCAAAATTTGCTCCCAAAAAAATAGCTGTATGCTAAACACATACAAATGTGGCCCTTTTGCAAGTATTCAATGTGTTTTGCCTAATCTATTACGTTTTTGGCTCTAATGACTAAATACTTTGGTGTAATGTTCCGTGAATGAATTAAATATCGTAAATTATAAATTTAAACCTTTTTCTTATGGGTGATGATGGTAAACTGGGTCAATGAATATTTGGTGGTGGTGTGTAAATAGCAGAACCCCTGATAAACTGCTTAAGGGTAAATTCCTGTACTCGCATAAGAAATCCGCAGCTAATCCGCAATACACATATTAATAATAATAATAATAATAATAATAATAATAATAATAATAATATGTGTATTGCAGATTAGCTGCGGATTTCTTGTGCGAGACACCCGTGTGAATTTACCCTTAATATAATGTGGCTCATTATTGGAGTGGAGAATTCCATAATCGAAAAATTACTTTTATAGAATATAGAATATAGTAGAATTTTTGAATAAGGTGTAGGTATTAATAGAGCAGTATTAGGTTATTCACATTGTCAAAAACTTGCAGACAAATGACCTGCACACCAAAAATCATACTGATGTGTTACAGTAGCCGAGACACAAAACAATGAGGTGTGGATAAGCCTCCATTTCTCCAAATAAATCTGTGCAAATATGGACTGTGCATTGGCTTCTCCATTTTTGCCCCATTTTATGCATTTTTTTGTTTGTTTTATGTTTCTATGCAAAGCATTGTTGAAAATGGACCCATTCTAGAAAACGTCAGCCCCAATGCATCCATGTGTAGCGGATCCGGAACAGCGTGGAAATACAGGCAAGAGATCTGATAATTGTGGATACTTATGAATACCTATCCTTATGCTTCCCGCATTTTGCACATACACATTGTTTTTTTATGGGTAAGTCCATGCCGCCAAGATGGCCCCTATTCCAGCCTGTCAGTTGCAGATGTGGAAGACGCCTTTGTTTGCACCATGGAGCACAAGCCCAACACAGCGCAACATACCGTCCACAGTTACAGATCTGCAAGGGAGGACTGTGCACATGGCTGTGCAGTATATTGATTTCCACAGACAAAAGAACCATGGATTGTAATGTGGTTGTTTGCACTTCCATATGCACCGTGGATTTGTGTGCTGCCGCTGATTCATGATGAAAATAAAAAGCCTCATCCATTATTTCATTGGTTAGCTCAGAAATGAGTATCAGTGATATATTGTAGAAACCATCAGTATGGCATCAGTCATGTGTCCATTTTGCAGTGCTGGGGACCCCTTTGGCCCTCCTAGGGTTCGCCATCACTGCATTTTGCATATGTATTTTGTGATCCCCCATAAAAAAATAAGCGGGTAAGAAAAGGTTAAAGAATAGAACCTACACAGAAGTTCTCAGGCAATGTATCATAGAAAACTGACAGCTCACGGATGGTGCGACTTAATGTATATGGTATAAAAATGACCAATTAACATCTATTGCAGCCTCCATTAAGGCCTATTTGGACCTGCACTATACATTACGTTTTGCATCAGTGAGGCTACCCTAGAAGTGAATGGGTCCTTTTTTAAATGGCGAATATTTGGAAGCACCAAGATTCTTTTTTGGGGAATTATATGGCCCAACATGTTGCATTGTCTTGCTGGAAGATGCCACCAACCCACGGGAGTCAATCAGTATTGGTGTATCTGAGCTGCAGGGATGGACTAATCCGCAGATCAGCTGAGAGGGCTTTCTCATGGCTGAGTGACACAGAGACAATGCTGCCACCTCCAGCTTCTTATCTTTGTGCAATGGCTGCCGGCTGTTTGTTGTCTGATATCGCTTGGACACGCCAACGTCCATCTGTTCGATGATGCTGAAAATGTATGTATCTCCGCAGATCCCAGCAAGTAATTGGTGAGGGGGCATATCTTTTAGGCTATGTATGGAACGTAGCAACCATCTATTGAATCATGAGCAAGTTTGTGTAAAGGGAAGGTAGTCATGTAGCATATCAAAGACCAGAATTGTCTCTGAAATTTGAAGCTGCAAAAATATTTGCCAGATATCTTGTGTTTTGTAAGTTATCATCATTTCCAAAGTTAGCAACAGTTCATAATGATTGGATTCAGCACCTTTAGCTCTGTGTTCAGCACCATGGACAGCCCATTGATCATGTCAACTAGCTGTGCATTGCAGTGAATATTACTGTTTTTTTATATTTTCTGTGCTGATAACTTTGCAAACACATGATAGATTGCAAATCAAATAGCAGGAATTGATTTTGGAGACAATTCTCGGCCTTTTTGACATTGCAACATAGCCACCTTCCCAGTACAAAAACTTGTCCTTGAGGCAATATGGTGGATTTTAAAATGTTTTTAAAATTATAGACTTAGGTTACAATATAGGCTCCCTCACCCAATACCCATCAGTTTATTAATGAAGCATTGCCCAAAAATCCTAGGCAGGCTCCACTGTGTAAATTAGTCCTAATTCACATGTCCTCACTTTGTGCATCAGTAGTGGTCCACAATTCACCAACCACTCCATTATAAACACTGACCTGTGATGCCAATGAGTGTCCTATTTATTGGCGGCACAGATCACAGACTATTCATGGGGCCTCAAAAATTGGGGATGTAAGAAAAGCCACATTCAAAACCATGTTCCCGGAATAGCTCAAAATTGTGGATCCGCTATTATTGTCACATTCGGTGCTCATGTGAATGAGGCCTGACCCTATTATGTGTTTTTGTGGATTAAAAGAAAGTGGAGCAAAACTGATGGCACATTGATGTTTTCCCAAGGACCTCCCTGATACTCGGACATACCCTACGAAAAAATGGTGAGTGCCTGAGGCGGCAATGAAGAGCACTACAGCTGTGTATTCATAGTTGTCCGCAATGGCACGAACATAATCAGAGGTAAATGTACATGAAAGAACAAATTTCTCAAAAACGACGCTGAGGATCAAGGTAAAAAAGGGACCCTCATCCTCAGCGCTCCGTGCTCTATGGGAACGCAACAATAGGCTGGATGCTTCTAACCTGCTTATATGACAATGCTGGAATTTGTAGTACCCCAACAATACATCTTTAGCATTTTAAGGTCTTCTAAAACAAAAGGATTTAAAATTGGGTCCGATTCCAATGTCCTGCGCTCTTCGTACATTATATAAATTAGAGTGAGAACAAAAAGGCTTTCACTTAACCTGACAAGCAATAGTGGGAGCATTGCATGGCTTATAAGACTACATATATCAGCTTGGTGGTCTTCCCAAGGAGTCACATTATCCCCTCAGCCAAACTCATAAAACACTGGTAACCGGACTAGGTATACAATGCCATCTCCCATCTTTCCATCAGACCAGACCTGCAGAATACAGACCCCAGTATGAGGCCCCAGCATAATACAGACCCTAGAATGAGACCCCAGTATGAGGCGCTCTGTATAATACAGACCCTAGAATGAGACCCCAGTATGAGGCCCCAGCATAATACAGACCCTAGAATAAGACCCCAGTATGAGGCCCTCTGCATAATACAGACACTAAATTGATGTCATGTATTGCGCTGCAGATCAAAAGGAAATACTGTCATGTAGAGAGCGTCTGCCACTCCATAGGGACACTACAATTCCTTCTATACTTGGTCTAAGTGTCGGACTGGAGTGGCTCGGGCCACCAGAGGAATTCATTCTTGAGGTCCTTCCTTTAGTCCTGCCCCCTGCAACAGCTTTTATAGAGCATATATGTTTCTATTTTTCACCCTATCAAACACACAAGAAAAAAAAAAAATAAATAAAAAAAAAAATATATATATATATATATATATATATATATATATATAAATAAATATATAAAAAAATGCTGTGGCACTCCAATAGAAAATGCAAAAAGTGAAGGTTTATTTACCCATATACAAAGTGCGACGTTTCAGCTCAATCAGTATGAGCTTTTCTCAAGCTGCTTGAGAAAAGCTCATACTGATTGAGCTGAAACGTCGCACTTTGTATATGGGTAAATAAACCTTCACTTTTTGCATTTTCTAATGGAGTGCCACAGCATTTTTTTGATATATACGCATACACCCAGGATCCGGGTTAGACTATGGGCACCCACCAACTTATCTGAGTGCTACAAGGAATTTTTCTTTTTCTATATATAAATATATATATATATGGACAATTATATCACCATACTGTACATGTTCCTGCTGTTCCTGTTCTGACCAGTATACCAAAACCAAAAATACCAACAATACCAGTATATAAAGGGCAAATATTATCACCATACATATTACCATCATACTATAACTGACTGAATCCTTTATACTGATACTACCAATAATACCAGTATACGAGGGACAAATAATACCGCCACACCATGACCACATAGTACCATCACATGAGTTACAAAATAATAAGTGGTTACTATATAAAACCTCATGCTGTGACCATTACTACTATCCTGGTACTAAACCCCAGCACACACAGACCATCATTCCCCCATACAGTGAGCACATAGTGGTAGATAGCAGCTGTACACAAGCTCTGTATACCAGATAAGCAACGAATAACTGTCCCCTAACCAGTTCCTCCTCAGCTGTTACCAAACTACAACTAATATCAAACATTATCCAGCATTATAGTTGACATAAAATCAGCATAAAAATTAAAGGGCGCAAAAAAAAAAATGTGGGTGTCCAACGCGGGGAATGAACCCTAGCTCAATGGGTTACTAACCCGTTTCCCTTCCTTCTGAGCTATTGGAGCACCCACACAGACATGAGGAGCTTTAGCAGTGTAGTGAATACATAGGCTATGGATGGGCTGTATACACACCTGCCTCCCCCACAGAGCGCTCTAACTGCAGAAAAACTGAACAAGGGGGTGGGGTTGAAGTACTTAGAGGAGGGGCTTATTCATCAAAAGGGAGGTGCTTAATAGTTAAGGGGAGGGGCTTAAAGAGAACCAATAACCACAAATTATACTCACACACAGTTATTTCACAGTAGGGAGGAAGTAAATATAAAGGAAACATAAAACAAATCCCCCCTGGAAGCATTAGGGATGTAACTTCTGTCATTATAAGGTAAGAAAACCAAGGAAACAGCTCACTGGAGCGGCCATCTTGAGGCTGGCAGTTGTACACATAGGCCACACCCCCAGATACCAAACCTGTGTGCTGCAGGACTCCAAGCTTGTGTGCACCGCAGCCTCAGCCTCTCAGCAGCAGCAGGGTCAGGATTCTGGACTGTAACGTTTCTCCAGTGTAATAAACCCGTCATGTGTGATACTGTCTGGGGAAAAGGGGTATCTAACCTACAATATCGGATACTACTGGCTCATTGTATCCAAACATAACAGTTTATAGAGTTCCCTTTGTGCCTTTGCATCTAATCTCAACATAATTGGTCCTGTGCTGCTAACCCCGTGTATCTAATCCTGTGGTAGTTCAGATACGTCTTAGTGAGCCAGTGTATCTAAACCCATGAATATCTGTGACTTTGCATGTACAGTATGCCTGTCTGTGTGATGCTGTCTGCTCGGCAGGTGGATCTTACCTGTTCCTGTTTCATTCTGTCTATTAGGCTGTGGTCACACATGCACTTTCATACCGTTAGTAATTCAATTGCAGTAATAGATAATATAATCGCCATCCAGCCGTCCTTCATTGCTTCACTACAATGACACTCCGTGTGCGACAATACTCTTTAGTGTATCTAAGCCTATCAGAATAATCATGGGATTAGATACACATTCCCAGTATTGCTCTATAACTGAGGGTTGGCTTATATACACACGCTCAGCCGCACACTATCACTTATAATGAGATTAGATGTTCTGGTAGAACTGTATCCAACATAACAGCCTTAGATACACCAGATCTGCAGGAAGTATCCCACATGTGGTACCTCCCATATACAGTGGTACCCAGGTGCCCATGTCCCCCAAACCCCCCATACTATGAGAGTGGCCCTGTACATACCTCCAGGGCCCACAAGAGGAACGTCTGATGTGCCCTGAGTGATGTGCTGCACTGACGCGCTGTCCCAGGTGAGAGCACTGTTCTATTACATGTTGCCTTTAAGGCGCACACATATTTGACGACTGTCAAGGCGACCAGGAGCTTTGTCTCAGGCAACGTCTGTAGCGCGCATTGCCTGTGCCGGAGGTCAGATAAGAAGAGGATTGTGTTGAGGGAGGAGGAGCAGAAGCAGTGGGGGAGCACGTTAGGGGTTAATTTTTTCTGTTATAATCATACGGGCCATCTACTAAAAAGAGGGAATGACACAGGGCCATCACGGGAAGGGATCATCTACTATAAGGGGATCATCTACTATACGGGGGATGTGCAGAGAGACCTAATACTATATGGAAGCTGCACAGAGGGACCTAATATTACATTTTGCTAGTCAGGCAGCGCAGCAGATCACTCTAAGGTCCCAGGTCACTATGTCTGCACACTGGGGAGGGGGGTGTCCCAGGTTGGGTGGACAGCCCGGGGCCCAGGATACAGTTAATCCATCCCTGGTGGTACCTCACCTAAAAGCTTCCTACTATTTGTTATGAGCGGCAGAATACATTTTTAAAACTCACGCGGCTCTGCACTCCGTTCTAAAGTGAGAGCAGTACTGACCTGCCGGAGGCTCCATGGGCTGCACTGTAATACACTTGGGTATATACATACTATGGAGCTTCCCGCAGGTCTGTACTCACTTGCTTTGGAACAGAGAGCAGAGTTAGAATAGGAGTTTTAAAAAGTTTTCCTGCCGCTCGAACGAAATGGTAGGTACCATTTAACCCTCTGAAGGCCAGAAAGAAAAGCCTCCCCCTCCCTATTTAATAACTTTTTTTCTTTGATCAGCATTTTTTGTATATAATGGTAAACAAAGTGTGTGGGGGTGTTTTTATATTAATAAAAAAAAATTATCTGCTGTATTTTGTTGTTTTTTCTTTTCAATTTAGACACTTCCTGATGCTATCTGATAGACAATGTCCATTACTGAGCTGGAGCTGTTATCCTGTAAAACGGCCAACACTAACTTCCTAGTTATTTTGTAAGTACTCACCACCACAGGGATACTGGGAAGAGCCGGGTACCAGCAGACTCAGAACAGAGCGCTCTGGGTCTAGGCAGTGGCAGGCTGGGAAGGGCCAAAATAAATGGCTGCTGCTGGCTGGTTATGGTAGAGGGATCCTACACACTATTTTTTTTTTTCATTTATGTTAAAAAAAACGTGTATGATCCCCCTCTCTACCATAACCAGCCAAGTAATAACCAAACAGCAGCAGCCTAGTAATATCAGGGTGGGAGAGGACCATTTATTTTGGCCCTCCCCAGCCTAATAATACCAGCCTGCCTGACATGACAACACAATGTTATATTCAGAGCGTGTGACCATCTGTCCTATGTAGAATGGCTGCCACCCTGTGTGATATGGTAAGTGGCTGCTACATATGGAAGAGGTGGTGTAGATTATATGACAATACATCTCTAGCATTTTAATTATTAAAAATGGATTAAAAATTGAAGCCAAATCACATGTCCTGGGCTCCTTGTACATTATATAAATTAGGGTGAGAACAAAAACACTTTCGCTGAACCTGACAAGCTCTAGTGGGAGCATTGCATGGCCTATAAGGCTACATATATCAGCTTGGTGGTCTTCTCAAGGAGACACGTTATCCCCTCAGCCTCATAAAATACTGGCCCCAGCATAATACAGACCCTAGAATAAGACCCCAGTATGAGGCCCTCTGCATAATACAGACCCCACACTGCTTTCATCTATTGCACTGCAGACCAATAGGAAATACTGTCATGTAAAGAGCATTTGCTACCCCATAGGGAAAATTACAATTCCTGCTACCATTGTTATCAGTCTCAGACTGGAGTGGCTCGGGCCCAACAGAGGAATTCATTCTTCAGGCCCATCGTTTAGCCCTGCCCCTTGCAACAGCATTTATAGGCTATGTTCACACAATGTATATTTTCTATAAATCACGGCAGTTAAATTGCAACACTGGCTGTAATTAATAGAAAATGTACGTTGCATTGAAGTCAGAGGAATCCCAGCCAGATTCCTAGCGGCCGCAGGAAAAACTGACATGTCAGTTTTTTGCGGCAGCTATTCATTGAATAGCAGCAGCACAGAAATGTCAGTTCACACAATGTCTGCATATGTAATTACAAGATATGTTGGTCTATGTAAGAGGTTCTGAATAAAATAATTTCCCTTTAATTCAGGTTGTGGTTATTTGCAGTTGTGTGGTTTTTTTAGACTTTTCATACTAAGTAAAATACGGTAAGCTCTGTCCGTGGAATAAAGTCTCACTAGTGATGAGCAAGCTTACTCCAATGACTATTTCAGTTGTCAGTTGTCGCTCGGCAACTTTTTAGAATTTGTTCCTGCAGAGAATATTCCAATGGAATCTACCAAAAATATAATGTAAATATGTCAGAGATTTATGCAAAACACATTACAAGTGAAGGCACAGAATACTTCCAATGGGCAGTATGGCAGCCTCATGTCTATGTGTTTAGCATAAAGTTTGATAATTTTTGGAAATAATTTTGGAATATTTCGTTTAAATATCGGCTAAAGGAACGAAATATCCAAAAAATGTTTACAAAAAATGTAATAGCTTTATGCAAAACACCTTACAAATAAATGTGGTAATATTTGTAAAAGCCGGTATTCCACCTGATTTCAATGTGTTTAGTATCAGGCTATTACATTTTCACATTGAACTTTTTGTGTATTTCGTTACTTCAGAGGATGTTTCTACGAAATTAAAAAAAAATACTCAATAAAGAGTAATTGCTTTATACTAAACACATACAAATGAGGCCGGGAATGCACTTTTGCAAGTATTTAATGTGTTTTGCATAAGATATTATGTTTTTGGCTCTAATGTTTGAACAATTTGTTGTAATATTCCTTGAAGGAACGAAATATCGTAATATATATATTCAGACCTTTTTCTTATGGGTGATGATGGTAAACTGGGTCAATCAATGTTTGGGGGTGGTGTGTAAATAGCAGACCCCCTGGTAAACTGCTTGAGTGTCTCTATGTCTTCAATGTGGCTCATTATAGTAGTGGAGAATTCCCTCATTGAAAAATTACTTTTATTAGTAGAATTTTGAAATAAGGTGTTGGTATAAATAGAGCATTAAAACTTTGGGCTTGTATATAGCAGTCTATATTATATTTATGATTTGAGTGGTTGGGTATTATGTAATAAGCCTAAGGTGAACTATAGGTCACTATTCACAACTGCTTACATGAACTTCTTTGCTGTAATGAATTACTTCAGCTCTAATATTACTTAGTAAATTGCCATGTTTGCAAAAACATTCACTGTGTATTCACTGGCTTTTACTTTTTCAATTTAAATATGTAGTAATTATTTTATTTTATTTTTTCCTCCATGGATGTTTATTTCGTTATTTAGAACCAGAGATGTATGTCAATAATATCCTGATCCCTTTGGTGGGTCCAACAGATCACGATAAATGGTTGGGGAGGTAACTGGAGGGATCAGGAGAGGTGCAAGTGGCTTCATGAGAATGGGGTCACCGGCACTAGTATGAATGTGGAATTAAGAAAGTGGAGCTGGTTGGTCTGAACGTTCCCAGGTTGGGAGCAGGAGGACCATGGAGGACCACTTGGAAAATCTGTAGGATGGATGAGTTGGTTGTGATTATGGAGAAAGATGCTGGAGATAATGGTAACAATGGCCATAAAACGGTGTGGTTGGGGTGTTGCTTTGCTGTCTGGAGCACGGGCTGGATGTCATGGAGCCATAGATAAAAAGCTTATATACTAGGGAAGGATAGAGGAGAGGGGTCTAAGTAGGTTACATAAGTTTAGAGTGAGTTATTGGTGACGACGCTGGATTGGCAGGTTCTGTGCAAGTTAAAAAAAATGGAGAAAAGTAGATCTCTCTTCTTGATTATGAATTGTTGTATTAATTTAGCTTGATGAATGCAACAGATCGGGCAAACACTATTATGTTATTGGTATCTTTCTGCCTAATGTTGGTATGATATATGATTTTCTTTTAATTTTTTTATGGAGAACATAATAAAATGATTAAATTATATGAACACGTAGTAATTGGCTCCTAGATTTATATTCAGGTAACGCTGGATTACTTCATTACAGTTCTTGTTAGACAGACAATGTGGCAGAAGCTGCTCTCTGTTGGACGCTCAGCTCTCTGCTCCCGGGATTTGACAAGAAAAGTGTTTCTATGTGAGATGGTATATTACAGTATATGGGAGTCAGAGGCTATATGACCGTATCTATATAGCGCTACTGCAACGCAATGTTGCAACTACTGTGTTTGGCTGTTAGCCCAGCTCCTTCACTTAGGGCCCTATTCCACCGGACGATTATCGTTCAGATTATCATTAAATTGTTCGAATCTAAACGATAATCGTTTGTTTGAATAGCAGTTAACGACTAACGACCGAACGAGAAATCGTTGATTGTTTAATAAGACCTGGACCTATTTTTATTGTTGCTTGTTCGCAAATCGTTCGCATTGAATAAGTCGCCGTTCGGTCGTTCGCAGTAGCGACGAACGCAATAGCGACGACAAGATGACCGCAACAATGATCATGAGTAACGATAATCTTTCCATGTAAATGGGCGAACGATTTCAGGTTTTTCGTAATAGCGGTCGATTGGACCGTTTATCGTTAACAATTATGCGAACGATTATTGTCCGGTGGAATAGGGCCCTTATTCTAACACAAAAGTGTTTATATATAAGCTCTTATTTACAGCGTCTGCAGACAGGAGGTCATATGATCAGAACTGATTACTCCCACTGATCTCTTACTGGACGGGTGACATATGTACCTCTGCAATAATGGTGGAGTATTAGTCACTTCACTATACTTGGGTGCTAGCCACCAAGATACTAGTCAGTCACAGACTATTTAGGATATTCCAGTCTCTAGTCGCCTGGCGTTGGGATAAGTATAGAGGCTGGCCCCTGTCTGCTTACCTCACTATATGTTATTGGGCAGTGGTGGGCACTATGCCCCTATCCCAGCATTGAAGAATACTCCACTCCAGTACTGTGGACCAGTATTTAATGCTTGCTCAGTTCTAGTAATCTGGTATAAATTGTGGTCATCTTACACATCTCTGTTCATAAACATCTGTAATTTGCATATCTGTTGCTTGGCTTTCCACTCTGGATGCAGAGTGAATGGCTTTTCCCCAAACATTGTCAAAAACTTGTAGACAAATGACCAGCACAGCAAAAATGATACTGATGTGTTACAGTAGCCGAGACACAAAACAATGAGGTGTGGATAAGCCTCCATTTCTCCAGATAAATCTGTGCAAATATGGACTGTGCAATGGTTTGTTTGTTTTATGTTTCTATGCTAAACATTGTTGAAAATGGGAACACTAGAGATGAGCGAGTAGTGAAATATTAGACTTGTAAATATTAGAATGCGAATCAAATAGGCACAGAGATTCGACTATTCGAACGAATAATCAATCCCATTAAAGTCTATAGGAAAAAAATTTGCAGCACTTTTATATACAAATTGGACCACTTGGAGGTCACCAAGTCCCCCATGAAACCTCCCTAAACAATGCAAACACATCCGGAATGACACTGGGACATTAGGGTGAGCATGCCTGGGTGCACCCAACACCCCCAAATCGCAGTATAATGCCACTCTCCGCAGTTGAGAAGGAAAATTATTTGCGAACGCTTTACAAACGTGTATGGCAATGTTCTTGCGCAGCCTTACATACATGATTCCAATGTGCGTACGTGCATTCGCGCGTATCACGCATCATGCTGTACGAACGTTACTGGCACAGTACGTATGACATGCCTTTTTCTGGGCTACTGGAACAGTATGTATGACGTGCCTTTTTCTGGGCTACTGGAACAATATGTATCATGTGCCTTTTACTGGCCTACTGGAACAGTATATATCAGGTGCCCTTAGGGGGCTAATGGAAAAGTATGTATAACATGCCTTTTACTGGGCTACTGGAACAGTATATATCAGGTGCCCTTAGGGGGCTACTGGAACAGTATGTATAACATGCCTTTTACTGGGCTACTGGAACAGTATATATCAGGTGCCCTTAGTGTGCTACTGGAACAGCATGTATAACGTGCCCTTAGTGGGCTACTGGAACAGTATATATCAGGTGCCCTTAGGGGGCTACTGGAACAGCATGTATAACGTGCCCTTAGTGGGCTAAACCCGGCACACTATAGGTCACTTGTACACACAGGTTACTGGAATGAATACACCTGCTGATGCTGATACTGATGCTGCTGTTATATTATCTGAGAAGTGCTTTAGATGCAGTAATGACTTTTTCGCTGGATCTTAGCCCTGAAAATAACTTTTGGGTTCTGTAGTAAGCCTGCCTAACCAAAACGCTATTAAACCTATCTCTCCCTGCTGCAAGATTTTTCCCTGGCTAGGTTGAAAGCGCATCTAAGGTCGAGAGGCGGGAGCCAAGTATTTAAGATTCGAGGTCATGTGGTTCAGCCATCCAATGAGGGTAGATGCAGTTTTCGCGCTGCGTACATACTCCCAGGGTCCCTCACGGCCTCCCTGCATGGTGATTGGATTTTTAAAAAAAACGTTAACTGCGATGGGAGGGCTTTCGAATGTTTTCCGCATATTCGCTACACTACTCGATTGAATTTGAATCTTTCGAATACCGCAATATTCGATCGAATACCATCTCGATCGAATCGTATTCACTCATCTCTAGGGGACACCTATATTCCTAGGAGAATGATACATATTTGGATTGCAAAAAGACACCTGGTACCAAAATCCAACTAACCAAAACCTATATAGATTATATATAGACTATGAGGGACATTTATCATTTCCGGCGTTTTTTATGCCAGGCTTAAAAATGTCCCCGCAGCTCCGAGCTCAGGGGATTTATGTAGAGGCGCATTGCCTCTACATAAATCCCGATTGCTTAGAGCCTCTCCGTGTGAAGATTTTGAGACCTACGCCATCTCAGAGCTGGCGTAGGTTTCAGTATAATTTTTTGTAGCAAAAAATGATAAATGCAGTGGACCCAGAGTCCGCGCCCCCCCCGCCCTCACTGGCCCCACTGGCGAAGGTGGCGTAAAATGGCCAGATGCAAATGTTTTAGTTGCAAAATGGCCATTTGCGAATAAATTAATTCGCATCTGGCCATTTTACGCCAAAAAATACCACTTTTTGCTTGATAACTTTTCCCCTATGTGTCCCAAATAATGATTACAGTCACTGAAAATTCAAATTTAATCACAAAACTTTATTAAATCCATCAAAAAAGAAAAACATAAAAATAAAAGACCTGGGAGGTGGGAGACCCACTACTGGGACAAGTACGTCATGGTGCCGCGGGGGGTGTTCAGAGTGGGGTCCCGTAGGGACCCCGCTCTGAACGGCACCGATCCCGGCTGCAATCTGCAGCCGGGCAGTGCCTCTATTAGCCGGCGCGGGTCCCGTTGCGCGCCGGCTAATTAAGCACTTCAATGCAGCTGTCAAACCTGACAGCTGCATTGAAGTGCTTTGTACTGCATGTCCCTGGTGTCTAGTGGCACGGATCACGGGGGGAGATCCATTCTTCTGGCCGGCCCGGGTCTCAGCGTCGGAATGACGCTGATCCCGACTCGGCAATAGATTGCTCTGGCCTGCAGCAGGCCATAGCAATCTATCACCGATTACAATGATCTTTGCTGTGTATATACACAGCATTGATCTCTATGAGAGATCAGTGCTGTCTATATACAAGTCCCCCAGGGGGGCTTCTAGTTTATGTAAAAAAAAAAGTAAAAATGTGTTTTAATTAATAAAAAATCCGCTCCCCTAATAAAAGTCCAAATCACCCCCCTTTTCCCATTTTATAAATATAAATTAATAAATAAACAAATAAATAAACATATTTGGTATCGCCGCGCACGTAATCGCCCGAACTATTAATTAATCACATTTCTGATCTCGCACGGTAAACGGCGTCAGCGCAAAAAAAAATTCCAAAGTGCAAAATTGCGCATTTTTGGTCGCATCAAATCCAAAAAAAAATGTAATAAAAAGCGATCAAAAAGTCGTATTTGCGCAATCAAGGTACCAATAGAAAGAACGCATCATGGCGCAAAAATGACACCTGACACAGCCCCATAGACCAAAGGATAAAAGCGCTATAAGCCTGGGAATGGAGCGATTTTAAGGAACATATATTTGTTAACAATGGTTTGAATTTTTTACAGGCCATCACATAATATAAAAGTTATACATGTTACATATCATTGTAATCGTCAGGGCCGTATTTGCCACTAGGCACCCGTGGTCCGGTGCCTAGGGCGGTGCCCTGCGGGGGGCGGCACCCGCAGGGAACACCTTTTTTTATTATTAAAAAAAAAAAAAAACTCTGTAGGCACCGGCCCACGGGTGCCTAGTCCGTGCCGGGAGGGGGGGGGGGGGGGGGGGGGGGGACGGAGCGGCCGGGAGAAGGATGGGCAGGCAGGCTGGTTCCCTCCCCCCATGCAGCGCCGGAAGCTCCCAGCTGCAGCCCCGCGTTCCCAGATCTTCTCTTCTGCTCGGCGATGACGTCACATCACATGAGCGCCGCCGAGCGGGAGAGAAGATCCGGGACCGCGGGGCTGCAGCTGGGAGCTTCCGGCCTCTGTCACACTGTGTGTGCCGGAAGCTCAACACCTGCCCCGGACCCCGGCGCTGCATGGGGGGAGGGAACCAGCCTGCCTGCCCATCCTTCTCCCGGCCGCCCGCCCGCCCCGTCACCCCCAGCCTCTCCCCTCTGCCCGCCCCCGGCCCCCCTGCATCCTCAGCTGCTCCCCTGCTGGGGGGCAGCCTCTCCCCCTACCCCCAGCCTCTCCCCCTGCCCCCCCCAGCCTCTCCCCTGCCCCCCCCAGCCTCTCCCCTTCCCCCCAGCCTCTCCCCTGACCCCAGACTCTCCCCCTGCCCCCCAGCCTCTCCCCCTGCCCCCCCCAGCCTCTCCCCTGCCCCCCCAGCCTCTCCCCTGCCCCCCCCAGCCTCTCCCCTGCCCCCCAGCCTCTCCCCCTAACCCTCAGCCTCTCCCCTGCCCCACAGCCTCTCTACCTAACCCTAAGCCTCTCCCCCTAACCCTCAGCCTCTCCCCTGCCCCACAGCCTCTCCACCTAACCCCCAGCCTCTCCCCTGCCCCCCCCCACTCTCTCTTCTGCCCCCCCCCAGCCTCTCCCCTGCCCCCCAGCCTCTCCCCCTAACCCTCAGCCTCTCCCCTGCCCCCCAGCCTCTCCCCCTAACCCTCAGCCTCTCCCCTGCCCCCCAGCATCTCCCCTGACCCCAGACTCTCCCCCTGCCCCCCCAGCCTCTCCCCGGCCCCCCAGCAACTCCCCTGACCCCAGCGTCTCCCCTGCCCCCCCAACCTCTCCACCTAACCCTCAGCCTCTCCCCTGCCCCCCAGCGTCTCCCCTGACCCCAGCCTCTCCCCCTGCATTCACAGCCTCTCCCCTGACCCCCAGCCTCTCCCCTGACCCCCAGCCTCTTCCCCTGCCCCCCCAGCCTCTCCCCTGACCCCCCAGCCTCTTCCCCTTCCCCCCCAGCCTCTTCCCCTTCCCCCCTTCCCCCCTGCCCCCCCAGCCTCTTCCCCTTCCCCCCAGCCTCTTCCCCTTCCCCCCAGCCTCTTCCCCTCCCCCCCCAGCCTCTCCCCCCTGCATTCTCAGCTGCTCCCCTGCCTCCCAGCCCCTCCCTCTGACCCCTAGCTTCTCCCTCTGACCCCCAGCCTCTCCCCCTGCCCCCAGCCTCTCCCCCTGAATCCCAGCTTCTCCACTGATTCCCTACCGCTCCCCCTGAACCCCAACCTCTCCCCCTGAACCCCAGCTTCTCCCCTCCCACCCTAGCTGCCCCTCCCTGCTGCTCCCCTGCCCCCCAGCTGCTCTCCCTTTCCCCCAGCTGCTCTCCCTGGCTCCCCCAGCTGCTCCCCCTGTCTTCCCCAGCTGCCTCCCTTCCCCAGTCACCCCCAGCTGCCTCCCTTCCTCAGTCCCCCCCCCAGCTGCCTCCCTCCCTCAGTCCCCCCCCCAGCTGCCTCCCTTCCTCAGTCCCCCCCCCAGCTGCCTCCCTTCCCCAGTCACCCCCAGCTGCCTCCCTTCCCCAGTCACCCCCAGCTGCCTCCCTTCCTCAGTCTCCCCCCAGCTGCCTCCCTTCCACAGCTGCCTCCCTTCCCCAGTCACCCCCAGCTGCCTCCCTTCCCCAGTCACCCCCAGCTGCCCGCCTGCAGACGAGTTATGGTCAGAGAAGTCTTCATGATGCTGTGCCAGATGGAGAAGAAAGCAAAAAGTTAGCGACAGCAATTCGAGAAGACGTCACCTGTGAGTCATTAGTAACTGCACTGTAATCACTTCTATAGTGTGCAGAGCCTGTGTACCATTAAGGTCTCAATGGGTCAGTGTATTGTTTGCGGTAGTGTACTGACACAGCCCTGCGGTCACTACAGTACACTAACCCAAACTTTTAAACTAGGACCCAACTACAAGAGCTGCAGGCACTACAACTCCCAGCATATCCTGAGGGCTGTAGACTGACAGTAAATGCTGGGAGTTGTAGTGCCTGCAGCTGTTGTAGTTGGGTCCTAGGTGCATTATACACTGGAGGCTTTGTGGGAGATCAGAATACAGAGATCTGTGGGGGCTCAGTGTGTGGAAGTGACCCCAGAACATCACTAATAGGGATAGGGGGAGATGTTTTTGTTCTATCCTCTATTAGTGATGTTCTGGGGTCACTTCCCTGCACTGAGCCCCCACAGATCTATGTATTCTTATGTGCCACAAAGCATCCAGTGTATGATGCACCTAAGATCCAACTACAACAGCTGCAGGCACTACAACTCCCAGCATGTACTGACAGTCTGCAGCCCTCAGGATATGCTGGGAGTTGTAGTAAAGTACAATCCTATGATAACTGCGGCTGTAGACAGATGTGTTGCTGGACCTTCAGGGCTGATGGTTGTCACCCACAGATTGCAGCCACCAGGAGACTCTGCACACAGTGATTTATTAAAGGGTTGTCCGCTCAGAGACTACAACTCCCAGCATACCCTGAGAGCTGTATAAATGGAGGGTGTTCTGAGATTTGTCACAGATACAGATGAATTCAGGAAAGAAGCGGGTCAGCATGTTGTGTCTCACTGGTTGTATATTGGTGAGCCCCAGGTCCCCCAGTCCAACACTGGACAGAAGCGGCCCCCAAACTAAGACGTTCCTGGCCTCCTTCCTTCATCCATCACGTCTGTTTGATGAGAACAGCGGGCATCAAGCAGAGCGACACCCAAGTGCCAGGGTATATACCATGCATGTACAGCAACGTGGGGGGGGGGGGGCGCCTCAGCGTGCAAAGTGCCTAGGGCAGCATGAACTCTAAATACAGGCCTGGTAATTGTAACAACTTGAGGAACATGCATAACAAGTCAGTTTTACCATAGGGCGAACGGCGTAAATGCAAAACTCCCCAAAATCAAAACAAATTCGTTTTTTTTTTTCAATTTGACAGCGCAAATGTTTTTTTTCTGGTTTCGCAGCATATTTTATGGAAAAATAATGCCTGTCATTACAAAGTACAATTGGTTTCGCAAAAAATAAGCACTCATATAAGTCTCTAGGTGAAAAAATGCAAGCGCTATGGACTTTTAAACATAAAATGGAAAAAGCAAAAGCGTAAAAACGAAAATTGGCTTTGACCTTAAGGGGTTAAAGTACATGTGCATATTTGTAAACCTCATAGACAACTCTTTGAGCATAAAAGCATATATATAGTAAAGTGCAAGTGCTATATCACAATGCTATAGTATGCTGAATAGAGTGTTAGTATAAAGTAAAGTAATGCACATGTAAACAATATGTTACCAAGGGTATCTGGGTCCCAGTCCGCTGGCCTCCCACCTCACTCTAATGCCGTTTCATGTTAAATATCCGCAGATGGCAGCAAGTAATTGGTGAGGGGCCCATCTTTTAGGCTATGCATGGACAATGGCCGCCATCTTGAATGTCACCATATTGGATCAAGAGCAAGTTTGTGTAAAGGGAAGGTGGTCGTGTAGCATATCATAGACAAGAATTGTCTCTGAAATTTGAAGCTGCTAAAATATTTGCCAGATATCTTGTGTTTCATAAGTTATCATTATTTCCAAAGTTAGCAACAGTTCATAATGATTGGATTCAGCACCTTCAGCTCTGTGTTCAGCACCATGGACAGCACACTGATCATGTCAACTAGCTGTGCATTGCAGTGAACATTATGGGGGAGATTTAGGGTGGTATTACACGGGCCGATAGGGGCCCGATAATACCTGTAAACGAGCAGCGATCTGCTAGATCGACGCTCGTTTACTGGACCTATTACACGGCCCGATAAACGTTAAACAAGGGCTGCAGGGACATCGTTACCGATGTCCTTGCAGCCCTTGCTTAACTATATACATTACCTATCCACGTTCCAGGGCTGCTGCTGAGGTCTTCTTCTCTACGGGTCCTGCGCGCTCTAGCTTCAGAGAAGAAGACCGCAGCAGCAGCCCTGGAACATGGATAGGTAATGTATATCGTCAGTCGCCGGCCGCGCAACGCTATTACATGTAGCAACGCGCGGTCGGCGTCCGACGACAATAGGTCCAAACCTATATCAACGATCAGCCGATGATCGTTGTCATAGGCTGATCGTTGTACTTATTACATGGAGCTATAATCGGCCGAATCGGACCAATTCGTCCGATTATCGTTCCATGTAATAAGACCCTTATCAAAGGGTGTAAAATTTAGACTGGTGCAAACTGGCCACAGCAAGCAATCACTACTCAGCTCTCAGTTCTGATGAAAGGAAAGAGGAGCTGTGATTGGTTGCTGTGGGCAGTTTGCACCAGTCTAAATTTTACACCCTTTGATAAATCTCCCCCTATGTTTTTTGTTTTGTTTTATATTTTCTGTGCTGATATCTTCGGAAACGCATACTGGATACGATTGCAAATCGAAGAGCGGCAATTGATTTTGGAGACAATTCTGGGCCTCATTGAGGTTGCAACATAGCCACCTTCCTAGTATAAAAACTTGTCCTTGATGCAATATGGTGGTTTTTAAAATGTTATTAAAATTTTAGCCTTCGCTTACAATATAGGCTCCCTCATCCAATACCCATCAGTTTTTTAATGAAGCATTGCCCAAAAATCCTAGGCAGGCTCCACTCTGTGTGACGTAGTCCTAATTCACATGTCCTCACTTTGTACATCAGTAGTGGTCCGCTATTCACCAACCACTCCATTATAAACACTGACCTGTGATGCATCTGAGTGTCCTATTTATTGGCGGCACAGATCACAGACTATTCATGGTTCCTCAAAAATTGGCGATGTGTGATCAGCAACATACAGAACTATGTTCCCAAAATTTTCTCAAAATTGTGGATGCCGCTATTATTGTAACATTTGGCGCGCGTGTAAATGAGGCCTGACCCTATTATGTGTTTTTGTCAATTAAAAAAAAAACTGGAGCAAAACTGATGGCACATTGATGTTTTCCCAAGGACCTCACTGATACTCGGACATACCCTACAAAAAATGGTGAGTACATGAGGCGGCAATGAAGAGCACTACAGCTGTGTATTCATAGTTGTCCGCAATGGCACAAACATAATCAGAGGTAAATGTACATGAAAGAACAAATTTCTCAAAAACTACGCTGAGGATCAAGGTAAAAAAAAAGGACCCACATCCTCATCGCTCCGTGCTCTATAGGAAGATAACAATAGACTGGATGCTTCTAATTTGCTGATGTGTGTTTCTACATAATGATGATTAGGAAGCTGTTTGGAGACATTACAGCCCAATGTTATATTCAGAGCATGTGACCATCTGTCCTGTGTAGAATGGCTGCCACCCTGTGTGATATGGTAAGTGGCTGCTACACATGGAAGAGGTGGTGGAGATTATATGACAATGCTGGAATTTGTAGTACCACAATAAATCTCTAGCATTTTAAGATTTTATAAAGTGAAAAGATGAAAAACTAAAGCCAATTCCAATGTCCTGGGCTCCTCGTACATTATATAAATTAGGGTGAGAACAAAAAGACTTTCACTTAACCTGACAAGCAATAGTGGGAGCATTGCATGGCCTATAAGACTACATATATCAGCTTGGTGGTCTTCTCAAGGAGTCACATTATCCCCTCAGCCAAACTCATAAAACACTGGTAACCGGACTAGGTATACAATGCCATCTCACATTTCCATCAGACCAGACCTGCAGAATACAGACCCCAGTATGAGACCCCAGCATAATACAGACCCTAGAATAAGACCCCAGTATGAGGCCCTCTGTATAATACAGACCCTAGAATGAGACCCCAGTATGAGGCCCTCTGTATAATACAGACCCTAGAATGAGACCCCAGTATGAGACCCCAGCATAATACAGACCCTAGAATAAGACCCCAGTATGAGGCCCTCGGAATAATACAGACCCTAGAATAAGACCCCAGTATGAGGCCCTCTGTATAATACAGACCCTAAATTGATGTCATGTATTGCGCTGCACATCAAAAGGAAATACTGTCATGTAGAGAGCGTCTGCCACTCCATAGGGAACACTACAATCCCTTCTATACTTGGTCTAAGTATCAGACTGGAGTGGCTCGGGCCACCAGAGGAATTCATTCTTGAGGTCCTTCCTTTAGTCCTGCCCCCTGCAACAGCTTTATAGAGTATTTATGTTTCTATTTTAACCCTATTAAACAAGAAGCAAGAAAAATAAAAAATTAAAAAATATATATATGGAAAATAATATCACCATACATGTTCCTGCTGTTCCTGTACTGACCAGTATACAGAGATCAAAAATAGCAACAATACCAGTATACAAGGGGCAAATATTATCACCATACATATTACCATCATAATATTACTGACCGAATCCTTTATACTAATATTACCAATAATACCAGTATACGAGGAACAAATAATACCGCCACACCATAACCACATAGGACCATCACAGAGTAACAAAACAATAAATGTTTACTATATAATACCATAATGCCGCGACCATTACTACTATCCTGGTACTAAACCCCAGCACACACAGACCATCATTCCCCCATACAGTGAGCACATAGTGGTAGATAGCAGCTGTACACAAGCTCTGTATACCAGATAAGCAACAAATAACTGTCCCCTAACCAGTTCCTTCTCAGCTGTTACCAAACTACAACTAATATTAAACATTATCCAGCATTATAGTTGACATAAAATCAGCATAAAAATTAAAGGGCGCAAAAAAAAAAAAAAAAATGTGGGTGTCCAACGCGGGGAATGAACCCTAGCTCAATGGGTCACTAACCCGTTTCCCTTCCTTCTGAGCTATTGCAGCACCCACACAGACATGAGGAGCTTTAGCAGTGTAGTGAATACATAGGCTATGGATGGGCTGTATACACATCTGCCTCCCCCACAGAGTGTTTTTACTACAGAAAAACTGAACAAGGGGGTGGGCTTGATGTACTTAAGGGAGGGGCTTAATCATCAAAGGGAGGTGCTTAATAGTCGAGGGGAGGGGCTAAAAGAAAACCAATAGCCAAAAATTGTACTCACACACAGATATTTCAGAGTAGGGAGGAAGTAAATATAAGGAAACATAAAACAAATCCCCCCTGGAAGCATTAGGGATGTAACTTCTGTCATTATAAGGTAAGGAAACCAAGGAAACAGCTCACTGGAGCGGCCATCTTGAGGCTGTAAGTTGTACACATAGGCCACACCCCCAGATACCAAACCTGTGTGCTGTAGGACTCCAAGCTTGTGTGCACCGCAGCCTCAGCCTCTCAGCAGCAGCAGCAGCAGGGTCAGGATTCTGGACTGTAACGTTTCTCCAGTGTAATAAACCTGTCATGTGTGATACTGTCTGGGGAAAAGGGGTATCTAACCTACAATATCGGATACTACTGGCTCATTGTATCCAAACATAACAGTTTATAGAGTTCCCTTTGTGCCTTTGCATCTAATCTCAAGATAATTGGTCCTGTGCTGCTGACCCCATGTATCTAATCCTGTGGTAGTTCAGATACGTCTTAGTGAGCCAGTGTATCTAAACCCATGAATATCTCTGACTTTGCATGTACAGTATGCCTGTCTGTGTGATGCTGTCTGCTCGGCAGGTGGATCTTACCTGTTCTTGTTTCATTCTGTCTATTAGGCTGTGGTCACACATGCACTTTCATACTGTTACTAATTCAATTGCAGTAACAGATAATATAATCACCATCCAGCCGTCCTTCATTGCTTCACTACAATGACACTCCGTTTGCGAAAATACTCTTTAGTGTATCTAAGCCTATCAGAATAATCATGGGATTAGATACACATTCCCAGTATTGCTCTATAACTGAGGGTTGGCTTATATACACACGCTAAGCCGCACACTATCACTTATAATGAGATTAAATGTTCTGGCAGAATTGTATCCAACATAACAGCCTTAGATACACCAGATCTGCAGGAAGTATTCCACATGTGGTACCTCACATATACAGTGGTACCCAGGTGCCCATGGCCCCCAAACCCCCCATATTATGAGAGTGGCCCTGTACATACCTCCAGGGTCCACAAGAGGAACGTCTGATGTGCCCTGAGTGATGTGCTGCACTGAGGCGCTGTCCCAGGTGAGAGCACTGTTCTATTACATGTTGCCTTTAAGGCGCACACATATTTGACGACTTTCAAGGCGACCAGGAGCTTTGTCTCAGGCAACGTCTGTAGCGCGCATTGCCTGTGCCGGAGATCACATGAGAAGAGGATTGTGTTGGGGGAGAAGGAGCAGAAGCAGTGGGGGAGCACATTGGGGGTTAATTTTTTCTGTTATAATCATAGGGGCCATCTACTAAAAAGAGCAAATGACACAGGGCCATCACGGGAAGGGATCATCTACTATAAGGGGATCATCTACTATATGGGGGATGTGCAGAGAGACCTAATACTATATGGAAGCTGCACAGAGGGACCTAATATTACATTTTGCTAGTCAGGCAGCGCAGCAGATCACTCTAAGGTCCCAGGTCACTATGTCTGCACACTGGGGAGGGGGGTGTCCCAGGTTGGGTGGACAGCCCGGGGCCCAGGGTACAGTTAATCCACCCCTGATGGTACCTCACCTAAAAGCTTCCTACTATTTGTTATGAGCGGCAGAATACATTTTCAAAACTCACGCGGCTCTGCACTCGGTTCTAAAGTGAGAGCAGTACTGACCTGCCGGAGGCTCCATGGGCTGCACTGTAATACACTTGGGTATATACATACTATGGAGCTTCCTGCAGGCCTGTACTCACTTGCTTTGGAACAGAGAGCAGAGTTAGAGTAGGAGTTTTGAAAAGTTTTCCTGCCGCTCAAACAAAATGGTAGGTACCATTTAACCCTTTAAAGGCCAGAAAGAAAAGCCTCCCCCCTCCCTATTTGATAACTTTTTTCTTTGGTCCTCAGGATACATGTATCCTGAGGACTACGTCGGATTCGGTGGACTATGTCGATGTCTGGCATTTTTTGTATATAATGATAAACAAAGGGTGTGGGGGGTGTTTTTATATTAATAGAAAAAATTATCTGGTGTTTTTTGTTGTTTTTTCTTTTCAATTTAGACACTTCCTGATGCTATCTGATAGACAATGTCCATTACTAAGCTGGAGCTGTTATCCTATTAAACCGCCAACAGTAACCCACTAGCTATTTCCCCAGTACCCTACCACCACAGGGATACTGGGAAGAGCCAGGAACCAGCAGACCCAGAACAGGGCGCTCTGGGTCTAGGCAGTGGCAGGCTGGGAAGGACCAAAATAAATGTCTGCTGCTGTTTGGTTCTTACCTGACTGGTTATGGTAGAGGGATCATACACACTATATTATTTTTATTTATGTTAAAAAAACAAAAGAAAACGTGTATGATCCCCCTTTCTACCATAACCAGCCAGGTAAAAACCAAACAGCAGCAGCCTAGTAATACCAGGGTGGGAGAGGACCATTTATTTTGGCCCTCCCCAGAATAATAATAGCAGCCTGCCTGACATCACAACACAATGTTATTTTCAGAGCATGTGACAATCTGTCCTGTGTAGAATGGCTGCCACCCTGTGTTATATGGTAAGTGGCTGTTACACATGGAATATGACAATGCTGGAATTTGTAGTACCACAACAATATTTCTCTAGCATTTTAATTATTAAAAATGGATAAAAAAATTTAAGCCAATTCCAATGTCCTGCGCTCCTTGTAAATTAAATAAATTAGGGTGAGAACAAAAGAAATTTCGCTGAGCCTGACAAGCTCTAGTGGGACTTAAAATAAAGACAAAAGAGG
Source organism: Dendropsophus ebraccatus (assembly GCF_027789765.1). Taxonomy (NCBI): domain Eukaryota; kingdom Metazoa; phylum Chordata; class Amphibia; order Anura; family Hylidae; genus Dendropsophus; species Dendropsophus ebraccatus. The sequence continues at coordinate 103,827,346 of NC_091461.1, read as the reverse complement.
CACAGGCGCCTCGTGTGATACCAGAGGTAAACGTGGAGAGTGTAGGGGTGGTATTGTGCTCACCTTAAAGCCACTTGGGCTAGTAGCGTATCACCCTAATTAGGGTATATATCCAAGCCGGGGTCTCTCGCTTGCTAGCTGGATTCACAGGACTGCAAAAGCTGGTGGTACCTCTAAACGGGATGCTCCCAGGGGGGGGCCCGTGTGTAAACAAGAGTAAAAAGAAAAATCCAAAAAAATGGTATCATTACCAGCGCTGTCACTGCCAAAAAATCCAATTCACCAGGCGAATGAAGAAAAACTTGTTTATTTGGTTGCACAAAGCTCTAGTGGGAGCATTGCATGGCCTATAAGACAACCATATATTCCGGCGTATAAGTCAACTTTTTAACCCAGAAAAATCAGGGTTAAAGTTGGTGGTCGTCTTATACGCCGGGAATGGTCACCCCATACGGTGGGGGCGCTCAAAAATTGCCCCATCCCCACCGTATGAGATGACCACTATAAAAAAAAAAAACATTTGACTCACCTAGGGCCTGTTCCTCCGGTACCGTTCCTGGCGCAGGCAGTGTGACATACACTACCGGAGTCAGAGATCGACGAACCTCTCCCCGGCAGTCGAGCGTCTCATCAGAGAGGCTCAGAGACACTCGGCTGCCGGGGACCTTCGGGAGAATGAGAGAGGCTTCGGGAACTTCCGGTGCCTCTCTCATTCTCCCGAAGCTCTCCTGGCAGCCGGGGAGAGTTCCGGCGATCTCCGTTTCTAGCGCAGGTAGTGTACGTCACACTGCCTGCGCCGGGAACGGTACCGGAGGCGCGCGGAGGCCGGACGCAGACACGTTATCCCCTCAGCCAAACTCATAAAATACTGGTAACCGGACTAGGTATACAATGCCATCTCACATTTCCATCAGACCAGACCTGCAGAATACAGACCCCAGTAAGAGCCCAGCATAATACAGACCCTAGAATAAGACCCCAGTATGAGACCCCAGCATAATACAGACCCTAGAATAAGACCCCAGTATGAGACCCCCTGCATAATACAGACCCCACACTCATACATGGACATGGACACGTCCCTAATCTCCCCCCATATCGTGTCCCACTGTATATACACACTCATACAGGAGGATAATAAGTATATAATACACTGCTGTAGACCTACACTAAATGGAGATATATACACACCCATACAGGAGGAGGATAATAAGTATATAATACACTGCTGTATACCTACACAGAATGGGGAGATATATACACACCCATACAGGAGAAGGATAATAAGTATATAATACACTGCTGTATACCTACACAGAGGAGAGATATATACACACTCATACAGGAGTAGGAAAAGTATATATTACACTGCTGATCACTTACACAGCATGGGGAGATAGATAAGCCAGGTATGCAGCCAGTGTCTGACTGGGGAACCTGGGGCCCACCAGAGGAAATGATCCTTAGGGCCCACCAATGAACAACCAGTAAGACACAACAGACTGACCTCCGCTCACAATCCCGCCTATCTCATTGACTTAGTGTGATGTCTTGCGCGCCTGTGCTCTCCGCTAAAAGAAATGACATGTCAATTCTTTGAGCGGCGGCACGTGAGACATCACATTGAGTCAGTGAGGTAGGCGGGATTCTGAGCAGAGTCTGTGATATCTATCTATCTATAATCTCTCTCATATCTATCTATCATCTATCTGATAGATAGGAGATAGAACAAAATAGGAGAAAGACAGACAAAGAGCACAAGTAATCTTACTTACTAAAAGACCAGGGGCACAGGTAGGCATGGAAATGGCCCCTGGACTTAATTGTCCCAATAAAACGGCAACAAAATCGCAGATTGTTTGAGAAACAATCATAAATGTTAAACACATTCTCCATTTTTTTTATTTTGCACCTTTCATTCAGCTATAAGGAATTATTAACCCCCCCCCCCTCCCCCGTGTGTTTGCATATGTAAATGGAGGACATGTTGGTCTATATAAGAGGTGCTAAATAAAGTAATTTCCCTTTAATTCTGAGTCTGAGTTGTGGTTATTTGCAGTCATGTCTTTTTAGACTTTTCATACTAAGTAAAATACGGCAATCTCTGTCCGTGGATAATGTCTCACTAGTGATGAGCAAGCTTACTCCAATGCTGAGCTAATTCGGCTGTCAGTTGTATCTCGGCAAAAATATATCAATTGATCTTTATAGAATTCTTTCCTGCAGGAAATATTCCAACAGAATCTACCCAAAATCTAACCTAAAAATATGTCAGACATTTATGTAAAACACATTACAAGTGAAGGCACAGAATACTTCCAATGGGCAGCATGGCAGCCTCATGTCTATGTGTTTAGCATAAAGCTTGTTCATTTTTGGTAATAATTTTGGGATATTTCGTTTAAACATTTGCTAAAGAAACGAAATATCCAAAAACACTTTTGCTTCATGCAAAACACCTTATAAATGAATGTGGTAATACTTGTAAAAGCCGGCAATCCACCTGATTTCAATGTGTTTAGTATCAGGCTATTACATTTTCACATTCAAATTTTTGAGTATTTCGTTACTTCATAGGATGTTTCTACGAAATTTCTAAAATTTGCTTCATAAAAAGTAATAGCTTTATGCTTACCACATACAAATGAGGCCCGGTGGAATGCCCGTTTGCAAGTATTCAATGTGTTTTGCATAAGTTATTAGGTTTTTGGATCTAATGTTTGAATATTTTGCTGTAATGTTCCATGAAGGAACAAAATATCGAAAATTATAAATTTAGACCTTTTTCTTATTGGTGATGATGGTAAACTGAGTGAATCAGTGTTTGGGGGTGGTGTGTAAATAGCAGACCCCCTAGTAAACTGCTTAAGTGTCTCATTGATTTCAATGTGGCTCATTATTGGAGTGGAACATTCCATCATTGAAAAATTACTTTTATTAGTAGAATTTTTGAATAAGGTGTAGGTATAAATAGAGCATTAAAACTTTGGGCTTTAATAAAGCAGACTATATTATATTTACAAATGGAGTGGTTGGGTAATATGTAATAAGCCTAAGGTGAACTATAGGTCACTATTCATAACTGGTCACATGAACTTCTCTGCTGTAATGAATTACTTCAGCTCTAATATTACTTCATATTGCTATGAGCCTGGCTGTAGTAAATTGCCATGTTTGCAAAAACATTCACTGTGTATTTACTGGCTTTTACTTTTTTAATTTAAATATGTTGTAATTATTTATTTATTATTATTTATGTGTTTATTTTATTATTAATTTTTTTCCTCCATGGATATTTAGTTATTTATTTATTTAGAACCAGAGAATTATGTCAATAATATCCTGATCCCTTTGGTGGGTCCAACTGATCATGATAAATGGTTGGGGAGGTAACTGGAGGGATCAGGAGAGGTGCAAGTGGCTTCATGAGAATGGGGTCACCGGCCTAGTATGAATGTGGAATTAAGAAAGTGGAGCTGGTTGGTCTGAACGTTCCCAGGTTGGGAGCAGGAGGACCATGGAGGACCACTTGGAAAATCTGTAGGATGGATAAGTTGGTTGTGATTATGGATAAAGATGCTGGAGATAATGGTAACAATGGCCATAAATCGGTGTGGTTGGGGTGTTGCTTTGCTGTCTGGAGCACGGGCTGGATGTCATGGAGCCATAGATGAAAACCTTATATACTGGGGAAGGATGGAGGAGAGGAGTCTAAGTAGGTTACATAAGTTTAGAGTAAGTTATTGGTGACGGCGCCGGATTGGCAGGTTCTGTTAGAAAGCAAGTTAAGAAAAAATGGAGAAAAGTAGATCTCTCTTCTTTATTATGGATTGTTGTATTAATTTATCTTGAAGAAGGAAAACGATTAGGTAAACAGGTAATTATGTCATAATTGTAAGAGATTATATTGTTATTGGTATCTTTCTGCCTAATGTTGGTATGATATATGCTTTTCTTTTATATTTTTTATGAAAAAAATTATTAAATTATTAAATTATATAAACTCGTAGTAATTGGCTCCTAGATTTGTATTCAGCTAACGCTGGATTACTTCATTACAGCTCTTGCTGGACAGACAATGTGGCAGAAGCCGCTCTCGGTTGGACGCTCAGCTCCCAGCTCCTTGGGTTTGACAAGAAAAGTGTTTCTATGTGAGATGGTATATTACAGTGTATGGGAGTCAGAGGCTATATGCCCGTATCTATATAGCGCTAGTGCAATGCAATGTTGTAACTACTGTGTTTGGCTGTATGCCCAGCTCCTTCACTTATTCTAACACAAAAGTGTTTATATATAAGCTCTTATTTACAGCGTCTGCAAACAGGAGGTCATATGATCAGAACTGATTCCTCCCACTGATCTCTTACTGGGCAGGTGACATATATATCTCTGCAATAAAGGTGGTGTATTAGTCAATTTACTAACTAGTTGAAATACTTGGGTGCTAGCCACCAAGATACTAGTCAGTCACAGACTATTTAGGATATTCCACTCTGTAGTCGCCTGGCGTTGGTATAAGTATAGAGGCTGCCCCTGTCTGCTTACCTCACTATATGTTATTGTGCACTAGTGGGCACTATGCCCCTATTCCAGCATTGCACAATAATCAACTCCAGTATTGTGGACTAGTATTTTAAAGTGACTCTGTACCCACAATCTAACCCCCCCAAACCACTTGTACCTTCGGATAGCTGCTTTTAACCCCTTAGCGACCCATGACGTACCCGCCGGGACCCTGCTCTGAACGGCACCGATCCCGGCTGCAATCTGCAGCCGGGCAGTGCCTCTATTAGCCGGCGCGGGTCCTGTTGCCGCGCCGGCTAATAAAGCACTTCAATGCAGCTGTCAAACCCGACAGCTGCATTGAAGTGCTTTGTATTGCACATCCCTGGTGTCTAGTGGCTCGGATCTCCCCCCCCCCCCCCCCCCCCCCGCGCGATGCGATCGCGGGGAGGGGGGGAGATCCGTTCTTCTGGCCGGCCCGGGCCTCAGCATCGGAATGACGCTGATCCCGGCTAGGCAATAGATTGCTATGGCCTGCAGCAGGCCATAGCAATCTATCACCGATATGATGGATCATTGCTGTGTATATACAAGTCCCCCAGGGGGGCTTCTAGTTTATGTAAAAATAAAAGTAAAAAAGTGTTTTTATTAATAAAAAATCCCCTCCCCTAATAAAAGTCCAAATCACCCCCCTTTTCCCATTTTATAAATATAAATTATTAAATAAACAAATAAATAAACATGTTTGCTATCGCTGCTCACATAATCGCCTGAACTATTAATTAATCACATTCCTGATCTCGCACGGTAAATGGCGTAAGCGCAAAAAAATTCCAAAGTGCAAAATTGAGCAATTTAGGTCACATCAAATCCAGAAAAAATGTAATAAAAAGTGATCAAAAAGTCGTATATGCGCAATCAAGGTACCGATAGAAAGAACACATCATGGCGCAAAAAATGACACCTCACACAGCCCCAAAGACCAAAGGATAAAAGCGTTATAAGCCTGGGAATAGAGCGATTTTAAGGAACGTATGTTTGTTAACAATGGTTTGAATTTTTTTAAAAGCCATCAGATACAATATAAGTTATACATGTTATATATCGTTGTAATCGTAACGACTTGAGGAACATGCATAACAAGTCAGTTTTACCATAGGGCGAACAGCGTAAATGCAAAACTCCCCAAAATCAAAACAAATTCTTTTTTTTTTTCAATTTGACAGCGCAAATGATTTTTTCCGCTTTTGCTGCATATTTTGGAAAAATAATGCCTGTCATTGCAAAGTACAATTGGTTTCGCAAAAATTAAGCACTCAAATAAGTCTCTAGGTGAAAAAATGCAAGCGCTATGGACTTTTAAACATAAAATGGAAAAAGCAAAAGTGCAAAAACAAAAATTGGCTTTGACCTTAAGGGGTTAATCCAAGATCTGTCCTGGGGTCTGTTCGGCAGGTGATGCAGTTATTGTCCTAAAAAACAACTTTTAAAGTGGCAGCCCTGTGCCCAATGGCCGGGGCTTAGATTGTGTACGCATTAGGCTGGCACACCCTCTCTGTCCCTCCTCCTCGCCCTCCTCATCATTAGGAATGCTCCAGGCAGATTGTCTCCTATTCATCAGCTGTGTAAATACTGAACATGGGCTGGATCGTTAAGACACATGTGCAATGTTCAGACAGCAGAAAAATGTTCCAGTGGCATTCCTAATGATTAAGAGGGTGAGGAGGAGCGAAGGAGGGGTGGTGCAACGTTAAAGCACAGATACTACAAGCCCTGACCGTTGGGCACAGGGTTGCAAGTTTAAAAGTTGTTTTTTAGGACAATAACTGCATCACCTGCCGAATGGACCCCAGGACAGATCTTGGATTAAAAGCAGCTATCCCAAGGTACAAGTGGTTTGGGGGGAACAGATTGTGGGTACAGAGTCGCTTTAAGCTCTATGTTCAGCACCACGGACAGCACAATGATTGTGTCAACTAGCTGTGCATTGCAGTGGATATTACACTTTTTTTGTTTTATATTTTCTATGCTGATAACTTTGGAAATGAGAGATTGCAAATCAAAGAGCAATTGATTTTGGAGACAATTCCGGGCCTCTTTGCGATACAACATGGTTTTAAAAATGTTTATACAATTACATACTTCGGGTTTCCTCTCCCATTACCCATCAGTTTTTTAATGAAGCATTGCCCAAAAAGCCTAGGCAGGCTCCACTCTGTGTGACGTAGTCCTAATTCACACGTCCTCACTTTGTGCATGAGTAGTGGTCCGCAATTCACCAACCACTCCATTATAAACACTGACCTGTGATGCCAATGAGTGTCCTATTTATTGGCGGCACAGATCACAGACTATTTATGGTGCCTCAAAAATTGGGGATAAAAAAAGCCACATTCAAAACTATGTTCCCGAAATTTGCTCAAAATTGTGGATCCGCTATTATTGTCATATTCAGTGCTCATGTGAATGAGGCCTGACCCTATTATGTGTTTTTGTGAATTGAAAAAAAGTGGAGCAAAACTGATGGCACATTGATGTTTTCCCAAGGACCTCCCTGATACTCGGACATACCCTACGAAAAAATGGTGAGTGCATGAGGCGGCAATGAAGAGCACTACAGCTGTGTATTCATAGTTGTCCGCAATGGCACGAACATAATCAGAGGTAAATGTACATAAAGGAACAAATTTCTCAAAAACGACGCTGAGGATTAAGGTAAAAAAAAGGACCCTCATCCTCAGCGCTCCGTGCTCTATGGGAACGTAACAATAGGCTGGATGCTTCTAACCTGCTAATAGTTTCCCTATAACTACTGGTTCTACATTTCATCCACAATCGTTAGTTAGGCCACGTCTGGTTAAAAATGAAATTTCTGTAAATAAAGATGGCGGCTGCCACCAGACTGATGTGTGTTTCTACATAATGATGATTAGGAAGCTGTTTGGAGACATTATAGCACAATGTTATATTCAGAGCATGTGACCATCTGTCCTGTGTAGAATGGTTGCCACCCTGTGTGATATGGTAAGTGGCTGCTACACATGGAAGAGGTGGTGTGGATTATATGACAATGCTGGAATTTGTAGTACCCCAACAATACATCTCTAGCATTTTAAAGTCTTATAAAACAAAAGAATTTAAAATTGGGTCCGATTCCAATGTCCTGCGCTCTTCGTACATTATATAAATTAGGGTGAGAACAAAAAGGCTTTCACTTAACCTGACAAGCAATAGTGGGAGCATTGCATGGCCTATAAGACTACATATATCAGCTTGTTGGTCTTCTCTAGGAGTCACGTTATCCCCTCAGCCAAACTCATAAAACACTGGTAACCGGACTAGGAATACAATGCCATCTCACAATTCCATTAGACCAGACCTGCAGAATACAGTATGAGGCCCCAGCATAATACAGACCCCAGTATGAGGCCCCAGCATAATACAGACACTAGAATGAGACCCCAGTATGAGGCCCTCTGTATAATACAGACCCTAAATTGATGTCATGTATTGCGCTGCAGATCAAAAGGAAATACTGTCATGTAGAAAGCGTCTGCCACTCCATAGGGAACACTACAATCCCTTCTATACTTGGTCTAAGTGTCGGACTGGAGTGGCTCGGGCCACCAGAGGAATTCATTCTTGAGGTCCTTCCTTTAGTCCTGCAACAGCTTTTATAGAGTATATATGTTTCTGTTTTTAACCCTCTTAAACACACAAGAAAAAAAATAAATAAAAAAAAAATAATAAAAAAAAAAAAAAAATATATATATATATATATATATATATATATATATATATATATATATGGACAATTATATCACCATACATGTTCCTGCTGTTCCTGTACTGACCAGTATACCAAGACCAAAAATACCAACAATACCAGTATATAAAGGGCAAATATTATCACCATACATATTACCATCATACTATAACTGACTGAATCCTTTATACTGATACTACCAATAATACCAGTATACGAGGGACAAATAATACCGCCACACCATGACCACATAGGACCATCACATGAGTAACAGAATAATAAGCGGTTACTATATAAAACCTCATGCTGCGACCATTACTACTATCCTGGTACTAAACCCCAGCACACACAGACCATCATTCCCCCATACAGTGAGCACATAGTGGTAGATAGCAGCTGTACACAAGCTCTGTATACCAGATAAGCAACAAATAACTGTCCCCTAACCAGTTACTTCTCAGCTGTTACCAAACTACAACTAATATCAAACATTATCCAGCATTATAGTTGACATAAAATCAGCATAAAAATTAAAGGGCGCAAAAAAAAAAAAAATGTGGGTGTCCAACGCGGGGAATGAACCCTAGCTCAATGGGTTACTAACCCGTTTCCCTTCCTTCTGAGCTATTGGAGCACCCACACAGACATGAGGAGCTTTAGCAGTGTAGTGATTACATAGGCTATGGATGGGCTGCATACACATCTGCCTCCCCCACAGAGCGCTCTAACTGCAGAAAAACTGAACAAGGGGGTGGGGTTGATGTCCTTAGGGGAGGGACTTATTCATCAAAAGGGAGGTGCTTAATAGTTAAGGGGAGGGGCTTAAAGAGAACCAATAACCACAAATTATACTCAAACACAGTTATTTCACAGTAGGGAGGAAGTAAATATAAAGGAAACATAAAACAAACCCCCCTGGAAGCATTAGGGATGTAACTTCTGTCATTATAAGGTAAGGAAACCAAGGAAACAGCTCACTGGAGCGGCCATCTTGAGGCTGGCAGTTGTACACATAGGCCACACCCCCAGATACCAAACCTGTGTGCTGCAGGACTCCAAGCTTGTGTGCACCGCAGCCTCAGCCTCTCAGCAGCAGCAGCAGCAGGGTCAGGATTCTGGACTGTAACGTTTCTCCAGTGTAATAAAACTGTCATGTGTGATACTGTCTGGGGAAAAGGGGTATCTAACCTACAATATCGGATACTACTGGGTCATTGTATCCAAACATAATAGTTTATAGAGTTCCCTTTGTGCCTTTGCATCTAATCTCAAGATAGTTGGTCCTGTGCTGCTGACCCCGTGTATCTAATCCTGTGGTAGTTCAGATACGTCTTAGTGAGCCAGTGTATCTAAACCCATGAATATCTGTGACTTTGCATGTACAGTATGCCTGTCTGTGTGATGCTGTCTGCTCGGCAGGTGGATCTTACCTGTTCTTGTTTCATTCTGTCTATTAGGCTGTGGTCACACATGCACTTTCATACCGTTACTAGAAACATAGAAACATAGAAGATTGTCGGCAGAAAAAGACCACTGGGTCCATCTAGTCTGCCCTTTTAGTATTTTCTTTCTTATTATCTTAGGATAGATATATGTCTGTCCCAGGCGTGTTTAAATTCTGTTATTGTAGATTTACCAACCACCTCTGCTGGAAGTTTGTTCCAGGTATCTACTACTCTTTCAGTAAAATAATATTTTCTCACATTGCTTCTGATTTTTTCACCAAATAACCTCTCACTGTGTCCTCTTGTTCTTGAACTCAGTTTTTTTTCTAAAAACACTCCCCTCTTGAACCTTATTTAGTCCCTTAACATACTTAAAGGTTTCAATCATGTCCCCCCTTTCCCATATTTCCTCCAGACTATACAGATTCAAATCTTTAAGTCTTTCCTGATATGGTTTATGCCTCACACCCTCCACCATTTTTGTAGCCGTCTTTGGAACCGTTCTTATTTTATCAATGTCCTTTTTTAGGTGAGGTCTCCAGAACTGGACACAGTATTCCAGATGTGGCCTCACCAGAGCTCTATACAGCGGGATCACAATCTCTCTCTTCCTACTGGTTATACCTCTAGCTATACACCCCAGCATACGATTTGCTTTCCCCACCGCCTGGTTGCACTGGTGACTCATTTTAAGGCTGTTAGAAATCATTACCCCTAAATCCTTCTCTTCTGAAGTCTTTTACAACACAGTACTGCCAATGTGATACTCGGATAGAGGATTCCGCCTCCCCAAATGCATTATTTTACATTTGGAAACGTTGAACTTCAATTTCCACTGTTTGGACCACTTATCTAGCAAAGTTAAATCATTTTCCATATTACTGACACCTCCAGGAATATCCACCCTATTGCACACTTTTGTGTCATCAGCAAACCACCCATACTATGAGAGTGGCACTGTACATACCTCCAGGGTCCACAAGAGGAACGTCTGATGTGCCCTGAGTGATGTGCTGCACTGACGCGCTGTCCCAGGTGAGAGCACTGTTCTATTACATGTTGCCTTTAAGGTGCACACATATTTGACGACTGTCAATGTGACCAGGAGCTTTGTCTCAGGCAACGTCTGTAGCGCGCATTGCCTGTGCCGGAGGTCAGATGAGAAGAGGATCGTGTTGGGGGAGACGGAGCAGAAGCAGTGGGGGAGCATGTTAGGGGTTAATTTTTTCTGTTATAATCATAGGGGACATCTACTAAAAAGAGGGAATGACACAGGGCCCTCACGGGAAGGGATTATCTACTATAAGGGGATCATCTACTATATGGGGGATGTGCAGAGAGACCTAATACTATATGGAAGCTGCACAGAGGGACCTAATATTACATTTTGCTAGTCAGGCAGCGCAGCAGATCACTCTAAGGTCCCAGGTCACTATGTCTGCACACTGGGGAGGGGGGTGTCCCAGGTTGGGTGGACAGGCCGGGGCCCAGGGTACAGTTAATCCACCCCTGGTGGTACCTCACCTAAAAGCTTCCTACTATTTATTATGACCGGCAGAATACATTTTTAAAACTCACGCGGCTCTCCTCTGGTTCTAAAGTGAGAGCAGTACTGACCTGCCGGAGGCTCCAAGGGCTGCACTGTAATACACTTGGGTATATACATACTATGGAGCTTCCCGCAGGTCTGTACTCACTTGCTTTGGAACAGAGAGCAGAGTTAGAATAGGAGTTTTGAAAAGGCATCCTGCCGCTCGAACGAAATGGTAGGTACCATTTAACCCTCTGAAGGCCAAAAAGAAAATCCTCCCCTCCCTATTTAATAACTTTTTTTCTTTGATCAGCATTTTTTGTATATAATGGTAAACAAAGTAAGGGGGGGTTTTTATATTAATTAAAAAAAATTATCTGCTGTATTTTGTTGTTTTTTCTTTTCAATTTAGACACTTCCTGATGCTATCTGATAGACAATGTCCATTACTAAGCTGGAGCTGTTATCCTGTAAAACGGCCAACACTAACCCCCTAGTTATTTTGTAAGTACTCACCACCACAGGGATACTGGGAAGAACCGCGTACCAGCAGACTCAGAACAGGGCGCTCTGGGTCTAGGCAGTGGCAGGCTGGGAAGGGCCAAAATAAATGGCTGCTGCTGGCTGGTTATGGTAGAGGGATCCTACACACTATTTTTTTTTTTAATTTATGTAAAAAAAAACATGTATGGTCTCCCTCTCTACCATAACCAGCCAAGTAAAAACCAAACAGCAGCAGCCTAGTAATACCAGGGTGGGAGAACCATTTATTTTGGCCCTCCCCAGCCTAATAATACCGGCCTGCCTGACATCACAACACAATGTTATATTCAGAGCGTGTGACCATCTGTCCTATGTAGAATGGCTGCCACCCTGTGTGATATGGTAAGTGGCTGCTACATATGGAAGAGGTGGTGTAGATTATATGACAATACATCTCTAGCATTTTAATTATTAAAAATGGATTAAAAATTGAAGCCAAATCAAATGTCCTGGGCTCCTTGTACATTATATAAATTAGGGTGAGAACAAAAACACTTTTACTGAACCTGACAAGCTCTAGTGGTAGCATTGCATGGCCTAAAAGACTACATATATCAGCTTGGTGGTCTTCTCAAGGAGACACGTTATCCCCTCAGCCTCATAAAATACTGGTAACCGGACTAGGTATACAATGCCATCTCACATTTTAATCCAGATCAGACCTGCAGAATACAGACACCAGTATGAGGCCCCAGCATAATACAGACCCTAGAATAAGAGCCCAGTATGAGGCCCTCTGTATAATACAGACCCCACACTGCTTTCATCTATTGCACTGCAGACCGATAGGAAATACTGTCATGTAGAGAGCATCTGCTACTCCATAGGGAACACTACAATTCCTGCTACCATTGTTATCAGTGTCAGACTGGAGTGGCTCGGGCCCAACAGAGGAATTCATTCTTCAGGCCTATCGTTTAGCCCTGCCCCCTGCAACAGCATTTATAGGCTATGTTCACACAATGTATATTTTCTATAAATCACGGCAATTAAATTGCAACACTGTGTTAGGACTTGGGTTGTGCACTCGGCTCGGCTTTTTCAGCCATAATGCTTCACATGTTTTTCACATACTCAGCTCTGCTGTTCTTTGTTATAGCAGAGGCCAGGGTTTCACTCCCCTGGCTGTTCAGCATAGGTGTTGGGTGTGTGCACTGATTATTGATTGACAGCTGACTTACCAGTTAGCTTTCTGTATCTGGCAGGACCTGGAGCCTCAGACCCAATCAAGTCTGGGGCTGGGACTTCAGGCTCCATAAATATCAGACCTGTGGTCTCATTTCTTGCCTGCGATAGAACCTGGTTCCTCCTGTGTATCTTGACCTAGCATTACTCTGACTTTGTACTTCTGATACCTGACCTTTTGGCTTGGACCTCGATTTTCTACCTATACTGACCGGCTGTTACCGACTCGGACCTCTGACTTTCCCTTGCTTGTTTGTTAGTCTTGTCTCTGATTTTTGTGTATGCACTTTGCCAGGTTAGGGAACGCCGCCCAGTTGTCCGCAGCTGTTTAGAGCTGTCGCGGCAAGCAGGTAGGGCCAGCTGTGGTGGGTGCCAGTTCTAGGGCTGCACTCGTCTTGTTTTCCCAGACTCCTAGCGGCCGCAGGAAAAACTGACATGTCAGTTTTTTGCGGCCGCTATTCATTGAATAGCAGCAGCACAGAAATGTCAGTTCACACAATGGAATGTCTGCATATGTAATTAAAAGACATGTTGGTCTATGTAACAGGTTCTGAATAAAGTAATTTCCCTTTAATTCAGGTTGTGGTTATTTGCAGTCGTGTGGTTTTATTTAGACTTTTCATACTAAGTAAAATACGGCAATCTCTGTCCGTGGAATAATGTCTCACTAGTGATGAGCAAGCTTACTCCAATGACTATTTCAGTTGTCAGTTGTCGCTCGGCAACTTTTTAGAATTTGTTCCTGCAGAGAATATTCCAATGGAATCTACCAAAAATATAATGTAAAAATGTCAGAGATTTATGCAAAACACATTACAAGTGAAGGCACAGAATACTTCCAATGGGCAGCATGGCAGCCTCATTTCTATGTGTTTAGCATAAAGTTTGATCATTTTTGGTAATAATTTTGGGATATTTCGTTTAAACATCCGCTAAAGGAACGAAATATCCAAAAAATGTTTACAAAAAATATAATAGTTTTATGCAAAACACCTTACAAATAAATGTGGTAATATTTGTAAAAGCCGGTGTTCCACCTGATTTCAATGTGTTTAGTATCAGGCTATAACATTTTCACATTGAACTTTTTGTGTATTTCGTTACTTTAGAGAATGTTTCTACGAAATTTCAAAAATTTTCTCCATAAAGAGTAATTGTTTTATGCTAAACACATACAAATAAGGTCGGGAATGCACTTTTGCAAGTATTTAATGTGTTTTGCATAAGATATTATGTTTTTGGCTCTAATGTTTGAATATTTTGTTGTAATATTCCTTGAAGGAACGAAATATCGTAATATATATAATCAGACCTTTTTCATATGGGTGATGATGGTAAACTGGGTCAATCAATGTTTGGGGGTGGTGTGTAACTAGCAGACCCCCTGGTAAACTGCTTGAGTGTCTCTATGTCTTCAATGTGGCACATTATAGTAGTGGAGAATTCCCTCATTGAAAAATTACTTTTATTAGTAGAATTTTTGAATAAGGTGTAGGTATAAATAGAGCGTTAAAACTTTGGGCTTGTATATAGCAGTCTATATTATATTTACTATTTGAGTGGTTGGGTATTATGTAATAAGCCTAAGGTGAACTATAGGTCACTATTCACAACTGCTCACATGAACTTCTCTGCTGTAATGAATTACTTCAGCTCTAATATTACTTCATATTGCTATGAGCCTGGCTGTAGTAAATTGCCATGTTTGCAAGAACATTCACTGTGTATTCACTGGCTTTTATTTTTTCAATTTAAATATGTAGTAATTATTTATTTTATTATTTATGTGTTTATTTTATTTTACTTTTTCCTCCATGGATCTTTATTTCATTATTTAGAACCAGAGAAGTATGTCAATAATATCCTGATCCCTTTGGTGGGTCCAACTGATCACAATAAATGGTTGGGGAGGTAACTGGAGGGATCAGGAGAGGTGCAAGTGGCTTCATGAGAATGGGGTCACCGGCACTAGTATGAATGTGGAATTAAGAAAGTGGAGTTGGTTGGTCTGAACGTTCCCAGGTCGGGAGCAGGAGGATCATGGAGGACCACTTGTAAAATCTGTAGGATGGATGAATTGGCTCTGTTCAGTTTTGATTATGGATAAAGATGCTGGAGATAATGGTAACAATGGCCATAAATCGGTGTGGTTGGGGTGTTGCTTTGCTGTCTGGAGCACGGGCTGGATGTCATGGAGTCGTAGATGAAAAACCTTATATACTGGGGAAGGATGGAGGAGAGGGGTCTAAGTAGGTTACATAAGTTTAGAGTGAGTTATTGGTGACGGCGCTGGATTGGCAGGTTCTGTGCAAATTAAAAAAAATGGAGAAAAGTAGATCTCTCTTCTTTATTATGAATTGTTGTATTAATTTATCTTGATGAATGAAACAGGTCGGGTAAACAGTATTATGTCATAATTGTAAGAGATTATATTGTTATTGGAATCTTCCTGCCTAATGTTGGTATGATATATGCTTTTCTTTTATATTTTTTATGAAGAAAAATAATAAAATTATTAAATAATATAAAGTCGTAGTAATTAGCTCCTAGATTCGTATTCAGCTAACGCTGGATTACTTCATTACAGCTCTTGCTGGACAGACAATGTGGCAGAAGCCGCTCTCGGTTGGACGCTCAGCTCCCAGCTCCTTGGGTCTGACAAGAAAAGTGTTTCTATGTGAGATGGTATATTACAGTATATAGGAGTCAGAGGCTATATGACCGTATCTATATAGCGCTAGTGCAATGCAATGTTGTAACTACTGTGTTTGGCTGTATGCCCAGCTCCTTCACTTATTCTAACACAAAAGTGTTTATATATAAGCTCTTGTTTACAGCGTCTGCAAACAGGAGGTCATATGATCAGAACTGATTCCTCCCACTGATCTCTTACTGGGCAGGTGACATATATACCTCTGCAATAAAGGTGGTGTATTAGTCAATTTACTAACTAGTTGAAATACTTGGGTGCTAGCCACCAAGATACTAGTCAGTCACAGACTATTTAGGATATTCCACTCTGTAGTCGCCTGGCGTTGGTATAAGTATAGAGGCTGGCCCCTGTCTGCTTACCTCACTATATGTTATTGTGCACTAGTGGGCACTATGCCCCTATTCCAGCATTGCACAATAATCAACTCCAGTACTGTGGACCAGTATTTTAAAGCGACCCACAATCTGAACCCCCAAACCACTTGTACCTTCGGATAGCTGCTTTTAATCCAAGTTCTGTCCTGGGGTCCGTTCGGCAGGTGATGCAGTTATTGTCCTAAAGAACAACTTTTAAACTGGCAGCCCTGTGCCCAATGGCCGGGGCTTAGATTGTGTACGCATTAGGCTGGCACACCCTCTCTGTCCCTCCTCCTCGCCCTCCTCATCATTAGGAATGCTCCAGGCAGATTGTCTCCTATTCATCAGCTGTGTAAATACTGAACATGGGCTGGATCGTTAAGACACATGTGCAATGTTCAGACAGGAGAAAATGTTCCAATGGCATTCCTAAAGATGAAGAGGGTGAGGAGGAGCGAAGGAGGGGTGGTGCAACGTTATGTCACAGATACTACAAGCCCCGACTGTTGGGCACAGGGTTGCAAGTTTAAAAGCTGTTTTTTAGGACAATAACTGGATTACCTGCAGAACGGACCCCAGGACAGATCTTGGATTAAAAGCAGCCATCCGAAGGTACAAGTGGTTTGGGGGACAGATTGTGGGTACAGAGTCGCTTTCAGCTCTATGTTCAGCACCATGGACAGCACATTGATTGTGTCAACTAGCTGTGCATTGCAGTAAACATTACATTTTTTTTGTTTTATATTTTCTGTGCTGATAACTTTGGAAATGAGAGATTGCAAATCAAATAGCGGCAATTGATTTTGGAGACAATTCCGGGCCTCTTTGCGATACAACATGGTTTTAAAAATGTTTATACAATTACATACTTAGGGCTCCTCTCCCATTACCCATCAGTTTTTTAATGAAGCATTGCCCAAAAAGCCTAGGCAGGCTCCACTCTGTGTGACGTAGTCCTAATTCACATGTCCTCACTTTGTGCATGAGTAGTGGTCCGCAATTCACCAACCACTCCATTATAAACACTGACCTGTGATACCAATGAGTGTCCTATTTATTGGCGGCACAGATCACAGACTATTCATGGTGCCTCAATAATTGGGGATGTAAGAAAACCCACATTCAAAACTATGTTCCCGAAATTTGCTCAAAATTGTGAATCTGCTATTATTGTCACATTCGGTGCTCATGTGAATGAGGCCTTACCCTATTATGTGTTTTTGTGGATTACAAAAAAATGGAGCAAAACTGATGGCACATTGATGTTTTCCCAAGGACCTCCCTGATACTCGGACATACCCTACGAAAAAATGGTGAGTGCCTGAGGCGGCAATGAAGAGCACTACAGCTGTATATTCATAGTTGTCTGCAATGGCACAAACATAATCAGAGGTAAATGTACATGAATGAACAAATTTCTCAAAAACGACGCTGAGGATCAAGGTAAAAAAGGGACCCTCATCCTCAGCGCTCCGTGCTCTATGGGAACATAACAATAGGCTGGATGCTTCTAACCTGCTGATAGTTTCCCTATAACTACTGGTTCTACATTTCATCCACAATCGGTAGTTAGGCCACGTCTGGTTAAAGGTGAAATTTCTGTAAATAAAGATGGCGGCTGCCACCAGACTGGTGTGTGTTTCTACATAATGATGATTAGGAAGCTGTTTGGAGACATTACAGCACAATGTTATATTCAGAGCGTGTGACCATCTGTCCTGTGTAGAATGGCTGCCACCCTGTGTGATATGGTAAGTGGCTGCTACATATGGAAGAGGTGGTGTGGATTATATGACAATGCTGGAATTTGTAGTACCCCAACAATACATCTTAGCATTTTAAGGTCTTACAAAACAAAAGGATTTAAAATTGGGGCCGATTCCAATGTCCTGGACTCCTTGTACATTATATAAAACCAAAAGGCTTTCACTTAACCTGACAAGCAATAGTGGGAGCATTGCATGGCCTATAAGACTACATATATCAGCTTGGTGGTCTTCTCAAGGAGTCACGTTATCCTCTCAGCCAAACTCATAAAACACTGGTAACCGGACTAGGTATACAATGCCATCTCACATTTCCATTAGACCAGACCTGCAGAATACAGACCCCAGTATGAGACCCCAGCATAATACAGACTCTAGAATAAGACCCCAGTATGAGGCCCCAGCATAATACAGACACTAAATTGATGTCATGTATTGCGCTGCAGATCAAAAAGAAATAATGTCATGTAGAGAGCGTCTGCCACTCCATAGGGAACACTACAATCCCTTCTATACTTGGTCTAAGTGTTGGACTGGAGTGGCTCGGGCCACCAGAGGAATTCATTCTTAAGGGCCTTCCTTTAGTCCTGCCCTCTGCAACAGCTTTTATAGAGTATTTATGTTTCTATTTTTCACCCTATAAAACACACAAGAAAACAAAATATATATAAAAATACCAAGATCAAAAATACAAACAATACCAGTATACAAGGGGCATATATTATCACCATACATATTACCATCATACTATTATTGACTGAATGCTTTATACTGATACTACCAATAATACCAGTACACAAGGAATAAATAATACTGCCACACCATAAACACATAGTACCATCACGACGTAGCAGAATAATAAGCGGTTACTATATAACAGTGTTTCCCATCCGCGGAAATGCGACACTGTCCCTTTAATATCCCTAGAAACTTCGGCCGCGCAGCTTCTAGGGATATGCTGATCGGTTTGATGTTCCGCCCGCTCACACATTGAGTGGGCTAAACATTCAATTGAGCAGAATGTCGGAGCAGGACCTGTCAGCGTCCTGCTCTGACATTCACTCCCATAGGCCGCGGCACTTTATGCCAGCAGCCTATGGGATGCCAGGACGTGACCTCTCCGGCAGGCGTGATGATGTGACGTCATCACGTCTGCCGGAGGTTCAGTCCCCGCAGCTCACAGGATGGAGCCTGAAGAGGAGGGAGAGCTGCTGCCTGCAGCCACACAGCGCAGATTAGGTGAGTATGATGGGTTTTGGTTTGTATTTTTTTAAACTATTGGTGCATATTGGTATACTGCAGGGGGCATTATTATTATATGGGGGCATAATGCAGGGGGCATTATTATTATATGGGGGCATACTGCAGGGGGCATTTTTATTATATGGGGGCATACTGCAAGTGGCATTATTACTGTATGAGGGCAAAGCAGGGGGCATTATTATTATATGGGGGCATACTGCAGGGGGAATTAATATATGGGGGCATACTGCAGGGGGCATTATTATTATATGGTGGCATACTGCAGGGGGAATTAATATATGGGGGCATACTGCAGGGGGCATTATTAATATATGGGGGCATACTGCAGGGGGCATTCTTAATATATGGGGGCATACTGCTGGGGGCATTATTAATATATGGGGGCATACTGCATGGGGCATTATTATTATATGGGGGCATACTGCAGGGGGCATTATTATTATATGGGGGCATACTGCAGGGGGCATTATTAATATATGGGGGCATACTGCAGGGGGCATTATTATTATATGGGGGCATACTGCAGGGGGCATTATTAATATATAGGGGGCATACTGCAGGTGGCATTATTATTATATGGGGGCATACTGCAGGGGGAATTATTATCATATGGGGGCATACTGCAGGGGGCATTATTATTATATGGGGGCATACTGCAGGGGGCATTATTAATATATAGGGGGCATACTGCAGGTGGCATTATTATTATATGGGGGCATACTGCAGGGGGAATTAATATATGTGGGCATACTGCAGGGGGCATTATTAATATATGGGGCATACTGCAGGGGGCATTATTAATATATGGGGGCATACTGCAGGGGGCATTATTATTATATGGGGGCATACTGCAGGGGGCATTATTAATATATAGGGGGCATACTGCAGGGGGCATTATTAATATATAGGGGGCATACTGCAGGGGGCATTATTAATATATAGGGGGCATACTGCAGGTGGCATTATTATTATATGGGGGCATACTGCAGGGGGAATTAATATATGGGGGT
This sequence comes from Dendropsophus ebraccatus, assembly GCF_027789765.1. Classification (NCBI taxonomy): domain Eukaryota; kingdom Metazoa; phylum Chordata; class Amphibia; order Anura; family Hylidae; genus Dendropsophus; species Dendropsophus ebraccatus. The sequence goes on along the minus strand of NC_091461.1, from coordinate 103,807,265 downwards.
ATACTGCAGGGGGCATTATTAATATATGGGGGCATACTGCAGGGGGCATTATTATTATATGGGGGCATACTGCAGGGGGAATTATTATTATATGGGGGCATACTGCAGGTGGCATTATTATTATATGGGGGCATACTGCAAGTGGCATTATTACTGTATGAGGGCAAAGCAGGGGCCACTTGTACTCTGGCCTCATGGCCATAGTACTTCTCATTGTACCCCTTTATATTGCAGTATATGAGCCACATAATTATCAGCACCATATACTGTGGCGCTATACAGTGCACATTACCACAGTATATGGTGCTGATAATTATGTGCTCATATATGTGGGACTGTATGTATGAGTTTACATGGGACTGTATGTATGAGCTTACATGGGATTGTATATATGAGGGGGTTATCCTTTTTTATTTCACTTTTTTAAAATAAATAATTTATTGAAAGGACCTCTGCCAGGCATATTTCACTCTTGAGGGCTTAAAAAGCAGCTCTTGTGGTGATAAGAAGCTGATGTAAAACCCCCAAGAGTGAAGTCTGTGAACTATATGTATAATATGTACTATTTTAGTGTCATTTTGTGCCATTTTGGTTGGTGGTGTGCCCCGGGATTTTTTAAGTATAAACAGTGTGCAGCGAAAATCACTGCTATATAAAACCCCATGCCCCGACCATTATTACTATCCTGGTACTAAACCCCAGCACACACAGACCATCATTCCCCCATACAGTGAGCACATAGTGGTAGATAGCAGCTGTACACAAGCTCTGTATACCAGATAAGCAACAAATAACTGTCCCCTAACCAGTTACTTCTCAGCTGTTACCAAACTACAACTAATATCAAACATTATCCAGCATTATAGTTGACATAAAATCAGCATAAAAATTAAAGGGCACAAAAAAAAATATGTGGGTGTCCAACGCGGGGAATGAACCCTAGCTCAATGGGTTACTAACCGGTTTCCCTTCCTTCTGAGCTATTGGAGCACCCACACAGACATGAGGAGCTTTAGCAGTGTAGTGAATACATAGGCTATGGATGGGCTGCATACACATCTGCCTCCCCCACAGAACACTCTAACTGCAGAAAAACTGAACAAGGGGGTGGGGTTGATGTACTTAGGGGAGGAACTTATTTATCAAAAGGGAGGTGCTTAATAGTTAAGGGGAGGGGCTTAAAGAGAACCAATAACCACAAATTATACTCAAACACAGTTATTTCACAGTAGGGAGCAAGTAAATATAAAGGAAACATAAAACAAATTCCCCCCTGGAAGCATTAGGGATGTAACTTCTGTCATTATAAGGTAAGGAAACCAAGGAAACAGCTCACTGGAGCGGCCATCTTGAGGCTGGCAGTTGTACACATAGGCCACACCCCCAGATACCAAACCTGTGTGCCAGGGGCATAGCTAGGATTCATGGGGCCCCATAGCAAAAAACTGTATGCCCCCCCCCCAAATGCGTCCCAGGGTGGGGGAGGGAGGGAAAGGATCATTTCAGCGGAGGTGCTGCACTGCAATGGGATATACATAAGGGTATTATATACATATGAGAGGGGTATATATGAGGGTATTATACACGTTAGAGATACCCATCTATTAAGTATATAATACCCTCATATTTACCCCTCTCAAAGGTTTATAAAATCTTTATATATGAGGATATTACTGTATATACATATGGGAGAGGTATGTATGATGGTATTATATGTATATATGATGGTATTATATGCAAAGATGAGAGTATTATATACACATTAGAGGGGTATAATATATCCTCATATATACCCCTCTCATATGTATATTGTACTTTCATATATGCATATAATACCATCATATACACCTCTCCCTTATGTATATACATTCATATTCTCATATATACTGTATATTATATATGAGGATATTACTGTATATACATATGGGAAAGGTATACATATATACATTTGAAAGGGGTATATATGAGGGTATATTACTCTTCTAATGTGTATATAATACCCTCATATATGCATATATACCTCTCCCATATGTATATACAGTAATATCCTCATATATAATATACAGTATATGAGAATATTATATACATATGAAAGGGGTGTATGTAAGGGTTAGGGTGGTTAGGCTGCAGGTGATGGGGACCTCAGTGGAGTGTCAGGTCTTTGTATAGGGCTCCACAGCTGCCCTGGGTTACACAGCAGCTAAACACATCAGACCATAGGGAAAGTGACAGTGTACATAAATAATGTATATTGTACCTGCTGGTCCTGACTGCAGTGAGGTGAGAACAGCAGGCCACGTTCCAGGCCGTTTACTAGAAGATGCACACTCCTCAGCGGGCTGAAGGCGGCTGTGTTGGAGGAAGGCAGCAGCAGTAGGCGAGTGACGTGTGCCGCACGGGACGGACAGCAACGGGTATAACTACTGTCACAGTATGGGCCGAGGGGGGGGGGCTTAGGTGGCGGATCGCACTGTGACAGGAGTTCGGTGGGGTCTAGCTGATCACAATGTCACAGTCCGGGGGAGGGGGGGCTCTGTGCTGCAGGACTTCAAGCTTGTGTGCACCGCAGCCTCAGCCTCTCAGCAGCAGCAGCAGCAGGGTCAGGATTCTGGACTGTAACGTTTCTCCAGTGTAATAAACCTGTCATGTGTGATACTGTCTGGGGAAAAGGGGTATCTAACCTACAATATCGGATACTACTGGGTCATTGTATCCAAACATAATAGTTTATAGACCTAACACCAATAGATATACTGTGTATCCAATCTGGATTGGATACACAGTATATCTATTGGTGTTAGGTGCTTGAATCGATACTGAGTATCAGTAAAATATAGTTTGTTTATCTATGCAATTTTCTAGGAATATAGGTGTTTGTTATAATAGTTTATAGAGTTCCCTTTGTGCCTTTGCATCTAAACGGAGCTTCCGGCAGGTCTGTACTTACTTGCTTTGGAACAGAGAGCAGAGTTAGAACAGGAGTTTTGAAAAGTTTTCCTGCCGCTCGAACGAAATGGTAGGTACCATTTAACCCTCTGAAGGCCAAAAAGAAAACCCTCCCCCCCTCCCTATTTAATAACTTTTTTTCTTTGTTTTTCAGATACAGGTATCCTGAGGACTACTTTGGAATTGGTGCACCATGTTGACGATCAGCATTTTTTGTATATAATGGTAAACAAAGTGTGTGGGGGTGTTTTTATATTAATAAAAAAAAATTATCTGCTGTATTTTGTTGTTTTTTCTTTTCAATTTAGACACTTCCTGATGCTATCTGATAGACAATGTCCATTACTAAGCTGGAGCTGTTATCCTGTAAAACGGCCAACACTAACCATACCTAGTTATTTTGTAAGTACTCACCACCACAGGGATACTAGGAAGAGTCGGGTACCAGCAGACCCAGAACAGAGCGCTCTGGGTCTAGGCAGTGGCAGGCTGGGAAGGGCCAAAATAAATGGCTGCTGCTGGCTGGTCATTTTTTTTTATTTATGTTAAAAAAAACATGTATGATCCCCCTCTACCATAACCAACCAAGTAAAAACCAAACAGCAGCAGCCTAGTAGTACCAGGGTGGGATAGGACCATTTATTTTGGCCCTCCCCAGCCTAATAATACCAGCCTGCCTGACATCACAACACAATGTTATATTCAGAGCGTGTGACCATCTGTTCTGTGTAGAATGGCTGCCACCCTGTGTGATATGGTAAGTGGCTGCTACATATGGAAGAGGTGGTGTAGATTATATGACAGTACATCTCTAGCATTTTAATTATTAAAAATGGATTAAAAATTGAAGCCAAATCAAATATCCTGGACTCCTCGTACATTATATAAATTAGGGTGAGAACAAAAACACTTTCGCTGAACCTGACAAGCTCTAGTGGGAGCATTGCATGGCCTATAAGGCTACATATATCAGCTTGGTGGTCTTCTCAAGGAGACACGTTATCCCCTCAGCCTCATAAAATACTGGCCCCAGCATAATACAGACCCTAGAGTAAGACCCCAGTATGAGGCCCTCTGTATAATACAGACCCCACACTGCTTTCATCTATTGCACTGCAGACCAATAGGAAATACTGTCATGTAAAGAGCATTTGCTACTCCATAGGGAAAATTACAATTCCTGCTACCATTGTTATCAGTCTCAGACTGGAGTGGCTCGGGCCCAACAGAGGAATTCATTCTTCAGGCCCATCGTTTAGCCCTGCCCCCTGAAACAGCATTTATAGGCTATGTTCACACAATGTATATTTTCTATAAATCACGGCAGTTAAATTGCAACACTGGCTGTAATTAATAGAAAATGTACGTTGCATTGAAGTCAGAGGAATCCCAGCCAGATTCCTAGCGGCCGCAGGGGTTTCACTCCCCTGGCTGTTCAGCATAGGTGTTGGGTGTGTGCACTGATTATTGATTGACAGCTGACTTACCAGTTAGCTTTCTGTATCTGGCAGGACCTGGAGCCTCAGACCCAATCAAGTCTGGGGCTGGGACTCCAGGCTCCATAAATATCAGACCTGTGGTCTCATTTCTTGCCTGCGATAGAACCTGGTTCCTCCTGTGTATCTTGACCTAGCATTACTCTGACTTTGTACTTCTGATACCTGACCTTTTGGCTTGGACCTCGAATATTCTTTGGATCACGATTTTCTACCTATACTGACTGGCTGTTACCGACTCGGACCTCTGACTTTCCCTTGCTTGTTTGTTAGTCTTGTCTCTGTTTTTCGTGTATGCACTTTGCCAGGTTAGGGAACGCCGCCCAGTTGTCCGCAGCTGTTTAGAGCTGTCGCGGCAAGCAGGTAGGGCCAGCTGGGGTGGGTGCCAGTTCTAGGGCTGCACTCGTCTTGTTTTCCCAGACTCCTAGCGGCCGCAGGAAAAACTGACATGTCAGTTTTTTGCGGCAGCTATTCCTTGAATAGCAGCAGCACAGAAATGTCAGTTCACACAATGGAATGTCTGCATATGTAATTACAAGACATGTTGGTCTATGTAAGAGGTTCTGAATAAAGTAATTTCCCTTTAATTCAGGTTGTGGTTATTTGCAGTTGTGTGGTTTTTTTTAGACTTTTCATACTAAGTAAAATACAGCAAGCTCTGTCCGTGGAATAAAGTCTCACTAGTGATGAGCAAGCTTACTCCAATGACTATTTCAGTTGTCAGTTGTCGCTCGGCAACTTTTTAGAATTTGTTCCTGCAGAAAATATTCCAATGTAATCTACCAAAAATATAATGTAAATATGTCAGAGATTTATGCAAAACACATTATAAGTGAAGGCACAGAATACTTCCAATGGGCATCATGGCAGCCTCATTTCTATGAGTTTAGCATAAAGTTTGATAATTTTTGGTAATAATTTTGGGATATTTCGTTTAAATATCGGCTAAAGGAACGAAATATCCAAAAAATGTTTACAAAAAATGTAATAGCTTTATGCAAAACACCTTACAAATAAATGTGGTAATATTTGTAAAAGCCGGTACTCCACCTGATTTCAATGTGTTTAGTATCAGGCTATAACATTATCACATTGAACTTTTTGTGTATTTCGTTACTTCAGAGGATGTTTCTACGAAATAAAAAAAATAGTAAAAAAACAGTAATTGCTTTATGCTAAACACATACAAATGAGGCCGGGAATGCACTTTTGCAAGTATTTAATGTGTTTTGCATAAGATATTATGTTTTTGGCTCTAATGTTTGAATAATTTGTTGTAATATTCCTTGAAGGAACGAAATATCGTAATATATATATTCAGACCTTTTTCTTATGGGTGATGATGGTAAACTGGGTCAATCAATGTTTGGGGGTGGTGTGTAACTAGCAGACCCCCTGGTAAACTGCTTGAGTGTCTCTATGTCTTCAATGTGGCTCATTATAGTAGTGGAGAATTCCCTCATTGAAAAATTACTTTTATTAGTAGAATTTTTGAATAAGGTGTAGGTATAAATAGAGCATTAGAACTTTGGGCTTGTATATAGCAGTCTATATTATATTTATGATTTGAGTGGTTGGGTATTATGTAATAAGCCTAAGGTGAACTATAGGTCACTATTCACAACTGCTCACATGAACTTCTTTGCTGTAATGAATTACTTCAGCTCTAATATTACTTAGTAAATTGCCATGTTTGCAAAAACATTCACTGTGTATTCACTGGCTTTTACTTTTTCAATTTAAATATGTAGTAATTATTTTATTTTATTTTTTCCTCCATGGATGTTTATTTCGTTATTTAGAACCAGAGATGTATGTCAATAATATCCTGATCCCTTTGGTGGGTCCAACAGATCACGATAAATGGTTGGGGAGGTCACTGGAGGGATCAGGAGAGGTGCAAGTGGCATCATGAGAATGGGGTCACCGCCACTAGTATGAATGTGGAATTAAGAAAGTAGAGCTGGTTGGTCTGAACGTTCCCAGGTTGGGAGCAGGAGGACCATGGAGGACCATTTGGAAAATCTGTAGGATGGATGAGTTAGTTGTGATTATGGAGAAAGATGCTGGAGATAATGGTAACAATGGCCATAAAACAGTGTGGTTGGGGTGTTGCTTTGCTGTCTGGAGCACGGGCTGGATGTCATGGAGCCATAGATAAAAACCTTATATACTGGGGAAGGAAGGAGGAGAGGAATCTAAGTAGGTTACATAAGTTTAGAGTGAGTTATTGGTGACGACGCTGGATTGGCAGGTTCTGTGCAAGTTAAAAAAAATGGAGAAAAGTAGATCTCTCTTCTTGATTATGAATTGTTGTATTAATTTAGCTTGATGAATGCAACAGATCGGGCAAACACTATTATGTTATTGGTATCTTTCTGCCTAATGTTGGTATGATATATGATTTTCTTTTAATTTTTTTATGGAGAACATAATAAAATGATTAAATTATATGAACACGTAGTAATTGGCTCCTAGATTTATATTCAGGTAACGCTGGATTACTTCATTACAGTTCTTGTTAGACAGACAATGTGGCAGAAGCTGCTCTCTGTTGGACGCTCAGCTCTCTGCTCCCGGGATTTGACAAGAAAAGTGTTTCTATGTGAGATGGTATATTACAGTATATGGGAGTCAGAGGCTATATGACCGTATCTATATAGCGCTACTGCAATGCAATGTTGCAACTACTGTGTTTGGCTGTTAGCCCAGCTCCTTCACTTAGGGCCCTATTCCACCGGACGATTATCATTCAGATTATCATTAAATTGTTCGAATCTAAACGATAATCATTTGTTTTAATAGCAGTTAACGACTAACGACCGAACGAGAAATCGTTGATTGTTTAATAAGACATGGACCTATTTTTATTGTTGCTTGTTCGCAAATCGTTCGCATTGAATAAGTCGCCGTTCGTTCGTTCGCAGTAGCAACGAACGCAATAGCGACGACAAGACGACCGCAACAATGATCATGAGTAACGATAATCTTTCCATGTAAATGGGCGAACGATTTCAGGTTTTTCGTAATAGCGGTCGTTTGGACCGTTTATCGTTAACAATTATGCGAACGATTATTGTCCGGTGAAATAGGGCCCTTATTCTAACACAAAAGTGTTTATATATAAGCTCTTATTTACAGCGTCTGCAAACAGGAGGTCATATGATCAGAACTGATTACTCCCACTGATCTCTTACTGGACGGGTGACATATATACCTCTGCAATAATGGTGGAGTATTAGTCACTTCACTATACTTGGGTGCTAGCCACCAAGATACTAGTCAGTCACAGACTATTTAGGATATTCCAGTCTCTAGTCACCTGGCGTTGGGATAAGTATAGAGGCTGGCCCCTGTCTGCTTACCTCACTATATGTTATTGGGCAGTGGTGGGCACTATCCCCCTATCCCAGCATTGAAGAATACTCCACTCCAGTACTGCGGACCAGTAGTTAATGCTTGCTCAGTTCTAGTAATCTGGTATAAATTGTGGTCATCTTACACATCTCTGTCCATAAACATCTGTAATTTGCATATCTGTTGCTTGGCTTTCCACTCTGGATGCAGAGTGAATGGCTTTTCCCCAAACATTGTCAAAAACTTGTAGACAAATGACCTGCACAGCAAAAATGATACTGATGTGTTACAGTAGCCGAGACACAAAACAATGAGGTGTGGATAAGCCTCCATTTCTCCAGATAAATCTGTGCAAATATGGACTGTGCAATGGTTTGTTTGTTTTATGTTTCTATGCTAAACATTGTTGAAAATGGGAACACTAGAGATGAGCGAGTAGTGAAATATTAGACTTGTAAATATTAGAATGCGAATCGAATAGGCACAGAGATTCGACTATTCGAACGAATAATCAATCCCATTAAAGTCTATAGGAAAAAAATTTGCAGCACTTGGATATACAAATTGGACCACTTGGAGGTCACCAAGTCCCCCATTAAACCTCCCTAAACAATGCAAACACATCCGGAATGACACTGGGACATTAGGGTGAGCATGCCTGCGTGCACCCAACACCCCCAAATCGCAGTATAATGCCACTCTCCGCAGTTGAGAAGGAAAATTATTTGCGAACGCTTTACAAACGTGTATGGCAATGTTCACACATTTTGTTGGTACTTCTTGCGCAGCCTTACATACATGATTCCAATGTGCGTACGTGCATTCGCGCGTATCACGCATCATGCTGTACGAACGTTACTGGCACAGTACGTATGACATGCCTTTTTCTGGGCTACTGGAACAGTACGTATGACGTGCCTTTTTCTGGGCTACTGGAACAATATGTATCATGTGCCTTTTACTGGCCTACTGGAACAGTATATATCAGGTGCCCTTAGGGGGCTAATGGAAAAGTATGTATAACATGCCTTTTACTGGGCTACTGGAACAGTATATATCAGGTGCCCTTAGTGTGCTACTGGAACAGCATGTATAACGTGCCCTTGGTGGGCTACTGGAACAGTATATATCAGGTGCCCTTAGGGGGCTACTGGAACAGCATGTATAACGTGCCCTTAGTGGGCTAAACCCGGCACACTATAGGTCACTTGTACACACAGGTTACTGGAATGAATACACCTGCTGATGCTGATACTGAGGCTGCTGTTATATCATCTGAGAAGTGCTTTGGATGCAGAGATGACTTTTTCGCTGGATCTTAGCCCTGAAAAGAACTTTTGGGTTCTGTAGTAAGCCTGCCTAACCAAAACGCTATTAAACCTATCTCTCCCTGCTGCAAAATCTTTCCCTGGCTAGGTTGAAAGCGCATCGGATGTCGAGAGGCGGGAGCCAAGTATTTAAGATTCGAGGTCATGTGGTTCAGCCATCCAAGGAGGGTAGATGCCGTTTTCGCACTGCGTACATACTCCCAGGGTCCCTCACGGCCTCCCTGCATGGTGATTGGATTTTTAAAAAAACGTTAACTGCGATGGGAGGGCTTTCGAATGTTTTCCGCATATTCGCTACACTACTTGATTGAATTTGAATCTTTCGAATACCGCAATATTCGATCGAATACCATCTCGATCGAATCGTATTCACTCATCTCTAGGGAACACCTATATTCCTAGGAGAATGATACATATTTGGATTGCAAAAAGACACCTGGTACCAAAATCCAACTAACCAAAACCTATATAGACTATGAGGGACATTTATCATTTCCGGCGTTTTTTATGCCAGGCTTAAAAATGTCCCCGCAGCTCCGAGCTCAGGGGATTTATGTAGAGGCGCATTGCCTCTACATAAATCCCGATTGCTTAGAGCCTCTCCGTGTGAAGATTTTGAGACCTACGCCATCTCAGAGCTGGCGTAGGTTTCAGTATAATTTTTTGTAGCAAAAAATGATAAATGCAGTGGACCCAGAGTCCGCGCCCACCACCCCCTCCCCGCCCCACTGGCGAAGGTGGCGTAAAATGGCCAGATGCAAATATTTTAGTTGCAAAATGGCCATTTGCGAATAAATTAATTCGCATCTGGCCATTTTACGCCAAAAAATACCACTTTTTGCTTGATAACTTTTCCCCTATGTGTCCCAAATAATGATTACAGTCACTGAAAATTCTAATTTAATCACAAAACTTTATTAAATCCATCAAAAAAGAAAAACATAAAAATAAAAGACCTGGGAGGTGGGAGACCCACTACTGGGACAAGTACGTCATGGTGCCGCGGTAGGTGCTCTTAACGGCACCGATCCCGGCTGCAATCTGCAGCCGGGCAGTGCCTCTATTAGCCGGCGCGGGTCCCGTTGCGCGCCGGCTAATTAAGCACTTCAATGCAGCTGTCAAACCTGACAGCTGCATTGAAGTGCTTTGTACTGCACGTCCCTGGTGTCTAGTGGCACGGATCACTGGGGGAGATCCATTTTTCTGGCCGGCCCGGGTCTCAGCGTCGGAGTGACGCTGATCCCGACTCGGCAATAGATTGCTCTGGCCTGCAGCAGGCCATAGCAATCTATCACCGATTACAATGATCTTTGCTGTGTATATACACAGCATTGATCTCTATGAGAGATCAGTGCTGTCTATATACAAGTCCCCCAGGGGGGCTTCTAGTTTATGTAAAAAAAAAAGTAAAAATATGTTTTAATTAATAAAAAATCCCCTCCCCTAATAAAAGTCCAAATCACCCCCCTTTTCCCATTTTATAAATATAAATTAATAAATAAACAAATACATAAACATATTTGGTATCGCCGCGCACGTAATCGCCCGAACTATTAATTAATCACATTTCTGATCTCGCACGGTAAACGGCGTCAGCGCAAAAAAATTCCAAAGTGCAAAATTGCGCATTTTTGGTCGCATCAAATCCAAAAAAAATGTAATAAAAAGCGATCAAAAAGTCGTATTTGCGCAATCAAGGTACCAATAGAAAGAACGCATCATGGCGCAAAAAATGACACCTGACACAGCCCCATAGACCAAAGGAAAAAAGCGCTATAAGCCTGGGAATGGAGCGATTTTAAGGAACATATATTTGTTAACAATGGTTTGAATTTTTTACAGGCCATCACATAATATAAAAGTTATACATGTTACATATCATTGTAATCGTAACAACTTGAGGAACATGCATAACAAGTCAGTTTTACCATAGGGCGAACGGCGTAAATGCAAAACTCCCCAAAATCAAAACAAATTCGTTTTTTTTTTCAATTTGACAGCGCAAATGATTTTTTTCCGGTTTCGTAGCATGTTTTATGGAAAAATAATGCCTGTCATTACAAAGTACAATTGGTTTCGCAAAAAATAAGCACTCATATAAGTCTCTAGGTGAAAAAATGCAAGCGCTATGGACTTTTAAACATAAAATGGAAAAAGCAAAAGCGCAAAAAACGAAAATTGGCTTTGACCTATAATAAAGTGCGAGTGCTATATCACAATGCTATAGTATGCTGAATAGAGTGTTAGTATAAAGTAAAGTCATGCACATGTAAACAATATGTTACCAAGGGTATCTGGGTCCCAGTCCGCTGGCCTCCCACCTCACTCTTACACCGTTTCATGTTAAATATCCGCAGATGGCAGCAAGTAATTGGTGAGGGGCCCATCTTTTAGGCTATGCATGGACAATGGCCGCCATCTTGAATGTCACCATATTGGATCAAGAGCAAGTTTGTGTAAAGGGAAGGTGGTCGTGTAGCATATCAAAGACAAGAATTGTCTCTGAAATTTGAAGCTGCTAAAATATTTGCCAGATATCTTGTGTTTCATAAGTTATCATTATTTCCAAAGTTAGCAACAGTTCATAATGATTGGATTCAGCACCTTCAGCTCTGTGTTCAGCACCATGGACAGCACACTGATCATGTCAACTAGCTGTGCATTGCAGTGAACATTATGGGGGAGATTTAGGGTGGTATTACAGGGGCCGATAGGGGCCCGATAATACCTGTAAACGAGCAGCGATCTGCTAGATCGACGCTCGTTTACTGGACCTATTACACGGCCCGATAAACGTTAAACAAGGGCTGCAGGGACATCGTTACCGATGTCCTTGCAGCCCTTGCTTAAAGGACAACTCCCGCGGGACCCCAAAAAAAAAAAAAACACAGACACACACAGACACCATACTCACCATCTCTCCGGTGACGATCGCCACTCGATTCGCCCGCCGTCCGCCTCTCCGTCGCCGCCTTCCGCCATCCAGCGATGTCTCCAACTTCCGGGTCCAGGGGATGGAAAAGGCTGCCAGTGCGCTTGCGCACCGGCAGCCTTTTCATTGGCTGGAGCGCATCACATGGCTTCCAGCAAGCTCAGCCAATCAGGGCTGAGCAAGCTGGAAGCCATGTGATGCGCTCCAGCCAATGAAAAGGCTGCTGGTGCGCATGTGCACCAGCAGCCTTTTCATCCCCATTCACTTTGCATGAAGACGCCGAGGAGGAAGAAGACCCGGACCGCCCCTCGGCTCTGACGTCGTCGTCACCAGATGCCGCCCCGGAGAAGAGGACCGTGACGATCGTAATAGGTAATGTATACATTCCTTAACTTCCGGGGTGGGGGGTCGGGGGTCCGAAAGTGGGGGAAGGGGGCCAGGCCGGGTATTTAACCACATTACAAAGTTATATAACTTTGTAATGTGTGTTAAATGAGCAAAAAAAAATTTTTGTGGGAGTTGTCCTTTAACTATATACATTACCTATCCACGTTCCAGGGCTGCTGCTGAGGTCTTCTTCTCTACGAGTCCCACGCGCTCTAGCTTCAGAGAAGAAGACCGCAGCAGCAGCCCTGGAACGTGGATAGGTAATGTATATCGTCAGTCGCCGGCCGCGCAACGCTATTACATGAAGCAACGCGCGGTCGGCGTCCGACGAAAATAGGTCCAAACCTATATCAACGATCAGCCGATGATCGTTGTCATAGGCTGATCGTTGTACTTATTACATGGAGCGATAATCGGCCGAATCGGACCAATTCGTCCGATTATCGTTCCATGTAATAAGACCCTTATCAAAGGGTGTAAAATTTAGACTGGTGCAAACTGGCCACAGCAAGCAATCACTACTCAGCTCTCAGTTCTGATGAAAGGAAAGAGGAGCTGTGATTGGTTGCTGTGGGCAGTTTGCACCAGTCTAAATTTTACACCCTTTGATAAATCTACCCCTATGTTTTTTGTTTTGTATTATATTTTCTGTGCTAATATCTTCGGAAACGCATACTGGATACGATTGCAAATCGAAGAGCGGCAATTGATTTTGGAGACAATTCTGGGCCTCATTGAGGTTGCAACATAGCCACCTTCCCAGTATAAAAACTTGTCCTTGATGCAATATGGTGGTTTTTAAAATGTTATTAAAATTTTAGCCTTCGCTTACAATATAGGCTCCCTCATCCAATACCCATCAGTTTTTTAATGAAGCATTGCCCAAAAATCCTAGGCAGGCTCCACTCTGTGTGACATAATCCTAATTCACATGTCCTCACTTTGTACATCAGTAGTGGTCCGCTATTCACCAACCACTCCAATATAAACACTGACCTGTGATGCACCTGAGTGTCCTATTTATTGGCGGCACAGATCACAGACTATTCATGGTTCCTCAAAAATTGGCGATGTGTGATCAGCAACATACAGAACTATGTTCCCAAAATTTTCTCAAAATTGTGGATCCGCTATTATTGTAACATTTGGCGCGCGTGTAAATGAGGCCTGACCCTATTATGTGTTTTTGTCAATTAAAAAAAAAACTGGAGCAAAACTGATGGCACATTGATGTTTTCCCAAGGACCTCACTGATACTCGGACATACCCTACGAAAAATGGTGAGTACATGAGGCGGCAATGAAGAGCACTATAGCTGTGTATTCATAGTTGTCCGCAATGGCACAAACATAATCAGAGGTAAATGTACATGAAAGAATAAATTTCTCAAAAACTACGCTGAGGATCAAGGTAAAAAAAAAGGACCCACATCCTCATCGCTCCGTGCTCTATGGGAAGATAACAATAGGCTGGATGCTTCTAATTTGCTGATGTGTGTTTCTACATAATGATGATTAGGAAGCTGTTTGGAGACATTACAGCCCAATGTTATATTCAGAGCATGTGACCATCTGTCCTGTGTAGAATGGCTGCCACCCTGTGTGATATGGTAAGTGGCTGCTACATATGGAAGAGGTGGTGGAGATTATATGACAATGCTGGAATTTGTAGTACCACAATAAATCTCTAGCATTTTAAGATTTTATAAAGTGAAAAGATGAAAAACTAAAGCCAATTCCAATGTCCTGGGCTCTTCGTACATTATATAAATTAGGGTGAGAACAAAAAGACTTTCACTTAACCTGACAAGCAATAGTGGGAGCATTGCATGGCCTATAAGACTACATATATCAGCTTGGTGGTCTTCTCAAGGAGTCACATTATCCCCTCAGCCAAACTCATAAAACACTGGTAACCTGACTAGGTATACAATGCCATCTCACATTTCCATCAGACCAGACCTGCATAATACAGACCCCAGTATGAGGCCCTCTGTATAATACAGACCCTAGAATGAGACCCCAGTATGAGGCCCTCTGTATAATACAGACCCTAGAATGAGACCCCAGTATGAGGCCCTCTGTATAATACAGACCCTAAATTGATGTCATGTATTGCGCTGCACATCAAAAGGAAATACTGTCATGTAGAGAGCGTCTGCCACTCCATAGGGAACACTACAATTCCTGCTATACTTGGTCTAAGTATCAGACTGGAGTGGCTCGGGCCACCAGAGGAATTCATTCTTGAGGTCCTTCCTTTATTCCTGCCCCCTGCAACAGCTTTATAGAGTATTTATGTTTCTATTTTAACCCTATTAAACAAGAAGCAAGAAAAATAAAAAATTAAAAAATATATATATGGAAAATAATATCACCACACATGTTCCTGCTGTTCCTGTACTGACCAGTATACAGAGATCAAAAATACCAACAATACCAGTATACATGGGGCAAATATTATCACCATACATATTACCATCATAATATTACTGACCGAATCCTTTATACTAATATTACCAATAATACCAGTATACGAGGAACAAATAAATGTTTACTATATAATACCATAATGCCGCCACCATTACTACTATCCTGGTACTAAACCCCAGCACACACAGACCATCATTCCCCCATACAGTGAGCACATAGTGGTAGATAGCAGCTGTACACAAGCTCTGTATATCAGATAAGCAACAAATAACTGTCCCCTAACCAGTTACTTCTCAGCTGTTACCAAACTACAACTAATATCAAGCGTTATCCAGCATTATAGTTAACATAAAATCAGCATAAAAATTAAACGGCGCAAAAAAAAAAAAAAAAAGATGTGGTGTGCCCAACACGGGAGGCGAACCCTTGCCCAAGGGGTTACTAGTCTGTTGCCCTTCTTTCTGAGCTATTGCAGCACCCACATGGGCAGTTGGAGCTTTAGCAGTGTAGTGATTACATAGGCTATGGATGGGCTGCATACACATCTGCCTCCACCACAGAGTGTTTTTACTGCAGAAAAACTGAACAAGGGGGTGGGCTTGATATACTTAGGGGAGGGGCTTAATCATCAAAGGGAGGTGCTTAATAGTCGAGGGGAGGGGCTAAAAGAAAACCAATAGCCAAAAATTGTACTCACACACAGATATTTCAGAGTAGGGAGGAAGTAAATATAAGGAAACATAAAACGAATCCCCCCTGGAAGCATTAGGGATGTAACTTCTGTCATTATAAGGTAAGGAAACCAAAGAAACAGCTCACTGGAGCGGCCATCTTGAGGCTGGCAGTTGTACACATAGGCCACACCCCCAGATACCAAACCTGTGTGCTGCAGGACTCCAAGCTTGTGTGCACCGCAGCCTCAGCCTCTCAGCAGCAGCAGCAGGGTCAGGATTCTGGACTGTAATGTTTCTCCAGTGTAATAAACCTGTCATGTGTGATACTGTCTGGGGAAAAGGGGTATCTAACCTACAATATCGGATACTACTGGCTCATTGTATCCAAACATAATAGTTTATAGAGTTCCCTTTGTGCCTTTGCATCTAATCTCAAGATAATTAGTCCTGTGCTGCTGACCCCGTGTATCTAATCCTGTGGTAGTTCAGATACGTCTTAGTGAGCCAGTGTATCTAAACCCATGAATATCTCTGACTTTGCATGTACAGTATGCCTGTCTGTGTGATGCTGTCTGCTCGGCAGGTGGATCTTACCTGTTCTTGTTTCATTCTGTCTATTAGGCTGTGGTCACACATACACTTTCATACCGTTAATAATTCAATTGCAGTAACAGATAATATAATCGCCATCCAGCCGTCCTTCATTGCTTCACTACAATGACACTCAGTTCGCGAAAATACTCTTTAGTGTATCTAAGCCTATCAGAATAATCATGGGATTAGATACACATTCCCAGTATTGCTCTATAACTGAGGGTTGGCTTATATACACACGCTCAGCCGCACACTATCACTTATAATGAGATTAGATGTTCTGGCAGAATTGTATCCAACATAACAGCCTTAGATACACCAGATCTGCAGGAAGTATTCCACATGTGGTACCTCACATAAACAGTGGTACCCAGGAGCCCATGGCCCCCAAACCCCCCATATTATGAGAGTGGCCCTGTACATACCTCCAGGGTCCACAAGAGGAACGTCTGATGTGCCCTGAGTGATGTGCTGCACTGAGGCGCTGTCCCAGGTGAGAGCACTGTTCTATTACATGTTGCCTTTAAGGCGCACACATATTTGACGACTGTCAATGTGACCAGGAGCTTTGTCTCAGGCAAAGTCTGTAGCGCGCATTGCCTGTGCCGGAGGTCAGATGAGAAGAGGATTGTGTTGGGGGAGAAGGAGCAGAAGCAGTGGGGGAGCGCGCTGGGGGTTAATTTTTTCTGTTATAATCATGGGGGCCATCTACTAAAAAGAGCAAATGACACGGGGCCATCACGGGAAGGGATCATTTACTATAAGGGGACCATCTACTATATGGGGGATGTGCAGAGAGACCTAATACTATATGGAAGCTGCACAGAGGGACCTAATATTACATTTTGCTAGTCAGGCAGCGCAGCAGATCACTCTAAGGTCCCAGGTCACTATGTCTGCACACTGGGGAGGGGGGTGTCCCAGGTTAGGTGGACAGCCCAGGACCCGGGGTACAGTTAATCCACCCCTGATGGTACCTCACCTAAAAGCTTCCTACTATTTGTTATGAGCGGCAGAATACATTTTCAAAACTCACGCGGCTCTGCACTCCTAAAGTTCTAAAGTGAGAGCAGTACTGACCTGCCGGAGGCTCCATGGGCTGCACTGTAATACACTTGGGTATATACATACTATGGAGCTTCCTGCAGGCCTGTACTCACTTGCTTTGGAACGGAGAGCAGAGTTAGAGTAGGAGTTTTGAAAAGTTTTCCTGCCGCTCAAACAAAATGGTAGGTACCATTTAACCCTTTGAAGGCCAGAAAGAAAAGCCTCCCCCCTCCCTATTTGATAACTTTTTTCTTTGGTCCTTAGGATACATGTATCCTGAGGACTACGTCGGATTCGGTGGACTATGTCGATGTCTGGCATTTTTTGTATATAATGATAAACAAAGGGTGTGGGGGGTGTTTTTATATTAATAGAAAAAATTATCTGGTGTTTTTTGTTGTTTTTTCTTTTCAATTTAGACACTTCCTGATGCTATCTGATAGACAATGTCCATTACTAAGCTGGAGCTGTTATCCTATTAAACCACCAACAGTAACCCCCTAGCTATTTCCCCAGTACCCACCACCACAGGGATACTGGGAAGAGCCAGGAACCAGCAGACCCAGAACAGGGCGCTCTGGGTCTAGGCAGTGGCAGGCTGGGAAGGGCCAAAATAAATGTCTGCTGCTGTTTGGTTCTTACCTGGCTGGTTATGGTAGAGGGATCCTACACACTATATTATTTTTAATTTATGTTAAAAAAACAAAAGAAAACATGTATGATCCCCCTTTCTACCATAACCAGCCAGGTAAAAACCAAACAGCAGCAGCCTAGTAATACCAGGGTGGGAGAGGACCATTTATTTTGGCCCTCCCCAGCATAATAATAGCAGCCTGCCTGACATCACAACACAATGTTATTTTCAGAGCATGTGACAATCTGTCCTGTGTAGAATGGCTGCCACCCTGTGTTATATGGTAAGTGGCTGTTACACATGGAATATGACAATGCTGGAATTTGTAGTACCACAACAATATTTCTCTAGCATTTTAATTATTAAAAATGGATAAAAAAATTTAAGCCAATTCCAATGTCCTGCGCTCCTTGTAAATTAAATAAATTAGGGTGAGAACAAAAGAAATTTCGCTGAGCCTGACAAGCTCTAGTGGGACTGAAAATAAAGACAAAAAGAGGCACAGGCGCCTCGTGTGATACCAGAGGTAAACGTGGAGAGTGTAGGGGTGGTATTGTGCTCACCTTAAAGCCACTTGGGCTAGTAGCGTATCACCCTAATTAGGGTATATATCCAAGTCGGGGTCTCTCGCTTGCTAGCTGGATTCACAGGACTGCAAAAGCTGGTGGTACCTCTAAACGGATGCTCCCAGGGGGGGGCCCGTGTGTAAACAACAGTAAAAAGAAAAATCCAAAAAAATGGTATCATTACCAGCGCTGTCACTGCCAGAAAATCCAATTCACCAGGCGAATGAAGAAAAACTTGTTTATTTGGTTGCACAAAGCTCTAGTGGGAGCATTGCATGGCCTATAAGACAACCATATATTCCGGCGTATAAGACAACTTTTTAACCCCGAAAAATCAGGGTTAAAGTTGGTGGTCGTCTTATACGCCGGGAATGGTCAACCCATACGGTGGGGGCGCTCAAAAATTGCCCCATCCCCACCGTATGAGATGACCACTATAAAAAAAAAAAAACATTTGACTCACCTAGGGCCTGTTCCTCCGGTACCGTTCCTGGCGCATGCAGTGTGACATACACTACCGGAGTCAGAGATCGACGAACCTCTCCCCGGCAGTCGAGCGTCTCATCAGAGAGGCTCGGAGACACTCGGCTGTCGGGGACCTTCGGGAGAATGAGAGAGGCTTAGGGAACTTCCGGCGCCTCTCTCATTCTCCCGAAGCTCTCCCGGCAGCCGGGGAGAGTTTCGGCGATCTCCGTTTCTAGCGCAGGTAGTGTACGTCACACTGACTGCGCCGGGAACGGTACCGGAGGCGCGCGGAGGCCGTACGCAGACACGTTATCCCTTCAGCCAAACTCATAAAATACTGGTAACCGGACTAGGTATACAATGCCATCTCACATTTCCATCAGACCAGACCTGCAGAATACAGACCCCAGTATGAGACCCCAGCATAATACAGACCCTAGAATAAGACCCCAGTATGAGACCCCAGCATAATACAGACCCTAGAATAAGACCCCAGTATGAGACCCCTGCATAATACAGACCCCACACTCATACATGGACATGGACACGTCCCTAATCTCCCCCCATATCGTGTCCCACTGTATATACACACTCATACAGGAGGATAATAAGTATATAATACACTGCTGTAGACATACACTAAATGGAGATATATACACACCCATACAGGAGGAGGATAATAAGTATATAATACACTGCTGTATACCTACACAGAATGGAGATATATACACACATACAGGAGGAGGATAATAAGTATATAATACACTGCTGATCACTTACACAGCATGGGGAGATAGATAAGCCAGGTATGCAGCCAGTGTCTGACTGGGGAACCTTGGGCCCACCAGAGGACATGATCCTTGGGGCCCACCAATGAACAACCAGTAAGACACAACAGACTGACCTCCGCTCACAATCCAGGCTATCTCATTGACTTAGTGTGATGTCTTGCGCGCCTGTGCTCTCCGCTAAAAGAAATGACATGTCAATTCTTTGAGCGGCGGCACGTGAGACATCACATTGAGTCAGTGAGGTAGGCGGGATTCTGAGCAGAGTCTGTGGTATCTATCTATCTATAATCTCTCTCATATCTATCTATCATCTATCTGATAGATAGGAGATAGAACAAAATAGGAGAAAGACAGACAAAGAGCACAAGTAATCTTACTTACTGAAAGACCAGGGGCACAGGTAGGCATGGAAAGGGCCCCTGGACTTAATTGTCCCAATAAAACGGCAACAAAATCGCAGATTGTTCGAGAAACAATCATAAATGTTAAACACATTCTCCATTTTTTTTATTTTGCACCTTTCATTCAGCTATAAGGAATTATGAACCCCCCCCCTCCCCCGTGTGTTTGCATATGTAAATGGAGGACATGTTGGTCTATATAAGAGGTGCTAAATAAAGTAATTTCCCTTTAATTCTGAGTCTGAGTTGTGGTTATTTGCAGTCATGTCTTTTTAGACTTTTCATACTAAGTAAAATACGGCAATCTCTGTCCGTGGATAATGTCTCACTAGTGATGAGCAAGCTTACTCCAATGCTGAGCTAATTCGGCTGTCAGTTGTATCTCGGCAAAAATATATTAATCGATCTTTATAGAATTCTATCCTGCAGGAAATATTCCAACAGAATCTACCCAAAATCTAACCTAAAAATATGTCAGACATTTATGCAAAACACATTACAAGTGAAGGCACAGAATACTTCCAATGGGCAGCATGGCAGCCTCATGTCTATGTGTTTAGCATAAAGCTTGTTCATTTTTGGTAATAATTTTGGGATATTTCGTTTAAACATTTGCTAAAGGAACGAAATATCCAAAAACACTTTTGCTTCATGCAAAACACCTTATAAATGAATGTGGTAATACTTGTAAAAGCCGGCAATCCACCTGATTTCAATGTGTTTAGTATCAGGCTATTACATTTTCACATTCAAATTTTTGAGTATTTCGTTACTTCATAGGATGTTTCTACGAAATTTCTAAAATTTGCTTCATAAAAAGTAATAGCTTTATGCTTAACACATACAAACGAGGCCCGGTGGAATGCCCGTTTGCAAGTATTCAATGTGTTTTGCATAAGTTATTAGGTTTTTGGATCTAATGTTTGAATATTTTGCTGTAATGTTCCATGAAGGAACAAAATATTGAAAATGATAAATTTAGACCTTTTTTTTATATTGGTGATGATGGTAAACTGAGTGAATCAGTGTTTGGGGGTGGTGTGTAAATAGCAGACCCCCTAGTAAACTGCTTAAGTGTCTCATTGATTTCAATGTGGCTCATTATTGGAGTGGAACATTCCATCATTGAAAAATTACTTTTATTAGTAGAATTTTTGAATAAGGTGTAGGTATAAATAGAGACTTAAAACTTTGGGCTTTAATAAAGCAGTCTATATTATATTTACAAATGGAGTGGTTGGGTATTATGTAATAAGCCTAAGGCGAACTATAGGTCACTATTCATAACTGCTCACATGAACTTCTCTGCTGTAATGAATTACTTCAGCTCTAATATTACTTCATATTGCTATGAGCCTGGCTGTAGTAAATTGCCATGTTTGCAAAAACATTCACTGTGTATTCACTGGCTTTTACTTTTTTAATTTAAAAATGTTGTAATTATTTATTTATTATTATTTATGTGTTTATTTTATTATTATTTTTTTTCCTCCATGGATATTTAGTTATTTATTTATTTAGAACCAGAGAAGTATGTCAATAATATCCTGATCCCTTTGGTGGGTCCAACTGATCATGATAAATGGTTGGGGAGGTAACTGGAGGGATCAGGAGAGGTGCAAGTGGCTTCATGAGAACGGGGTCACCGGCCTAGTATGAATGTGGAATTAAGAAAGTGGAGCTGGTTGGTCTGAACGTTCCCAGGTTGGGAGCAGGAGGACCATGGAGGACCACTTGGAAAATCTGTAGGATGGATGAGTTGGTTGTGATTATGGATAAAGATGCTGGAGATAATGGTAACAATGGCCATAAATCGGTGTGGTTGGGGTGTTGCTTTGCTGTCTGGAGTACGGGCTGGATGTCATGGAGCCATAGATAAAAAGCTTATATACTAGGGAAGGATGGAGGAGAGGGGTCTAAGTAGGTTACATAAGTTTAGAGTAAGTTATTGGTGACGGCGCCGGATTGGCAGGTTCTGTTAGAAAGCAAGTTAAGAAAAAATGGAGAAAAGTAGATCTCTCCTCTTTAATATGGATTGTTGTATTAATTTATCTTGAAGAAGGAAAACGATCAGGTAAACAGTATTATGTCATAATTGTAAGAGATTATATTGTTATTGGTATCTTCCTGCCTAATGTTGGTATGATATATGCTTTTCTTTTATATTTTTAATGAAAAAAATTATTAAATTATTAAATTATATAAACTCGTAGTAATTGGCTCCTAGATTCGTATTCAGCTAAGGCTGGATTACTTCATTACAGCTCTTGCTGGACAGACAATGTGGCAGAAGTCGCTCTCGGTTGGACGCTCAGCTCACAGCTCCTTGGGTTTGACAAGAAAAGTGTTTCTATGTGAGATGGTATATTACAGTGTATGGGAGTCAGAGGCTATATGACAGTATCTATATAGCGCTAGTGCAATGCAATGTTGTAACTACTGTGTTTGGCTGTATGCCCAGCTCCTTCACTTATTCTAACACAAAAGTGTTTATATATAAGCTCTTATTTACAGCGTCTGCAAACAGGAGGTCATATGATCAGAACTGATTCCTCCCACTGATCTCTTACTGGGCAGGTGACACATATATCTCTGCAATAAAGGTGGAGTATTAGTCAATTTACTAACTAGTTGAAATACTTGGGTACTAGCCACCAAGATACTAGTCAGTCACAGACTATTTAGGATATTCCAGTCTCTAGTCACCTGGCATTGGTACAAGTATAGAGGCTGGCCCCTGTCTGCTTACCTCACTATATGTTATTGTGCACTAGTGGGCACTATGCCCCTATTCCAGCATTGCACAATAATCAACTCCAGTATTGTGGACTAGTATTTTAAAGTGACTCTGTACCCACAATCTGACCCCCCCAAACCACTTGTACCTTCGGATAGCTGCTTTTAACCCCTTAGCGACCCATGACGTACCCGCCGGGACCCCGCTCTGAACGGCACCGATCCCAGCTGCAATCTGCAGCCGGGCAGTGCCTCTATTAGCCGGCGTCAAACCTGACAGCTGCATTGTAGTGCTTTGTATTGCACATCCCTGGTGTCTAGTGGCACGGATCTCCCCCCCCCCCCCCGCGCGATGCGATCGCGGGGGGGCGGGGGGTATCCGTTCTTCTGGCCGGCCCGGGCCTCAGCGTCGGAATGACGCTGATCCCGGCTAGGCAATAGATTGCTATGGCCTGCAGCAGGCCATAGCAATCTATCACCGATATGATGGATCATTGCTGTGTATATACAAGTCCCCCAGGGGGGCTTCTAGTTTATGTAAAAATAAAAGTAAAAAAGTGTTTTTATTAATAAAAAATCTACTCCCCTAATAAAAGTCCAAATCACCCACCTTTTCCCATTTTATAAATATAAATTATTAAATAAACAAATAAATAAACATGTTTGCTATCGCTGCTCACATAATCGCCTGAACTATTAATTAATCACATTCCTGATCTCGCACGGTAAATGGCGTAAGCGCAAAAAAATTCCAAAGTGCAAAATTGAGCAATTTAGGTCGCATCAAATCCAGAAAAAATGTAATAAAAAGTGATAAAAAAGTCGTATATGCGCAATCAAGGTACCGATAGAAAGAACACATCATGGCGCAAAAAATGACACCTCACACAGCCCCAAAGACCAAAGGATAAAAGCGTTATAAGGCTGGGAATAGAGCGATTTTAAGGAACGTATGTTTGTTAACAATGGTTTGAATTTTTTTAAAAGCCATCAGATACAATATAAGTTATACATGTTATATATAGTTGTAATCGTAACGACTTGAGGAACATGCATAACAAGTCAGTTTTACCATAGGGCGAACGGCGTAAATGCAAAACTCCCCAAAATCAAAACAAATTCTTTTTTTTTTCAATTTGACAGCGCAAATGATTTTTTTCCGCTTTTGCTGCATATTTTGGAAAAATAATGCCTGTCATTGCAAAGTACAATTGGTTTCGCAAAAATTAAGCACTCAAATAAGTCTCTAGGTGAAAAAATGCAAGTGCTATGGACTTTTAAACATAAAATGGAAAAAGCAAAAGTGCAAAAACAAAAATTGGCTTTGACCTTAAGGGGTTAATCCAAGATCTGTCCTGGGGTCTGTTCGGCAGGTGATGCAGTTATTGTCCTAAAAAACAACTTTTAAACTGGCAGCCCTGTGCCCAATGGCCGGGGCTTAGATTGTGTACGCATTAGGCTGGCACACCCTCTCTGTCCCTCCTCCTCGCCCTCCTCATCATTAGGAATGCTCCAGGCAGATTGTCTCCTATTCATCAGCTGTGTAAATACTGAACATGGGCTGGATCGTTAAGACACATGTGCAATGTTCAGATAGCAGAAAAATGTTCCAGTGGCATTCCTAATGATGAAGAGGGTGAGGAGGAGCGAAGGAGGGGTGGTGCAACGTTAAAGCACAGATACTACAAGCCCCGACCGTTGGGCACAGGGTTGCAAGTTTAAAAGTTGTTTTTTAGGACAATAACTGCATCACCTGCCGAATGGACCCCAGGACAGATCTTGGATTAAAAGCAGCTATCCGAAGGTACAAGTGGTTTGGGGGGAACAGATTGTGGGTACAGAGTCGCTTTCAGCTCTATGTTCAGCACCACGGACAGCACATTGATTGTGTCAACTAGCTGTGCATTGCAGTGGATATTACACTTTTTTTGTTTTATATTTTCTATGCTGATAACTTTGGAAATGAGAGATTGCAAATCAAAGAGCAATTGATTTTGGAGACAATTCCGGGCCTCTTTGCGATACAACATGGTTTTAAAAATGTTTATACAATTACATACTTAGGGCTTCCTCTCCCATTACCCATCAGTTTTTTAATGAAGCATTGCCCAAAAATCCTAGGCAGGCTCCACTCTGTGTGACGTAGTCCTAATTCACACGTCCTCACTTTGTGCATCAGTAGTGGTCCGCAATTCACCAACCACTCCATTATAAACACTGACCTGTGACGCCAATGAGTGTCCTATTTATTGGCGACACAGATCACAGACTATTTATGGTGCCTCAAAAATTGGGGATAAAAAAAGCCACATTCAAAACTATGTTCCCGAAATTTGCTCAAAATTGTGGATCCGCTATTATTGTCATATTCGGTGCTCATGTGAATGAAGCCTGACCCTATTATGTGTTTTTGTGAATTGAAAAAAAGTGGAGCAAAACTGATGGCACATTGATGTTTTCCCAAGGACCTCCCTGATACTCGGACATACCCTACGAAAAAATGGTGAGTGCATGAGGCGGCAATGAAGAGCACTACAGCTGTGTATTCATAGTTGTCCGCAATGGCACGAACATAATCAGAGGTAAATGTACATAAAGGAACAAATTTCTCAAAAACGACGCTGAGGATTAAGGTAAAAAAAAGGACCCTCATCCTCAGCGCTCCGTGCTCTATGGGAACGTAACATTAGGCTGGATGCTTCTAACCTGCTAATAGTTTCCCTATAACTACTGGTTCTACATTTCATCCACAATCGTTAGTTAGGCCACGTCTGGTTAAAAATGAAATTTCTGTAAATAAAGATGGCGGCTGCCACCAGACTGATGTGTGTTTCTACATAATGATGATTAGGAAGCTGTTTGGAGACATTACAGCACAATGTTATATTCAGAGCATGTGACCATCTGTCCTGTGTAGAATGGCTGCCACCCTGTGTGATATGGTAAGTGGCTGCTACACATGGAAGAGATGGTGTGGATTATATGACAATGCTGGAATTTGTAGTACCCCAACAATACATCTCTAGCATTTTAAAGTCTTATAAAACAAAAGAATTTAAAATTGGGTCCGATTCCAATGTCCTGCGCTCTTCGTACATTATATAAATTAGGGTGAGAACAAAAAGGCTTTCACTTAACCTGACAAGCAATAGTGGGAGCATTGCATGGCCTATAAGACTACATATATCAGCTTGGTGGTCTTCTCTAGGAGTCACGTTATCCCCTCAGCCAAACTCATAAAACACTGGTCAGCGGACTAGGTATACAATGCCATCTCACATTTCCATCACACCAGACCTGCAGAATACAGACCCCAGTATGAGGCCCCAGCATAATACAGACCCTAGAATGAGACCCCAGTATGAGGCCCTCTGCATAATACAGACACTAAATTGATGTCATGTATTGCGCTGCAGATCAAAAGGAAATACTGTCATGTAGAGAGCGTCTGCCACTCCATAGGGAACACTACAATCCCTTCTATACTTGGTCTAAGTGTCGGACTGGAGTGGCTCAGGCCACCAGAGGAATTCATTCTTGAGGTCCTTCCTTTAGTCCTGCAACAGCTTTTATAGAGTATATATGTTTCTATTTTTAACCCTCTTAAACACACAAGAAAAAAAAAAAAAATAATAATAAATAAATATATATATATATATATATATATATATGGACAATTATATCACCATACATGTTCCTGCTGTTCCTGTACTGACCAGTATACCGAGACCAAAAATACCAACAATACCAGTATATAAAGGGCAAATATTATCACCATACATTTTACCATCGTACTATAACTGACTGAATCCTTTATACTGATACTACCAATAATACCAGTATACGAGGGACAAATAATACCGCCACACCATGACCACATAGTACCATCACATGAGTAACAGAATAATAAGCGGTTACTATATAAAACCTCATGCTGCGACCATTACTACTATCCTGGTACTAAACCCCAGCACACACAGACCATCATTCCCCCATACAGTGAGCACATAGTGGTAGATAGCAGCTGTACACAAGCTCTGTATACCAGATAAGCAACAAATAACTGTCCCCTAACCAGTTCCTTCTCAGCTGTTACCAAACTACAACTAATATCAAACATTATCCAGGATTATAGTTGACATAAAATCAGCATAAAAATTAAAGGGCGCAAAAAAAAAAAAAAAAAAAATGTGGGTGTCCAACGCGGGGAATGAACCCTAGCTCAATGGGTTACTAACCGGTTTCCCTTCCTTCTGAGCTATTGGAGCACCCACACAGACCTGAGGAGCTTTAGCAGTGTAGTGAGTACATAGGCTATGGATGGGCTGCATACACATCTGCCTCCCCCACAGAACACTCTAACTGCAGAAAAACTGAACAAGGGGGTGGGGTTGATGTCCTTAGGGGAGGGACTTATTCATCAAAAGGGAGGTGCTTAATAGTTAAGGGGAGGGGCTTAAAGAGAACCAATAACCACAAATTATACTCAAACACAGTTATTTCACAGTAGGGAGGAAGTAAATATAAAGGAAACATAAAACAACGCCCCCCTGGAAGCATTAGGGATGTAACTTCTGTCATTATAAGGTAAGGAAACCAAGGAAACAGCTCACTGGAGCGGCCATCTTGAGGCTGGCAGTTGTACACATAGGCCACACCCCCAGATACCAAGCTTGTGTGCACCGCAGCCTCAGCCTCTCAGCAGCAGCAGCAGGGTCAGGATTCTGGACTGTAACGTTTCTCCAGTGTAATAAACCTGTCATGTGTGATACTGTCTGGGGAAAAGGGGTATCTAACCTACAATATCGGATACTACTGGCTCATTGTATCCAAACATAATAGTTTATAGAGTTCCCTTTGTGCCTTTGCATCTAATCTCAAGATAGTTGGTCCTGTGCTGCTGACCCCGTGTATCTAATCCTGTGGTAGTTCAGATACGTCTTAGTGAGCCAGTGTATCTAAACCTATGATAATCTGTGACTTTGCATGTACAGTATGCCTGTCTGTGTGATGCTGTCTGCTCGGCAGGTGGATCTTACCTGTTCTTGTTTCATTCTGTCTATTAGGCTGTGGTCACACATGCACTTTCATACTGTTACTAATTCAATTGCAGTAACAGATAATATAATCGCCATCCAGCCGTCCTTCATTGCTTCACTACAATGACACTCCGTGTGCGAAAATACTCTTTAGTGTATCTAAGCCTATCAGAATAATCATGGGATTAGATACACATTCCCAGTATTGCTCTATAACTGAGGGTTGGCTTATATACACACGCTCAGCCGCACACTATCACTTATAATGAGATTAGATGTTCTGGCAGAATTGTATCCAACATAACAGCCTTAGATACACCAGATCTGCAGGAAGTATTCCACATGTGGTACCTCCCATATACAGTGGTACCCAGGTGCCCATGGCCCCCAAACCACCCATACTATGAGAGTGGCCCTGTACATACCTCCAGGGTCCACAAGAGGAACGTCTGATGTGCCCTGAGTGATGTGGTGCCCTGACGCGCTGTCCCAGGTGAGGGCACATTTAGTTCACCCCTGGTGGTCCCTCACCTAAAAGCTTCCTACTATTTGTTATGAGCGGCAGAATACATTTTCAAAACTCACGCGGCTCTGCACTCCGTTGTAAAGTGAGAGCAGTACTGACCTGCCGGAGGCTCCATGGGCTGCACTGTAATACACTTGGGTATATACATACTATGGAGCTTCCCGCAGGTCTGTACTCACCTGCTTTGGAACAGAGAGCAGAGTTAGAATAGGAGTTTTGAAAAGTTTTCCTGCTGCTCTAACAAAATGGTAGAAAGAAAACCCTCCCCCTCCCTTTTTAATCATTTTTTTTCTTTGTTTTCAGATACAGGTGTCTTGAGGACTACATCGGATTTGGTGGACTAGGTTGATGTCTGGCATTATATATATATATATTTTTTTTTTTTTTTTTTTTTTTTAATGGTCAACAAAGGGTGTGGGGGTGTTTTTATTTTAATAAAAAGATTTATCTGGTGTATTTTTTTTTCTTTTCACTTCACAAGCTTAGTAGTGGATGCTATCTGATAGACAATGTCCATTACTAAGCTGGGGCTGTTATCCTATAAAACTGCCAATAGTAACCCCCTAGCTATTTCCCCAGTACCCACCACCACAGGGATACTGGGAAGAGACGGGTACCATCAGACCCAGAACACGGCGCTCTGGGTCTAGGCAGTGGCAGACGGGGAAGGACCAAAATAAATGGCTGCTGCTGTTTGGTTCTTACCTGTCTGGTTATGGTAGAGGGATCCTACACACTTCTTTTTTTTTATTTTATGTAAAAAAAATAAATAAATAAATAAATAAACAAACATGTATGATCCCCCTCTCTACCATAACCAGCCAGGTAAAAACAAAAGAGCAGCAGCCTAGTAATACCAGGGTGGGAGAGGACCAATACCAATTCTACACAGGACAGATGTGACCATCTGTCCTGTGTAGAATGGCTGCCACCCTGTGTGATATGGTAAGTGGCTGCTACATATGGAAGAGGTGGTCAATATCTCTAGCATTTTAAGATTTTATAAAACAAAAAGATAAAAAAATTCAAGCCAAATCCAATGTCCTGGGCTCCTCATATGTTAAATGAATTAGGGTGAGAAAAAAAACCTTTTGCTTTACCTGACAAGCTCTACAGGGATCATTGCATGGCCTATAAGACTACATATATCAGCTTGGTCTTCTCAAGGAGACACGTTATCCCCTCAGCCAAACTCATAAAACACTGGTAACCAGACTAGGTATACAATGCTATCTCACATTTCCATCAGACCAGAACTGCAGAATACAGACCCCAGTATGAGACCCCAGCATAATACAGACTCTAGAATAAGACCCCAGTATGAGGCCCCAGTATAATAAAGACCCCATATTGGTTTCATCTATTGCACTGCAGACCGATAGGAAATACTGTCATGTAGAGAGCATCTGCTACTCCATAGGGAACACTACAATTCCTGCTACCATTGTTATCAGTGTCAGACTGGAGTGGCTCGGGCCCAACAGAGGAATTCATTCTTCAGGCCCATCGTTTAGCCCTGCCCCCTGTAACAGCTTTTATAAGGCATATATATATTTCTATGTTGCACCCTTTTACACAAAAATGATATATATATATCTCACAGACCATTACAAAGTGTATACATCAGCTTTCCCAAGCTCCCACTTTACATACGTATTGAAATAACATTGGCAGCAGCCCTTGTCATGTCCAGCAAAGAGCTACCTACCCATGCAGCCGCCAGCATTTCTGCAATGTGTGTGTAAATCAGGAGCTTGAAAAAGTTGGGTGGTTTTTTTCCATGAAAAAAAAGTCAAGCTTTTTTTTTGTTCTTACTAAAACTGAGATTAATATATATGCAGGAGCGAGAACTATACACCTCATTTTATCAATGTTTTCCCCCAGCTTTCTAACATGTTGCACCCTCTTACACACAAAAAAAAACACAAAATAATAATAAGGGGTTACTATATAAAACCTTATGCCGCCACCATTACTACTATCCTGGTACTAAACCCCAGCACACACAGACCATCATTCCCCCATACAGTGAGCACATAGTGGTAGATAGCAGCTGTACACAAGCTCTGTATACCAGATAAGCAACAAGTAACTGTCCCCTAACCAGTTCCTTCTCAGCTGTTACCAAACTACAACTAATATCAAGCGTTATCCTGTTATGTGACTTGTTTAGTATGATGGTACATAGAGAGGATGGTGTATGCCAGTCAGTATATGTGTAGGCATTATGCTGTAAGGATGTTTCAAGACAAAGCTGTATATACTGTGTTATAGCTGGTGGAAGTGCTAGCATTATAGTTCACATAAAATCAGCATAAAAATTATAGAGGGGGGGGAAAAAAGACACAAAATGCGGTGTGCCCAACACGGGGCGCGAACCCTTGTCCAAGGGGTTACTAGTCCGTTGCTCTTCTCTCTGAGCTATTGTAGCACCCGCATGGACAGTTGGAGCTTTAGCAGTGTAGTGATTACATAGGCTATGGATGGGCTGCATACATATCTGCCTCCCCCACAGAGCGCTCTAACTGCAGAAAAACCGAACAGAGGAGGGTAGTTGGGGAGGGGCTTAACCGTCAAAGGGAGGGGGCCTAATAGTCAAGGGGAGGGGCTTAATCTTCAGCCAAGAAAAGTGCAGATGGAGGTCACTATACCGACACTTATGATGTAACATGAGATGTTTTTCTTACAATAATTGGATAATGCATTGGTATTTGATATATAGAGATAAATATGTATTTAAAGGAAATCCAAAGATAACTCAACACATGGTTATTAATGTCTAAACCCTTGGCAACAATAGTGAGAAAATGGCCAAATTGTACCCAAAAAGCCATTCCGGCTGCCAGGTGTCATGTGACTTGTTATTGTTACAATGTCTCAGGTGTGAATGGGGAGCAGCCGTGTTAATGTTGCTGTGATCGCTCTCACACTCTCTCATACTGGTAACTAAAAGTTCAACATGCGCCTAATGGCAAAGAACACTCTGAGGAAGTAATGGTTGCTCTACATAGAGATGGCCTCAGCTATAAGAAGATTACCGACACCCTGAAACCGAGCTGCTGCACCGAGGTCAAGACCATAGAGAGGAGTAACAATACAGGTTCCAGATACATCATTCTTGCCGCAGTTGACCAAAGATATAGGCTGAAGCGCACGGGCTCCACATCATGTCCAGAGGTTGTCTTTTCTAACTAGACGTACTGCCAGATGTGCTGCAGAGGATAAAGCGGTGGGGGGTCAGCCTGTCCGTGCGCAGACCATACACCGCACACCGCATCACATCGCTCTGCACGGCTGTTGTCTCAGAAGGAAGTCTATTCTGAAGATGATGCACAAGAAATATCAAACGTGTGATTTAAATGTGAATTTTTGACCATTTTTTTTCCAATTTTTGTAGAAGATGACCACAGTTAATTCTAATGATTTTTTTCCCCCAGAATTTACTAAAATAAAAATGATTCAACTTTTATGGTACAGGTAAATATTGGTGGTACTAATCATGTATGGACTTTTCATAACTTAAGTTTTTTATTTTATTTCTCTAATATGTATTTATTTTTCTAATATATATATATATATATATATATACAGTGGTGCCTTGGATTACGAGCATAATTCGTTCCAGGACCGCGCTTGTAATCCAAATCCACTTTTAAACCAGACAATTGCAGACAATTGGTTCCACACTCGAAAAATTTATATTTATTATTCTGAATAACATGTAAAACTAATGAAACAAACATTCAGAAACAGCAGAATATGTGATATTATAAGTTACTGTACAGTAATGGAGAGGATGGAAAACACAAGGACTGACAGAGACTGCAGGGAGCATGAAGGAATGAGCAGGGCAGATGTGAGCACAGTATCAGCACTCTCTGTCCGGGGAGAGAGGGGTTACAGATATGGAGAGATTACCTCAGCAGTCCTGTCCTCTGATGTGAGCCCCAGCCTGAAGTGGATCTGCTATGATTTGGAAGGTGAGGGCGACTTCCTGGGTCAGAGTACAGTGCTAAAGACCCCGCTATACAGACCATGTCCCTCACCACTCGCGCTCCCACCCAGTACAGGGAGCTCTTAAACCAAAGCAATGCTCTTAAACCAAAACACTCTTAAACCAAGTTACTCTTAAACCAAGGTATCGCTGTGTATACATATATAAAGAAGGCAAGTGAAGGACCGCATCTCCTCATCAAAGTGCTATTGCTTTATTGTGCCAGTTTGCATAGAAAATACGGTACAACATTTCAGCTCTATTCCATGAGCCTTTGTCAAGTATATATATATATTTCTAAAAGTTTTTTAGCACTCGCTCATTTTTTCCATGCTGTTCAAAAGCTCACAGACTTTAGGTAAATGAACCTGGCAGATTGTTTGTTTGTTTATGCAATTGTTTTCTGCTTATTTTTGTCCAACAAAAATTTGCTAAGAAATTATGCCAGATTAGGATTGGAATACTGACATGCTAACATGA
Source organism: Dendropsophus ebraccatus (assembly GCF_027789765.1). Taxonomy (NCBI): domain Eukaryota; kingdom Metazoa; phylum Chordata; class Amphibia; order Anura; family Hylidae; genus Dendropsophus; species Dendropsophus ebraccatus. The sequence continues at coordinate 103,774,440 of NC_091461.1, read as the reverse complement.
TTAGGATTGGAATACTGACAGCTAACATGATTAGGATTGGAATACTGACAGCTAACATGATTAGGATTGGAATACTGACAGCTAACATGTAACCAATCCCCCCCCCCCTTAAACAGATAAAAATATAAAATGGCACAGACGTTGTTAAAATCTGAGAAATAGTGCAAACACCTTAATAAATGTTAATTAAAATCTTACACTATGTGCAAATATGCCAAATTAGCAGGAATTCTGCAGACAAAGAACTTTCTATTTTTCAATTCACTTTCTAAATGGGCGCTGTCACTTAAAAAAAATGTTGTAGAGACATTTGAACAGTTTTGATAAATTGGGTGTCTTCAGGCTAGATTGCTAGAACAATCCTGGAGTGGTGTAATCTAAGTGTGATACCGAGACAAAATCCCAATGTAAGTCAATGGGACAGGCACAGAGAGAAGCGAGAAGAGACACACATTTCCCCTGCTAGTTCTAGTCAGCGCTCCTGGTCTGGGGACATGTAAAAAAGTGTTTCATTTAAACGGACCGGTACAAATTAAAACCAAATGGAAACCAAAGGCCCCAAAAATAGAGAATGTGCATACAAAGCTGCACCTTTACGGCATCAAATATAACTTAGTGGATAATTATTATGTCAGCTAATGCACAGAAAAGTGACACCATCTAGAAACACAAAAAGTGCAAGAAAAACAGAAATTCCAGGAGCACAAATCCTGTAAATACCCATACAGTGTCCTGTGCAAAAATACATTTCCATGTATCAGAGAACAAGCAAAAGAACGCTGCATCTAATCAGATTAGGCTTAGTCACAGCAACGAGAAGTACAAAAGCGAAAAATAGACATGTATAAGTAATAGAGATGAGCGAACCTGGAGCATGCTCGAGTCCATCTGAACCCGAACTTTCGGCATTTGATTAGCGGTGGCTGCTGAACTTGGATAAAGCCCTAAGGCTATGTGGAAAACATGGATATGGTCATTGTCTGTATCCATGTTTTCCAGAGAACCTTAGAGCTTTATCCAAGTTCAGAAAACACCTATAAAACTAGGACCAAAAAAACTATGTAAAGGACTATATCACTTGTCCCCACATGTCAAACCTAAATCAGACTACACCGAAAACTCATTTGGGGAACCCCAAATAATAAAAAAAAATATAAATTCAGACCTTAATCATCAAAATGCAAATTTTATTAAGTCAATCACAGAAAAAACAACACTAAAAAAAAGACCTGGGGAGGTGGGAGACCAAGTTGCTGGGACAAGTTATTTAAAGTGCCAGTGCATCCATATATATAATATTGTAAACTACATGTTATAATTCATCCAGCATAACGTGCATAATAAAGTGCCAATTGCTACAGTATGCTGATAAGAATCACATATAAATAGACAAATCCATATGGATGAAAAGGTAGTTACCAATCTATAACACAGGTCCCAGTCCACTAGTCCCCCACCTCACACTCCAACGCCGTTTCGCTCTCTTAGCTTCGTCAGGGAGTAATGAGGTGGGGGTCCAGGGGCCTTAAATATACATCCAGTGACAGTGATTGGCCATTGTATATGTATAACACCTGGGTTGCATAATACCTGGCGATCCTGTGACGCTGAACGCCGCACGCTCCGAGCCCGCCGGGAGGAAGTGACGTCAGGCGTGATTACGCCGTCCGCCACCCACGCCCCCCTCCCCACGCCTCAGAGCGCACGGCGCATGCGCACCGGATCGCACACGACCCGGTGGCCATCTTGGATGTGGGAACCAGTATGGGCAAATGAATAACACATAAATACATAATAAACATCAATCATTATCGCCAAAGCTGCATGATAAACCAAAATGACATATAAACAGTTAGCCAGAGGGGGAATGAGGTGAATGTGCAAGGAACAAATGTGCAAAAAAGAGAATAAAAAGTGCAATGTGCAAGGGCTAGTGCAAAAATGTGCAAATTAAAGTGCCAGTGCTGCAAATAAGGTGAATCGGAATATATGACAATAGTACACAATTGAAATAAATAGCATAAACCAAAATTAATAGTACGTGTTAAATGGTACTGTATGTGGAAAATGAAATGAGTGTGAGTGTTTAACCCCTTAAGGTCAAAGCCTATTTTCGTTTTTGCGCTTTCGCTTATTCCATTTTAAGTTTAAAAGTCTATAGCGCTTGCATTTTTTCACCTAGAGACGTATATGAGCGCTTATTTTTTGCGAAACCAATTGTACTTTGCAATGACAGGCATTGTTTTTCCATAACATATGCTGCGAAACCGGAAAAAAATCATTTGCGCTGTCAAATTGAAAAAAAAAACGAATTTGTTTTGATTTCGGGGAGTTTTGCATTTACGCCGTTCGTCCTATGGTAAAACTGACTTGATATGCATGTTCCTCAAGTCGTTACGATTACTATGATATATAACATGTATAACTTATATTGTATCGGATGGCTTGTAAAAAATTCAAACCATTGTTAACAAATATACATTCCTTAAAATCGCTCCATTCCCAGGCTTATAGCGCTTTTATCCTTTGGTCTATGGGGCTGTGTCAGGTGTCATTTTTTGCGCCATGATGCGTTCTTTCTATCGGCACCTTGATTGCGCATATACGACTTTTTGATCGTTTTTTATTACATTTTTTCTGGATTTGATGCGACCAAAAATGCGCAATTTTGCACTTTGGAATTTTTTTGCGCAGACGCCGTTTACCGTGCGAGATCAGGAATGTGATAAATTAATAGTTCGGGCGATTACGCGCGCGGTGATACTAAATATGTTTATTTATTTATTTATTAATTTATATTTATAAAATGGGAAAAGGGGGGTGATTTGGACTTTTATTAGGGGAGGGGATTTTTTTATTAATAAAAACACTTTTTTACTTTTTTTTTTACTGTAACTAGAAGCCCCCCTGGGGGACTTGTATATACATAGCACTGATCTCTCATAGAGATCAATGCTGTGTATATACACAGCAAAGATCGATTAGATCGGTCATAGATTACTATGGCCTGCTGCAGGCCATAGCAATCTATTGCCGAGCCGGGATCAGCGTCATTCCGACGCTGAGGCCCGGCACGGGCAGAAGAACGGATCTCCCCCCCGCGATCGCATCGCGGGGGGGGAGATCCAAGCCACTAGACACCAGGGATAGTGTGTACAAAGCCTCTAAGTGCAGCTGTCAGGTTTGACAGCTGCACTTAGAGGCTTAATTAGCCGGCGCGGCAACGGGACCCGCGCCGGCTAATAGAGGCACTGCCCGGCTGCACGTGTCAGCCGGGATCAGCGCCGTTCAGAGCTCTGAACACCCCGAGCGGCACCATGACGTATCAGATACGTCATGGGTCGCTAAGGGGTTAATGATGTAATATTGTGTATTAAGCAAAAAAGACTGTGCAAGTGATAAAATGTGATTATAGTGTAAAAATTGGCCATAAACTGTTATAAAAAAGCCCACTATGATCCCATATAAGCATGACATAAGTGACATGTGATATATGTGCATGTATATCAATTGCCAAGATGCCATGGATATGTGAATAGATGTAAACCCATCTGTTGTTAAAGGAAATTTGTATATACTGTATATATTATGCCGGTCCCTGGGCCACCAGTACTACAGGTCAAAAAAATTTTAATTTTTTTTTTCTATTTAAATACTTTAAAAGCAAGAGGCAGCATGACTCGATATATCAGATATTATTCATAAATATAATTCTAACCCTATTGTTGTCATGGTGAAATGAGAACTGTATGAAGAACTGCTGTTTAAGCAAAGAGAAGAGATATGTGGGGAACAGATAATATAATAAGGTTGTAAGGCCATGAATGTCAATCATTGTACAAACCAACCCACAAATTTAATGTATCTGTCTCTAATCCGTCTATCGCCCATAATCAATACATCGCCCATCTAGGCCGCAGGACAAGGAAAGAAGGTGTGAGACCATCACACTAAAAGCATAATGGCAAGGATGAATATGTATGTGCATGAATTATAGTAATACAGCAAGGGAAGAGGAGCACTCACATAGGAGGTGCACAGTAAGGCACCTGCATAAGGGATCTAGAACTGAAGAATATGTCATCGCTATGTGTGATAAGCACTATGTACCACTGATAACAGGTATAAATGTTGGTAAGCATGACATGTAATGTGAAAATTGCATATGAGATAGTACATAGAGTGATCACAACAAACGAATATATCCTGGTGGCAACTATACCGGTATTGGGACATATGCGGAAACATGCCCATCATATTATAAGTCAACATGCTGAGAATAGATGATCATGTTCATAAAAAAGATGCAAAAGAAAATCTCTCGTTCAAACCTCTCGGCTGTACGGTTTTCAGTACAGTCATCCATTTACTTTCTATTTGCAGTAAACGTCTTGAGATGTCACCGCCTCTGATTCCCAGGTTTACACGGTCAATGACACGGATCCTGACTTTTAATTGACATGAAGTTATTCCTATATATAACAGGCCACACGGACAAGATGCCTGATATATTACTCTCTCTGTTGTACATGTGATATGATGGACCACTTTATTCTCTTTTTGTCCTGTTGAGTCAAAAAAGCTGTTACCGGTATTCACATACGGGCAGGCTGTACAGTTGTTACTTAAAGGCTAGGTTCACACTCTGTATCTGTCTGGCTGTATTGCGGGCGGTAAATCATCGGCCGGATTTTTCCGGTTCATGCGTACGCTGGAAAGTATACGATATACGGCTGCACAGTGCACACTATGTATGAATCTACAGCCCGATCGTAAACGGACCCGTAAAAAATGAACAAGACCATTGTTTGCGGCTGGAAACGCGGCCGTGGATTGACAGGCGGTCCGTACGGAGTACTTCAAAAATAGCCGGCAATGATGCCAAATGCCGATGCCTCTAATAGTTAATATATTGAATTAATAAAACACATTTTCTTTGTAATAAAGTCCCTTTCGTTGTTCAATAATTTAATTCTAACGAATCCATCATTGTGCAATTAAATATACTGTTAAAATAAATATATATATAAATAAATGTATATTTATATATATATTTATTTTTTGACAGTATATTTAACTGCACAATGATGGATTCGTTTAAATTAAATTATTGAACAACGAAACTGATTTTATTTCAACGAAAATGTGTTTTATTAATTAAATATTAATTAGTACAGGAAGCTCCAGTAAGCTGTTAATTCATATTGCCGGCAATAGAGCTTTCTGTACTAATCATCACTTTACTTTAATTAAAACATCAAATGTTTCTTCTAATTATGTTATCACAATAGCATTATTAGAAGAAACATTTAGAATTATATGGCTAACACTAACCCCCCATTATTACCCCAGTACCCAATGCCACCAGGGGTACTGGGAAGAGCCGGGTGCCAGTGGTCCCGGAGCGTCAAAATTGGCGCTCCTGGACCGGGCGGCAGCAGGCTGGTAAGATTTAGGCTGGGGAGGGCCTAAACCAATGGCTCTTCCCACCCTGGTGTTACCAGGCTGCTGTCGTTTGGTTTTTAACCCGGCTGGTACCCGGCTCTTCCCAGTACCCCTGGTGGCATTGGGTACTGGGGTAATAATGGGGGGTTAGTGTTAGCCATTTTATACCGGCTAACACTAGGCCCCGACTTAGTAATGGATTCCGTCTATTAGACGGCTTCCACTACTAAGTCTATAAAGTAAAGAAATAAAGAAAAGACACAAGTTAAAAATTTATTTTATTCAAATAAAAACACCCCCACACCCCTCATTGACCATTTTATTAAAAAAAAAAAAAAAAAAAAAAACAACCGCTGGTCATCGACGTAGTCCACGTAATCCGACGTAATCCACAGGATACCGATATCTGAAAAACAAAAAGGGAGAAACACACAAAAAAACACACAAACAGGAGCACAACACCCATCATTGTGAGCGGTGTTGTGCACCTTACAGTATGCAGCATCTTTACAGATCGCTGCTTACAGTCTGGCCCCCAAGGGGTTAAGGGAGGATGTATTGCATCCCCCTTAACCCCTTGGGGGCCAGACTGATGTCAGACTGCACCCATTCCAGCAAGGAAGGGGTTAAGTGACCCCCCCTTCCTTGCTGGGAGGGGTGCAGTGCTGGGGAGGGGGTGGGGAGAGCTCTATACTCACCCCGATGTTGTCTCTTCGCTGGTCCGCAGCACAATGAAGTCACTGTGCTGCGGACCCGCTAATTATATGTGCGCTCAGCCGATCAGCCAATCAGCTGAGTGCACATATAATTCTAAATGTTTCTTCTAATAATGCTATTGTGATTAGAAGAAACATTTGATGTTTTAATTAAAGTAAAGTGATGATTAGTACAGAATGCTCTATTGCCGGCAATATGAATTAACGGCTTACTGGAGCTTCCTGTACTAATTAATATTTAATTAATAAAAACACATTTTCGTTGTAATAAAATCAGTTTCGTTGTTCAATAATTTAATTTAAACAAATCCATTATTGTGCAATTAAATATACTGTCAAAAAAAAAAATATATATATATATAAATATACATTTATTTATATATATATTTATTTTAACAGTATATTTAATTGCAAAATGATGGATTCGTTTAAATTTAATTATTGAACAATGAAAGGCACTTTATTACAACGAAAATGTGTTTTATTAATTCAATATATTAACCATGAGAGGCATCGGCATCGGCATACTGCAGAGGATCGCAAACCCCGGTAATAGCGATTCATGTAAACTGTTTCCCTGCTTTCCCAGATGCATCCAGAGGTGTTTGCATCACTTTCTTAAGATTTTATTTGTTAGTTTTAGTTGAACCAGATTTCCAAGTAAATGACCGTATGTTTTGAGCCGCATGTCTATTTTTTTCCACGGCCGTAGTTTCAGCCGCACATTTCCAGCCAAGTAAAAAAAGAAATAGAGAAAAGTCAAAAAATACCACACTCCCCAATACACACACCCCTTGTTGACCATTTCATTAAAAAACATACAATGATGTTCATCGACGCAGTCCACAAAATCCAACACAATCTTCTGGATACTGATATATGAAAAATACAAAAAAAAGGCTAGGAGCAGAACACCTATCATTTTCCGAGTACCATCTGGAAAACAGGTATACAGCCTAGGTAATAGGCTGTATCCCTGTTTTCCAGGCGGTACTCGGGCTGTCTCCACCTTCCCCACGGAATGGGAAGGCAGCAGAAGTCAAATGCTGATGGTTCGGGTTTGTACGAACCTGAACCTCGGCCCTGTTCGATCATCTCTAGCCGTGACTACAGACCAGGAGCCGTGACTACAGACCAGGGGCCGTGACTACAGACCAGGGGCCGTGACTACAGACCAGGGGCCGTGACTACAGACCAGGGGCCGTGACTACAGACCAGGGGCCGTGACTACAGACCAGGGGCCGTGACTACAGACCAGGGGCCGTGACTACAGACCAGGAGCCGTGACTACAGACTAGGAGCCATGACTACAGACTAGGAGCCGTGACTAGGTGAAGGAGAGGTGCCGCCCACATGACTAGTTAGGAGGTGATTTGTATACAGCGCAGGAAGGAATAAAACTACATTTTCAGGGAGATGGAGACAACAACAAACAAGCAGTTTATATGGTGGGAAACACTGCAGCTTTCTTCAGAACATCAATATTGTAACCTGGAACCCTAAATCCTTATGATAAGCTTCTTTTAAACATTACAAAAAAAAAGTATCTATAGACCCTGATGACTCTGCCCTTCCTTCTGGAGACTGCTGGAATATGCACATAGTATTATATATACCGCTAACCTCTATAGAGACAATGTTTGGCCCTATATGACACTAATACTTATACTTACATGGCAATGATTTGGGCACAGTATTACTTATACATTTACAATGCTTGGCAAAATGTAAAATGTTTATGTGACACCGATAGAAGTGAATATTGTTGATATGAGGTGGTAAATTGTAGTGTTTGGAAGTGTAGGTATGGCCCCATAGTCACATAAGATTGACCCTACCCCCTAATGACAGGTTATAGACACAGCAGCCATACACAGAGGTACATATAGTGGCAGTGTATATCACAGATACCACATTTTAGTGCAAGACAGTAGAAAGTCACCAGTTTGTCATTGTCTACAAAATTACAATATTCTTCCACCTGAGTGACCCTCTCTACCTCTGTGCCCCATAGTGGCTACTGCAGGTACAGCTGAAGCCATGATGGCATTATTTGGCTGCTGTATGTCACACTGGTGGTGAATGGCCATATAATGTGGGCAGTATGTGCCAGTTTTCTTTGGATCCTACATTATCATGTTATTTGGGCAGGGTATGCCATATACAAACACATAGACAATATGGTATAACCTGACAGATTATTATAATTTACAGGATATGATGAGATATTACCAATTGTTGACTATTATTGAGTGTTATAAAACTAAGGCTAATGCGTTCCTGTAACACCAGTCGCTATAATTACTAATTAAATAAATTAAGGCCAGAATGGAAGGAAATACTAGACATTAACCCACTGATGATAATATTAAAACATAAGGATAGAAATAATCCCTATAGAGAAGAAATGATGGCCCATGTAACCCTATAGCACATAGGAGTGAATCTGATTGGTCAGTGGCATGCGGGCAGTTAGGATGTTTTGAATGGCATTTGGTTGCCAGGCGACAGTTGAATGCTGAGCGGCTTCAAGGAGCAGCGATCAAATATGGAGGAAAAGGAGACTGGACGAAGAGGACAGAAGAGGAGAAGGGATGTCCATGACGCATCGGATGATGAAGAGACGTCAAATGGAGAGGAGAGAAGAGATGTCATTGACTCATCGAAAGATGAAGAGACGTCAAGAGGACAGAAGAGGAGAAGAGATGTCCATGACCCATCAGAAGATGAGGAGACATCCATGAAGAAGCGGAGGATCGGCACAGGACCGGAGATCATCTGGGTGAGACATCATGAAGAACAGGAAGAAGGACACGGAGGAGAGGAGAAGGTGATCCCTATCCCAAGTGAGAAGATGATTTCTTCAAGCAACAAGGAAGAGGAAGTGAAGGACAACCCCAAGGACCCATCCTACCCCGGCAGCACAATCTCCGCTAACATCAAGAGACTGACTTTCCACCATGTGCTTGGCCGGGGTAGCTCTGGAAGGGTAAAAAGGATAATGTAGAGCAAGCTATTGTCATAGACTGTAACACACTGGTAGTATATGTAGTATTATATGGTGCCCATTTAAACAAATGGCCGCTCATGTAATATATTCACAAAGGTCATAATAATACTTGAATGTCTCTAGAAATACAATGTTACTTGTATTACTTTCAATTCAACTGATGGCAGAAAGTTGTAATTTACTTCTATTTAAAAATGTCAACTTTTCCAGTACTTATCAGCTGCTGTATGTCCTGCCGTTAGCGGTGTATTCTTTCCAGTCACACACAGTGCTCTCTTCTGCCACCTCTTTCCATGTCAGGAACTGTCCAGAGCAGGAGAGGATTTTACATTAGGCTTTGCTGCTGCTCTAGACAGTTCTTGACATGGACAGAGGTGGCAGCAGAGAGCGCTGTGTCAGACTGGAAAGAATACACCACTAATGGCAGGGCATACGATACAGCAGCTGATAAGTACTGGAAGTCTGAAGATTTTAAAGAAGTAAATTACAAAACTGCCCTCGAGGTCTTTGCCCAATACATTGTTTTCTGCTGTCTAATAGACAATCATAGAAGATTTTATTCCTAAAAACTGTGACTACAATACACTCTTTATATGTGTTTCTCTTCTCTTCCTTGCCTTCTAAGAGCCAGAACTCATCATTTTCCATGTACAGAGCTGTGTGATGGCTTATTTGTTGCTTAATCAATTGTACTTTGTTATGACTCCTATCACCATACACATATAGTACAAAAGTAAACTGAATAAGAAAACACAATAATGCAATATTCGGGAGGGGGGGTGTAATTAGAGAATTAAGATAACACGTCAGTTTTACACTTTACAGTAAAACTGACGTGTTATCTTTATTCTGTAGACCAGTACAATTACTACAGTATCTATGTATGTCATCTGTATTATTTTAATTCTTTAAAACTACTTCCGGACAGAACAATTATAGCCCATGGCTTCTAGAACTGTGGAACAAAGCATCACATGTATTGTAAAGGGGAACTATCAGCAGATTAGATAACTTACTGATAGATGCCTAGTTGGCTCGGGGCGCTAAGGATGAAGGTATGTCTGTTACCTTAATCCTTCAGTCATTAAGAGCACTAGAAGCGAGAAACCACCCCCACCCCTCTCAGCACTGTGACAGCCTGCCCCCTCCATTGATGAAGTGGTACCCCCCATGATTATCAATGGAGAGGGTGACCCGGATCGGTGCTCCTAGCGCCTTATTGTGCAGAAGATTTCACAGCTAACAGCACAGGAACGGCACCAGGGATGAAGGTCAGAGACATACTTTCATCCTCAGCGCCCACTAGGGAGCTATCAGTAGGTTAAGATTCATCTAACTGGCAGACAGTTCCCCTTCAGCTTTATGTGCTTCTGATCAGGAGCACATACAGTTAGAGAGCAAGATGCGGCACCAGAGGGCACTTGCCCACGTGTTGACGCTGGCCCGGGTTGGTTAAAGGGGTTGGCCACTTTATAGTAAAGTAGTTCAGTGTACAGTATTAGTAAGTGTACTCACTATATATACTGACAGCAGCCCCCTGTGTACCTCATAGAGCTAAAATCAGACTCCCCTCCTCCAGGCTGTGCTGCCCTGCTCTGTGTTGAGTCCGTAGGATGGCCAACATGGAGGAGCATGTGACTATGCCCCACCTCCAGTGTCCACCACTGAGCCTGTATACTGTATGCCTATGGAAGACACTGGGGGCGGGGCATGGTCACATGCTTCTCCATGTCGGCCATCTTATGGACAAAATCACAACAGAGCAGGGCAGCACAGCCTGGAGGAGGGGAGTCTGATTTTAGCTCTATGAGGTACACAGGGAGCAGCTGTCAGTATATACAGTGAGTATAGTTACTAATACTGTACACAGAATTATATAACTATAAAGTGACCAACCCCTTTAATAAAGGGGGCTGTGGGGCAATTGGGGCGTGAATTCCAGAGGAAAATTTGACAGGATCTATAAAATCCTGACGTATTTTCCAAAACGGAAACCCTTCAGGAAAAATCTTGAAGGGTGTCCATGCCAGATACAACCAGGAAATCTATTCGGTTTCTGGATAGTTTTTCCTGATGTGTGAGCCTCAGGTAAACTGATTGAGATCCCCGCAGAGTAACTCGGTCAGTGACAGGCACCACTCCTGTCACTGACATTTAACCGGTCCTCCCCTTGTATGAAATGAGCTCACCTCATCATTATGACGTACCAGTACAGCATGTGCGGTCATTGGCTTTAATGGGGGAAGGGGTTTAATCTCCTGGAACTATAATATGACTGCAGTAATGACAAAGTGGATTACTACTGATCCTAGGGTTCTCACATACAGTGTTTCATGGAAAAGTATTTTTAGCAGTTTTTATGCAAAAAGCCAGAAGGGTATGTATGCCTCATAAATCCTTAAAAAAACTAAAAAATGTATCTATAGGCTGGTTTCACAGTCATAAATTTTTGCAAAACGCAAAACAAAAAAAAGACAAAACACCATGTTGTTTACTTTACCAGGAACTCCAGAACTCCCGCATACAGATTTTAGCTGGAAGTCAGCAGAAATTTATGAAACTCACATGGCAATTTTTTCCTGTGGAGTTTTTTGGTCTTTGTGGCGGTTTTTCCATAACGCAGCATGCTGCGGGTGTGGCCTTTTTTTTTGCAAACTGTAACATTTCTTTACCTTAGACATCAATTGAATTGCTTGTTCATCTCAAACACACCAGTACTTTTGTGTTTGGCGTTTTTTAATTCCAAGATCAGCTTTCCCATTTTTTCAGGTGTGTTTTTGGAGGCCAGAAAAACTGTGTGTGAAGCCGCCCTAATGCTTCCTTCACACACAGCATTTTGTGATGTTTTCTTTTGTAATGATTTTAATTTTTTACAAGACTTTTGGGGGGATTTGTCCACACTCACTTTTTATCACTGTTATAAAACCTAGCGAGCACCACCGGGTAATGTAATACCGAGTGCCGGCCCCCATGCTCAAAAGAACATATGTAACAATATAGAAGAAAAATGCTAGTACAAAAAGGACTGCACCTTAAAAAATATACGTGTTCCTTCCAAAGGACTTCATCAGGGGTAAATTACCTTCTTCTATATATATGTATCCCACAGGTTGTGTAATTGGTGTTGGGTAATAACCAAACACCAGGGTATACGAGTGGTACATGTTTATAATTAAAGATGTTACATTGTAAATACCTCTCCATGTCTTTTCCCTCCCGGCGTTCTGATCCACGCCAAAGCACGCTGGATGGCGCCATAGAACAAACAATCAAGTTTCAGATCACATGATACAATCATGTGACTAAAATCTCGGTCAAATGGTAATCAAAAATAACACGATGGGCACAATAATCCACAGTATCATGTGTGAGGCCGAAGGCGCATATAGTACTAGCATTACGTGGTATAACCATGTGATCACAGTCTCTACCACAAAATGTATTAGAGTGACGCAATGCGCAGGAGCATCCAGTCCCATCTAAAACTGTATAAGGGCCCGTTCACACTATGAATTTGGTACGGAGATTCCGCCAGGAACCTCCATCCGCAGACTCTGCACCAAATCCCTACTGCTATGTCTTTGAATGAGAGGGCTCGCATGCCTCCACTCTCCGCACCTCTCCGCTCAAAGAATTGACATGTCAATTCTTTGAGCGGAGGTGCGCGAGCTCTCCCATTCAAAGACATGGCAGGAGGGATTTGGCGCGGAGTCCACGGACGAGGTTTCCCGGCAGAATCTCTGTGCCGAATTCGTAGTGTGAATGGGCCCTAATAGATAGTTGCCTCTTGCAGTAACATACATACTGCGCATGCACCAGGCAATAAAGCATAAAAATGAATCTTGTATCCTGCGCGTGTGTGTTGTACGGCACTTTAACTGCATAGTATATTCCCCATTACACCACACAAACAAATTATGTGCAACCAGGTTGCAAAACTCTACAGCTTTGTCCCACAATAGATCAATGTCCAAATCAGGTTCATATTATAACATTGATGAGTTAACATAAAATGCACTTGCACAATGGAGCATAGAACGGCCCGCAGATCAATAGTTAAGACCACAAAAGGCATGATCAGACCAAGACCAGACCTGTATGGACACACAATGCCCCATCATTGGTGCTGCCGATGTAGTTGTTAAATTAATCCATCCCACATTGTATAGTAATCCATTTATAAGGTATATGATTTATATATTCCCTGATACTTATCATAACAATGTTCCACACTGATTTACTATAATAAATATTGTACAATATTTTGCATTGGCTACATTAAAGTAATTGAATTATCATTAATATACTCAAAAATCAACATGGACCAAAGTAAATGCTCAGTTCATTATGACATCTGCACATGCGCTTCATATAATATATAAATAATTAGATATATGCGCTCCTAAAAGAAAACAGACTTTTTTCTCATTATTTTTGCACTAAACCAATATATACGATAAATGCGCTCCTAGATATAAAGAGAATTTTTTCTCATTATTGCTGCGTTAGGCCCGTCACCAAGGGATGGAGAGACACTAATAGGTAAAACTACCCTCCCGAATAGAATACAAACAAAGACAGTTATGGGAAAATAACTATTATACACTTATTGCAACATATGGTGCTATCTATAAAGCACAAAGTACAGACACATCGCTGCTCAAAGTATACATATGATACAATAACAATGATCCTAAATGTAGTCCATGCTATAATTACATCGCTACTCAGATCTAAATCCGACTGGCTACCTCATTGGTAGTCCATTAAAGGGAACCTGTCACCTGGCATTCTGGCGCAGAGCCCGCACGACCTCCCGGTGGAGCCCCGGATACTTACCCTTTGCTGCAAGTCCCGCTCCTAGAACCGGTCCCTGGACGGAGATCTCGCCGTCGGCAGCCGTGCGCACGCTCCAAAGATGCAATGCCCATAGAGAATGACGGCACCATTCATTCTCTATGGGCATCGGACTCATCTCTGGTAATTAGCATACAGAGCGCGCTCACCTTCCGGCGCCGATATCTCCGTCCGGGAACCGGGTCTAGGAGTGGGACGTGCAGCAAAAAGTAAGTATCCAGGCTCCACTGGGGGGTCGGGCGGGCTCGGTGCTGGAATGCCGGGTGACAGGTTCCCTTTAAAGTTTTTTATTCCCTAAACACTAAAAAACATAAAATAGGAAAATGTGCATAAAAAAGAAAGACATACCCCCTTATAAACTTCCAGCTAAGTTCTACCCAATATGTGTGTGTGTGTGTGTGTGACACTACCCATAATGGGGTATTCATCACCTATTCCACAACAAGTTGGAGCACCCTGTGATATGAAGGTTGCACTTACTATTCTTGCACAAGGAGCATCCCTATGACAATGAGGTAATATTGGTGGCTGCAGTCTACAACAATCTTCTGTAAGTCCCTGCACCCGGATACAGAGGATTCTCGCTGTCAGCTCCTCATTCCCCAGACCAAATAGGCTCTAAAGGAAAAAAGAAAGTGTTTCAGATATAAGTATATGAGGACTGAGGAAACCAAATCTTCAGTACTCATCCCTGCAGTGTATGATTATTACTATAGATATAAGGGGGAACTCTGCTGAGCCTGACTGATGACTGTTTCTCCAGGTGGTGCTGGCAGAAGACATCTACACCCGCCAGCAATTTGCTGTGAAAGTCATCAGCAAGAGGAGCCTGCTGACCGAAGGAAAGGAGCACGCGACGGTGGAGCGGCAGGTCTTACACCTTGCATCTGGCAGCCCCTTCCTCATCCATGGACAATTCGCTCTCCAGACCAAGGGACACGTGCTGCTTGGAATGGAGTACATCAAGTGCGGAGACTTCCATCAACTCCTGCAGCAGAAGGGACGTCTGAACATCGCCAATGCACGGTAAAGTAGTCGTAGTCTAATAAAATCCTCTACACTATAGACATTAGGGGACATTGCATGGCTTTAAATATTAGCTAAAACAGGGTCCTGTAATAGTCTGTATTGATTATAGGGTAAGTAACATGAGCTAAGAAGCGTGCTACATAGGACCGGAGACACAGGGAAAGAAGAGAATTTCCTTACCTTCATCCTAATCACCATTTTCATTGAATCTTCTCTTTTATTAATATGTCATTTAGGTGGATCAGTGCACTGGGGACCGGACTGCGTCTCTCACAGCACTTCCCCGCCCGTCCGCTGCCTCCTCATGAATATTGTGGTGGTGCTTCTTAGTGACGTCACTTTGGTCGCTCATCATTGCAGAGAAGCGGATAACTATTAATAAGGAGGCAGTCGATTTGGGCGGGATCTGTACTGTAGCCCCGCCCCCAGTGCAACAAACTGCCTAATTTACATGTTAATTAACAACAATGAATACAACGCTGAGCATAAGGGTAAAAAACATACCATCATTCGCAGCGTCTTCTATCCTGCTGTTAGTTCTCTTTTTATGGACAGTATATGAAATCCAGAGTTTTCCCCAATGTACGTGTACAAGGTCCAGTGACAGCCTCCATTTATAGGAAAGCTATCACAGAACATTATAAAATATTAGGCTTATCCAGTATAATGGCAGCTGGTCTTATATTTCACTACAAGCCAGGCAAGACTGACATAGGACTACACCTATTAAGAAAACATATTTGTATCCCTGACATTCTTATGAAATTACAAAAATATTCTCTTCTGTCACATGCCACATTTTACTACATATGATCCCTCAGAGACACCATAGGGCGACACACAGGATGCTTCCTGGTCTGTAATATGGATCCAAAAGGGTTCAGCCCTACACATCAGCCCCATGTTTCTAGTAGATGGAGTAAAGGAGGTTTAGCAGGACAGGTAGCATGAAGAATAAGATAAGTGTAGTTGTCCCATCAGTCCTCAGTATAGGTATCACATGGTTAGATATTCTGCCTGTCTGCTCTGTACTATGTATTTCCAAGAGCTTTCTGTCATCCTCTAGATACTATTAACTTCTCTTTTCTTTGTGCCAGAATCTACGCCGCAGAACTTGTTTGTGGACTTCAATATCTTCATTCCAAGGGCATTGTCCACCGGTAAGTATATTCCTATTGTCTTTAGTCAGGTCTAGAATCCCAGATAATATTTATATAGTATATTCAGTATTATACGGAAGGTGTGTGTACAATGTACATATCCCTGGAGTCCAGTATAGACATCATCCTGCTGACTGCAGTGACTCCCTAGATGGTGCAGGCTCCTATTAATGGTCTCCTGGTGATATAAAACCTCTTGGTCCTTGTGGCTGGTAATGTAAACTACAGGTGTGATAACCTAGCAGATTGTGCCGGATATCCAGGTATTAAATGCCAATATACACAGATAACTAATGGTAAGACGGGCAATGACTTTAACACCTTTTTTCTTTATTTCACAGAGATCTCAAGCCCAAGAACATCATGCTGACTGACACTGGCCATTTGAAGATTGCCGACTTCGGACTGGCACTTCTGAACATCTCTGAAGACCGGATGGCCGAAGGATCTGCAGGAACACCAGGCTTCATGGCCCCTGAGATGCTGGCTGGGGAGGAGTACGACGCTGGAATCGACTGGTATGCATTCGGCATCATTCTTAACATCATGGTCACCGGTAAGTCCAGATACCACCGAGGACGATTCAAGGCCTCCAATATGGAGGCGAAGATCATCATCAAAGAGGTGAGTATTCTCTATATGTAACACTGATCATACTATAACAGTAGTTTACTCAACAGAAGTAGATTGTCTTAAACCTAAGTATGAGTCCCAAAAAGTATATAAGCAGAAATCTTAATCATGATATATTTCTACTAAACATTATGGGGGAGATTTATCAAACATGGTGTAAAGTGACACTGGCTCAGTTGCCCCTAGCAACCAGTCAGATTCCACCATTCATTCCTCACAGACTCTTTTGAAAATGAAAGGTGGAATCTGATTTGCTAGGGAAAACTGAGACAGTTTCACTTTACACCATGTTTGATAAATCTCCACCTATATCCTTCTTACTTCCTGACACTGCTCCATTCCTATCTTCTCATCACTAAATTTCATCTGTTTCATTTTCAGCTCCTCCAGGAAGATCCGGACCAGCGCTTAGGAGTCCACGGTAACATCAGAGCCCATGCATTCTTCCAGGACATGGACTGGGACAAGGTACAAGCCCTTGGGATGAAACCACCACACATTCCATCAAAACGAAACAACCAGCGAGGCTTCAGACCGTTTGACATCACCAAGATGGAGGCAGAAGATGAGGAGAACGTGCCCGTATCAGCAGACGACCAGGCGTTGTTCGAAAGGTTTTCATTCATCACCTCCACCTGGAAAACCCTGGACAGCACCCCAAGAACACCATGAGGAAGAAGACGACCATCAGGAGGAAGCACACCATGGAGAAGACCACCAGGAGGAAGAGGACCATGGAGAAGACCATCAGAAGGAAGCACACAATGGAGAAGACCATCAGAAGGAAGTACACCATGGAGAAGACCATCAGAAGGAAGCACACCATGGAGAAGACCATCAGAAGGAAGCACACCGTGAAGAAGACTATCAAGAGGAGGCGTACCATCAAAAGCAGAACATCAGGAGAAGCAGAGGAATAAACATCAAGCCATCAGGACACGATAAGGAGAAGATCAGGACATCATGAGGAAAAGGCCCAGAGTTATCATCATTGGATGACGGCTTCCAGATTACTAACATCAATCTGGTGTAAGGAGGTGAGATTTTTTATTTTACTTTTACTAAACTTTGCATTTGGTTGTGCCTGATCATATCAGACACACCAAATGCAGACAAGAATCTTATGATACTATATATATAGTGGTACACTATATATATACTTCATAAAAGACTAAAAAACTTACAATTACATTTACCGGTAACTACCGGTGAGTGTAATTTCACATTCCCCCCTCTTCTATGATATCTATGGTCATCGGCGAAGGGGAAATGAGGTGCGGAAAGGCCGGCTATTAAGGGGTGGAGGAGGCCGGACCTTTTTTTTTTTTTTCTTACATTTAATAAAATTGAAATATGTTACAGCATGGAGAGAAAGGAACTGCTGCACATCACACCTATGGCTGACACTAATGCCACTCGGCTACATATTCGGCTAACAATTGTCAGGATGTTGGTATATAATTTGATCAAACCATATTGCCCCATGTACCACATGCCGGTCTCCTGGTTCACATGGGTCCCTACACCAACTCCACACTGTGTCGGTCAGCGAACGCTAACCCAGCAAAGCAAGCACAAACAGGGAAGGGAGGCCACAGAATGGCCCTGCAACGCCAATGTCACAGGAAGAGACCCAAAATGCCCCCCCAAAACCCAGTTGTCACCACCGGCGGAGAAAGCTGCCGCCAAACAACACAAGTGTGAATATGCTCTTGTACTCACCATTACTGCTGCAGATAGAATGGGAAAGATAGGAGGTACTGACATGTGAGCGCAGGTGTATCCTGCTAATTTGGGTACAAGAGCATATTCACACTTGTGTAGTTTGGCAGCAGCTTTCTCCGCCGGTGGTGCCAACTGGGTTTGGGGGGGGGGGGGGGTTTGGGGGTTTGGGTTTGGTCCTGTGACATTGGGGTTGCAGGGCCATGGCCTTCCTTCCCTGATTGTGCACGCTTTGCAGGGTTATCGGTCACTGACTGACACAGTGTGGAGTTAGTGTAGGGACCCATGTGAACCAGCATACCGGAACGTGGTACATGGGGCAGTATGGTTTGATCAAATTATATACCACCATCCTAGCGTTGGTTTTTAAATGTAGCTGAGTGGCATTAGTGTCAGCCATAGGTGTGATGTGCAGCAGCTCCTTTCTCTCCATGTTGTATTTTATTTTTTTCCCTTTTCTGAGCAGTTGGCACTCCCCTTTGTAAGACCCACATGACCCAAATTAGCAGGATACACCGGTGCTCACGTCAGTACCTCCTATGTTTCCCATTCTATCTGCAGGAGTAATGGTGAGTACAAGAACATTTTCACACTTGTTTTGTTTGGCGGCAGCTTTCTCTGCCAGTGGAGCCAACTGGGTTTTGGGGGGGCACTTTGGGTCTGGTCCTGTGAGATTGGGGTTGCAGGGCCATTCCATGGCCTCCCTTTCCTGTTTGTGCACGCTTTGCGGGGTTAGCGGTCACTGACCGACACAGTGTGGAGTTGGTGTAGGGACCCATGTGAAAGAGGAGACCAGCACGTGGTACATGGGGCAAAATGGTTTGATCAAATTATATACCAACATCCTGGCATTGGTTTTTAAATGGAGCTGAGTGGCATTAGTGTCAGCCATAGGTGTGATGTGCAGCAGCTCCTTTCTCTCCATGTTGTATTTTATTTTTTTCCCTTTTCTGAGCAGTTGGCACTTCCCACTGTAAGACCCACATGACCCAAATTAGCAGGATACACCGGTGCTCACGTCAGTACCTCCTATCTTTCCCATTCTATCTGCAGGAGTAATGGTGAGTACAAGAACATATTCACACTTGTGTTGTTTGGCGGCAGCTTTCTCCGCCGGTGGAGCCAACTGGGTTTTGGGGGGGGCACTTTGGGTCTGGTCCTGTGACATTGGGGTTGCAGGGCCATTCCATGGCCTCCCTTCCCTGTTTGTGCAGGCTTTGCGGGGTTAGCGGTTGCTGACCGACACAGTGTGGGGTTTGTGTAGGGACCCATGTGAACCAGGAGACCGGCACGTGGTACATGGGGCAATATGGTTTGATCAAATTATATACCAACATTCTGACGATTTTTTTAAATGTAGCCGAGTGGCATTAGTGTCAGCCATCGGTGTGATGTGCAGCAGCTCCTTTCTCTCCATGCCGTAAAATTAAAATATGTGCCATGCCATGAGAACTTTATGATACTATTTATATAGTGTTTCACTATGTGTATACATAATTAGGAAATAATCATACAGTTTTATTTACTGGTGATTAGCAGTAAATGTAAACTACTGGTTACTGAAGTGAAGGGTGAGGGGGCTGAACATAGAAGGTGTGCGGCAGTGCAGCTTAAAGAGATCTCTGACTTGAAACATAGTTGGAGGCTGCTAATACCACGACTCTCTCAACATACGCACAGCACCTCTGTCACCAGCTTTTAAAGTGACAAGGGGCTGTGTGTTCGGAGCTCTATATACACAGCACCTGTGTCAGAATGAAGCTGCTGACATAGGGACTGTGTAATGGGGAAGCTGGTGCCCCCCAAACTTTGCATCCCACCTATTGCTATGCCCCTGCCTATCGGTATTGGTAATGGAAAAATGAGGTTAGTGATGGAGAACTTTTAGGACACCCTGAATTTTGGCCTTAAGAGCCAGGCTAATTTTCGTTTTTGCATTATTATTTTTTTCATCCTCGCCTCTAAGAGCCATAGTGCTTTTATTTTTTAACCTACAGGGCTGTAAGGGGTCTTAATTTTTGTGCCACGATCTCTAGTTTTCACTGCCACCATATTTGTATAGGTAGGGTGTTTTAAATGCTATTGGTTTTTTTTGTGACATATAATGTAACAAAAAATCAGCAGTTCTTTTTTGCTTTTTTCATTTACGCCATTCACCATACAGGAACACTATTGTTGTATTTTAATAGATCGGACAATTACGCACACTACCATACATAATATATGTATTTATTTATAGGTATTTTTAAGTGTTTTATATATAAAATGGGAAAGTAGGGTGATTTAAACATTTATTGGGGAGGGGCTATGGCATGTTTTTTAAAACTTTTTTTAATTTTTTATTTTACACTTTTTAAGTCTCTCTTGGGGACTATTACATTGATTTAGTACATTATATACACTGATCAATGCTATGCCATACCATAGCATTGATAAGGTTTATCTGAGGTCGGACATTGACAATGACACAGCATTGATCAGTGTTATCTACTAAAAAAAAACATCCTAATATTCTACAAAATAATCCCAAAATAAATTAAATTTTGTCCAAATGTTGTAATGTGGTGTCAAGGTGAGCCCAGACTTTGGGAGACATGTTATCCCCATCTGCCCCTAGAAATACATCAAAGGGATCACATATATGGCAGAGTAGTAAAGGCTTCTTAAAATTTGGGCAAAGTCAATGCCGCAAGAGCCAGGTGGCACTTCAATGTAAGAACTTTAGCAATAATAAGGAAAACAATGTGAATGAAATAAAAAGCTTTCTCTGAACTGCTCCAGTAACAATGCGATATATGCAATGCGCTGCACAGAGTGTAACAAAGGGTATATAGGCTGGACTTCAAGAAAAATTAAAGGTCAGAATAGCAGAACATACATACAACTTTGCACATACAAGCAGTAGACGTCCATCAGCAGCGTCTAAGCACTTTTCACAGATGCACCATGGCTCTGTGGGCACTTTCAGGGCATTTGCATTGGAACGTGTCATATTGCCATTGAGAGGTGGGGAAATCACACAAAGGCTTCAGGATCGCGAGGCCTTTTGGATTTTCCAGATTGGAACCTGTGAACCAGATGAATAAATCCAGGATAATGCTTCTGCATTATTAATGTACCGTATAGGACATACATAACGTTATAATGTGTACAGTGATATGTTCTCATGTGCATCCATGGTTCATACATATTATATCTTACATGAAGTTTTGTAATCAGTTTAATATCAGTGTATATGGATACAAAATGCACGTTTGTAACAGGTCAGTCGGCTACGACAAAGGATACAAGCTGAAACACATGGGTGTCTGCCTGCGATGTTGGTCCATGGGGTCTATATGGCTTTTAAGGATCTATAACTAAATATCAACCTGCACTAAACGCGGAGCCCAGCAGTTCCTTTTGGATATACTACATGTGGTTGGAGTGAGGACTCATATGTACCAGGTGTGAGGAGGTGGTGAGCTGGCTACATCCTTTTGCATTGCACAGAGGTAAGCATTAGAGATGAGCGAACCTCGAGCATGCTCGAATCTATCCGAACCCGAACTTTCGGCATATGATTAGCGGTGGCTGCTGAACTTGGATAAAGCCCTAAGGCTATGCGGAAAACATGGATATAGTCATTGGCTGTATCCATGTTTTCCAGACAACCTTAGAGCTTTATCCAAGTTCAGCAGCCCCCGCTAATCAAATACCGAACGTTCGGGTTCGGATCGACTCGAACCCGAACCCGGTTCGCTCATCTCTAGTAAGCATGTAACCTCCAGCAGTCAGAGAAAACAATCAGGACCCCCGCAGGCGTCCTGATCGGACAGTGGCAGAAGCGCAGCTCCTGTTGCTGATGCCTAAATGCTGCAGCGTTTCATGGTAAAGGGGTTAATGGCGGCGTCCGTGCGATCGCTGCTGTCTGTCATTATCTGTGAGGACCCAGCTGATAGCAGCCGCTCTCTATAAAGTGACCACAGCTCAGTACGTCTTATTGCGGGAAGTCGCTCCTTTCAGTGACGTGCAGGTACGTCATTTTGTGTCAATGGGGTAAAGAAGAGAAAGGAGGGAAGATTTTTTTTTTCATGTTTTTATTTAAATTTTAATGTGTGGCATTGGATGTGTCTGGCCATACCAGGAGCACCACATGTCCAGATGAGAGCATTATAATACTATATATAGTGTTGCACTAAGTGTATACTTCATAATAACATAATGTCATGTAACCATGACAAGGTGGCATCCTCTTCGTCTAGAGGAAAGAAGGTTTCACCACCAGCACAGACGCGGCTATTAAGAGGTGGAGGAGGCCATGCTTTTTTTTTTTTATAAAATTGAAATTTGTGGTGAAGTTGTGCCTGACTATACCAGGAGCAGCACATGCCAGCTGAGAACATTATCATACTATATATGTGTGTATTAAACTACGTGTAGACGGAGCCAATTTTCATTTTTGCGCTATCGTGTTTTCCTCCTCGTGTTTAAAAAGCCATAGTGCTTGTATTTTTTCACCTACAGACCCACATAAGTCTTTAGTCTGATTGTATTTTGTGCAGTGAAATAATAAAATGCCATTATTTTTTTTATTTGGGGGGGGGGGTTGTGTTCACGTCATTCGCCCTATGGTAAAACTGACATGTTATGTATCTTCCTCAAGTCAGTACAATAGGAGACTTCCATAACTCTTATTTTATTTGACAGCTTTTAAAAAATTTAAACCTTTTAACCTCTGTACTTTCTATCGGTACTTTGATTGTGTATATGCAATTTTTTTCTGGATTTGATGCAACCAAAAATGCACAATTTTGTACTTTGCAATTTTTTTTTCCACTTGCGCTGTTTACCATTCTACATTAGTATTGAGGTAATTTAATAGGTCGGGTGATTACGCACACGGTGATAGCAAATATGTTTATTTATTTCTCTTCATAAAATGGGGAAAGCGGGTGATTCAAACCTTTACTAGGGGTGGGGATTTTTTATTAATAATTTATTTCTTTTTTTAACTTATAAAGTAAACTAAAGTCCCCCAGGGGGGGCTTCTAATACAACTACACTGATCTATCATATAGATCAGTGTAGTATACATAACACAGCACTGATCCATTACATCAGTGCTGTAATACTCTGGTCTGCTGGAGACCAAATCTGTAGATTACCGACCCGAGACCAGCATCATGCCCACGCTGAGGCCCGGGCTGGTAAGAGAAAGGGACCCCCCCTTCGGCCGTTGCATCGCGGAGGGAATCCAGCCACTAGACCACCACTGATCCCCTATAGAAGACGTTTCGAGTCCGCATCAGACACCAGGAAGCGGGGACGGAGAGCCGCGATACGAGACCCACTGCTGGAACCGGGGAGGTGAGTGACATCGTTTCCCTCAGCCAGATCCCAAAATAGCCCCCCCCCGCTGGAGTACCCCTTTGATGCCCAGGGCCTATTTTTCAAATCTGACCTGTCTCTCTTTATGTAGTGATAACTCTGTGATGCTTTTAACTATCGCGGTTATTCTGAGATTGTTTTTTCATGCCATATTCCTCTTTATGTTTGTGGTATACTTTGGTTGATACAGTTTTTTGTTAAAAAAAAAACACATTTGCGCAAAAATTTTAAACATTTACTATCCTTTATATTCAAAATTCTCTTTTTCTGAGAAAAATTGTTATGTCACATTAACTAATTATTACTGCAACATCTACAACATGTCTAATTATGGTGACGTCATTTGGTGAACGTCCTTTTACTTTTTAGGATGTTAGAGGGCTTCGAAATTTTGCAGTGATTTTTCAAATTTTTATGAAAATTTCAAATTCAGATTTTTTTAGGGACCAGTTCAGTTCTAAAATGGATTTGTAGGGACCTGTATGTTAGTTACCCCCATAAATCTCTCCACTGTAAAAACTGCACACCTCAAAGTATTCAAAGTAACATTTCATAAGTGTATTAACCCTTTAGGTGTTTCGCAGAAATTTAAGCACGTTGGAGGGGAAATTTTACATTTTCATTTTGTTGGCAGATATTCCATTTTAATCCATTTTTTTCCTCTAACACAGCAAATACTAAATGAAAAATGAAACTCAATATTCATTCCACATGTTTTAATGTTTCTAGAAATCCCTCATATGTGGCCGCAATGCATCACCTGACTCAACCACAGGTTTCAGACATGACAGAAGCCTTGTGTATATTTGGGGTCTTTTCTTATTTCTGTTTTTTTATAGCCATTATACCATGTCGCAGAGGCCTTGCGGTGTCAAAATATTAGTGTAAGACGAGTTGATGTTTCCATCGGTACCATTCAGGGGTACTTGTGACACCCTGATCATTATTTATTACATTTTTTATGAGGTGGTACGAATAAAAAACACAATGTAGCAGCGGTGTTTCATCATTTTTTTGTACCCCATTTACTATACGTCACATATGTCTATAGATGAGCAAATACTGCACTATTCGAAAGATTTGAGTTCGATCGAATATGTGATTGAATTTCGAATCTAAAATAACTTTACTAAAACAGCTAAATAATTGTTTAGCTGTTTTAATAAAGTTTATGCTCCCTGGGAAAGCAGGGAAGCAGTATTACCGAATGGTATTACCGGCAATAGTAATTGCCGGCAATTATACCGTTCCCTTTAATAGTTAATGTTTAATTAATAAAGCAAATTTTCGTTATAAGAAAGCTATTTTCGTTGTACAATTGTATAATTAAATGAATCAATGCTTTTGCAATTAAATATACTGTTAATAAAAAAAATAAATATATAAATAAATATATATATATTTATTTACAGTATATTTAATTGAAAAAGCATAAATTCGTTTTAATTATGCTATTGTACAATGAAAATAGCTTTCTTAGAACAAAAATGTGCTTTATTAATTAAATATTAACTATTACAGAAAGCTGTATTATTGCTGGCAATTACTATTGCCGGTAATACAGTTCAATGTAATACATAATTAATACTTTACTTTAGGGTGCGTTCACACCTACAGGATCCGCAGCAGATCAGCAGCAGATTTGATGGTGCAGATTTGATGCTGTGTCCAGTTATTTAAATGAAATCTGCTGCGGATCTGCAGCAGAAAATACTCTGCGGATCCGGTAAGTGTGAACGTACCCTTAATTAAAACAGCAAATGTTTCTTTTAATTATGCTATTTTTTTATCACAATAGCAACATTAGAAGAAACATTTTGATTTATATGTCCGGTCGGCTGAGCGGACATATAAGGAGTCAGAGCTGGCACACTGAGCTCAGTGTGCTAGGGACCGGCGAAGAGAGAAGACAGAAGAGAGAAGAACTGGGAGGGTGAGTAGAAAGCTCTCCCCCCTCCCTTGCACTGCACCCATCCCAGCATGGTTTGGGTGCAGTCTGACATGTCTGGCCCCCAAGGGGTTAAGTGGGGACCCTTACTTAACCCCCTGGGGGTCAGATTGTTCAGTTTGGCACCCAAAGGGTTAAGGGGGATGCAATGCATTCTCCCTTAACCCCTTGGGTGCCACACTGTTAGCAGAGATCTGTAAAGATGCTGCATGCTGTAAGGTGCACAACACCGCTCCTGTTTGTGTGTTTTTTTGTGTATTTCTCCCTTTTTGTTTTTCAGATATCGGTATCATGTGGATTCCGACTGATTCGGTGGACTACGTCGATGACCAGCGGTTGTTGGGATTTTTTTAAATAAAATGCTCAACAAGGGGTGTGGGGGTGTTTTTATTTGAATAAAAAATATTTTTCACTTGTGTCTTGTCTTTATTTCTTTACTATATAGACTTGGTAGTGGAAGCCGTCTAATAGACATTAGCCAGTATAAAATGGCTAACACTAACCCCCCAACTATTACCCCAGTACCCAATGCCACCAGGGGTACTGGGAAGAGCATCAAAATTGGCGCTTCTGGACTGGGCGGCAGCAGGCTGGTAATATTAGGCTGGGGGGGCCAAAATAAATGGCCCTTCCCACCCTGGTGTTACTAGGCTGCTGTTGTTTGTTTTTTAACCCGGCTGGTTATGAAAATAGGGGGAACCTTACACGTTTTTTTTAATTTATTTATTTTTTTAAATGCGTAGGGTTCTCCCTATTTTCATAACCAGCCGGGTTAAAAACCAAGCAACAGCAGCCTAGTAACACCAGGATGGGAATGGCCATTTGTTTTGGCCCTCCCCATCCTAATATTACCAGCCTGCTGCCGCCCAGTCCAGGAGCGCCAATTATGACGGTCTGGGACCACTGGCACAAAGCTCTTCCCAGTACCCCTGGTGGCAATGGGTACTGGGGTAATAATGGGGGGTTAGTGTTAGCCATTTTATACCGGCTAGCACTAAGCCCTGACTTAGTAATGGATTCCGTCTATTAGACCTCTTCCACTACTAAGTCTATATAGTAAAGAAATAAAGACAAGACACAAGTGAAAAATATTTTTTATTCATAAAAAACACCCGTACAGTCCTTGTTGACCATTTAAAAAAAAATAAAAATCCCAACAACCGCTGGTCATCGACATAGTCCACAGAATCCGACGTCATCCACAAAATACCGATATCTGAAAAACACCTTACAGTATGCAGCATCTTTACAGATCGCTGCTTACAGTGTGGCACCCAAGGAATTAAAGGAGGATGCATTGCATCCCCCTTAACCCTTTGGGTGCCATACTGAACAATCTGGCCCCCAGCGGGTTAAGTAAAGGTCCCCACTTAACCCCTTGGGGGCCAGACAGCTGAGCGGACATATAAATCAAAATGTTTCTTCTAATGTTGCTATTGTGATAGAAAAAAAATTGCATAATTAGAAGAAACATTTGCTGTTTTAATTAACGTAAAGTATTAATTAAGTATTACATTGAGCTGTATTACCGGCAATAGTAATTGCCAGCAATAATACCGCTCCCTGTAATTGTTAATATTTAATTAATAAAGAACATTTTCATTCTAATAAAGCTAAATATACATTTATTTATATATATATATTTTTATTAACAGTATATTTAATTGCAAAAGCATTGATTTGTTTTAATTAAGCTATTATACAACGAAAATAGCTTTATTAGAACGAAAATGTGTTTTATTAATTAAATATTAACAGGGTGCGGTATTATTGCCGGCAATTACTATTGCCGGTAATACCATTCCCTGTAATACTGCTTCCCCAGATGCATTCCAGAGGTGTTTGCATCACTTTCTAAAGATGTCTTGGACTTGGTGACCTCCGATTTTTCGAATCTTGATTTCCAGGTCCCAAGGATTTTTCTCCCATAGACTATAATGGGTTTCGATATTCGATCGAATAGTCAAATATCGGGAGCTATTGGTATAGAATCCAATTGAATCGAATATTTTACTATTCGCTCATCTCTACATATGACATGTTATCTTTATTTGTCAGATCGGTACGATTACAGTTATATTCTATTTATATAGCTTTTGTTATAGTTTATGGCATTTATACTATAAAAACTGTTTGTGTCTTGCATATTGTAAAACCTGTACTATTTAAATTTGTTCGCCAATGGAGTTATGTATTTTTTTTGCGGCATAAGTTGACGCTTTTAGTGGTACACCTTTTGGATACATGTGTCGTTCTTATTTCTATATTTTTTAGGAGGCGGGATTAACAAAAAATTTTTAATAAATGTAAAGGGTTAGGTAAATAGGTAAATATGTGTACTTTAGTTATAGGGGATCATTTATTAAGGGGGATAGGGAATGTGCATATTTATTTATTTTAATTTATTTATGTATTTATTTAATTTATTTGTTTTAATTAATTATTTATTTATGTATTTATGTGTGCGTGTGTTTTGTTTTTTTACACTTTTCAGGTATATATATAGTATAATGCATTACAGCACATGATGTGTGCTGCAATGCATTATACTGTATAGTGAATGAGCTGTCAGCTATACAGCTGGCAGCTCATTCAAACGATCACGTCCCTGCATCAGTGCAGGGGCCTGATCGTTATATAGCATAGCAACCCAGGCGCACCGGGAAGCGTTTGGGTTACTATGGTACGGGGGGGGGGAGAGACAGAAGAGGAAGGGGGGGCCAGAGGGAGAATTAAGCAGTGGCGGCGGGAGGAGGCAGCGTGTCGCAGCCTCCTCCCGCCAATCGGGTCACAGATCTCCCCATGGTCGCATCAACTGCGGCGTCTATGCTGTTAAAGCGACTCCGTACCCACAATCTGACCCCCCCCCCCCCAAACCACTTGTACCTTCAGATAGCTGCTTTTAATCCAAGATCTGTCCTGGGATCCGTTCGTCAGGGGATGCAATTATTGTCATAAAAAACTTTTAATCCAGCAGCGCTGTGTCTAACGGCCGGGGCTTACATTTGTATATGCATTAAGCTGGCACAACTTCTCTGTCCTTCCTCCCCACCCTCCTCATCATTAGGAATGATCCAGGCAGATTGCATCCTATTCCCCACCCGTGGAAGCCCGGCACATGGGCCGGATCGTTAATACACCCAGGTCCGATTCTTGCTTTTCTGCTGCCTGAGGCGAAAATTTAAATGGCGCCCCTCTCTGTTTTTCAGTTCACAGCAGCTTCTGTGCAGGCATTAATTGGTAGTTGCTTGCACTTTTTCCCATGTAAACAGGAATGCGTGGGTAACTATCATGAAGTTATCCAGAATTCAGCTGCTTTCTTGCAAAAACAGTGGCACCCCTGTCCCAAGATTGTGTGTGGTAATACAGTGCAGCTCCATTCATTTCAATAGAAGCACCACACACTATGCGCACTGAATATAATACCACACACTGCAACTCCTGGATATAATGCTGCCACACATGGTGTACCCCCTGAATACACTGCTGCCACATACCGTGCCCTCTGATTTAAATAATGCCAGACACAATGTGCCCCCTGAAATGTAACACATATATAACAGTGAAAATAACTGTGCCCATATTACTGATGCCAAATATATTAGGCCCTAAGAAAATTATAATGTTACATGGGAGCTAACAAATACTGGTCAAGTGCCCTCCTGAGACAGGGCAGTGTCTCACAATAAATGATGGCTCCTTTCACTAGTGCCTAACCACAATCTGAGTTTCCCAGTGATGGTGACACAGTATGAAGAGGGGAACACACATTAAATGAATGTCTTACGGGGCTGCAAGATGTACACTGTGTCCCAAGCAGCAGAGGAGGGAATCTGCACTTTCTGTTTCATGTGCCGTGACTGTGAGCTCCCTGACCCCATCCCTCCCTGACCTCACTGACCCCATCATGATCACTCACCACACAGCGGCCTCCCGAGTCAGCACCTGCCCAGAGGAGGACGACAACAGCAGCAGCAGCAGCCGAGGAGGACGACAACAGTTAGCAGGAGCAGTGTGGTCAGTAAGGGGGAGGGGGACACCAGCAGCCTGCTCTGCACTGTGAGGAACGTCCTGACATGTCAGAAGCCGGAGCAGAGCGCCCACCAAGCACAGCCCCCGCCTCCAACCACAAATTAGGTTCAGGACCTGTGTGTGACACTTACGCTGCACACACACAGGTCCTGAACTTTATTATTCTAAGCGCAGGGGTGGCTTGGGAAGGGGGGAAGAGAGCACATGCTAAATAGATAGGGAGGCTGCTGTCCGCTGCACACACCAGAGAACACTGAGTGAGTTGGTCTGACTGACTTAACTAAAATGTCGGGCCCAGTTGCCATCCCTCAGACACCTGAAAATCTGCCGCCTGAGGCCAAGTGCTCACATGGCCTCATGGCAGAAACGGCCCTGAATACACCTGTGCAAAGCTCAAACAGCAGTAAATGTTACTGGAGTATTCCTAATGATGAGAAGGGTGGGGAGGAAGGACATAGAGGTGGTGCCAGCCTAATGCATATACAAATGTAAGCCCCGGCCGTTAGACACAGCGCTGCCAGATTAAAAGTTGTTTTTATGACAATAACTGCATGCCCTACCAAACGGACCCCAGGACAGATCTTGGATTAAAAGCAGCTATCTGAAGGTACAAGCAGTTTGGGGGGGTCAGATTGTGGGTACGAAGTCACTTTAATTGACCAGGGGGGAGCACGGCTCCTCTCTGGGCAGTGGCAGTGGGAGGAGGCTGTGTGAGACAGCCTCCTCCCGCTGCCCGATCTCACCTAGGGACAGCAGGGGGAGGCAGAGAGAGTATGATGTCCAGGGACGTCATGATGCAGTTTGGCACTGCTTTTCATGACGTCCCTGGATGTCATATTGGGGGAAGGCGTTAAAGAAGCGATACAGATTTTGTTCAAAAGGGGCCAGCACCAAAGTCGCTTCAAAAGGGCTCGTATCAAAGTCGCTCCTAGAGTGTTGGTAACAAAGTTACCCCTTAAAGGAGAAGTCCGGCCAAAACTATTTTTTAATATGTTATTACTTATGGAAAGTTAGACAAATTTCTAATGTACATTAATTATGGGAAATGCACATATAGGGCTATTTCCCTTAATTTAGTAGATCAGGGAGACTTCAGATTCTCTGAAATATTGTGACATCACGAACCGGGGGTGTAATTACAATGAAGTGTCCAGCAGGGGGCGCACTATATATATAGAAGTCAATGAGTACCATTGACTTCTATATATAGAGCGCCCCTGCTGGACACTCCATTGGATTTACAATGGATGTGTATGTAAATGTAATACAGTATACAGTGTTTTTGATTGATTACATTTATGGAATACTTTGGGGAGCAAGTGTCTTTGCTCCCTAAAGTAATCCATAAATGTATTTAACCAGTACATTTGGAGGGCACCTGCTCGCTGCTGCTGCTGCCACATATACACAGTACTACTCCTCCCATTATCTGCTCCCCCCCCCCCCCCGCAGGGAGCACGGCGCTCCCAGTGCTTCCTGTCCCTGGCCAGCATGCAGTACGGACCGGGAGGCGGTATGTGGGAGCAGAGAGCGGCGGGCAGCGGCGGCGGAGAGAGGCGGGATAGTTAGAAATTGTTAGCTAGGAGGGGGAGCGGCGGAGGGGGCATGCTGAAGCCCTTGTGAGGAGCAACTGTGCGGCGGCGTTATGGGGATAGCACAGGTACTACTCCCCCATTATCTGCTCATACTATGAGCAGATAATGGGAGGAGTAGTACTGTGTATATGTGGCAGCAGCAGCAGCACCGAGCAGGGAGGGAGACGGGAGGTAGATGCATAGGTACATCTCTGCCCACCTGCTCGGTGCCCTCCAAATGTACTGGTTAAATACATTTATGGATTACTTTGGAGAGCAAGGACACTTGCTACCCAAAGTATTCCATAAATGTATTCAATCAAAAACATACTGTATATTACATTTACATACACATCAATTGTAATTCCAATGGAAAGTCCTGCAGGGGTGCACTATATATAGAAGTCAATTGTACTTATTGACTTCTATATATAGTGCGCCCCCTGCTGGACACTTCATTGTAATTACACCCCCGGTTTGTGACGTCACAGTATTTCAGAGAGTCTGAAGTCTCCCTGATCTACTAAATTAAGGCAAATAGCCCTATATGTGCATTTCCAATAATTAATTTACATTACAAATTTGTCTAACTTTCCATAAGTAATAACATATTAAAAAATAGCTTTGGCCAGAGTTGTCCTTTAAAGGGCCAGCACCAAAAAGTGCCCGTACCTAATACACCGTTAACAGAAAGTAAGTGCCATGGGTCGTTAAAGGGTTAAAGTCCGCAGGGGCACTCTGGAAGTTACAGTTAAA
Organism: Dendropsophus ebraccatus; assembly: GCF_027789765.1. Classification (NCBI taxonomy): domain Eukaryota; kingdom Metazoa; phylum Chordata; class Amphibia; order Anura; family Hylidae; genus Dendropsophus; species Dendropsophus ebraccatus. The sequence goes on along the minus strand of NC_091461.1, from coordinate 103,742,188 downwards.
GGGGCTCTCTTTTGAAGCACTTTGAATTTTCTCCTGGAAATACACATCTAGTTTTATGTTCTGTTTCTTTTTCTTGTATACCGATTGACCATTTCTTAGTTATGGTCTTTATATACTTTCTATTTACATTGAAAGAACTTTTCCTGTTACAGCTGTATCTCACCACTGCAATGTTTATTGTACTCCTTGTAAAATGTAATAAAACATCCGTTTATATGGTCATACTGTATATTCTGTCCATACTGCAGTTCTTTCCTGCTTGAATCCAAATGGTAGCGGATGTGACATAGACAGAAAGTACAGCCATACAGTAAGTCGGGAAAAAATTCTTTCTCCTTGTGAGGAGCCAGCTGGCAATGGATGGACTATTAGGGTCCTATTACACTGAGCGATTATTAACGAATAACGACTAACGATAAACGATCACATTAACCTGAAATAGTTCACCACATTACACAGAACGATAATTGTTAATTACGATCGTTACTATGGTCGTTATTGCGATGGTTACTATGATCGCTTATTCCTTCTAATCCCAGAAAAACAATGAACAATGTGCAATTACACTGAACGATTAGTGAAAAAACGCGGAACTTGAGTGAACGAACGTTGAATTACAGCGGAAAATTAGCAAACGATTAGCCAACGATTAACGATAATCTTAGGTTCAGATCTAAATAAACGATCAACAACATTTCGATCGTTGCCTGCAATGACACAGGAGGATTATCGTTTAAATTCGAACGATTTAACACTTTTTCGCACGGTAATATTATCGTTTGCATAATCGTCAACTATTAACGATCTCAAACGACCGCTATTGCGAAAGACCTGAAAACGTTCACTCATTTCCATGGAACGATAATCATTACTTATGATCGTAATTGCGATCGTTTTTCTTCGCTATTTCTTCACTATTGCGTTCGTATCTACTGCAAACGACCGAACAACATCTTATTCAATGCGAACGATTTGCGAACGTTTTGCGAACGAGCAACGATAAAGATAGGTGCAGGTCTTATAAAGCGATCAACGATTTCTCGCTCGGTCGTTAATCGTTAACTGCATTTCAACCGAACGATTATTGTTTAGATTCAAACGATTTAACGATAATCTGAACGATAATCGTCCGGTGGAATAGGGCCCTTAGGGTCATGCTATCTGATTGGAATAATTAACACAGTTTTCTTCCCAGATGGGAGATCTGTGTCTCCGGTGTCAACATCGAACTCTTAAAGGGGTTATCCAACGCTACACAAAAATGGCCACTTTCTTCCAGAGACAGCCCCTCTCTTGTCTCCAGCTTGGGTGGGGTTTTGTAACTCATTTCCATTGAAGTGAATGGAGCTTAAATGCAAACCGCACCTGAACTGGAGTCATGCTGTCTCTGGAAGAAAGTGGCCATGTTTTTGTAGCACTGGATAACCCCTTTAAGGGTGCCTTCACACGTACCATATCGCGTACCATGTGCGTATTTATCACACCAAACTCGCACAAAACTCGCATGAAAGTAGCTGCGTTTTTTGTGGTGTTGAACTCGCATGTAAGTTCAATAAAAGATCCAATAAAAATCGCACCAAACACGCAGCGAGAATACACATACATTGACTTGATAGCAAGCAGTATCGCTGCGGATTTATGTGCGAGAAACTCACACCGATAAATACGCAGCGAAACGGTACGTGTGAACAGACCCTAAAGGGTACAAACACACTGGGCATATCCGCAGAGGATTTCCCGCTGCAAATTCGCACCGAGATCCGCAGCAGATCTGTGCCCTGTACACTCTATGGGCAGACAAATTGCTGCGAGTATGTCAGCAGCCCCACCCCTGTTAACCACCCCGCTGCCAGAGTGTATAAATCACCTGTTCCCCACTCCGGCTTGCTTCGGGGGTTGCCGACACGTCCTGGTCGGCCAATCAGTGCACTGCCCCACCGCAGTGCACTGATTGGCTGAGCGGAGCGTAAAGACACCGGGAGCCCAGAAGCAAGCCAGAGCGGGGAGCAGGTAAAGTATACACTCCGGCGGCAGGGGGTTAACGGGGCAGGAATTCGCAGCGAGAAAATCCACTGCGGATACACCCAGTGGTGGAGATTTATCAAACATGGTGTAAGTGAAACTGGCTCAGTTGCCCCTAGCAACCAATCAGATTCCACTTTTTATTCCTCACAGATTCTTTGGAAAATAAAAGGTGGAATCTGATTGGTTGCTAGAGGCAACTGAGCCAGTTTCACTTTACACCATGTTTGATAAATCTCCCCCAGTGTGTTTGTACCGTAATAGGCCAAGCCGTAAATACCCTTATACAAACAATAGAGCACAGGGATGTTTTACAAAACCCTAGGGGATAAGGGGTATGTTTTGTGAGTACAATGTGTTGGATCTATTTTGGGCACTTTAATAATAAATATAGCCATGAAAAAAAAAGTATGTCCCACAGGAAGTGGGGTATTTTTTCAGTCTGAAACAGTGCTCCCTGCTGCCACCTCTGACTGTGACAGGCCAGACCAGTAGCAAACTTCCGTAAAAAAACTCTCCTCTTCTGGACAATTCTCATCAAGGACAGGTGGCAGCAGGGAGTGCCTTGCCAGACAGGAATAAATGCAGTTTCCTGCAGGTTAACAGCAGCTGATAAGTACTGGAAGAGTACTGGACAAGATTTTTTAAATAGAAGTAGAATAGAGAAGTCTGTATACCTTTCTGGCACCAGCTGATATGACTTTTTTTCCTCCAGAGTATCCCTTTAAATTTTAGGGGTATATTCATATGTGGTAGGTTGTTGCAGAAATGTCTACAAATATTCCATTGATATAAATGCGGTTTGCACACATCTATGTCATTATCATAGAGTAAGGGTACTATTACACGGAACGATTTTTAACGATTAACGACTAACAATAACGCAACCGAGATTGTTTATTGTTAACCTGAAGTCGTTCACCATATTAGGGTGCGTTTACACAGAACGATTTATCTGACAGATTTTGGAAGCCAAAGCCAGGAATGGATTTAAAAAGAGGATGGATCACAGTCTTTCCTTTATGACCTGATCCCTGTTTATAGTCTGCTCCTGGTTTTGGCTTCAAAGATCTGTCAGATAAATCTGTCTGTGTAAATGCACCATTACACAGAACGATAATCGTTAGTTATAATCGTTTATTCCTTCTGATCGCAGCTAAACAATGAACAATGTGCAATTACACTGAACGATTAGTGAGAAAGTGCGGAACTTGAGCAAACGAATGTGGAATTACAGCTAAAGATTAGCAAACGTTTAACGATAATTTTAGGTTCAGATCTAAATCAACGATCAACGACATACGAATGATTTTTCGATCGTTGCCTGCAATTACACAGAACGATTATCATTTAAATTCGAACGATTTCACGATTTTTCTTGTAATAGGGCCCTATGGGTTAGAAAATGGGTGGAAATGTTTTTCCACAGAAAAGATTATTTATCAGGATACAATACACACTATTATATATTTATTTCAATAAACATCCTTATTCCCATGAAGTAATGGGCAATGGTTTTCTAATATACTGTATTTAAACCCTTCACGACCCATGACGTAAGTGTACATCATGGCACCGCTAGGGGGTTCTACGTGACCCCGCTTTGAACCACAATCTGGACCATTTAAATGGTGCTGTCAAAACAGGTCTCCCAGACCATTACAGAGTGTCCATATAAGCCAGGGCTTTCCCCTGGAAACTTGGGTGACATTTTTGTTGTTGATCCTCATTGCTTGTGTACATATGATTGATCCCCACAGGTTAATAGCAAACATTGTCAGCCGCCCTAGTCATGTCCAGCAGAGAGCTAGCTACCCATGGAGCCACTGGCATTTCTGCAATGGGTGTCTAAATTGGGAACGTAAAAAAGTTGGGTGCTTTGGCCACGAAAATAAAATAAAGGACTATATTTGTTCATACTAAACATGAGGGGGTCGATATATATGCAGGAGCGCAAACTATACACCTCAGTTTCCAATGAGAATAACACCCAGCTTTCCCCTATTTTGCACCCTCTTAAATACACACAAAAAATACATAAATTTAAATATATACACATACCGTATACCTATCTCACAGACAGCATAAGGCAATGTTCTATATATGATATGGAATACTAATGCAGCACTACAATTATCAAACAATATCTGTATAACGTGGAAAAATAATATCACCGTACAAGTGTTTCTGCTGTACATTACTGACCAAAAATACCAACAATACCAGTATACAAGGGGCAAATATTATCACAATACATATTACCATCATATGATTACTGACCAGTACACCGAGACCAGAAATACCAAAAACACAAGGGATGAGTGAATTCACAATACTAGCAAATTGCTTTGCTAGGCTCCGCAGTCAGCTTGTCAGCCTGCTGCCTTTGAAATCCGAAGATTCCCAGAACTGGATCCAGCTTTTCCAGGCACTTGGAGCAGAGCGGCACGAAGTTCAAAGGCAGCTTGCTGGCAATCTGACCACCGATATGGCCCAAAAACATACTTTGTACGTCTTAAGTAGGTATAGGGGTGGTCCTCAGCTGCTACTAACTAGTCACGCCTGGCGGGCGGGAAAACTCTTGGTTAATCACACCTCAGGGATGGCCCCTATATGTGACGTTCCTATAAACTGACATTGTAAGGAAGGCTGATTAAGGGTGCCTTCACACACACCGAATCCGCAGCGGATTTAGCGCTGTAGATTCGTAGCGAAATCCACTGTGGATCCAGTGTCTGTTCATCCCTATGAGAATACATACTCGCAGAATTGACATCCCGCTGAGAGTATGTAAGTTAACCCCCCAGGGGCCAGAGCATAAGTCGCCTCCTACCCGCTCTGGCTTGCTTCTGGGGTTCCCGGCATCTGCTCAACCCGCTCAGCCAGTCAGTGCGCTGCCCCACCACAGCCACTGAATGGCTGAGCGGGACGTCCAGCCGGGAACCCCGAAAGCAAGCCAGAGCGGGTAGGAGGTGATGTATGCTACGGCCCCTGGGGGGTTAACCTATGTGAATCCCACTGCGGGTATGTATTCTAATAGGAATGAGCTGACACTGGATCCGCTGCGGTCCGGTGTCTGTGAAGGCACCCTTATGAAGAGTTTTCCCGACAGCCGCGATTAGTGAGGAGCTGAGGACCGTCCCAAGGGGTATTCTGTGCGCTATACAATTAAAAAGCATTATTATAAAAAAAAAAAAGCATTATTATTATTATTATTCCAGGAAAAATACACTTTCCCCCCATCCACAGGATAGTGAAAAAAAGTAGGAGATCATGGGTGGGGGTCGACCTCTATACCCCCACACTGATGTCCGTATCAGGCCCCCGGCTTCTGTATTATAAATAGAGCTCTTTCTGTTGGCTCCATAGAAACGAATAGAGCTGTGGGCCACTTTCCGTACCTGTGGCTCTATTCATAATACAGAAGCCGGGGCCCTATACAGAGATCGACAGGGGGTACAGAGGTCGGACCCCCTACGATCTCCTACTTTTCCCTTATCCTGCGGTAGCCGCCCCCTTAACCCTTTCAGCTGCCGCTTGGCTCCAGTGCTGTCTGTGCATACATTACCTCTCTTCTTGCTGCATGGGGTCCCGGCGTCCTGCTCTCCCGTTCAGCCAATCCGTGTGTTGCCCAGCCGCAGCCACTGATTGGCTGGGCAGGAGGGCGGGAGAGCAGGACGCCAGGACCCCATGCAGCAACGAGACAGGTAGTGTACACTTAGACAGCGTGGGAGCCGAGCTGCAGCCGAAGGGGTTAAGGGGGCGGCTGCATTACATACTCGCAGTGGTCTTCGGACCGCTGCAATTATGTAGTCCCAGGGACCTGCCAGGACCTTAACTCGTAGCGGATCTCGCTGCTAAACTCGCAGCGAAATTTCCGCTGCGAGTCGGTATGAGTGAACCTACCCTAAAGGCGAACTATAAGTAGGTTCGGGCGTAGGACCTCTAGGGCACCGTTTGGCCCTCCGCTTCCACCACTCACACCTCCTGATGCATGATCCATATTCCTGCCTGTTTATGGATATGTATAAGAAGGCGTGAACGGTGGAGACGGCGGTGGGCAGGCCGAGAAACGCCCCCAGTGCTCCTAACTATTGAATTAGCATCAGGCTATCATGAGGGGATATCATGAGGGGGCATCAGGCTATCATGAGGGGATATCATGAGGGGGCATCAGGCTATCATGAGGGGATATCATGAGGGGCATCAGGCTATCATGAGGGGATATCATGAGGGGGCATCAGGCTATCATGAGGGCATATCATGAGGGGGCACAGGGCCGGCCTTAGGGTAGATGGCGCCCTGTGCGAAACCGTCTTCTGGCGCCCCCCCCCCACCCCCCCCCCAGGACAACATAATAAAATTTTATATATATATATATATATATATATATACACACACACACACACACACACACAGGGACGGAGCTGCTGCTGCCCCTGTGGCTGTGCTGTTTCTGCAACAAAGTAGCTGTCCTTTCCAATTTTAGACAACCCTATTAAAGGAGTTATCCAGGATTAAAAAAAACATGGCTACTATCTTTCATAAACTGCTCCTTCCCAGTCCTCAGGTTGTGTGTGGTATTACAACCCAGTTCCATTGGTGTGAATAGAGACAAACTGTAATACCACATACAACTAAAAAATAATAATACATTAACATACGACAATACTCAATACTACACTCACAGGGGGCGTTTTCTCTGTATGAATGGCAGGTGATGTTTTTGCAGGCCCTTTTTCTTTTCTTCTTGTTTAGACCATCATGGAGACTTTTCCTGGTGACACCTCGGCTCCGCAGAATCTGCCAGAGAAACATATTAGGCTCCTCTCTAATGCAGCACCATCCTCATCGCCATACAAATCCTCATCTGTATCACTTCACACAGTAACAGAGACCACTCTGTGCCCCCATATAAGCAGTATGCCCAATACATGCCCCCAAATAGTAGTCAGGCTGAGCTGTGCCCCCATATAAGCAGTATGCCCAATACATGCCCCCAAATAGTAGTCAGGCTGAGCTGTGCCCCCATATAAGCAGTATGCCCAATACATGCCTCCAAATAGTAGTCAGGCCCCCTCTGTGCCCCCATATAAGCAGTATGCCCAATACATGCCTCCAAATAGTAGTCAGGCTGCTCTGTGCCCCCATATAAGCAGTATGCCCAGTACATGCCTCCAAATAGTAGTCAGGCCCCCTCTGTGCCCCCATATAAGCAGTATGCCCAATACATGCCTCCAAATAGTAGTCAGGCAGCCCTGTGCCCCCATATAAGCAGTATGCCCAATACATGCCCCCAAATAGTAGTCAGGCTGAGCTGTGCCCCCATATAAGCAGTATGCCCAATACATGCCTCCAAATAGTAGTCAGGCCCCCTCTGTGCCCCCATATAAGCAGTATGCCCAATACATGCCTCCAAATAGTAGTCAGGCAGCCCTGTGCCCCCATATAAGCAGTATGCCCAATACATGCCTCCAAATAGTAGTCAGGCTGCTCTGTGCCCCCATATAAGCAGTATGCCCAGTACATGCCTCCAAATAGTAGTCAGGCCCCCTCTGTGCCCCCATATAAGCAGTATGCCCAATACATGCCTCCAAATAGTAGTCAGGCAGCCCTGTGCCCCCATATAAGCAGTATGCCCAATACATGCCTCCAAATAGTAGTCAGGCTGCTCTGTGCCCCCATATAAGCAGTATGCCCAGTACATGCCTCCAAATAGTAGTCAGGCTGCTCTGTGCCCCCATATAAGCAGTATGCCCAGTACATGCCTCCAAATAGTAGTCAGGCTGCTCTGTGCCCCCATATAAGCAGTATGCCCAATACATGCCTCCAAATAGTAGTCAGGCTGCTCTGTGCCCCCATATAAGCAGTATGCCCAATACATGCCTCCAAATAGTAGTCAGGCTGCTCTGTGCCCCCATATAAGCAGTATGCCCAATACATGCCTCCAAATAGTAGTCAGGCTGCTCTGTGCCCCCATATAAGCAGTATGCCCAATACATGCCCCCAAATAGTAGTCAGGCTGCTCTGTGCCCCCATATAAGCAGTATGCCCAATACATGCCTCCAAATAGTAGTCAGGCTGCTCTGTGCCCCCATATAAGCAGTATGCCCAATACATGCCCCCAAATAGTAGTCAGGCTGCTCTGTGCCCCATATAAGCAGTATGCCAAATACATGCCACCAAACAGTAGTCAGGCCCCCTCTGTGCCCCCATATAATGCACAAGCGCACTTATTTGTCACTTGAGCACCAGAATGTCAGAGCAAGAGCGATTTCCTGAGATAGATCATAGAGAGAGGGAATTGGCAGTATCGGAGAAGGAAAGAAGGGCAGGGAAAAGATGGAAATAAGAGGAAATTTGGGGAAAGATGTAAAATGGCGGTTAGCCATTACAAACAATAGGAGAGAGATGAGAGGAGGGGGATGAGGCTGGTGGGCAGGGCTGCTGTACAGATAGGAGATGGGGGTAGCTGTAGATAGGTAGGTGTAGGTAGATAGTTATAGGTAGGTTGCTGTAGGTAGTTGTAGGTAGCTGTAGGTAGTTAAAGGTAGCTGTAAGAAGATAGCTGTAGGAAGGTAGTTATAGGTAGCTGTAGGTAGGCAGCTGTAGGTAGGTAGTTATCGGTAGCTGTAGGTAGATAGTTATAGATAGGTAGCTGTAGGTAGTTGTGGGTATCTGCAGGTAGGTAGTTATCTGTAGCTGTAGGTAGATAGTTATAGATAGTGAGCTGTAGGTAGTTGTGGGTATCTGCAGGTAGGTAGTTATAAGTAGCTGTAGGTAGTTGTGGGTAGCTGCAGGTAGGTAGGTTATAGGTAGTTGTTGGTAGGTAGTTGTAGGTAGTTAGTTATAGGTAGTTGTAGGTAGGTAGTTATAGGTAGTTGTAGGTAGGTAGTTGTGGGTAGCTGTAGTTAGTTATAGGTAACTGTAGGTAGGTACTTGTGGGTAGCTGTAGGTAGGGAGTTGCCACCCCATCCCCTCCCCATGTAGGCACTAACAAACACACATACAAAAAAAAACAGACACTTTAACTCACCTGGCTCCCCGCCGCACATCTCCTCTCCTCAGCTCGGCAGGCGTCGCTCCAGTGACGTCACTCATCCGTCGGGACGCACGAGACGCTGGCGATCAGCCATACAGGCGCCTGGGCAGAGAGGCAGCTCTGTATACTTATCTGGTGTAGAAAAGATCACTGTATGTCTGCAGGAGCGCCGTTAGAAACCACTGTATGAGCAGGGTGCCGGGCGGCCAGCAGGGGGAGCGATCGGGGCCGACAGACCTACACAACATGCATTATGTGACAGTGTCGTGCTGTGTATGTCTGTCGGCCCCGATCGCTCCCCCTGCTGGCCGCCCGGCGCCCTGCTCCTACAGTGGTTTCTAACGGCGCTCCTGCAGACATACAGTGATCTTTTCTACACCAAAGATAGGTATGCAGAGCTGCCTCTCTGCCCGGGCGCCTCTATGGCTGATCGCCCTGCGCCTTCCTCCTCCTATAGTGTGCCTGCGCTCCTGCAGACAGAGACAGCACACATTTCTATAGCTAAATGTGCAGCTGTCACTGTCTGCCAGAGCGCCCCCCTGCTGGCCGGGAGTGATGCGCCCTGTGCAACCGCACAGGTCGCACACCCCAAAGGCCGGCCCTGAGGGGGCATCAGGCTATCATGAGGGCATATCATGAGGGGGCATCAGGCTACCATGAGGGGGCATCAGTCTATCATGAGGGGATATCATGAGGGGGCATCAGGATATCATGAGGGGGCATCAGTCTATCATGAGGGGATATCATGAGGGGGCATCAGTCTATCGTGAGGAGATATCATGAGGGGGCATCAGGCTATCATGAGGGGATATCAGGCTATCATGGTAGGATATCAAAAGGGGATCTCTGTCTTTCCTGTCACACAGTCCACCCTTTACCTTACAATGTTCAGCACACAGAAACCTGATCATAGTCACTCACCATCTGTCACAGCTGCTGCTGCTCCTCTTCAATCTTGTTCTGTCAGGCCATATAGTGAAAGTATCCTCCAGCCGCTATAACATCCATGTGGTGCTCAATTGCTCTACCTCCTCCCCTCATAACACTAGGCTGTGCAGATTACCTCAGGATCACTGAGGAGAGGAGGGGGCGGGCCATCAGCAGTTTGGAATGTGAATTGCAGCTGACATATTCCAAGCCAGTTCACACTGAGCAAAAATGGCCGAATGCGCGCCTCCGCTCTCGCTGCTCTCCGCTCAAAGAATTGTGTGAACACTGAGCAAAATCGGCAGAATCCTGCTTGCCTCAGTGTCAAACAGTGTGTCTATGGGAGGGCTCGCGCACCTCCGCGCCTCTCCACTCAAAGATTTAGATGCAGGATTCCGCGGCAGAGTATTCACCCTGCAAGATGAATAATCTTCTATTTTAGTAGTTTACATTAACATATAGGCTGATATCAATTATGTAAATTTTTTATTTAAAAATGGGGGAAGGGGGGGTTATATATTTTTGAGGGTAGCTTCACACGTACCAACTCGCAGCATTAATAACTCTGCGAGTCGGCTAGGTCCTGGCAGATCACTTTCACTACATACACACAGCGGTCTGTATACAGAGCGAGAGCCAGGCGGCAGCTGAAGGGGTTAGGCGGCCGGCAGAATTACATACACGCAGCCGTCGTTCAGACCGCTGTGTGTATGTAGTGAAAGTGATCTGCCAGGACCTAGCCGACTCGCAGCGTTATTAACGCTGCGAGTCGGTACGTGTGAAGCTACCCTGAAACTGTATTTAAAGCGGCACTATCAGCAGGTTCTTTGCAGAGAACCTGCTGATATGCCACTGTAGCTGCCTCCCTCAGTAGTGGATTGCAGTTAGTTACAGCCCTGTACGACCCCGCATTGTTTCTTAAAAACGCTAAATGCTCCTATGCAAATTAGTAGCATAAGAGCATTTAGGGCGTTGCTCTGGGCCAGAGAGCATCGCCGCGGCCCTCCCCCTGCCGTCCCACCCACTATGCATATTCAATATGCATATTAATATTTTCTTTTACTGGAGTAGACCTGTACTGTATACTGTACCTAATAGGGGGGCTTACCTACTCCTCCCCAGTAAGGGTATGTTCACACTACGGAATCAGCAAAAAATTCCGCCTGTCCCATTCAAACAATAGGATGTTTCACGCGCACTCCGCCATCCGCCCAAAGAATTGACACGTCGAACTCCACTTCTTACATTCTGTACTGATTCCGTAGTGTGAACATACCCTAAAAGGAGGGGGAAACCTTCACTGATAAGAGAAGATGTCTCCTATAAGTAAGTGGATGTTACTGCACTGTAATCAGTTATATAGGAAAGAGGATTGGGGGTGCAATTAGAATTAGATTATGGGGGGGGGGGGGGGCAATCAGTTTTTTTTTTGTTTTGTTTTTTTGCATAGGGCCCTCTACAGTCTGTGTCCACCCCTGGCCATGGTAGAAAGTAAAATCATAAAGTCATATTCATCAGTGCAAAAACTCAGCATGACATGACAATATAAAGGGCACACTGCATCAAAGTATAGTAATGGTGGCTCAGAGGTATGTATCACTGCTATTCCAGATAAAGGCTTAAAGAAGATGTACCACCTGGTACATCCTCTTTAACCTGAACCCACCTATCACACGGCGCCGGCACGGGGAAGCCGGTGCCGCGGTCCGTTTTTCGGACCGAGGCCCTGTTCCCGTGCACGTTCTATGCACGGGAACCGGCCGGTGCTCAAGCACTGGAGGCCGGCCGGCCGGCCCGCCCCCAGTGGGAGGGAATTCCCTCCCCTGTATGACGCGGCTCCCTTAGAATGAACAGAGCCGCGTCATACAGGGGAGCGCATCTTTTGTGCTGCCTTTAATTTTATCGCTATTGGACGCAGAGCTTTCTGTGTAAAAAGAAGATGTGCGGCCAATAGCAAACGGAAACTGAGACCTGCAGACAATAAGTATACACTGCTTGTGTGATCTGGAAACTGACATATACATTTATATATACATTTCCGCAGTTTGGCAGCGGTAAGAGGTGAAAAGCTCAATGTTCATGTCAGGGCTGTTTAGGCAGGCTCTAGTTCCCACACACTGCACTATTGATACAGAGCTTCGCAAAATCTCATAAATATATATATTTGTTTAAATTATTAAAAACATCATTCTGCCCTCCACAACATGGCCGCCGTCTACACATAGACTGTTGGGCACTGTGCCATCCATAACATGGCCATATACACTTCCCTTACATCCAACCGGAAGGGCGTTCTTCCAGTCACAATATGGCTGCTCGATCACCTGACCCGTCAGGTGACAGGGTAAGCACCGCCCTCGTTTCCAGCCGAGTGTGGGCGTGTTCCGGGGCGGACAGTGAGGGCTGCCAGTCAACATGGCGGCGCACTGGAGCTCTCCCGTGAGGTACAGAGCGTGATTCCCGGTGTGTGGAGTGGGGCGCCCCCCGGAGGCTGCAGCATGGAGACGGAGGAGGAGCAGCACATGACTACGCTGCTCTGCATGGGCTTCTCAGACCCGGGCGCCATCCGCAAGGCCCTGCGCCTGGCAAAGAACGATATCAATGAGGCGGTGGCTCTGCTGACTAACGAGCGGCCCGGCCTGGACTACGGCTACGAGCCCATGGATAGCGGATCCCGGGGCGACGGCGGCGGCAGGAGTACAGGCTTCGACCCGCCCCCCGCCTACCATGAGGTGGTGGAGCCCGAGGTGAGAGGAGGAGGAGGACAGAGCTGTCAGAGGGCGCCGCCATGTGTGAGAGGGTGGGGGCAGGTGTGGGGGGCAGATGGGTGATGGGAGGAGGTGGGGGCAGGTGTGGGGGGCAGATGGGTGATGGGAGGAGGTGGGGGCAGGTGTGGTGGTGTGGGGGGCAGATGGGTGATGGGAGGAGGTGGGGGCAGATGGGTGATGGGAGGAGGTGGGGGCAGATGGGTGATGGGAGGAGGTGGGGGCAGATGGGTGATTGGAGCAGGTGGGGGCAGATGTGTGGGGGCAGATGGGTGATGGGGAGGAGGTGAGGGCAGATGTGTGATGGGGAGGAGGTGGAGAGGGTGGGGGCAGATGTGTGATGGGGAGGAGGTGGGGGCAGATGTGTGATGGGGAGGAGGTGGGGGCAGATGTGTGATGGGGAGGAGGTGGGGGCAGATGTGTGATGGGGAGGAGGTGGGGGCAGATGTGTGATGGGGAGGAGGTGGGGGCAGATGTGTGATGGGGAGGAGGTGGGGGCAGATGTGTGATGGGGAGGAGGTGGGGGCAGATGTGTGATTGGAGGAGGTGGAGGCAGATGTGTGGGGGCAGATGTGTGACGGGAGGAGGTGGGGGCAGATGTGTGATTGGAGGAGGTGGAGGCAGATGTGTGGGGGCAGATGTGTGACGGGAGGAGGTGGGGGCAGATGTGTGATGGGAGGAGGTGGAGAGGGTGGGGCAGATGTGTGACAGGAGGATGGCTAAGGGGGCAGGGAGGAGGTGGGGCAGATGTGTGATGGGAGGAGGTGGAGAGGGTTGGGCAGATGTGTGACAGGAGGGTTGCTAAAGGGCAGATGTGTGACAGGAGAAGAATAGGGTGCCACAGATGTTTGATAGGAGGAGGAGTTGGGGGGCACTTGTGTGGCAGGGTGGAGGCAGATGTGTGATGGAAGAGAAGGAGTGGGGGTGACAAGATGGGGAGGTGTGTTATTGGAGATGGATAGAGAGTAGAGGAGTGGGGGAGAGATGGAGGAATCAGGTTTTTGACAGGAGGAGGAGTGTGGAGGGAGGTGTGTGATAGGGAGGTGAGGTGTGTGTGACAGGAGGAGGGTGGGGCAGGTATCTGATGGGGGGAAGAGTATGGGGACAGGTATGTAAGGAGAGGGGGGCAGGGTGTTTTATGGGAGGGGGAGCAAGTGTATATGTGATTGGAAGATTTGCCACCGACCATGTTCACAATCCAATATAATGCAGGGAGCGGTGAATCAGTTTCAATCTTCGGGCTACAGTGCTAACATAGCAGCTGTGTCAGTATTGTAGCGCAAAGATTTAAACTGATTCGGAGCTCCCGGCATCATAATGAATCGTGATGCCAGGAGCTCCTTACTCTGTTCCGTAGCACATCATTCATATTTACGGACCATCCCCGAAACATGGGGATAAGGCGTAACTCAGGATAAATACAGGATAAGTGATATATGGACACATTGGGGGGGATTTATGAAAGGGTGTAAATATACACCTGGTGTAAACTGCTCACAGCAACCAATCACAGCTCAGCTTTCAGCGCTGGTAAAATATAAGAGGAGCTGTGATTGGTTGCTGTGGGCAGTTTACACCAGGTGTATATTTACACCCTTTCATAAATCTCCCTCATTGACTCCACCAGCAGAATAGTGAGTGCAGCTCTGTAGTATAATGCAGGAAATACTTATTACTTGTGTTCAGGATATAAATTCTCAGTTAAAGGGGTTGTCTGGGAAAATTCATACTTAGCTCTGCTGCCTGTGTCAGTGTCTTCATATCATCTGATGATGTCCTGTTCCCATAGGAAATGGCCAGTCAGTATAGAGAGTATGCAGAGGGGACATTTCCGGTGGGGCTGACACAACATAGGGCTTTTCTGTTCAAGTGAAGAGCGGTTACAGATATCTTCTCCCTGACAGAGGGACTTTGCTATTTTGCATTACATAGATAACATGTGGATTTGGATGGACAGCATGTAAAGCTTCTTTTCCCCTGTGGTGGCGCTGCAGGTTATTTACACGCCTTCTGCTAGGTTTCGTATATTGGTACATGGCCTGTATACCTTGCCAGAATATCAAAATAGGACAGTATACCTAAAGTGACAGACGTAGTTCCCATGCACTTCAGTGGGCTAAATGTAGGCAGCTAGTGGCTAATGTCACAATAGCAATGTGAATGAGCCCTTTAAATTGCCGAGGGAACATGTTCCAAGCTTCTTGTTTGTGGACTCTTCTAACAGGCAGTTTCAATTCTTACCACTAGGCCTAAACGTAAGCCGAGGCGTCCGGTTTTGCCTCACGCATGCCCTGTTCTGTCTGTGATAATAAGGAGCAAACTGAAGGAAAGTGATCTGTACAGCATACAGTGAGAGGTGACATCAGGAGATAGAGAAGACAATAGATATGAAGCACACAGCTCAGCCTCTCCCTCCCTGTGGATTGAGCTCTTCAAAGGTCACAAAGTACGCCCAGTAACATCTTTTTGTCAATGGACCTGATCCTTTTTATCTATATCCATGGGGCTTGCTGTAAAGCAAATCAACAAATGCTGTTAAAAACAGCTCATGCGAGATGTAGTCTGTGCATCCCCTTTAAAGGAGAAGTCCGGAATTTTTTTTTATTACAGTATTGTATTGCCCCCCAAAAGTTATACAAACCACCAATATACTCTTATTACAGGAAATGCTTATAAAGTGCTTTTTCCCTGCACTTATTACTTCATAAAAGGTGTCACTTCCTAGATAGCATGGTGATGTCACTTCCTGGATAACATGGTGATGTCACGACCCGACTCCCAGAGCTGTGCGGGCTGTGGCTGCTGGAGAAGATGATGGCAGAGGGATGCTCAGTGTCCCCCCAGTGCCCTGTGTCCCCCTGCCATCATCCTCTCCAGCAGCCACAGCCCGCACAGCTCTGGGAGTCTGGTCGTGACATCACCATGTTATCCGGGAAGTGACATCACTGTTATCCAGGAAGTGAAGCCTTGATGCAGGGAAAAAGCACTTTATAAGTATTTCCCATAATAAGTGTATATTGGGGATTTGTATAACTTTTGGGGGGCAATATAATACTTTACAATATTTTCGCTGGACTTCTCCTTTAAGAATGTCAAACCTTCCAGTATTTATCAGCTGCAGGAAGTGGTGTATTTTTTCCAGTCTGACACAGTGCTCTCTGCTGCCACCTCTGTCCATGTCAGGAAGTGTCCAGAGCAGGAGAGGTTTTCTATGCGGATTTGGTACTGCTCTGGACAGTTCCTGACATGGACAGAGGTGGCAGCAGAGAGCACTGTGTCAGACTTGCATAGAATACACCACTTCCTGCAAGGCATACAGCAGATGAAAGTACTGGAAGACTTTAGTGTTTTAGATAGAAGTAACTTACAAATCCATATAACTTTCTGACAACAGTCGATTAGATTTTTGTTTTCTCCTGAAACTGAAGAAAGGGACCTATATGGCGGCTTTTGGATAAAGCACAAACTTGTACAGACCGAAAAGTCAGGGTATTGTTCTGCATTGATTTACAAGCAACATCTGGATGAATCCTTTTCTGCTGCTTCTGCCACCAGATACTTCCTGATCCAGGACTGGAATCCAAAGTTCCCCTTTAAATTAGCATGCTAGATATTAAATCCATAGACTCCCCTATATGAACCTGATTCTACAGGGGAAGGAAATGGACCAGCATCTGGGGTCAGCAAAGCTATGGCGTCCTGTATGGCAGTGTTCCCTAACCACACTACATTATGCCTTTAGCTTTCAGGGCATGTTGGGCCTTGTAGTTCTGCAGCAGCTATAATTCCATAGGATGCATTGGTGGATACATTGAAGCCTGTTGGTGCATTGTGGGAGTTGTAGTTTTGTGTTGTTGCTGGTGACGCTGTCACATGATTACTAGAGCGTCCCCATAGTCCTAGAATAATAGTTTGTTTTGCATTGTATGCGCAGCATCCCCCACCCATTGCTTACTTGGTTTCACAACATCTGAAGAGTCCCTCCCAGCATGCCTTGTCTGCAGCCTGCTGGGAATTGTAGTTTCACAACAGGTTGTAGTAATTATGTGCTCACTTGTTCTCTGCTTCCTGGAGAGCCGTGTCGGCGGTGGTGAAATCATCCCTGGACTTGTTTATGATTAAAAGATGTCGGGGAAAAAACGGCGATCAAAGGAGATAATCTCATTTCTTATATCCACACAGTGTGAAGACGGAGAATATCACATTAAGATCATTGTCAGAAATCCCTTTACACTAAGACGGGCTCAGAGCCGCCTGTAAGCAGATTGGGCTGTGCGGATACTTGGCGCCATAGTGAAAGTTATCGGCTACTAAAACTGAGGGGAAAATAGACCATAGTGAGGAATTAAAGGGTCACTACACCTATAGACAGACTCTTCTAATAGTACTGATATTTCTTCTGGACTGTTATGACTATTATACATGGTTATATCAGTGCTGAAGCGTTATAAGAGGAGCATGTGATGGGAGGCTATAGCAGTACAGGAGCATTATAATATACGCAGCTGATATTGGTCGTGTGATATAAACTTCAAAAATTACAATAAGCTGCTGCTAACAGTCACGTATGATGTAAAGTCTCTGGGGGTTATATCAGTACTGGAACATAAGAGTTGCGGCTGATATCAGTCATGTGATGTAATGTCTGGAGGTTATATCAGTACTGGAATATTATAAGAGAAGCAGCTGATATCAGTCATGTGATGTAATGTCTGGAGGTTATATCAGTACTGGAACATTATAAGAGAAGCAGCTGATATCAGTCATGTGATGTAATGTCTGGGGGTTATATCAGTACTGGAACATTATAAGAGTTGCGGCTGATATCATTCATGTGATGTAATGTCTGGCGGTTATATCAGTGCTGGAGCATTATAAGAGGAATGACTGATATCAGTGACATGTGATGTGATATCTGGAGGTTATATCAGTGCTTGAAAATTACAAGAGAAGCCGCTGATATCAGTCACATATGATGTAATGTTTGGAGATTATATCAGTGCTGGAGCATTACAAGAGAAGCCGCTCATATCAGTCACATATGATGTAGTGTCTGGAGGTTATATCAGTGCTGGAGCATTATAAGAGAAGCCGCAGATATCAGTCACATGTGATGTAATGTCTGGAGGTTATATCAGTGCTGGAGCATTAAAAGAGGAGCTGCGGATATCAGTCATGTGATGTAATGTCTGGAGGTTATATCAGTGCTGGAGCGATATAAGAGGAGCGGCTGATATCAGTCATGTGATGTAATGTCTGGAGGTTATATCAGTGCTGGAGCATTATAAGAGGAGTGGCTGATAATGGTCACATAGGATGTAATGTCTGGAGGTTATATCAGTACTGGAGTGTTATCCGTTACATATATAATGTATACATCTCTGGAGTCCTGGAGACGTGGGCTATACACTTGAGATCATGAAGGATTCTGAACATCAGTGGTCCTATAGAAGACATTACAGTCCCTTGGCACATTACAGGGATGTATAGTGAATGGGAGGTAGTTTGGGGTTGATGTGCCTGTGAATCTGTGCCCTGTGTGTGGCAGGATGAGGCAGTGAATGGTCACGTTACATTTGTCTGTAGAAGGTGCTGACTTTGCAGGGCCGCCCCGGGGACGTGCGGTGCTCCTCTGTGTGCTGTGTGCACTATTAATAGAGAGGAGTGCCGGCCTGTATGTGCAGGAGAGATCACAGCGCCTCCCGGGGGACATCACAGGACTATAACCCTGCTGTGTTATCTCATGCTCGGTGATGGCAGGCATTCTAGGTGTGATAAGTATTTGGTCAGCTTATGTCCCTATTCACTGGCGGCAAGCAGAGATCCCATATTACAGATCCCATATTACATGTAAGGTTCTGCATTTATACCGGATGGTTTTCTGGGTCATAAGATGGATTATATGGTTCTTGGTTTTCTCTTCTGAGGATTTCTGTATTTTCAGCTTGGTGTCATCCTATAATACTCCTCATTTCTATAGAAGCTTTTCCCCCTGGGTTGTGATCTGATGCAAGGACTTGTCAATATCTTTCTCTCTTGCTGCACAGACGTGTCTGCTCCAGTCATTTAAGAAGTTGTTTAACCAAAAATGTTTTCTTTGAAATCAACTGGTGCCAGAGAATTGTAGTTTACTTCTATTAAAAAATCTCAGGTCTTCCATTACTTATCAGCTGCTGTATCTCCTGCAGGAAGTGGTGTATTCTTTTTAGCCTGGAGAGCAGGAGAGATTTTCTATGGGGATTTTCTCCTGCTCTGTACAGTTCTTGTCACAGACAGAGGTGGCAGCAGAGAGCACTGTGTTAGACTGGAAAGAATACACCACTTTCTGCCAGACATACAGCAGCTGAGAAGTACTGGAAGAAGGCTGGGCAAAAAAATAAAATCAAATTTTTTTTTTTTATAAATGTAATTTTTATTGGTGTTTTTTCCAATATAAACGTACAAAAACAACAGGTAAAGTTCCAGTTGGTAAAGCAATCTATCACATACAGTAGTGATCAAGTGTCCCAGAACGGGACTTAATCCATATGTCAAAACTAGAACATGGGCTGCATGTAACATTATAATAACCTGCAATAACACTGAATCAACGGACGGACACTAACACACCACCAGACAAACTGAACTTCTAAAAGAAGTTCGGCCATGACAAACAAACTAGACGGGGGGGGGGGGGGACAAAGGGAAAAAACAGAAAGGGGGACAAGGATAGGTAGCAGAATCCTGTCAGTTACAATCGAACAGGGGGATAGTGTTCATCCCAGGGAGCCCATATCTGATCAAACAACTCCAACTTGTTGTTTAGAGAGGCAGTGAGGCGCTCCAGAGATCGTAGTTCTTTCACTCTGTCAACTAGGCATGAGAGGGATAGAGGGGAGGTCTGCTTCCAGGATCTAGCAATTAAGGACTTAGCTGCAGTCAGTATCACTAAAAGTAATTTAGAGGCTTTTTTCCTCAACTGTTTGGGGGTCAGGTTTAACAAGCAGACTACCGGGTCCATACTGATGGAATAATCGAGAATTCTAGTGGCAAGGGAGCAGACCTCCCTCCAAAATCCGGTGATCAGTGAACACTCCCAAAATATGTGGAACAATGTCCCAGTAGCACCATTACACCTCCAACACAGGGAAGAGATGGAGCTATTCAGTCTATTGAGAAGCTCGGGGGTATGGTACCAATGCATCATGACCTTATAGTGTGTCTCCTTATAAGTAGTACATATGGAAGAGGTAGCCGCCCTGTCCCAGATTATGCTCCAGCACTCGGGAGAAATCACTCTGCCCACGGCAGCCTCCCATCTGTCCATATATTTATGTCTTACGGGGGCATCAGAAACAGGCGAATTAAGGATGCTATAGATGGCTGAAATCAGTCCAGTAGTCGAAGTGCCCATGCGCACCAGTTGTTCGAACGCCGTCGGTTTAGTAACCGTAAGCGTCCCCAAGCGGTGAAGCATGAAGTGACGAATATCTGAGTAGAAGGGTCTGTTCTCTTCCAGAAGTTCCTTCCTATCTACCAGTTTTTCAAAGGGGTCGACCACGTCCGCGAACTGGAACAGTTGCCTCGTGCCCCAGGCCCTTACAGTGCCCGAATCAAGACTCGAAGGAAAGTCTGGAAAGAGTAGGAAGGAATTGAGAGGGGAAGCAGAAGAAGAGAGGCCAAATTTCACAGCACAGGAGGCCCAGACCGATAAGGTGAACCGCATGGGACCTAGGAGAGACAGGTGGGAGTAAGAAGGAGGAGAAACATGCCATAGAAATGAGTTGGGATGATACGGTGCAAACCAGAGTTTTTCTATTTCTACCCACTTTTTGTAAGCATGATATTTCGACCAAGCAGTTATTTGTCTCAAGTGGGCAGCCCAGTAGTAGTGGAGGATGTTTGGTACTGCCAGGCCCCCTTGCGTCTTACTGCTGGTCATTACAGTTTTAGGAATACGATGTCTACCCGAGTGCCAAATGAACTTAAACATGGCACTCTGCATCGCTTTCAGTTCATACAAAGGGACTCTGACTGGGAGAGTTTCAAAGAAATAAAGGAGTTTGGGCAAGATAGACATTTTGACCGCTGCTATGCGGCCTAAAAAGGAGATATAATGGCCCGACCATTTAGTCAAAAGGGATTTTAACTCTCGAAATAGAGGGGGATAATTCACACCATACAAGGCGGAATATGTGGGAGATAAACGAACACCCAGGTATTTGATAGAGGAGGAAGACCAGCGAAACTGAAAGGTGGATTTTAAGTGGGCTACCATATCATCAGGCATGTTAAGGGGCATTGCTTCAGACTTGGCCGTGTTGACCCTGTAGCCGGAGAGAGTCCCAAAAGCTGTCAACAAGTCATGTAGAACAGGTAAAGTGGTAATCGGTTCCGACAGAGTGAGGAGAACATCATCGGCGAACAACATGATTTTATATTCCTTACCTCTGACCAAAACTCCCCTAATATCAGGGCAATTCCGGATGGCAGCCGCCAGGGGTTCAATGCATAGGACAAACAGTAGGGGCGATAGTGGACAACCCTGGCGAGTGCCATTCGAAAGAGCAAAAGTTTCAGAGAGCATATGTGGGAATTTAAGTGTTGCCGAGGGGCATGTGTAGAGGGACTTAACTGCAGTTAGAAAAGGGCCTGAAAGCCCAAAATGGGCTAAAGTGTTAAACAGGAATGGCCTTTTTTTTTTTTTTTTTTTTTTTAACATTATGGACGATTCTCGATTTAAATCTCGTTTTTTTTCTAAATGTATCACTATCTGTACCTATCCCTACTCTTCCCTGCAGTATTCCCCCCCCCCCCCAACTGCCAGTAGCTGTATATACTGTGTTAGTAGAGTGACTGTATAAACAGCACCAGAGCCAGCACAGTGTACATGGAGGAGACAATACAGAGTCTGAATATACTGTGACAGTCTCCTCCATGCATGGAGGACTATACATATGAGGAGAGAGAGTGTGCACTGTATATATATATATATATATATATATATATATAATGTGCACAGTGCCACTGTGGTCTCTATAAGGTGTGTGCACTGTGCATATATATATATATATATATATATATATATATATATATATATATATATATATATATATATATAATGAGCACAGTGCACAAACCTTATAGAGTGAGACCACAGTGCACACACTCTCTCTTTCTCTCTCTCTCTCTCTCGAGGAGACTGTCACAGACACACACACAGCACACCTTAGAGGTGAGAACGGGGGCTGTGCGGTGGCCTGGCAGGCTGACAGCGGAGTGTGTGTGGCTAGGGCCAGAGGCTCTGCAGCGGTGGCCTAGAGAGTCCCCCTCCAGACTCCCGGAAGCCAGACCGGCGTGCCCCCCTGTATGACGGTAGTGGTGGGGGTGCAGGTGTAGCGGGCAGCGCAGAGGCTGTGCAGCGGCAGCCTGGAGAGGTTTCCCCCAGACTCCCGGGAGGATGGCCAGTGTGTCCCCAGCGCGGCTGTTTGAAGATTGCGGCCCAGCAGCGATCTCATTGGTGCGGACGGGCTGCCCAGCAGGTGGCGCTCTGACCTGCAGGAGAAGCAGCTTGCCCTGCTCAGGCCGCTGTTAACTGCACACCCAGGCTCTGCGCGCCACTGCTTCCTTGCCGGTTAGAGCGCACTTTTTTTTTTTTAATTTGAAAATCGAATTCTGATTCTAATTTGATTAATCGCCCAGCCCTAACTGGAAGACAAGATTTAATAGAAGTAAATTACAAATTTCTGGCACTTTCTGACACCAGTTGATTTGAAAGAATTTTTTTTTTTTTTTCAGTGACCTACCCCTTTTAAGATAAGACTGTATCTGCATCTAACACCTCTGTATACCAGAATCCCTCCACCTGTGCTTCTACAGCTGAGTACAACTCCCATCATGTCCATGCTCCAGGTCAGGGAACTAGCTCAGTATTTGGTTATCTCCCCCCTAGAGGTGGCTTTAAAGGGAACATGTCACCCTCATCATGCTGTTGCCTAACTACAATTCCCATCATGTCTAGGCAGCCTTCGACTGTCCAGCATGGTGGGAATTGAAGTTTTACAACATCTTTAAGGCCATGCTTTTGACACCTGTGTTACTTACCATAAGGATCTGTCATCCGCCCTTCTCCTCAATCGCTACTTTCTGTTTTTGTTTTATTGAAATCCTGTAATTTTATTCCTCTGCACTAGTATAAGACTTGAGGTCTTAGTTTTGCTTAGCTTGTGACGTTCTTGGGTTTCTTTCCTGTGGACTGAGCCTGAGCAGAGAATCGGATCCTTCTGACCTTTTATAACCTCTGGTGCAGTTGTTTGTGTTCCTGACACTTGGCCTTTGTCCATCTGGTGGTGCGGGCCATAGTCCTGTTCTCTTCTACCTGGATTAGGGAAGGACTATTTCTTCTAAGTCCTCGTCTTTTCTCATGTCTCTTGTAACTACATCTATTTACCACCATTACATTGCGTTGTGATCCAGCTTTCTGCATATCCTGAATGACATACAAAGCCAGCTTCCCTTTCCATTGCAGGGTTTTGCATGTAGCACATGTACTTTTTCCTCTTGGATTGCTGTGGATTTGCGGTTGCATGGGTGCCGGATAATCCTAGCTATAAGGCTGCAGAGCAGTGCAGGAATCTCCGGATCTCTCCTTGCTCCCTCAGTGGACGTCTGATAATGGCCGTTAGCTTTTAAGTGCTGCCTTGTGGGGGCATTAACAACCGGCCTCTTAATTATTAACCCGCACTTTACAGCCCATGTAATACAATACAATACAGCGGCCCTTTACCCTACTGATGCGTGCTGCAGGCTGTTTTGGTAGCAAAATCTGTAAAAGAGTTAATAAATATGACGTCCCTTATTAGGAATATTAGAGGTATAAGAGAGGTCTCCTGTCTATTACCCATTGAAGTGAGTGGCTGCAAAAAGCCTTAGGTTTCTATTACACAAGGCGATTATCTGTCCAATCAGGCCGATCCAGGCAGATATCACCACGTGTAATAAAAACAATAATCAGAGAACCAGATTATCGGCTGATCGTTGCCTTTCAGCACGATTTTTAAACGTTTAAAAGTCTGCAGCCGCTGATCATACATTGCTCCGTGTAATGGGGGGTATGTGGTTAATGAAAGTGCAGAGAAAATAATAAATCTATACTTTACCTCTCCATGCGAGCATTACGAGCATAATTTGTTCCCAGGACCATACTTGTAATCCAAATCACTATTAAACCAAAGCAAGCTTTCCCATAAGAAATTACGGATATGCAGAGAATTGGTTCCACACCCCAAAAATAATCAGCATGTGGTCTATAATGTATAGTAAGTGCATAAACCAGGAAAAACAGCAGCAGATAAAGGATGGAACTGCAGATCCCCACAATGCAGTTTTGTAGTACAACAAGGGAGAATAGAGAAGCAGGGCTGCTGTCAGAGGTCTGTGTGGTCACATGACAGTAATGGGGAAGGGTGTGTGTTCAGCATGGACCAATCAGGAGGTGAGAATCACAGAGCTGTGCAAGAGGACAGTGACAGAAACTTTTCTATACAGCAGTGTGAATGGCTGAGTGTAAGTGCAGACGTATTATAGCAGCAGTGTGTATAGCTGAGTGTGAGTGCAGGCACATTATAGCAGGAATGGAGAGGATGGGAAACACAAGCGCTGACAGACACTGCAGGGAGCACGAAGGAATGAGCAGGACAGATGTGGGCACAGTATAGCAGAACACTTTATCTGGGGAGAGAGGGGTTACAGCTACGAAGAGATTACCTACACAGTCCTGTCCCCTGATGTAAGCCCCAGCCTGAAGTGGATCTGCTATGATTTGGAAGGTGAGGGAGACTTCCTGGGTCAGAGTACACTGCTGTAGACCCCGCTATGCAGACCATGCCCTTCTCCCACTCCCCCCTCCCACCCAGTACAGGGAGCTCTTAAACCAAAGCAATGCTCTTAAACCAAGTCAAGATTTTGAAAAACTGTGAGCTCTTCTTGCAAAACGTTCTCAATCCAAGTTACTCCTAAACCAAGGTGTGTGTGTGTGTGTGTGTATATATATATATATATATATAATATATACATATACACACACACACACACACACACATAGTTCTTGCTGCGCGATCGTCTAACCGTGTAATAGGCTTGGTAAGCAAGAGCCTATCTAGCAGATCGTCGCTCGCCTAAATAGAATATCGGGCCGTGTAATACTGTCCTTAGCATGGATAACCCCTTTAAATCTTTATTGTGTAATAGTGGTGGATCATGATGCTTTGGCGTTTCTGAATTACTATGTACTTAGCAAATACGGCTGAAAACACAAAACAATAGCATTTTGTTTCCTTTTTAATAAGATGCTATAGGAAGTATGTAAATCTCTCCAAGTCGTCTTATACAAATCCCTTAGTGATTGCCACCAAGAGCGGGTATTCCTGCCCTCTGTGTAGGGACGGGTTATGTTGTACATGTGGAGACACGCTGAGTGTATATGGAACATAAGATGCTAATAAGCAGAGGTTGCATTATAAACTGTTATTATATAAGCTGTCGGATCCTGCAGATGTACAAGCTGACTACATGACTTGTGCTGATAGTCTAAGCGTCTGGGACCCTTTAATTGTTTGGGGTCTTGGTACATCTTTCTTTTGGTGGTCTCTTCAGAGATTTCACTTATGTTAAAGCTGAGCCATGTACGGTGCGCCTCAGCCTTTCGGTGTAGATGAGTGTCATGCATTGCAGTCGTGCACGCTCCGCTCTTTGTGTCGTGAAGTAATTCCCTAATCCCCACTTATACGCTCTTGGTTACCAGCAGCGACGTCTCTTCTCCGGAGCTCCTTCTGCCTTTGTTCGCTCTTCTCGATGGGTTGGGGCGGGGATGCGTGAGCGCTCTCTGTTTTGTAGAGAATCTGTCATAGGCACAAGGCCTCCTCGTGAGATGTGAGGGACCCGCTGTATCGAGTAAACGCCATTCCTGTAATTTCCTTGTCTGCACCCACAGGATGCAGAGTGTAGGCCAAGGTGTGTGTGTATATGTATATGTATAATATATTATATTAGACCTATATAGTATACTATAACCTACCTGCTACATGCATCATTCTCTTTGCTGCCTTTGGCCCTGGGGGGGCAGGAAGAGTCTGGCATTGTGTATATAGCCACATCTAGCGAGGCTGTCAAGGTACAGATGACCATAAGTAGCTTCGATATTAGTTGTAAGCATAGTAATAGCTCTGCATTTGGCACCCTGATTATTAAGGTCTATGGAAATTGCTCCTTCTTAGGGCAGACGTTTAATATATATGATGCATAAAATTATTACCATGATTCAACCTAAAAAATACACCAGAAACATATGCACTTAATACCTATAGACCAGTGTGTGTAGTTTACTGCAGTAGCATTGTCAGCTGTCAATCGTACATGACAGTCATGTGACCCGCGCCTTCACCTCAGGCGGACCGCTCATGAAAACTGCACAATAGTCATACTTATTGCGAAAGGAAAGTGTAAGTAGCTGAGTCTCTACATGAGTATACAGAGTGGAGGCCACAGATGTGGACGAAGCGTCTTTGCTATTTACCACACACTTCCTTTATGGTAGAATAGGAAGTTGTCTGTAGTGTGGGAGGAAACTGCTACAAAACCCCTTGTTGTGTATACAGACACCGACTGCAGGGGTCACCTCTGGAAACCTCAAAGCATGTAAAATAGATTTTTTTTTTCCTCAGTAGTGTTAGGACTAGATCAGTGGGAGTCTGATCCTAAGTTACATCCTGTATTATACCCCAGAGCTGCACTCACTATTTTGCTGGTGGGGTCACTGTGTACATACATTACATTACTTATCCTGTACTGATCCTGAGTTACATCCTGTATTATACTCCGGAGCTGCACTCACTATTCTGCTGGTGGGGTCACTGTGTACATACATTACATTACTTATCCTGTACTGATCCTGAGTTACATCCTGTATTATACTCCGGAGCTGCACTCACTATTCTGCTGGTGGGGTCACTGTGTACATACATTACATTACTTATCCTGTACTGATCCTGAGTTACATCCTGTATTATACCCCAGAGCTGCACTCACTATTCTGCTGGTGAGGTCACTGTGTACATACATTACATTACTTATCCTGTACTGATCCTGAGTTACATCCTGTATTATACCCCAGAGCTGCACTCACTATTCTGCTGGTGAGGTCACTGTGTACATACATTACATTACTTATCCTTTACTGATCCTGACTTACATCCTGTATTATACTCCAGAGCTGTGATCACTATTCTGGCATTTGGTGGTGCCTTTGGAGATGTGATTCCTGTCTTGTCTCTATAGATTTTGAAGTGCAGGGTGTCTTTGCCCTTTAATAAGTGAGGTCTGTACCCCATGAGTAGAGCTCTGCACTATTATTACCATGTTAGTTCACGCCTGGCTGCCCTGTAATTGATGGCTGGACCTGTGCCCGGCCACTGCCTTGGCAGTGGTTGCACCTTTCCTTCTTCCTGTGTGTGTGTGAGATATATATATATATCACACACACACATACACACACACACAGTGGTACCTTGGTTACAGAGCGTTTTGGTTTAAGAGCCCACAGTTTTTCAAAATTGTGACTTGGTTGAAGAGTATTGCTTTGGTTTAAGAGCTCCCTGTACTGCGTGGGAGGGGGAGTGGAGGAGGGGTATGGCCCGCATAGCAGGGTCTACAGCTCTGTACTCCGACCATGAAAGTCTCCCTCACCTTCCAAGTCATAGCAGATCCACTTCAGGTTGGGGCTTACATCAGAGGACAGGACTGTGGAGGTAATCTCTTCATAGCTGTAACCCCTCTCTCCCCGGACAGAGAGTGCTGCTATACTGTGCTCACATCTGCCCTGCTCATTCCTTCATGCTCCCTGCAGTCTGTCAGCCCTTGTGTTTCCCATCTTCTCCATTACTGTACAGTAACTTATAATATCACATATTCTGCTGTTTCTTAATATTTGTTTCATCTGTTCTACATGTTATTCAGAATAATAAATCATTATTTTTGGGGTGTGGAACCAATTGTCTGCATATCAGTGATTTATTATGGGAAAATTTGCTTTGGTGTAAGAGTGGATTTGGATTACAAGCATGGTCCCAGAACGAATTATGCTCGTAATCCAAGGCACCACTGTATGTGTGTGTGTGTGTGTGTGTGTATGTATATATATATATAATGTCTATACATCTATTTTCTGTAAGGATCTGGAGCATTGAGCGTCTCTCCTGTATATGCAGGCTGCAGCGTCTCCTGTCACCGCACTGTAAAGAGATATCTTAGATCATTGAGCAGTCGTCACCGCTTAGTAATGGCTGCGGAGCCAAGGGCTGCAGAAACCTAAAGCAAACAGGGGAGGATTTATGGTTACAATGTGCAGATGCTAGATTGTGTTAAAGGGATTTTCCACCAAAGCCACGGCTCCTGACACCACTTATGATGATCGACATCTTAAAGGGGGTATTCTCATAGAGGTGAATGTAGACAGAGGTGCTTGTATGTGCAGCCACTATGCCTGACACTTATTGCAAGAGATTAGCTTTTAGTATGTGGGACTATGTTTCCTGTCAGTCCGCACGGTAGTCCTTGCATTTTATTCTTGATCACCGCTATAGATCCTGTGCATTGTTATTGCATATGTGAGTTGTCTCTGCAGCTCATCCTGTATCCGGTATAGATGGCGGTGAGTCACCGGACGTCCTGCAGGATCGGATAGAGCGCAGCTTTGTGATGACCCTGTTAGCGTCTTTTCTATGCTGCCACTTCTCACACTGCTGCTCTGTTCCCCCAGCTGTGTGGATGGCGGGGGGGCGTCTCGTGCATCATTAATAAGCAAACACAGATAATCCACCCGTCAAGTGACCAGAGGAACGTCGCAGATCACCGGATGTTGGCTGTAATAACACAATGAATAATGGATGCGCTTGTGTCTGATTTACAAGCAGGCCTTGTACTGACGGCAGACAACCCCTCCCCCCCAATAGAACAGGGAATATGAGATGGAATCGTCCTCATTGATAAAGATTCCACTTGGTTATTAAGTCTACCTGTTCCTGAGAAAGCTGGGTGACAGGCAGTAAAGTTACCTCTCAGCTTTTTCTTGGTTATGGAGAGAGTAATTCCCTGTCCTGCCACTGGATAGCTGGCCAGATCTGCTGTCGGAGCTCCGTGACAGCCCCCTATTGCCAGCCAGAGTGGCAGCCGTATTGATTGACACCAAGCCATACCCAGGACAGTACAGGATCTGGTGCTCGTCAACAGCACCTGACAGCTCCACGTTCTTACGGCCATAATTTTCTGCATCTATTCCTCCAGTGCAGGTGGAGCGGGAACCTGGCTGACAAGTTGTATGGTTGCTACTGCAGCTCCCATTGTGCTACTACTCAGATTCCCCCGATTCCTGACCTGCAATCTTGACGAGTTCTGTAAAACTATAAGAAGGCTAAAAAAATTTGTATTTTCTAGAACAATCCCATCCAGCTTTCCTAGCTTCCGGAATATCAAATCTTTCTAGTGATGTATAATAGCTGGGAATGTCCAAACTAATAGGCACATTTTGTATTCTGGATACTAGAAAGGCTGGGTCAACTAGATGGGATATTGTCTATTCCAGCACAGGTTCACCCAGCTTTCCTAGAGTCCTGAACAGCGGCTGTGCCAAGCAAGGGAGTTGTACATTATTAGAGCTTATATTGCCACATTAATGGGCAGATTCTGGACCTGGGAGACACAGTTCTATCTAGCTGCTTTTTAGTTTTCTGGAATAGCTCATTCAGCTTTCCTAGTGTCCAGAACGGTAACCCTGCTTAGTAATGCAGTTAGTTATTGTATTGCTACATACAGTCACCGGCCACTTTATTAGGTACACCTGTCCAACTGCACGTTACCACTTAATTTCTAATCAGCCAATCACATGGCGGCAACTCAGTGCATTTAGGCATGTAGACATGGTCAAGACATTCTCCTGCAGTTCAAACCGAGCCTCAGTATGGGGAAGAAAGGTGATTTGAGTGACTTTGAACGTGGCATGGTTGTTGGTGCCAGAAGGGCTGGTCTGAGTATTTCAGAAACTGCTGATCTATTGGGATTTTCACGCACAACCATCTCTAGGGTTTACAGAGAATGGTCCGAAAAAGAAAAAACATCCAGTGAGCGGCAGTTCTGTGGGCGGAAATGCCTTGTTGATGCCAGAGGTCAGAGGAGAATGGGCAGACTGGTTCGAGCTGATAGAAAGGCAACAGTGACTCAATTAGCCAACCGTTACAACCAAGGTAGGCAGAAGAGCATCTCTGAACGCACAGTACGTCCAACTTTGAGGCAGATGGGCTACAGCAGCAGAAGACCACACCGGGTGCCACTCCATTCAGCTAAGAACAGGAAACTGAGGCTACAATTTGCACAAGCTCATCGAAATTGGACAGTAGAAGATTGGAAAAACGTTGCCTGGTCTGATGAGTCTCGATTTCTGCTGCGACATTCGGATGGTAGGGTCAGAATTTGGCGTCAACAACATGAAAGCATGGATCCATCCTGCCTTGTATCAACGGTTCAGGCTGGTGGTGGTGGTGTCATGGTGTGGGGAATATTTTCTTGGCACTCTTTGGGCCCCTTGGTACCAATTGAGCATCGTTGCAACGCCACAGCCTACCTGAGTATTGTTGCTGACCATGTCCATCCCTTTATGACCACAATGTACCCAACATCTGATGGCTACTTTCAGCAGGATAATGCGCCATGTCATAAAGCTAGAATCATCTCAGACTGGTTTCTTGAACATGACAATGAGTTCACTGTACTCAAATGGCCTCCACAGTCACCAGATCTCAATCCAATAGAGCATCTTTGGGATGTGGTGGAACGGGAGATTCGCATCATGGATGTGCAGCCGACAAATCTGCGGCAACTGTGTGATGCCATCATGTCAATATGGACCAAAATCTCTGAGGAATGCTTCCAGCACCTTGTTGTATCTATGCCACCAAGAATTAAGGCAGTTCTAAAGGCAAAAGGGGGTCCAACCCGTTACTAGTATGGTGTACCTAATAAAGTGGCCGGTGAGTGTAACTGGGCAGAGTTGTCATTCAGGGGCTTAGGCCTTTCCTGAAATAGAGAACTCTAGACACTAAATTATTTACAAGAGAAATGGTGGTGGGATTGATGCCCCCTGTGAGTCTGTGTCTCCGCTGTGACCGTCTCTTAATCTCTTTTCCCATCGCTGTCCCCCTGACAAAGCTTCTCTGTGCTGCTTTTGCCGCCACCGACCTAGAATAGACCCCGCGCCAACCTGTGACCCAGCCAAATGCTGAATGCATTCAGCTCCTGTGACGGCAGATACTCCCCAGGATCAGGGGCCGGCCACAGGAGAATCACTCGTCACTGATGGACATGAAAGTTTTTTGCAGCTTTCTAATAGGCTTTGTTTGTGTTTTCAAAGACCATGTGCTTGCTGTCAGTGGATGTGAGCCTTGTGTATATATAGCACAGGTGTCACACCTGCGGCCCTCCAGCTGTTGTAACACTACAATTCCCATTATGCTTAGTTTGGCTGTCCAGACATCATAGGAATTGTAGTTTTGCGACAGCTGTAGGCTCACGAGTTTGTCACCCGTCATATACAGAGACTGCTGATCTTCTCCAGATGACGCCGGTGTCAGAGCTTTAAATAGAAATGGCAAAACGGAATGATGACACATGTAGAAAGCTGTCGCCGTAGATCAGGGATGGGGAACCTTCGGCCCTCCAGCTGCTGCAAAACTACAATTCCCAAAGGCTGTCCAGGCATGATGGGAATTGGAGTTTTGCAGCAGCTGGAGAGCCAAAGGTTCTCCATCCCTGCCATAGATGATGCCTTACTGCACCAGTACCCAATGCTGCCACCATTTACATGTCCCCATTGTTTCTGCATATATCATGCTTTAGTAATAATTTTGTTTACATAGCACCAACATGTTTTAAAGCACTGTATAAATAATTTCTAATTTTATTTGTTATTTTTACATCCTAATTTTAGAAAAACGATGAGAATGGAAACTGCCCTGGAGAAAGCATTGAGTTCCCAACCACTAACCTTTATGAACTGGAGAGTCGGGTGCTGACTGACCACTGGTCCATCCCCTACAAGAGAGAAGAGTCACTGGGAAAATGCTTGATAGCGTCCACTTACCTGGCAAAGCTCGGTAAGTTAGCCCCTTTGAGTATGTTCACACTGAGTAAAATCGGTGGAATTCCGCAGTGGCGCTCTCTCCCGCCTGCCTCAGTGTCCCACAGTATCTCTATGGGAGGGCTTGTGCACCTCTGCTCCCGGCAGCTTTCCCACAGTGGAGAGCGATGGAGGCGTGCGAGTCTTCCAATAGAAATACTGTGGGAAGCCGCAGCGGAGAGCTCTGCCGCAGGATTCTACGGATTTTACTAAGTGTGAACCTACCCTTATTGGTGGTGTCCTTCCATTACATATGTTTAGATCATAAAAAGTAAACAGTGTTGGACATTTACATAACTAAAAAAATTATCCAGTAAAGAGCTATGGCAGCACCTGGTGGCCAGTGTATATTAGTGGTTCCATCCATCTAATGAGCCGAGTGCTGGAGGGGATGCACGGGCAGTCATTGTTCTGTCCACCAGAAGAGCTGAGTGCTGGAGGACGCACATGATCAGTCACTGTCTTCACATCCAGGTCTCTGTATAGTGATCCTCTGGTCACTAGATGGCAGCCAATAGCTGTCTGCTTGTCAGGGAAGAAGCAGAGCCTTTGCAGTAACATGGCAGTATAGCTGAGAAGACTCCTGCAGCGAAAGTAAGAACTACCGTATGTTATTAGCTGCCAAAGGGGGAAGAAGACTGTCCAGAAACACTTGTATCGTATATGACTGATCTTATTTACGCCTCCAGTAACACTCATATTGTGCTTCAGACCTTAGATGACTGCCCCATCAATAATAGGGCAAAATGAGCACATTGTTCAAGGGCTTATCCAGGATTAGAAAAACATAGCAGCTTTCTTCCACAAGTAGCACCAACCCTGTCTTCAGGTTGTGCGTGGTATTACAGTTAGGCTCTATCCACTTCATTTGAGCTGCAGTTGAACACTTAAAACTGAGAAGTGCGGGGCTGTTTCAGAGCACAGCTTGTGTTTCTTCATAGCATGTTCTAGTGGCTGACATTCTCCCCTCTGTTGCTGTCTTTGGGCAGGTCTGTCAGATTCTGATGAAAATTGCAAAAGGTTCATGGAGAGATGTATGCCGGAGGCTTTCAAGAAGGTAAAATAGGGAAAAAAATCTTGGAAAGCATTGCTTCTTGTTGTAGGCTGGCTGTCCCCTATGGAAAATAGTGCATGGGGAACCCCACCCTGTGACGTCCATATTCTTTATTGGGCTGCCCATGGACAAGATACTTAAATATAGCCTAATGTCAGCCATGGTGTCAGAGTTCAGCAGTCTCTTAGAAGGGCCTAGCTCTTACAGTAAGTTGCTTCTGCTTTTTCTTCTTGCAGCTTCTAACATCCAATGCTGTCCACAAATGGGGCACCGAGATCCACGAAGGAATCTACAACATGCTGATGCTGCTGGTAGATCTTGTGGCAGAACGAATCAAGCAGGAACCTATTCCCACCGGGCTTCTGGGCGTCCTCACCATGGTAACTTGTCTAGATGGTGAAGGATGTTTTATGTGTGGAATTCACTGACCTACATGGATAGTTCTGTATACGTCTTCCTTTTGTGTTCTAGGCCTTTAACCCAGACAATGAATATCATTTTAAGAATCGGATGAAGATGTGTCAGAAGAACTGGGCTGACGTCTTTGGGGAAGGAAACACTTATGCCGTGTCACCGGCCAGCAGTCTGCAAAAGGTGCAGATATTTATCATTCGTAAATGAATGACAGACGATTGTACTTCAATTGTATGGTGCTTTATAGGGATATTCCCACATGGTGGCTTAAGATTGGCAGGAATCCAACCTCTGGGACCCCAACAGATCTTAAAGGAGAAGTCCGGCCTGGAAGTATAATATCTTTACAAGCAGGGGGTGGGGGGAAAATAAAAAACAACTTATAGTTACCTGTCCCGGTGCCCAAGCCACATCCCGCTCCATGACCCCGCCGGCTTTCTTCTAAGCTCCCAGTCCCAGGCTAAGTCACGACCCGGCTGACAGATGCCCTGCTCAGCCAGTCAGTGACTGAGGAGGGACTTTGTAAATATTTCTCTTTTGTGTCTTTTACAGGAACCGCACGGCTGGCTGGTGGACCTAGTGAACAGGGTAGGTGGTGGAGAAAGGGGGTCTTATACTATAACATTATTTCGTTTATGTGGCGCTGACTGGGAATGTAAGGGCAAGGGAGAACAGTCGTGTGGCATGTAATTGATTCGTATTGATTCTAATTGTGTGTTTTGCTTTTCTTGTTCCTGCAGTTTGGAGAACTTGGAGGTTTAACAGCAATTCAGACAAAGCTGAACTCTGAAGAAATAGAACTTTCGGTGAATATCTCTACTTCTCTTTATGTTTTACTCTTTAAGGGGAATTCCACTCCAAGCATTCCACTGATTCATCATTCATTGTAGTTACATTGGTTAAGACTGCAATCTCAGATCACCATTGGCTTTGAGATTTAAAGGTCCATTGATTTTACTGCTCATAGAACACCAGTCCAGAACACTGCTTTTTACTGCTCATAGAACACCAGGTTTCAGCTCTGGGACCATATCTATGACTGCAGAGTAATGCACTATTTCTTCAGGATCTGTATATGATATAGAGCCCCCACAGATACAGAAGCGATAGTTATAAGTCACGTCGCATACATAAAAGAAAGTTTAATCCTGGTGTAATTAATATTTTCCTCACTTTTTACCATACTAAATCTGTGTTTTTAATCCTTTTTAAATGTTGCAGATAAAAATGGGTTAGACATGATAAACTCCCTCCCCTGTAAATTATCCATCCATCTCCATATAGATGGAGAGTGCAGAAAGATCCCAGGATGGGTTTAGCAAGGTTCCTTTAACGTGACACTGTCGCCCCCTTTCTGGATGAGGGCTTCTCTACACAGCTGTAAAGCCTAAATTCTGCAGTTTTCATATCTTTATTATAGATTTCTTGGTGCTAGGTTCAGTAAAAAATGCTTTTTATCCTTGGTGGTTTGTGCCACCTGGCAGGGGCTTCACGGCCATGGTGCCACTTAGCCCTGCCCACACCACCATAGTCCCCGCACCTGCGTGGCACCATTGGTGTCTAGGCCCCACCCCCTCTAGGTCAGCCCATTCCAATGGTCGCCAATGGTGGAGCATAAATGATGATGTCACGGAGGAGCGTGGCCTATGGCAATGTGGGCAGGGCTCAGTGACGCTACGGCCATGAAGCCACGCCCAGGTTTAACAAACCACCTCACACAGAAAGGGGATGACAGTGTCACTTTAAAGATTACCTATCACTACAGCCACTGCTCGATTAGCAGTTAATTTCTCTTGTAATCTGTAAGTTTGGGTATCCGTGACAGTGAATCCCGCAATGACAGAAATGCACACAGCCTACATTATATCAAGGGAGGTCACTCCAATTTCAGATTGTGGTTTGTTGCCATAGGTACTTAAAGCGTAACTGTCATGTCAGGGCCATTTTTCTGAAAACATTAAATATCAACAGTACAAGCGATTTTAAGAAACTCTGTAATAGGTTTTATGTACTAAAAGAGTTTCCTTCTGTACTGAAAAAGCAATCTCCCAGCCTCCCTCCTCACATCAGATGAAGCAGGATTTCTGTCTCCATTATGTGGCTATGGAGAGCGGAGGGGCTGTTAGGAGTGACTGAGCACTGAGCAGTCTTGCAAAGCACAACACCCTGCAATCTTCTCTCAGTAAGTTCATAGATAAGCACTGACCTTTCTGACCCCTGAATTTAGCGTTTTAGGTGCCCAGAGAGTCTACAAACAGCTGACCTTCATGTCACCTCTTCCTGCTCCCTCATCTCCCTCAGCCCCTCCCCCCTTCATAGGCTTACAATGGAGAGAGCAGAACCCGTCTTCACTGGCTTCTCTGTAATGAAGACGTGTTTGCCTGATAATGCACAGATAAGAAGTCAGGGGGGGGGGGGGGGCTGGGAGATTGCTTCTTGAGTACAGAAGGAGGCTTTTTTGGCTGATGAAACCTATTACAGAGTTTCTTAAAATCGCTTATACTACTGATTTCTGCAATAAAAAAAACATGACAGTTACGCTTTAACCTCTTAAGGACATAGGACGTACCGGTACGTCCTATGTCCTCATTAGCACTTCAAAGCGGGGCCGCGCGGCGGCCCCGCTTTGAAGTGCCGCGATCCCGGGTGCCGCGTGTAGCCCGGGACCGCCGCTATTAGCGGGCACGGTCCGATCGCCGTGCCCGCTAATTAGCTAATCGGAGGCAGCTGTCAAAGTTGACAGCTGCCTCCGATTACCGGAGGCAACCTTTCCCTGGTGTCTAGTGGGGGAGATCGCTCCTCCGGGACCTTGTCCCGGAGGAGCGATCTCCGTTACTGATGCCGGCCGGGGACGCGTCCAAGATGGCGCCGTCCTCGGCTCGGCACTCGTTTGTTTCCGGCTGCAGCAGCCGAAAGCAAACGAGTGCCGATCTCATGGATCTCTGCAGCATATCTATGCTGCAGAGATCTCTATGAGAGATCAAAGTGTATATACTAGAAGTCCCCCTGGGGGGCTTCTAGTATATGTGTAAAAAAAAAAAAAAAACGTGTTGTTAATAGTAAAAATCCCCCTCCCCTAATAAAAGTCTGAA
Organism: Dendropsophus ebraccatus; assembly: GCF_027789765.1. NCBI lineage: Eukaryota > Metazoa > Chordata > Amphibia > Anura > Hylidae > Dendropsophus > Dendropsophus ebraccatus. Next base: position 103,705,671 of record NC_091461.1, on the reverse strand, counting down.
TCACCCCCCTTTCCCCAGGTTTTAAATAAAAGTAAACAAATAAATAAATAAATAAACATGTTTGGTATCGCCGCGTGCGTAATCGCCCGAACTATTAATTAATCACATTCCTGATCTCGTACGGTAAACGGCGTCAGCGCAAAAAAATCCCAAAGTGCAAAATTGCGCATTTTTGGTCGCATCAAATCCAGAAAAAATGTAATAAAAAGCGATCAAAAAGTCGTATATGCGCAATCAAGGTACCGATAGAAAGATCACATCATGGCGCAAAAAATGACACCTCGCACAGCCCCATAGACCAAAGGATAAAAGCGCTATAAGCCTGGGAATGGAGCGATTTTAAGGAATGTATATTGGTTAACAACGGTTTGAATTTTTTACAGGCCATCAGATACAATATAAGTTATACATGTTGCATATCGTTTTAATCGTAACGACTTGAGGAACATGCATAACAAGTCAGTTTTACCCCAGGGCGAATGGCGTAAAAACACATTTCCCCCAAATAAAAGAAATGCGTTTTTTTTTTCAATTTCACCACACTTTGAATTTTTTTCTGGTTTCGCAGTGTACTTTATGCAAAAATTCAGCCTGTAATTGCAAAGTACAATTAGTGACGCAAGAAATAAGGGGTCATGTGGGTTTCTAGGTGGAAAAATGCAAGTGCTATGACCTTTTAAACACAAGGAGGAAAAACCGAAAACGTAAAAACGAAAATGGGCCATGTCCTTAAAGGGTTAAACTTCGGGATTATGAGAGAAATTCACAGCTCGTAGTGACAGGTATCCTATAGCCGAGTAATCTAGAAAGTCTGCTAATTTGGCAGGTTTCATTCATGCACAATTGAAGGAATTTTTCTTTGGTGCTGGTAACACTTGGACTTTAGCGTTCTTGTTTGGGGTTGTTCTAGATGCAGCTTTTAGATGGGGAGGTTATACTTATGATGCAGTTTTTCCCTTCTTAAAGAATGTTATATTTTTCCCAACAGGAAGTGTCAGCATTGGTTCAACCCCTTGGCGTGTGTGCAGAATACCTCAATTCCTCCACTGTACAGGTAAATGGTTGCTTATTTGTATGGAAAATAGAAGAGGTCACAGCTGCAATGGTGCAGTCATGCTGTGTAAGCGCTTGGAAAGTTCCCATCTATGTCAATTCTGTCTGAGGTGAAGAATGTCAATGTACATTAGTCCCCACACACACATACACACACTTTTCTGCTTACTAAAGCTCAGGTGTTACTTATCGCATGTGTAAATTTTGTAAAGACTACGCAGATATCTTTATGCTTTATGCTTTAAGCGATAATTCGCCCGATCGTACGATTAACGATGTCGGAGTAACGATTTTTTTTTTCATAACGATCAGCATTTAGACGGAACGATATATCGTACGGAAAAATCGTTTTAAGATCGCCCAGCCCCCCGCTCATCGGCAGCCCGGCCCCCACTCATCCGCAGCCCCCTGCGTCGTCTCGATCGCCACCCCCGCCGCTCCGATAGCCCCCGCCACGAGCATACCTTACCTGCTCGGCGTAACGGGTGTTCGAAATTCCCGGCTCCCCTCTACAGTGCATTGATTGGCTGACGAGGGGAGCCGGGAATTTCAAACCGCTCCTCTTCAGCCAATCAGTGCTGAAGAGGAGCACCGATTGGCAATTAGTTGTTTAGGACATGATGTGAATGTGCTTTGTTTCTTTTCCCATCAGCCAATGCTAGATCGAGTGATACACAAGATGATAAAATATGTGCAAAACGTGGAAGAGAAGGATCTGAAGGACAAGGTACAGCTTTATACATCTCACCAGGAGTTGCCTTGCGTTTTAATGCAGTCCTAAATGAAGCTAAATCTTTACAAAGTGAAAATAGACTTGTTGCTTTAGTTCCTCACCATCTCTGCTGTCAGAGAATGGGAAACAGTTTTTGTTCATAGGCTGAAAACCCATTTTGACTTAGATTAGCTCATGAAGCTAATGCCATGTTACGGTGTAGCAGACCAGGCAGTGATTGACAGTTATCCCCTCTTGCTCTGCTACCCAGTGCCATGCCTCCAGCGGCAGTAACAGACAGCTTTCCCATGGCCGCCTCCTGCCCCTGATTTATCAAGGTTTAAACCTGGAAACAGATGTTAACCAGGCAAAAATCTACACCTGCTTAAGAGCAGGTTTAGATTTTAGTGCAATGCCTGCGTCGTGCACTACTAAGAGCCGTGTGCCTCTTAGTAAAGGGGATATGGCTTTAAGACTGGTGTACTCTAACACCAGTCTTGATAAATGTCCCCCTAAATCTCTTGGAAAGGTTATATAAGTTTTATTAGGTGTAATCGGAAAATCCCTGTACTGTAATTCTGTTGCTGTTAAAGGTAGAATATGGCGAGTCTGCATTATTATAGTGCACTACAGGTTAGTGCAGGGTCACATGGTTTATCTGATGCAATTTTTTCATACGAATAGAAGATTTTGCAAGTAGTAAGATGGGGAATTCCACATTGCTCTCAGCCAAGTGCATGTGAGTCCTGTATGCTGTGGTGATGCATCCTCCTCTCACAGATGGGTGCATAATAGTACAGATTTGTGGCTTAAAGTTCTAGGAAAGCTGAGTTGTAAACCATTTGGGAAGCTATAATGATGCTAATTGACTGTGATTCCAGAAATGGACTGCAAGGGGTGACTGAGGGTCTTCTGTTTACTGAGGGTATTTGTCTAACATAAGCTTTGTCTGTCACCTCCCTCCCCGCAGAGGCTGGTCAGTATCCCTGAGCTCCTTTCCGCCATCAAATTACTCTGCATGCGATTCCAACCAGACCTGGTGAACGTGGTTGATGACCTCAGACTGGACATCTTACTGCGAATGCTTAAATCTCCTCATTTCAGTGCAAAAATGAATTCTCTTAAAGAAGTAAGTGCACCCTGGGAATTAAGGTTAATTATTTTCATTTTTAAATAGACATGTGCAAAACTAAAGGGATACTGTAGCTCTTTAAAACTTTTTGCGTAATGCTGCACTTATATGTAACATAACAAACCTCTTATTGTACCCTCCTCTGGTGTCCTCCTGCGGTGTCTCCCGGTCCCCTGCTGACAGCTGTTGCCACCATTTCTAAGACTGTATTGTCTTGGCAGTGACAGCGGTTTAGTCAATCAGTGGCCAAGGCTCTATCCTGTCTTAGGGCTCGTTCACACAGAGCAAAAGCAGCTGAATTTCTGCGCTGAATCAGCGCTGAAATTTCAGCCGTTAAAATAGGTGCAGAGCTAATTTCCATTGTGTTGAATGGAAATTCTGCTCTGCAGTTCACACAGTGGAATTTCCGCACTGAACTAATCCGCTTTCCGCCAGAAGAATGAACATGTTCATTCTTCCGCTAGCAGAAGCCTATACAAACCAATGGGGCTTTAATTTTCTGTTTCAGCGCAGAATACAAGCGTAATACAAGCGGAAATTACACGCTGAATCAGTGCGGAAATGGGGAAAAAAGGGGGAGAGGAGGATTCTAGTATATATTCTGGTATAGTCTAGTTTACTCGCCAAATACTCGCTGAATTTCAGCGCTGAATGCATGCGGATTCAGCGCGGATTCCTCGAGTATTCCGCACTGAATTTGTCAAGAGCTGATTACGAGCTGAACACTTTCCTAGCTGAATACGCAGGGATTCTGCTTGCATTCTGCTTATATTCTGCTCGGAATTCAGCGTCAGTTGATTTCAGGCGGAAATATTTCCTCGTGTAATCCGCCCCTTTTGCTCTTTGTGAACGTAGCCTTAGTCAGTGATTGGCTGAGCAAGCTGCCACTGCCAAGGCATGTCCAACTCTGAAGTGGCAGTGGCAGTGGTCAGCAGGGGACCCAGAGACATCACAGTAGGACACCGGGGGAGCACAGTGAGGTAAGGATAAGATGTTTATTATGAGAAATATATATATATATTTATATAAGTGTGGGAGTACCCCTGTGGCGGAAACCGACAGCTCAGATGTCAATTAGCTAAGTCTGCATAAATTATTGCTGCTTTCAAAGTGCTCTGGTTGTCCGGAAAAGTCCAGGATGACAGTCTTATGTCTCCGGGGACTACATCTATCCATTCCGAGCAACTTGGAGCACTATGAAAGCCGATTTTATTCATGCAGATTAAAGTAATTGACATCCGATTGTCAATTGTTTCTGTTCCGGATGCATTTAATGTAATTTCAACAGACATTTCATGTGTGGTGTGTAACCTGCCATGTTTTTTTTCTGATGCTGGAGAGCTCTAGCAGCAAAAAATAAAATCAAAAAGAACATAGCATGTAGTTATGTGGGTGTGGTATGTAAGGTGTAAGAGACCGGCTGTTCCGTGACCGTGCAGTACCGGCCGGATGATCTTTCCTGCCGCAGAGTTCTGATGCGGGCGCATCAGTGCACGCCCGCATCAGAACTCCCCATAGCACATTATGAAGCAATGGCCACTATTCACTGAACAGCGGCTGCAGAAAACTGACATGTCAGTTGTTTGTGGCGCCGCTAGGGATCCCGGCCGGATCGTATACCCTGTGATTGCAACAACAGCCTTATAAATACGAAAAAATATGTTGTGTGAACATAGCCTAATAGTGTATGCGTTTTTGTGTAGTGTGCAGCAGCGCGCGTGGCCAGTAATGGTGGGTGTATAATTTTACATATTGGGTTGTCTTTTTGAAATAAAGCTTCATCATTGTTTTATAAACATTTCTGCAACTTTTTAAAATGCGTAACCTTTCCTCATCATTTCTCAGAACTTTTCCCCAAGATTTCACCACTTTCATTGTAGCAGGGGTAAATTTGCAGCACAGTTTGCGTGCGTTATATGTGAATGTATCATTAATTTGTGATGATGTCCACAGTAGGAAATGTTTGCAGGATTTGAACCTACCCTTTATCGGGAAAATGAAAGTTTATCCCATGAACTAAAGCTATACTAGGGATCCTCATGCTTTAAATAGTCTGAGAATCACAGCTGAGGTTAAAATAAGGACTTGGTTACCTATTCCTTTTTTATTACAATGTGGCTGAATTCGATTTTTACATAGTTTTAATATTTTTTTCTTTCAGGTAACCAAATTGATTGAAGACAGCACTTTATCGAAATCTGTGAAGAATGCCATAGACACCGACCGGCTACTAGACTGGCTTGTAGAAAATTCTGTCCTTTCGATAGCACTGGAAGGTTTGTATCCATTTTATATGTTACATGAGCTGCTGTGGGTAGTTATTGGTCTTGGCAAAGTTCTATGAAATCCTCACAATGTTATTCTTATCTCTCATCAGGTAACATTGACCAAGCCCAGTACTGTGACCGGATAAAGGGAATCATTGAACTTCTCGGCAGTAAATTGTCCTTGGACGAGCTTTCTAAGATCTGGAAGATACAGGTAGTTTCATTTTATGCTAGGTAGAAAAATTAGTTTTACCTTGCTGATATTACGCAATGAAAATGATGCAGTGCACATACAAAAATAGATATGTGAATTGTCAGATTTCATCCGGATTTTTGTTGCTGTGGGCAAATCACACCAGTGTTTGTTTTTCACAGATTTAACAATCTTGGCCATTGTGTGCAATATTCATATATAACATATAACATAGAGATTGATATAGATATAAGTATAAAGATTAGATTGATGCATAATGGGAAATGTAGTTTTGCAACAGCTGGATAGTCAAATGTTGAACACTATCATAGAGGACGCAGATCCAGTCAGTGCATGACTGGAGTGGTAGTTGAGGAACACTGCTATAGAACATGTTATTAAACCTATTCATCTACTAGAAGCAGTTATGGATCAATAAAATAAGAGTTTGTGGTATTTATTTCTATCTTGTCCTAATGAAAGTATTTGTCACTTTTCTTCTTGACCAGTCAGGACAATCCTCCACTGTGATAGAAAATATCCACACCATCATTGCTGCTGCAGCTGTAAAATTCAGTTCTGACCAGCTCAACCATCTTTTTGTTCTTATCCAGAAGGTAATGTTACCTAATTTGCACCCAGCCTGCTTGGTTTTAGCACTAGTATTGCACATCCTTCTGTGCATTCATGAATCATTAAGCTTCACAGTTGTCTGCACTATACGAGAGGCCAGATGCAATAAAAAAAATTCTGCTTTAAAAGGGGCGCAATACAATTTCTTGTCCTGCTAATGATAAAAAAATAACTCATTGTGCTCTCTTTAAGCTCAACAAAAAAGGCGACATGCTTGCTTTGAAAAGTGATCCAGATTATTCCTGTGTAGTGATCTTTAACCCTTCCTCTTCACAGAGCTGGGAGATAGAGTCTGACCGGGTTCGTCAGAAATTATTGAGCCTTATTGGTCGTATTGGAAGAGAAGCACGCAATGAGACCACGACCGGAAAGGTGAGTGTCTGAAACTAACAAGTGGCCTCTCAACCCTGCCGGTCACACAACTCACCTCTGTTTTCTTACAGGTCTTAGAAGTCTTATGGGATCTCGCCCACCTACCCATTCTGCCATCTAACTTAATCCAACAAGCCTTAGAGGAACACCTGACAATCCTTAGTGATGCCTATGCAGTCAAAGAGACCGTCAAGAGGAGCTACATTATAAAGTGTATAGAGGACATTAAGAAGGTGAGTTTATTAGGAATGGTGTGAAAGTGTAGCTGTCATTTTAGAAAACAGAGGGGGAATTTATCATTAGCCTCATTTGTACAGCCATTCTTGTGTGATTGTTAGTTGATTCTCTCTCTTTTGTTTTTGGTGGAATAAAAAAAATCTATAAATTATGTACGCCATGAAAAGATTGTGGCTAAAAATGGTGCAAGGGTGGAAAATAATTCACAGGCCTAAATTTGGAGACTTGTTTAATATTATACACTTAAGGTCTTATTACTCAGATAGATGTCTCCCCGTGTAATAGAGACAGTGATCAGCAGAATGCAGAATATATTTTCTGCTGGTTCCATGTCAGTAAATCACGACGCACAGACTGATACTCCAGATAGAATATAGGCGGCTGTAGGCAGCAGTATGTTTACTTCCTGATTACAATATGGTCCGCAAACCTTTAATTCAATTAACTAGAAGTGGCTATACAAAATGAAAAACTTTTTTATTCACAAATTTCTTTATCTGTTAATCTAGTCATCTCAGCACAACAACCCGCATGTGGTGTGGGTGGTGCCCGCCTTACGTCAGCTCCACGAGATAACACGCTCATTTAACAAGCAAACCTATCAAAAGCAAGACAAGGTAAAATCTCACACTTAGAATTGTATATTTAGTCTGACTTACGTCGCTTCTGCTCCAAACCTGGTGATTTGTGAAATCCATTTATTTTGCTTATGTTTTTTTTCTTTCCCCAGAGCATCATTCAGGACCTGAAGAAGAACTTTGAAATTGTCAAATTAGTGACGGCGAGTTTGGTCGCGTGTCACCGATTGGCAGTGTCCACTGTTGGTCCTGGTGGACTGGCTGGATCCTCTTTGGTTGATGGCAGATACACTTACCGGGAGGTATCTGACATTGAATGTCTTGCTGCAGGAAAAAATGCAGTGTTTAGTAATAGGAGAATCTCTAATGTCCTATAGTCCTTTTTGTTATTTTACGGATGTAAATATTTCTTAGTTATATCTTTTTCTGGCAATGTGGGATTATCACTAACCCAGAGAATGCAATCCTGCTTTATAGGTACCTAGATTTGCACCATAGCTTCTATTGTGCTATTCAGGGTGCTTGAAGGTTGAACATATACATTAGAGTAGTCCTAGGGCTATTTTACATAGAAAAAAAAATGTCCCGCTGCTCAGCATTTCATGAAGGCAGAAGGAAGTGCTCACTTAATCACTGACTGAGGCAGGACATTGCTGCCTCATTGGGTACCTTATAAATGGTGGCAGCAGGAGATCGGGAAAGGCCAGTACAAGTGTTTTGTGTTTTTTTTTTTGTTTTTTTTTTACCCTAGAGTATATTTACTTAGAAAAATAACAGGTCCTGGACTACCCCTTTTAAAGTTGGCTGAACTATTTTTAATGTGTCTGCAATGTCCTTGTTCCCCTTGCGAGAACGGAGGAGATCTGCATATTTTGGATTTGTTCTCCCTTAGGTAAACCACTGTGAGGGGTATCTGGCAGCAGCTTTCTTTCCTCTCCCCTATGAAGAGTACATGCACACTAATATATGATTGGGAAGGATTTACAGCTATCTGAATTGTATGGCCAGCTTATCACTCTGTAGTTTGTTTGTTATGTGGCATATGTGACCTGATCATGTCCTGATAATATAACTTCAGTTCAGGAAACATTAACTAGTGAGGGGTTGTTCTCCTATTTGGAATGTGTAGAAATAAAATTTTGCATCTTTTTGTCTTAGTTGTTGATTTAGTGTTTTGCACTCAGAAATAAAATAATACCCTGTCTGTTACCTATTTCAGTATTTGGAGGCACATCTGAAATTCCTGGCATTCTTTCTTCAAGAAGCCACCCTGTACCTGGGCTGGAGTCGTGCCAAAGAGATCTGGGAATGTCTAGTGACAGGACATGATGTCTGCGAACTGGATCGGGAGGTAAATTATGAGTTAATCTTAAATTCACATTGTCTATCACTTGCCTTTGATCCCATGTCCTTTAAGGGTTAATGGACTGACAACATTAAGTATTAGGATTGTATATAGGAGATAATTAGACTCTGTATTCCGAGCTATTCACAGCAGCCTGTAATAACAATTGTCTTTAGTTGCTTATTTGTTGATGTTTTTAGGTAAGACCATATAAATGTATGAAAGTGTTTGTCATTTGTAAAAAAAACATTTTACAGCAGACGTGTGTGCTATGAGTCAGGGTTTCAGTGCAGGCCCCCTACAGATCTGGAGCTATAGCTGGAGACGGCTTCTATAGACCTTAAAGAAGTTGAAATAATCCTTGTTCATGTAACCCTCGCCTTCTAGTGATAGGACCCCTGTATGTGTAGCCTTGTAGTAATAGGACCCCTGTATGTGTAGCCTTCTAGTGACAAGACCCCTCTATATGTAGTGTTCTCCTTCTAGAGACAGGAGTCCCCTGTATGTGTACCTTCTCTTTCTAGTGACAGGACCTTGCACACACAAATGAGACATCTTTTCTCTGCATTTTCATCTCTTTCCTTATATTCTGTGCCTTTTATTATTGCACTTGCTTCTTTCTTCCAGATGTGTTTTGAGTGGTTTACTAAAGGGCAGCATGATCTTGAGAGCGACGTGCAGCAGCAACTTTTTAAGGAGAAAATTCTGAAGTTGGAGTCTTACGAAATCACAATGAATGGTATGAAATCACAATCAATGGGATGTCACAGAAGCAGCCTGTTGGAGGCGCCCTTGTAAATTCCATTGCATGTATTTGTTATGACGTTTTATTATGGTCTCCTGGCCCTCTGAACCTTTCTTTAAGTAACCCAGAATATCTGTCATTAAAGGAGTACTCTGGTATTTATGAGCTATGGCCGGCAAAAGGGGTGGTTATAGACCGCGGCAGTCACCTCCCGGTTCCAGTGTTGGGTCCCAGATCGCGCAGCCCCATACACCCGTCCCGCGGCCGCTTCCTGGTGTGAGTTGCGGCATGAGACGTGACGTCTCAAGGCAGCTAAGTCATTCAGGAGTCCCGCCTCGGCCGCTGAATGGCTGAGCTGCCTTGAGATGTCACGTCTCATGCCGCAGCTCACACCAGGAAGCGGCCGCGGGATGGGTGTACAGGGCGGCTGGAACCAGGGAGGTAAGTGACCACCACCGTGTGTAACCACCCCCTCCACGGCCATAGCTCAAAAATACCCCCGGGCCGGAGTACCGCTTTAACCCCTTAAGGACAGAGCCAATTTAGATTTTTGTGTTTTAGTTTTTTCCTCCTTGTGCTTAAAAGGCCATAGCACTTGCAATTTTTCACCTAGAAACCCACATGAGCCCTTATTTTTTGCGCCACTTATTGTACTTTGCAATGACAGGCTGATTCTTTTCATAAAGTACACTGCAAAACCACAAAAAAATTAAATGTGTGGTGAGATTGAAAAAAACCAACGCGTTTTGTTTATTTGGGGGTTATTTGTTTTTACGTCGTTCGCCCACTAGACAGCAGGGATCGGCTGCAACTAGTAATCAGATGCAGCTGTCAACTTTGACAGCTGCATCTGATTACTTAATTAGCAGGCACGGCGATCGGACCGTACCCACTAATAGCCGCGGTCCCGGGCTCCATGCAGCATTCGGGACCACGGCGGCTGCGCGGCCCCGCAGTGAACTCCCTTAACGGCCGCAGGGCGTAAATATACGCCCTGTGTCGTTAAGGGGTTAATGCAGGAGTGAACAAGTTCTCTGTTAATGTTAATAGATATGATGTAGCCCTATCCCATGTATAGTAGTTCATCCATCTCTCCTCCTTTACGACTTACAGGTTTTAATTTGTTTAAGACTTTCTTCGAGAATGTGAATCTCTGTGACCACAGGTTGAAGCGGCAAGGCACACAACTGGTAGGCACTTGCTGATATTTGGAATATTCTTCCTGTTTTTTTTCTGATTGCCAGATCTGTGTGAACGTGCCCTAATAAGCTCTGTCCTTTTCACTATCCTTTGGCAGCATGTCGAGAAACTTGAATTGATCGGAATGGATTTTATTTGGAAAGTCGCAGTTGAGTCTCCAGATGAAGAAATCGCGAATGAAGCCATCCAGCTGATCATCAACTACAGCTACATCAACCTGAACCCAAGGCTGAAAAAAGTAAAAGAAAGTGTATTTAATTTGAAGGAATAGAAGTTAAGTATGTGTGAGCCTTACAGGAATTCATTGTCACTTTATTTTGCAGGATTCTGTTTCTCTGCACAAGAAATTCATAGCCGATTGTTACACACGGTTAGAGGTAAGAAATGGTTTTATATTGTGCATACAGTGCGTAGGATAAAGGTGTTATGTAATTTCAATGATTCCTGCAGCACAGAGTGTTTCAGGTGAGGAGTGTGTAGGTGTTTTAGGGAGCAGGGACTTATGATATTAGTTAGGACAGGGGTGTGGAGACAAGTGGGGGATTGAAGCAGACTGTTACATAGTGGTATGAGAAGGACGCTCAGCAGCACAGAGTATTTCAGGCGTGCTGATCTTATGGGCAGTAATATGTCTATTCAAGATAAGCAATTCTAAAAATGTTATCTGGTCCTTAGGCAGCAAGTTCTGCACTCGGGGGTCCCACGCTAACCCATGCAGTCACCAGAGCTACTAAAATGCTGACTGCCACCGCTATGCCATCAGTGGCCACCTCTGTACAGTCCCCATACAGGTGAGCTTCCGCAGAGGAGATAACTGTTGTTCTTGTTCTGTGTCATCTGATACATACACTTTACCTGGGTCATTGTTACAGCTGCTTGGCTCAGGCAGTGAGGTAGAGACCTGTCATGCAATTATTAACCACTTATTACTACTGAGACAAATTTAACCATAAACTTTAAAACTAAAAGCTGTTGTGTTCATCCCCATGACCATGTTCTGTCTGAAGATACAGTCCAAAGCACAGATGTCAAACTTTGGCTTTCCAGCTGTTCCAAAACTACAACTCCCCATCATGCATGGACAGCCAAAGCTAAAGTTTTGGCTGTCCAGGCATGATAAGAACTGTAGTTTTGGAAGGGCTGGAGGGCCTGAGCTTGACACCCCTGGTCTAAATGTTAAAGCTGATACCATATTTGTAAAATCATTGTTGGCAGAAAAAGCCCCAGACTGTTCACCATTTTTGTAGCTTGTCTTTGCAGTGGGTTGTTATGAAGACACACTAGTTTGCGTAGCAGCTGTAGGCACCAGACTGTAGGACATTTTTAGTAAAGACTATTTGCAGAGTTGCTTTATTCTCATTTTAGATGCATTGATGCAATCAATTGGATTTCAGGGTGTACAGTAAATAACACAAACTGGTTTTCTGGGTGCATTTCCTGTATTACAAGGGCCGACTGGTGAGGTCTGCTAGATTGGCACTCAAAGCCCTTTTCTATAATCAGCCATTAGCCTTGACTCTCTTATTACATGGAGTAATGTGCAGAAGATTTTTATTTATTTATTTTACATGTTGAAAGACCATTACCCGATGAGCGTTTACTGGCTCATCTGGTGACCCCTGGCTCTATTACATATGTACAGATATCTGCCTGATTTTAGTAGATAATCTCTCCATGTAATAGACCCTTAATGCTTAGTGTCCCCTTAAAAATGCAATTAATATATGTGTCTTGAACTAATAAAGGAGCATTCTATACTTGAGCTTTTAGAAGAGGGGCCACACTCCCATGGGATGTACAGTATATCGATTAGTTTTTACCTTTGTATAAAATCTGTAGTAGTTTTTTTTTTTTTTTTCCCTGCAGGTCAACCAAATTGGTGATAATTGAGAGGCTTCTGTTGCTGGCAGAGCGCTATGTGATCACTATAGAGGTAATTGTGTGTTCTTTACAAATACAGTAAAACACCTCTGTATGAGATTTCCTGCACAGCACATTTATACACAGCGGCCTTAGCAGGTGGGAGAGAATCTTACATGGATGACCTCTTTTCAGACACGTTTGACATTCGTTGCCATTGTGTAGTATATTACCACAGCAATTTACTATCATTCTATTAATCCTCATACAGAATCACAATAAGATTGTCCCTGCCAGCTGTTATTGGAAAATATAATGCACATTGGTGCAGCTACATGTGAACATAGTCTGCTTAATCCATTGCAAGTCTCATCTCCTCCAAATCAGAGCTCATCTTCTTAGATTTGGTAATGACTTGTTGTTTTTTTTTCTCTGCAGGATCTCTACTCTGTTCCCAGAACTATTCTACCTCACGGGGCTTCCTTCCATGGTCATCTCTTAACGCTGAACCTTACATATGAATCTACCAAAGATACATTCACCATAGAGGTTAGTCTTTACTCCCTTATTTAGTTCATTAAGGCAAAAGCCCTATTTGTGAGTAAGTCTACTTATGTTCCCGATTTAGGCAGGGTTCATACTACGATTGTGCCATCCAAGGCACGAATACTTCCATGTCCGGAGTGTAGTCACTAGCTGTATATGTTCAGACCTTATAAGCACCTGAGGTCTGTGCACAGATACTTTAGCACCCGACTTTGACAGGTTGCCGATATATCCGAGTCTTGGAAGGCAAAATTTTGGTGTGAATGCACTCGTATATGCAGTGTTAGCTTCTTATTAACAGGTGATCTTCAGGGGAACCTATATTTAGGGCTACACTTTTTTGAAAAATGTGGGGTCCTTGTTCATGTCCTGTTCATGTTCTGTGGGAAATTACATTTGTAAGCGGTATTAACTATGGAAACACACCGTGCAGGATAATGAAGACCAGTTTGGTTGCTATGGAAGTATTTTTCTCTTGATTTGTTGTTTAATGTTTGTTTGGACAGATCTGACTTGTCATTTATGTACTAGGCCCACAGCAATGAGACTATTGGAAGCATCCGCTGGAAGATAGCCCGGCATCTGAACTGTCCTGTGGAAAATATGCAGATTTTTGCAAACGAGAGTCTGGTGAGTAATGACAGAATTGTCCGGTTCCTCTTCTAGGAAAGGTATAATTCTGTTCAGTCCTTCTATTCGAGAGAGTATGAGCCTGTCAGACCTGATATCCTTAGTTGAGTTGTATAAAAGTAACCATATGCTTTATTTGACCTCGTGCTTTGGAAATCCTGATGAACCAGCAAGTGATGTAATTGCTGAATTAGCAGGAAGTTTCCTGATAGTTTCCCCTCTATCTAGAGATCGGCTTCTGGGATGTCATTGTATAATTTTAGAAGTGCTTAAATGATAGGTCTCCTTTAAATGACTTGCTGCAAATCCTTTAACCATATTCATTGTGGACTATACAGCATATACCAGATAAAGAATAGCAACTTGCCTTTTATGTCTTCAGTAACTTAGCGTCTGCTCTGCTGTAGTTGACAGTGAATAAAGACCAGAAGCTGCTCCATCAGTTGGGGTTCTCAGATGACCAGTCACTCACCGTGAAGACAACGGGCAGTGGTACCCCATCCGGAAGCTCTGCAGAAACCTCTTCTGCTTCCAGCAGCAGCGCAAGTTTCAACTCCTCTTACGTAATGGAACAGGTATGTAGGGCAAAAGCCACACGCCCTGATCCCAATAGAGTCCAGAACCATCAGGAAGGACCAGTGTGTTGTTGTTGCTGATGCATACAGGCTGCCCTATAAAGGGGTACCGCCATTTCTGTATATCGTATTATCCATGTTTGGGTCCCTTTAAAGTCCATATAACCTTTCTTCTTATCAGGAAAAGTCCCTTCCAGGAGTGGTGATGGCATTAGTGTGCAATGTGTTTGATATGCTCTACCAACTAGCCAACCTGGAAGAACCCAGGTAAGTTTGTCTTCCTTTAATACTGAACGTACTTCCCTATTGGGTTTATAGTGACTACAGGATGCACTGACAAGCATTTGTTTCTACAGAATTACCCTAAGAGTACGGAAACTTCTGCTGCTGATCCCTACAGACCCGGCAGTGCAGGAAGCTTTGGATCAGCTGGACTCTCTAGGCAGAAAGGTAAATTAATACGTTTATAGCCGCTGTGTCCAATAATCCTCCACCCCCCATGACCTCCCTCTGCACATTTTTCCACATAATGATTGATCTTTTTTCACTTAGAAGACGCTTCTATCAGAATCACAGCCCTCAAAATCCCCATCTTTGTCTTCGAAACATCATCACCAGCCCAGCGCCAGCTCCATCTTAGAAAGCCTGTTCAGATCATCTGCCCCGGGCATGTCCACTTTCCGCGTGCTGTACAACCTGGAGGTAATTGAATAACATTAACTGAGGATTATTACAGTAATGTACAGGATCAAGGGCAAGTTTTTCTAATGTAGCATACCGAAGAAGAAAAGTTGATTGCTGCAATATATCTTGTGGTTCAGAAGTTATCAACACAGAAAGTTGCAGCAACAACCAGGGATGTTCCCTTTGACACGTTCAATGTGTTGTCCATGGTGCTGAACACAAAGTAACTTTGTGTTATTAACTTTGAACAGATATTGCAAATCTGATTCTGATTTCTTAGACCATATTCTTTGATATGCTACATGACCACTTTCCCATTGGAAAAACTTGCCATTGATCTGGTATGACAGCTTTGTTCTGGACAAGAATAGAACATTGCGTGTGGAGTTGGTTTTGTGTGCATGCAGTTCTCACACCGTGCATTTGCTCCCCTCTCTACTTTGATGATGGCCAGAAGGGGAAAAGTGGCGCATCGGAGAGCAGAATAGGTAGAACCTTTTCTGCTCTCCAGATCACTTTAATGTTTAGTGACTTAGATACACTTTTTGCAGGATACAAAAAGCAGTGAATTTTCTAATCTTGTGACTACTTTTGCTAAATTACAGGTCCTCAGCTCCAAGTTGATGCCAACTGCTGATGATGAGATGGCGAGAAACTGCGCCAAGTCCTTCTGTGAAAATTTCCTCAAAGCTGGTGGCTTGAGGTCAGTCAATGTTCTCTGTGTAGCCTGTTCCTTGATTATGACATATAAGAAGTGGAGAAAGATTACGGCCTCTCTTGTAGCTTTTACAATATAAGGCTATGTTCAGACGTTGTATAAGACCGGCCGTTCTGTGACCCGACCGGGTCATGAAACGGTCGGTCTCAGAAAAGATCATCCCGACTGGTACTGCAGTACTAGCTGGATGATCTTTAGCTCCACTGAGTTCTGATGCGGGCGCATCCGTGCGCCCCTGCATCAGAACTCTCCACTGCACACGATGCAGCGTGCAGCCAGAGCCATTCGCTCCATTGTGTGCACTGACAGGGTTTTCTGTGGCCACTATTCATTGAATAGTGGCCGCAGAAAACTGACATGTCAGTTTCTCGCGGCGCCACTAGGGATCCCGGGTGGAGTGTATACCATGTGTATTCACTCCGGCCGGGATTCCCTCAGTCTGCAGCACAACGTAAGTACCGCAGAAATCAGAGCCGTTGTAAGAATGGCCGTGATTACCGCGGAACTTACATTGTGGGAACATAGCCTAATGATAGATTAAAATGTATATGTATTTTATTTATATTTTTTCATATTGTCAAATTTTCCTTCCTTGCAGTCTGGTAGTAAATGTCATGCAGAGAGATTCGATCCCTTCCGAAGTGGACTATGAGACGAGACAAGGCGTCTACTCAATCTGTCTGCAGCTCGCCAGGTTTGTACATTACCACCGTTCATGGACTAGTAACCAATGAGGTAGAATATAACTGTATTGTGACCTGAACTGTTTCTCACTAAGGTTTTTGCTGGTGGGACAGACAATGCCAGCCACATTAGATGAAGACATGGCAAAGGAAGGCGTAGAGGGGCTGTCATCAAGACCTTTCCGGAATGCAGGCCGTCAGTCTAGTCGACAGATGTCCCTTTGTGGAACACCAGAAAAATCCTCACATAGGCAGCTGTCTGTCTCAGACCGGTCATCTATCAGGGTGGAGGAGATTATACCTGCTGCCCGAGTTGCTATTCAGGTGATTTCTGATTTTAGGATATGTCATCTATTGCAGCTTTGTGTCATTCCTAACTAAGTAAATGTTTCTTCCCCTTTTATATCTCGACAGACCATGGAGGTCAGTGATTTCACACTCACTGTGGCTTGCTTCATGCGGCTATCTTGGGCTGCAGCTGCAGGGAGATTGGATCTTGTCGGTAGCAACCAACCTATCAAAGAAAGTAACAATACTCTGTTTCCTGCTGGGCTACGTAGCCGACTAAGCAGTTCAGGTAGGAGGCTTCTATATAATAGTTGACTACTTATCTTGTACTAATCCTTAGTCTCCAGAGCTGCACTCAATCTTCTGCTGGTGGGGTCACTGTATACATACATTACATTACTTATCCTGTACTGATCTGAGTTACATCCTTTACTATACTCCAGAGCTCAACAAAACAGAGCAGCAGTTTTTGCAACAGCGGATTTTTGAGCAGAAGAATCTGGTGTAAATTCATTACTTTTCTTAATTCAAATATTTAGGCCTTTGCAAACAGTGAAAAAAACACACAGGTTTTTTTTTTTTTGCAGGAAGTAACTGCAGCTCTGGAAGTGAAGGAGAAGCCACATCATTACATGCCTGGATATGTGTCCGCCAGCAGTCAGTGTCCACCAAAGATGCCATTATTGCTGGGGAGGCCTTGTCTCTGCTGGTCACTTGTCTTCAGCTCCGCAGCCAGCAGCTGGGTAAGTAGTTGACACTGATAATTTTTTGTCCTACTTAAAAAAAAACAAAAAAAAAAACAAAACTGTGGTCTTGGTCCTAAGGAGAGAATTTGCATCAATTCTGAGAAATTTTGTGAAATATCCCTCAGAGGATCCAGAGTTTCCAGGACGCCTGATAAGGAGCTCTGCAATCATTCTCCATAAAAAAAAGCATTACAAAGATGACACAGCTGAGACTGGAGAGCCACATTAATGAGCAGAAATTCCCTTTCACTCCTCCCACACAGCTTTTTGCATATTGCAGGCTCATATTGATGACATTTCTTTACTTTTCATTTTTTTCTCTTAATTGTCTCTTATTTGTTGCAGGATCCTTCTACAATCTACCTTCAGTCACTGACTTCACTATCGATATCCTGCTGGGGTCTCCCAGTGCGGAGGTAAGTTATATTGGGGACTGTTCCCACACCAAGTCCTGTTTATTTCTTTAGAGGTGGAGCTATTGCCAATATAATATACTGCAGTAGTAGCAGCAGCAATGTTATGCCTTTATCGTGGTATATGCAGATAGCTGACCTGGTGGCCTAACCCCTGGCTGCCTTTGAAACCTGTTGACAACCCATGAATTTGTCATGGGGTGGCATGGGTAGGGACATAGGAAGCCACCTCCCTCTGTTTTGGATGCTACAGTACTATTACTGCAGTATCTGAAAGATCAAATCCGTAAATGGGGTTATCCCTGTTCCCTTCCAGTAAAGCAAAATGTCATCTGTAATACATAGCTAACACTCACTGTCCATTGTTGTGGGATGACCCCTGAACCTATGCCGTTGCGATAACACCAGCTCTATAGATGTATGGTGTGCTGCATAAAGAAGTTAATGTCTCGTATATCATGTAAATCATATGTAATCAATAACAACTTCACGTTTCGCGCATCTCCACAGATCAGACGTGTTGCCTGTGACCAGCTTTATACCCTGAGTCAGACGGACACCTCCGCATACCCTGAAGTTCAGAAACCCAACCTGTTCCTGCTAAATGTCATCTTGTCCGCACAGCTGCCGCTCTGGTCACCGACCAGCATCATGAGAGGCATCAATCAGAGGTAGGCTTTATGACCATGTGAGCACTGCACTTACACAGTGCTATGTTATGGTCCTAGTTTATACTGTGTAGCTGTATTTAGGTGCCATCTCTAATAAATAATTGCTAGCTGTTTGTTGCACACAATTATTGTTCATCAGCTTATATAAATACAGACCTCACATTTCTACCCTTTGTTTCAGATTATTGGCCCAGTGCACAGAGTATTTCGATTTAAGGTGTCAGCTACTCGATGACCTGACAAGTAGGTGTAGTGGCACTCATTAATTTTTTATGTTGATAGTATTGACATTTTATCATTTTGAATTTGTGAATCCTAGAAGAGATACTGTAGAAAAATGAGTTGGTTTACCACGCTACTGGAGGAACATCAAACATGGGTGTACACCCTGCCTACTGGGGGTGGTAACACTGCTTGAAGGGGTACTCCGGGCAGGGTCATTTTTAGGGTATGGCCGGGGAAGGGGTGGAAATAGAGGCCGCTGGTCTCTTACCCCAGCCTGGAGTACCCCTTGAAGCTTATGCAGAATTGAGACTGCTTTTGGCTGAAGGTTCTCTCCAACAATGATGCAGCCTAGAGATTGAGCATGTCATCTTAAGGAGATCCATAGCACTTATGTCTTGGATTAGTATCCAATAATAACAATTAATTTATTTAAATATGAAAATGGACCCTACAATAAATATGGGGAAACAATGTTCCAGGTAAAACCCCCTCAAAAGACAAGGGGTACTGTCTCCGCCTTGAGAAGGAAAAGATTGTCTCCATATTTGACAAGCCTTCCTTACCATGAGAACAGTGAGTCTGTGGAACAGTCTACCCCATGACCTGGTCACAGTGGAGGGCTTCACAACTGGCTTAGACAAATTCTTTTACCAAAATAACATAAATCCATATGTATAGAATGTATAATTTATCCATCCCCCGTCCCTTCATCCATCCCCTCCTTGGTTGAAATTGATGGACCTTTGTCTTTTTTTTTTTTTTTTTCAACCATGCTTACTATGTAATAAATTGTGCATTCATATAAAATCAAAACATTATGACCCTGAGCATATTTTTTTTTATTCCTCTCAGATTCTGAGATGGAGCAGCTAAGCATCAGCCCGGCAACCATGTTGGAAGATGAAATAATGTGGCTGGATAACTTTGAACCAAACCGGACAGCAGAGTGTGAGACCACCGAGGTGGACAATGTGTGGCTGGCCGGTCACCTCAGACTCATCAAAACTCTGCTCTCACTGTGCGGAGGCGAAAAGGAGATGCTTGGTGAGGGCATAAATTAAAGTTACCGCCACCTTTGAAACAGTCATCTGTGTCGAATCATCGAGTCGAGTCATGGCTTTCTCTGTATATGCTATACACAGGTCCTTCCCTTATTAAGCAGCTGTTGGATGACTTCCTGTTCCGTGCATCAAGAATCATTTTGAACAGCAACTCGCCAGCTGGTAGTGGAGCATTAAGCCAACAAGACTTTCACCCAAAGTGAGATTTCATCTGTACCTCTGACTGGTTAAAGTTCAGCTTAAAGGGGAGAGCAGAAACGGTCCTATCTGTTGTATTATTCTTATCATTGTGCTTTCTCTCTGTCGCTCTAGGTGCAGCTCGGTGAACAGTCGCCTGGCAGCATATGAGGTGCTGGTGATGCTTGCAGAGAGTTCTGTCGCCAATCTACAACTCATCACCAAAGAGCTGCTGTCTATGCACCATCAGCCTGATCCTGCACTCACCAAGGAGTTTGATGTGAGTACAGTGGCTTGCTGATACTGATCTGTTTTTTCTTTTTCCCTTTAGTGTCTTTATTAATCGTCTCATTCGATTTTTCCTTTTTCGTTCTTACAGTTTCTGCCTCCAGTTGACAGCAGGTCCAACTCGGGGTTTGTTGGCCTTAAGAATGGAGGAGCCACCTGCTACATGAACGCTGTCTTTCAGCAGCTGTATATGCAGCCCGGTCTTCCTGAGGTCCGGTAATCACTTAAAATCTGCTTTTGTGACACAACGCTTGCAGAAGCAAACATTATGAAAACTCTAATATGTTATTTTATTATATTTAGTTCACTATTTATGCATTAAAGAAGAAGTCCTGTGAAATTAAAACAAATGGGAGGAAGGTGGTGGTGGTTTGCAGGAAAATAATAGGCAAAGTAAAGTTACCCATCCCCATGACTTTGTAGTGCTGCTCCCGGTTCACGTTGACACAGCCCCATGCCACCTGCAGCTTTTCCTGCTGCAACTTCACGGCCTGGCTAAGAGATTGCCCACTCAGTTAGTCAGTGACTGGGGAGGTGTCCTGACCCAGTCACTGATTGGCTGAGCGGGCTTTCAATCACCCAGGTATGTGATGTGGCTACTGGAAAAGTTGCAGGTGTCCGTCAACTTTCAACAGGACAGGGCACGGGAACCAGTAAGAATACTTTTGGTTAAAATTTTCCCGCACTTCCCTGCATTTTTCAATTTCACAGGACTTCCCTTTTACGTTAAACTATGTTAAACTCTCAACATACATTGAACAACCGGTTTATAGTCATATGTAGGACTAACAGTATGCCTATTCTATGCAAGAACCTTGGCTATAGCATTTCTTCTTTTGCCTAACATAGGATCTCCTTTTTGTCTTCTCCAGGCCTTGCTCTCAATGGAGGATGAAACGGATAATCCGGATGACAGCGTCTTCTACCAGGTCCAGTCTCTGTTTGGCCATTTGATGGAAAGTAAACTGCAGTACTATGTCCCGGAGAACTTTTGGAAGGTGATTCCTCCATTCATGTGATTGATGCCAGTTGTCCATATGAAGTGAAAAGAAACCTTGCATTCATTCCATTTTTCATTCATCGGAAGAAGCTGATTTTAGAGCAGCAAATATTACTATGTTTTTATTCAAAACACTTTTACTTAAAAAAACTTTTGACATCTCACATAGACATGTGAAAAGTGTGATTGTCAGGGTCTGGGGTTTTAGACCCACTCTGAGCGCTAGATAGAGGTGGGAGAAGCAGGGGGCTGAGTGCTTCACTCTTTGGTTTGCTGGTTTCCCTGTCTTATTGTATAAAATAGACTCCATTGTAAATCTATCAAGCCAGCCAGAGATTTTCTGAAGACATTTTCTCTATTTTAAGATGTGAGGCTGGGTTCACACTCCCGTTTTTGCAATTCTTTTTTTTTTCATCTGTGTTTTGCAAAAAACTGATGCAACTGTGTGCATCCGTTTTGATCCGTTTTTCCATTGTAAAAAAAAAAACAGATCAAAACGGATACGTTGTTTTTTTTAAGCGTACACAAAAATGTGGTCAACCTCATTTTTGTGTCCGTTAATAAAAACGGATCCGTTTTGATCCTTTTTTTTTTGTTTGTTTTTTTATAATGGAAGTCTATGGAAAAACGGATGCACACAATTGAATCAGGTTTTTTTCATCAGTTTTTCAGCTTTTTTTTTTTTTTTTTTTTTTTTTTCCCCGAAAAAAACTGATTGCAAAAATGTAGTGTGAACCCAGCCTTATTCTGCTTTTCAGGGTTTCATTGGTTATAGTTTGTTCTCCTTGATTAAACATTGTACTGGTTGCCCTTGAAAACAGACAGCAGGGTTAATTCCACCTTGTAAAGTGATAGTAATTTGCTTAGGGCATTCCATGACTTTATGATTGGTTAGGGTACATACTCTGACCTAGGGCTGGGCGATAATGGCCTAAATCTATATCGCGGTTTATCGTACATATAACTGCGGTAACGATAATTGAGCGATAATTATGACACGCCCCTTTTACAAGCCACACCCACTTGGTTGTGCCAAACGCAATATTTAGTTTCAATAACGTAAAAAAAAATAATAAAAATTAACTGAGCAGCAACCAAGGCTATGTACACACTACAGAACATGTATAGACAGGTATACAGCCACTACAGGATGTGTATATACAGGTATACAGCCACTACAGAATGTGTACACAGAGGTATATAGCTATGTACACAATACAGGATGTGTATACACAGGTATACAGAGCATTGTCTACACTGGATACAGCTGAGCGCAGGACTAGCCATGTACAATGTATCAGTCTGGAGCTCACAGAGCATTGTCTACACCGAATACAGCTGAGAGCAGGACTAGCTGTGTACAATGTATCAGTCTGGAGCTCACAGAGCATTGTCTACACTGAATACAGCTGAGAGCAGGACTAGCTGTGTACAATGTATCAGTCTGGAGCTCACAGAGCATTGTCTACACTGGATACAGCTGGCCGCAGGACTAGCTATGTACAATGTATCAGTCTGGAGCTCACAGAGCATTGTCTACACTGGATACAGCTGAGAGCAGGACTAGCTATGTACAATGTATCAGGCTGGAGCTCACAGAGCATTGTCTACACTGTATACAGCTGGGAGCAGGACTAGCTATGTACAATGTATCAGTCTGGGGCTCACAGAGCATTGTCTACACTGGATACAGAGCAGGACTAGCTATGTACAATGTATCAGTCTGGAGCTCACAGAGCATTGTCTACACTGCATACAGCTGGGAGCAGGACTAGCTACGTACAATGTATCAGTCTGGAGCTCACAGAGCATTGTCTACACTGGATACAGAGCAAGACTAGCTATGTACAATGTATCAGTCTGTAGAGCTCACAGAGCATTGTCTACACTGGATACAGCTGAGAGCAGGACTAGCAATGTACAATGCATCAGTCTGTAGAGCTCACAGAGCATTGTCTACACTGGATACAGCTGAGAGCAGGACTAGCTATGAACAATGTATCAGTCTGGTGTCCAGGCTGTTTGTATCCAGTGTAGACAATGCTCTGTGAGCTAGACTGGGGCAGGATGGCTCTACTGGCACTAAACAAGCTAGGAACAGACAAGGATCTGATCATGTAGGGAGGGCAGAACACATGTGTGGTGTGGACTATGGGACCGGGCTGAGTCGCGCAGCGCTCCGTGTGGTATCCACGGGACATGAAGGGCCGCATCGGACGACTGGGGTTTGCTCTGCTGTGGCGGGCGAGTTGGGGTCAACTGTGCCAGCCGGGGGCTGCTCTGCCATGTGGGGTGAGTGGGGACCCGCTGTGCCGGCCGGCCGGGGCTGCTCTGCCATGTGGGGTGAGTGGGGACCCGCTGTGCCGGCCGGCCGGGGGCTGCTCTGCCATGTGGGGTGAGTGGGGACCCACTGTGCCGGCCGGCCGGGGGCTGCTCTGCCATGTGGGGTGAGTGGATGACCGCTGTGCCGGGTGGGCGGAGGGCTGATACCTGTGTCGGGCAAGTGGATGACCGATATGCCGGGCGGGCGGCTGCTCTGCAGTGTCGGGCGGGTGGGGGCCGCTCTGCTGTGCCGGGAAGACCGCTGTGATATGCCGGACGGGGGAGGATGGCAGGGGCGCTCTGACACACGGTGCTGGTCTCCTATGTGCAGTCCGTGCATCTTTGCACAGACTGCACATAGGAGGCTTCCTCCGGCCTGTGCAGCGCTTAGGGCTCAGGTAGGAAAATAGTAAAAATACCGCAGATACCGTCCTGGCAAAGTTGAGGTCGGTTAACCGACGCCAGAGACGGTATCGGTATTTTGACGGTATACCGCCCAGCCCTACTCTGACCCCATGACTAATACGAGAATGAAGGGAACTGCAGGATAGCTCCCCACGATTTTATATTATGGAACATTTTTTGTTGCACAGACATGTTCCAATACATGATCTAATTCATTACTGACAATCCGTAGATCTTCAAGATGTGGAACAAAGAGCTGTATGTCCGGGAGCAGCAGGATGCCTACGAATTCTTCACAAGCCTCATAGATCAGATGGATGAATACCTAAAGGTACTGGTACGATGTTCTCACAAACTCTACACAACTGCAAAGTATTTTTGTGCTTTCCTATGTTGATCACAGATGTGAACTTGTGAGCCATTTTGTTCTTTATGGCTTCAAATAAAGTTGTGCCATCAGGATATCCCTGTCTAAATGGATTAATGTCTTTCCTTGGGGCCCAAGTATGTCCTTTTCCTGGAATATCTGGTTTACTGCAGGAGAAAACAACCTTTTAAATGTCTTACACATGTCTGCTCACTTACTAAATACTGAGTACCTACTGAATACAGTTATATTTTATTCATCTACAGAAAATGGGGCGTGATCAACTGTTTAAGAACACCTTTCAAGGGATTTACTCCGACCAAAAGATCTGCAAAGATTGTCCCCATAGGTGAGTTCTGAGAACTGACAGTACACAGTGTGGTATCTGTCCCTTCAGGGTTGAACTAATGGTTAGGGCCGTATAACACGGCCCAATGTTCTGTGTAAGCAAGCGCTGGTCTGCTAGATATTGTTAGTGATGTCTGTGCAGCTTTTGCAGCATATATAGAAAATAATAAAGCTATACTTTACCTCTCCACGCTCCCTGGCTTCCATCCTTGTGCCTTCTCCCCGCAGCTGCCACTGGCACTTCTGAGACGTCTCTGAAGTGACAAGCCGCTTAGCCAATCACTGGCTGAACAGGGACAGAGCTGTGGCCAGTGTTAGGCTTAGTGGCCTATCACTGCAGAGATGTCTTCAGAGGCTTCACCGGTGGCTGTGAAGGTGGACGGGTAAGGTATAGCTTTATTTTCTCTGCATTTTCATTGGCCTCCGACCCTGCACCTCCTATTAGACGGAGTGATGCACACTCAGCGTCCGATGATTATTAAACCTGCTGAAAGACAACGATCAGCGAATGATTGGGTTATCTGCTGATCGTTGTTTTTATTACACTGCGCGATATCTAATAGGACCATTAGTTAAGACTTTGACAGAACTCCCACATTACAATCTGCATGTGTTATATTTGGATTTACCATGTGCCAAATTTATGGCTTTTTCCCTTTTTTTTTTTTTTTTTTTTTTTTTTTTTTATTTGGAACATCTACATGTATCTATCTGAATTTTACTGTAGATCTGCTATCCAGAATCCGGACAGCAATTTCAGCCATGTATGAACTTTTCCCGATCCTCATTGTTTTCCAGTTAACTTTGTGTCCTTACCTTGACGTGTCTTTTGCAGATATGAGCGAGAGGAAGCGTTTATGGCTCTGAATTTAGGGGTGACTTCCTGCCAGAGCCTTGAAATTTCTCTTGATCAGTTTGTGAGGGGAGAAGTACTGGAGGGGAGCAATGCATATTACTGTGAAAAATGCAAGGAGAAGGTGAGTATGGGGACGATAAAGAAATACATTAATTTTTATTGAATAAATTCAAAGTTTATCAACATTTTATTTTCTTATTTGCTGTTACACTGAGTTACAGCCTGTATTACACTTCAGAGCTGCATTCAAAATTCGTCTTCCTGTTAAAATCTTTAGTTCATGTTATTTAGGGTCCTATTAGACAAAGCAAAAACTGAAATAATTCACCATCACATACAGCGATAGTCCTTAGTTACGATTGTTACTACAATCTCCTGATTCCAGCAAAAGAATGAAAAATTTGTACAATTAGCAAATATTTAGTGAAAGATTACCAATGATTTTAAGGTCAGCCTAAAAGATGTGTTCATTTTTCGATTGTTGCCTGCATACACACAAAAAATTATTCTTTAACCCTTAGACGACCCAGGGCGTATAGTTACGCCATGGAAGTCTGTCCCCAGACGACCTAGGGCGTAACTGTACGCCCTGGGTGTTTCTCACGCTATGAAGCGTGCTCCGGAGCGGAGCGCGCTTCATAGCAGGTGGGGGCCGGCTGCAATCAGCAGCCGGGACCTCACCGGCAATGACACGCTGCAGCGATCGCGCTGCCGCGTGTCATTAACTCCTTAAACGCCGCGATCGCGGCGCGACCGCGGCGTTTAAGTGTAAGTGACAGGGGGAGTCCCCTGTCACTTACCGATCGGGACCCCCGCAGTGTGACTGCGGGGGTCCCGATCGGTAAAACGGGCCGCCGGAGCTCTCTCACCTGCCTCCGCGCGGTCCGATCGGCGATCTGCTGCTCTAAGCCTGCACAGGCAGGCTCAATGAGCAGAGCGCCGATAACACTGATCAATGCTATGCCTATGGCATAGCATTCATCAGTGTAAAAATCCAAGTAGTGAATGTAAAAGTCCCCCAAAGGGACTTCAAATGTGTAAAAAAAAAAAAGTTCAAAACACTAACACACTACCCCAAAACCCCTCCCCCAATAAAAGTCTAAATCACCCCCCTTTCCCATTATATAAATAAAACATATAAAAATAAATAAATAGATAAACATATAATATACCGTAGCGTGCGGAATTGTCCGATCTATTAAAATATAACAAGCGTCATTGCGAACGGTAAACGGCGTACACGAAAAGAGGGAAAAAAGTGCGCGGATTACCGATTTTATGTTACATTATATATATAAAAAAATTAATAAAAAGTGATCAAAACGTCCGATCTTCACAAATATGGTATTAATAAAAACTAGAGATCATGGCGGAAAAAATGACACCCCATACAGCCCCGTAGGTGAAAAAATAAAACCTTTATAAGCGTCACAATAGTCACATTTTATTTATAATTAATTGCCAAAAAAAAGGATTTCATTTAAAAAAAATATATAACATTAGAGAATCTGCGTAAACCTGCATATGGTTGTGTTCGTACTGACCTATAGAGTAATGGTATCATGTCGCTTTTACCATATAGTGCATTACGTAGACACAGGAACCCCCCAAACGTTACCATATTGCATTCTTTTTTGCGATTTCACCAATTTATATCTTCATAAATAATATATTTGGGATTCCATCATACATGTTATGGTAAAATGAATGACGCCATTACACAGTACAACTATTCCTGTAACAAATAAGCCATTACATGGCCTGTAGATAAAAAACTGAAAGTGCTGGAGCTCTTAGAAGGGGAGGAGGGAAAAACGGAAACACTAAGATCAAAATTTGCGCGGTCCACTGGGTCATTTTGGGCCTGGTCCTCAAAGGGTTAAATTCGAATTATATAACAATTTTTTTATAGTTAAAACTATGTTCTCAAACCACACACCATAGTGAATTAAAAGTCCTTTTCATTAATTTTAATTTTTTTTTTTTTCAGAGGACGACGGTGAAGAGAACATGCATCAAATCTTTGCCCAGCGTCCTGGTCATTCATCTCATGAGGTTTGGATTTGACTGGGAAAGTGGGCGCTCCATTAAATACGATGAACAGATCAAGGTAGGATTCAGAAATACGCCTATTAGGCAAATACAGTCTATTTAGTTAAAGTTGAAGGTGAATGCAGACTGTATGTTCCATCATTTACCTCACTGTTTGCAGTTCCCTTGGATGCTGAACATGGAGCCATACACAGTATCCGGCATGGCCCGCCAGGACTCTTCCTCAGAGGGGGACAATGGGAGACATACAGACCCCAGCGGAGGCTCCCCACGAAAGAAAGTGGCCCCGACTGAAAACTACGAGCTGGTTGGTGTGATTGTGCACAGTGGCCAGGCCCACGCCGGTCATTATTACTCCTTCATTAAGGATCGCAGGTAATTCAGCACAAGACCATTAAATGTCCCAGGAATTACCACTGCATCATTGTCTCATCACTGCGTGTTTTCTGTTGCAGGACCTGTGGTAAAAGCAAATGGTATAAGTTCAATGACACTGTGGTGGAGGAGTTTGATCTGAACGATGAGACTATTGAGTATGAATGCTTTGGTGGAGAGTATAGACCTAAAGTCTACGATCAGTGTAAGTTGTATATCTCCTGTAGTAGCTTTGGGGGTAGTGCTTAAAGGTATTAAAAGACACATGTGTTTACCAAGCCTTGACCTACCTTCTGCACAGCAAACCCATACCCTGATGTGCGTCGTCGCTATTGGAATGCCTACATGCTTTTCTATCAACGTGTGTCTGACCAGAACTCCCCAGTCTTACCAAAAAAGAGCAGAGTTAGTGTTGTGCGCCAGGAGGCTGAAGATCTCACCCTGTGAGTATTGTTCTCCTGCTAACTTTTAATGGTTGTGTTAAGTCCCTCAGCTGCTCGGGGTTTGTATGTTTTCTATGGATTTGCATGTGCTATCTCCTAGGGTAATTGGAACTCTATGAAGTTTTATATGCACTATTTATTAGAGTGTAAGCTTCTGGGATCAGATAATTTGAAGTTATTACAACCCATGTGCACATTTAATTTAAATCTCCTGCTTCCACCTTACATTGTAGTTCTGTGCCAGACTACAGGAATTTCAGCCTATCATTTACTAACTTTTTTGAAGGAAGCATTGCCTATATTCTCCAGCTGATTTAAACAATAAAATACATCTGATGTCTTGTTTTTAAGGTCTGCACCATCATCTCCTGACATCTCACCCCAGTCCTCTCCTCGGCCTCACCGGACCAATGACCGCCTCTCTATATTAACCAAGCTGGTGAGAAAGGGGGAGAAGAAAGGTCTGTTCGTGGAGAAGATGCCTCTTAGAATATACCAGGTACCCGGCTGAGAACTTCTGGGAGTCTTTTGTGTTCTCTTGTGTCTACTGGACTTTTCCCACAGCTGAAATTTGGGGATTTTTAGAATGCCTGAACAATGGTAGAAATGTCATGTATTTAGAAATGTGCCACATTGTATGTGTTGAATAGAGATGAGTGCAATTCAAGCATGCTCAAGTCTGGCTGTTTGGCATTTAGAGTACTGATGGCTGACGAAGTTGGCTGCCTGGAAAACATGGATACAGCCATAGACCGTCTATGTATGTTTTCCTGGACTCCCTAGGGCTGCATCCAACTACTTCAGCCACCGGTATTCAAATGCTGAACTATTGGACTAAAGCATGCTTGAGTTGTGTTCATCTCTAGTGATGAATATCCTGTTAATTGGCGCTGATTTACCCACAATTAGTTAATTGTGTAGGCAGAGCTGTCATCTGCCATTGGCCAAACATTCCCTATTACACGGGGATGTATGTGGCCAATGAACAATTATGTTTCGTAAGGGTCCATTTACACAGAGAGATTATCTGACAGATTATCTGCCAAAGATTTGAAGCCAAAGCCAGGAATGGATTTGAAAGGAAGAGAAATCTCAGGCTTTCCTTTATGACCTGATCTCTGTTTATAGTCTGTTCCTGGCTTTGGCTTCAAATCTTTGGCAGATAATCTGTCAGATAATCTTTCTGTGTAAATGGACCCTAACCTGTCAAAATGACCTAATCAGCCTGCCGAACAAGTGTTTGCTCATTTGTCAGCTGATCGCTGGCCCTATTTTATAGGGTAATGTCGACCTGTTCAGCAAATAATTGCCCTGTGTAAAGGGGCTCTTAGATCTGAGAACCATCAAATCTGAATGATCGCTGCTAATGGAGTGTATGGGGGCAGGGGGCTATATTGGGCTTTTTCACAGGGAGGACTCTGTCTACCTGATACTTGTTGTCCTATGCAGCTTATGGGCTCTAAACAGATTATTATTCACCATGGATATTGGATTACATTTGTAAATTTTATTTATCTGCTTCACTTTCAGATGGTTAGAGATGAAAACCTTAAGTTTATGAAGAACCGCGACGTTTACAACACTGACTATTTTAGTTTTGTGCTCTCCCTGGCGTCAGTGAATGCAGTAAGTAATATAATGCATCCCTATGATTTGTGGCACAGATATGGACTTGTTATACCTCTTATACTTTGCAAGCTGTAGTTTCTGTTCATTGGTTCTTTATTTCATGTTTCCCTGTAGACAAAGCTCAAGCATCCAAACTACCCCTCAATGGCCAAAGTTAGTGCACAGCTGTCCATTCAGTTTCTCTTTCACACCTATCTGCGGACAAAGAGGAAACTCAGGTGAGGAATCCAATTCCCTTGTGATGGATATACATAAAGCAACCTTAATTCATTGACAATATATAGAAATAATACATTTAGCAACAGCTGCAATCATTTTTTAATAACTTTCCTTGTTTATACTTGCCTGCTTGCCCACTTACTTTTAATGTTATGCAGCATCCTCTGTATTTGCTTGCAGGGCTGACACCGAGGAATGGATTGCAACCATTGAGGCCTTGGTTTCTAAGAGCTGTGACGCCTGCCAGTGGCTTGTGGAGTACTTTGTAGGATCGGAAGGCAGGGAACTTGTCAAGTATGTTTAAATCTTTGCCAAAATTCTGCACTGATTTATTTTTAATGTCACTTTATTGGGGCTTTGTTTTCTTCTGATTCAGAGCTCTGAATCCTGTGTATAGTTATGTGATACAGTTCTTCTACCTGCAGCCACCAATAGAGGGAGGGGTGCTGCATACTGACGTGTTTTTTAGTGTATACACACTGTGAACTCACTATTGGTGGCTATAGGCAGCCAGTATGCTACACGTATGTTGAATATATTGGTGTGTGTAATATAATTTACCTCTGGCATCCAACCCAACAGGGTTTTTCTTCTCGAGTGCTGTGTCCGAGAGGTCAGATGTGCTGTGGCCACTATTCTAGAGAAGGCACTAGATGGCGCTTTACTTCACAGAGATAAGGTAATGAGTGACATTTGTGCATGTTCTGGGAGGCAATAGAGAACCTAAATTTCACTTAAATATCAATTTTTTTAATGCCTCAGGTTAATGGAGTCCATCTGATGATAGAGATGCTGCTCAGCCTGCTGGATAAGGATGTACCCGAAAACTGCAAGAACTGTGCTCAGTACTTCTTCCTCTTCAACAACTTTGTACAGAAGGTATATTAAAAGAGCCACCGCACTCTTATGTAATGCATGCTGGGCCTTTTTTTTTTTGGCTATATGACCAATCCAGACGGCAGTCCACGTCAAAATTATACACTGTGTCTTTACCCAGGGTATTCCTATA